>NC_030431.2:14453082-15653082 GCF_001660625.3 Ictalurus punctatus
ATGTCATTTATCAAATGGAATTATTGTTACTTGGTACAGAAGCTGCACAAAAGCATAATAATCACTGTATATTATAATGTTAAGCCAGTGGAAGCTCTGTGCCAGAGTACAGAAGAGCTGCCAAAGAGTATGAACTGTTCAGCGATGTGCTCAGATTGAACTGGATGTCAGCTGTAAGTACTGCCAAATGAATTAATGTAATGTAAATGTAGCTTCTTCATAAATATTGTTTCAGGGGCCTTTCAGATTTTTATGTTCTTTTTTTTTCTTTCTTTTTATTTTATTTTAAAAAAGCTACCTTCTTTCACTTTGTCCCTCTAGGAGAACACTGAAACAGTTTAACTATAACCCTGCAATAAAAGCTTTTTCTTTCAGTGAGGGTTCCATGGAGGCTTTCTTTAGGAAGCTACACATCACCATTTAGCACAATTTATTAAGGAATTTATAACCACACTTGATATGCTGATAGTAGATATATTCATTCTAATTTATCTCTAACACACTCTGCACCTGGGGGCACGGTGGTTAGCATGGTTAGCATGTTTGCCTCACACCTCCCAGGATAGGGGTTTGATTCCTGCTTCAGCCCTGTATGTGCAGAGCTTGCATGTTCTCCCTGTGCTTCGGGAGTTTCCTCGTTCATTGTAGGCTGATATCTCTAAATAGTCCATAGTGTGTGCAGTTGTGCCTTGCGATGGGTTGGCACCGTGTCCAGGGTGTCCCCTCTCTCGTGCCCTGAGTCCCATGGGATAGGCTACAGGCTCCTCATGACCCACTATAAATGGTACAGAAAATGAATGGATGGATGGACGGATGGACACTAAGTAACCTTAATTATAAAAGAATGGATGTTTTTGGCATCTTTATGAAAGGAAAATTCAATCCCTTTGCAGATTTTAAGTCTATGTTGCCACATTTATTACCCAGTCTAAACATATTTGTCTATGGTAAATAAAATAAACTTTTTTTTTTACATAAAAAAACATGATGTGCTGTGCTGATTATATCAGAAAATAATCAACAACAGAGTTGTCTGCTGTGGCCACCCTGAAGTTTATTATTTTCAAATATCATTTTTATTCCTCTAAAACAATAATTTGCCATTTCCATATTTTTTATTTAGTACAGAACAAAACATCATACTTTTTATCCATTTGTAGAGAAATATAAAGTTCCACAAATCAGGTGATCATCTATAAAATGACATTCCCTCATCAGCTCTCCTTTTTCTCTTGAAGTTAATAAGACAAAAATGTTACTGAGAAGGCCTTCCATCCTGAAGACACTCCCATGGTGGAAAACTTAAAGTTACAGCTTTACCTCTGACTGTTGCAAAAAAAACAAAAAACAAACAAAAAAAAAAACTAAATGTCTAAAGTTACACATTTTTCAATCTGTTTATGTGGAGCGTGCACTATACAAATCCTTCTGTAAGTTGTTACTGTCGAAGTGATAACATATTCAACCAATGATTTGCCTTTCTGCCAAACTACTGTCTGTGCTGTGCTGAAAATTAACCAACAACCTTCTGAACAATCTGAAGCAACATTTCAGCAAGTAAATTAAATAATAATAAATAACAAGCTGTTCTAACATTCTAACCCTTAACTGCAATGCACTCAAACTTCAGTATCTCAGTGTCTTTTAAAAATGTATTGTATATTTCTTTTCCAGGCTCATCACTGACTGTTGAAACTTTAGTGCAATGGGGGAAATTAAAAGATTCTCACAGAACATATGTGTGCATGTGCAAATATAGTTGTCTTCTTTTTTCATTGGAGAATGAAAATTGTATCTGTCCTGTGTAATAAAGTTCCGAATATTTTCTTCTACTTTTGGTTTTATTACATCAAGAGATTTGTTTTATGAATAGCACTGCTGAAAATTTTATTGAACCCTCTTGTTGCCAACATGAAACACTATTGAGAAAAACTGTAAAGAAGCTTCTGAGAGGTTAAACAATAGCAAGCAAGCAGAAAATATGATCCATTATATTATTTTTAAAATATTTTCCACAGTAGGCAGACACGCAGAACATTTTCTTTTATATGTTCTTTAGACTGGCAGTCTGGCTAACACTCCAAAGGTGCCACAGCCAAGAAATGTCAAGTCAGGTTAATTTGCTCTGTCAATATGCTTATTCATTCATGTTGTTTTGCTTTCTGAAGGAGTGACAGCTCAGCGGGAGTTCCAGAGGGGAGATCCTGTGAACTCCGATAAAGAACTCCACCAGGAGCATGGAGATGAGCAAAAATCACCACCAATTGTTCAGTTTGTTGTTTTTCTTTCCATTTCCGAGCAAATTTCCAAGACAAAAGACTGTGGGCTCCCTCGTTTCTCCCTTTTGTGTTTGTAATAATCACTCAGGGTGGAGACTGAAGACACATGGCTGTCACATAATTTATTATGATATGATTTATTAGATTTATAGTTTCCCCCTGGTGTCTCTTTAAGCATTTGAATATTTACCAGCTGCTTTTCAGTGATATTTTCCTCCTGAGCAACTTCTACTTCTCCCTGCCAGGTTGTTTAGTCACAAACCTTGGATTTATCAGTATGAAAAGCATATGTGTGTGGTGTGTTCACTTTTATTCTCTAATATGCAAAGCAGTAAGTAAAAATACACCTATACCTAGCTTTTTCTTTCAGAAGAAATTCCTTTCTTCCACCCTCACTGGGCTCCAACTCAGAAATATTTTGATGTGTGCCTTTTACGTAGCTGAACAAGAGAACACACCGTGAATGTAATTCGCATGTCTCCTCTAAAACTGCTCCAGACGTTTGTCTGTGTCGAACAATCAGCCAAGCCAGAAAGAAGGCTGTGTTTAAAGCCACTTTATCCGAGTGAAACTGAGGTCTTTAATTAGTAAGACAGCTGCCTCCTTCCTTTTCTCACTCCCAGATGGCTTTTCGTTTGTTTCTGATCAGAAATCACATCTTGGTTGAGCCTCACTACTTAACACATGTACTATTTCTTCCCATAAGTCATGTCTGTTAAGGCTGTTCATGTGTGCATTGTAGTGAAGAGCGCTGTGACTTTTCAGTGTTATAGACACTAATTAGGAAGTTTTATCTTTGTTTAATCCATAGCTTTCAGCTCTAAGCAACCTAGAAATAGCTTCACAAAATACCTGTGCAGTCGATTTCATTTATTTAGAACATCAGTATTTAATGCATATAATCCATGGGTGTAAAGACTGACAAATGCAGACCACCTATTACAATGCACCAAATTTTTGAAAAATAAACCCTAATCTTGAGTGAATCAATATGACCTTTTTTATACATCAGATGTGAAAAATCACATTATTAAGAGACACACACTATAACATCTCAGAACAATAAATCCTTACAAAACCTTACAAAATCAACAATGTTCAGCAGAAATGTCCAGCAGAATTGTTCAGCAGAAATGTATAGTTCAGCAGAAATGTTTAGTTCAGCAGAAATGTTCAACAGAAATGTTCAGCAGAAATGTTTAGCAGAAATGTTCAGCAGAAATGTTTAGTTCAACAGAAATGTTCAGCAGAAATGTTCAACAGAAATGTTCAGCAGAAATTTTTAGTTCAGCAGAAATGTTCAGCAGAAATGTTCAACAGAAATGTTCAACAGAAATGTTCAGCAGAAATTTTTAGTTCAGCAGAAATGTTCAGCAGAAATGTTCAACAGAAATGTTCAACAGAAATGTTCAGCAGAAATTTTTAGTTCAGCAGAAATGTTCAGCAGAAATGTTCAACAGAAATGTTCAACAGAAATGTTCAGCAGAAATTTTTAGTTCAGCAGAAATGTTCAGCAGAAATGTTCAACAGAAATTTTCAGCAGAAATTTTTAGTGCAGCAGAAATATTCAGCAGAAATGTTTAGTTCAGCAGAAATGTTCAGCAGAAATGTTTAGTTCAGCAGAAATGTTCAGCAGAAATGTTCAGAAGAAATGTTCAGCAGAAATGTTTAGTTTAGCAGAAATGTTCAACAGAAATGTTCAGCAGAAATGTTCAACAGAAATGTTCAGCAGAAATGTTCAGCAGAAATGTACAGCAGAAATTTTCAGCAGAAATGTTCAATAAAAATGAAATTGGAAATACAAAATCACCAATAACAAGACATGACCATCTATATTTTCTCATGAGGGATCCTTTTAATACACATAATGCACCATTAGAATATGGCAGAGTTAACACAAGATTTAAATGGTTATGTAAAAAAATAAAGCATAACCTCAGCCATGTTGTGTGTAACATATCTCTCCAGGTCATGTGTGTTTAGCATTCCTGCACTCTCAGAGTGTTCATATAAATCTAGTGCTGTCTGGTACAAATGAGTAAGTAGCTGATTAGCTGGTGTCAGATAAGGGGCGGGCAGATGAATGCAGTCGCAGTATAAGCTTTATATATTAAGAGAGGCAGGCAGACAAATCCAGTACACAAGGCAACATCAAGTCCAGGCCTGAAGACATCTACATGCCAAGATTCAGTATTAGTCATAGCGCCACTGCTGGCAACAGGAAATGATACAGTTTACATCTTGATACACACCTAATAACGATATGCTAAAAAGTGCTAAAAAATTTTTTATGGCATTCCCCTAGCAGAGCAGCCCCAACGTGCACCCAGCTGCGAGGGCCTGTTCATCGCTGCTTGCAGCTTAAATTTATTTTGAGATTTTAAAATTACAATGTTACAATGAATAATAAAAAAAAGAATTCAACTCCTAAGAACCTTTTTTTCTAGTTTCAATATTGAACACTTAACCAATCATCTCAAGGCTGCACTGAATCTTCAGCTACCAAATATGTACTGTATGCCTAATAATGGATTTTTTAATGAAAAACATTCAAATTAAATGTGAAAAAAGTGAAACAATGAAAAGTGACTTTAAGTATGTACTGACTGTGAATGCTTAAAGTGTTAATCTGTGAGAATAATCTGTCATTTTTCATCTTTTTCTCAGCTAAGTAAAGTGATAGCATACAGTAAAACATGTATAGCATGTTGGTAATAAGAATGAGTTTTAGTAAGAATGAGTTTTTAAAATGATCATTTAAATAAAACAAGCCTGTTAGAAAGAGGCAGGTTTAATTTTTTATTTTTTTTTTTTTTCAACTTTGATTTTAACTTGGAATTTTGCAGTTCAGTTTCATTTGTTTACTGAAATTGCATGTTTACTGAAATTGGACTTAAATTTGCATTTTGGTGCATTAATACTAATCTAACATTCCACTCTGGAAAAAACAACAACAAAAAAAACAACAAAACAAAAAAACAATACAATTAAACCACTAAAGCATGTTCTGTTTAGCTACAACATTTTATTGTTGTAAGTCTTAAATATGAACACACAATATCCATAAAGAAAAACATGAAGCAACAATTACTTTACATTACATGGAGTTTAATTTGATTTGGTCCTCCACAAGGAATCATGTAGGAGAGGAACAATACATTATTTTTTTAAAGACTTGTTTGGGTGCCATTTTTTAAAACAAATTTGCACCAATTCACTCATCCATGGTAAAGGTGTGGACTCTGGCCATGCACAGATGAGCACAACTCCCCTTTAGAAGATAACATGGTGCAGTAATAGGTTCACTTCATCCAAATGCCTCAGTTCATAAACCCAGATTACAAAGTTCACTTTCTATACACACATCACAAATGGTCCTAAAGAGTTGGTGCAATTTAAGTTGGACGTTTCATGTGTGGAAAAATGTGACAAGTGATTTCTGTGCTTTCATAATGCTATTCGTTTGAAAGAAAACTCTATTGCACCTACTTTTTATTTGGGCCAAAACCTGATAAAAAAGGAAATAAAAATAAAAAACAGGGAAAGGACAAAACTGTAGTGATTTAGAGTATATCTTCATAAGTAACCACATACAAAATTCTGCCATAAGTCAGTGCACAAATGCCACACGGCTTCAAATTTAATTATAACTTGTGCTTGAAATCCACCATTATAAGGATGGATAATGTTTTTCTTACACTTCTGTTTCAAACCATGTGCCCAGGACTGTCTTATTTGCTGGGCATATTTCAATACATGTGATTTATTTATTTTTTATTTTTATTTATTTTTAGTCACCAGTCACAGTTACTGAAGTCTTCCTGTAATTTAAATCTGGACATGCACGTGGACTGTAGTGCTTAGAAATAAATAATAACAAAGTGAGTTTTGTCTTTGAGGTACTTTGTCTGGGGATATATATATATATAGATATATATATATATATATATATATATATATATATATATATATTCAGCAAATATTCAGGCAAAAACAGTGAGACAAAAATGATAAAAATGTATAGATGCTTAAGCAGACCACACACCTTCTCTGCAATGATACCATTGTGAAATTCAGATATTGAAGGTAAGATGATGATAGACAAGTTTACTTCATCCTGCCCTGTACAACATGTGGAAAGCATACTACTTAATATTAGATTTTACAATAAACATTTTTTTAGAAGTTACTGTAATGCAAAATGCAATGCAAATTTCAGAAATAAATTACATGACTCACAACCAGAGCAGCAACTTAAAATAGAAAAGTCTGTTGCATTGTATTAAACTGGTTCACAACTTTAGTAAAAACAGGTGCATATTTTCCCTTTGTACAAATAATATGCATATAGAGAAGAGAACTTATTGATGATGAACTATGTTGGTATGGGAACTTTTATAGAATTATTGAAAAATTGAAGGTGGTGCATTATTACACGAAATACATAGGGATGGGTTGACATAAAAAATAAAATAATTGTTCGAGATACAGCAATAGTAATGGTAATACCAATGCTTTTGTGTCACCACAACTCCAAACCAATTTAAAAATTATGAGATCTGAAATGTAGACGTGTTAGCTGATAGGTCTTTGGGCTCTCTTGGTCACTGTAATGGAAATGTCTGCTGCTTGGAATGGTTTTAACCCAAAACATAGGATGCAGCCCTACTCAGTCAAAATGCAAAGAGGGATTGGAGTTTAAATCTATTGTTGCTTGATAATATTAAGAAAGCTAAGGAAACAATGATTTTGAATTGGTGTACATCATATTACATTAAATTACATTAAATTATCCCAAACATTAATTTATCTTCCTGCAGACTAAATTAAGCATTAGTAGTGAGTTTCTTAATGGTTCTGCAGAATCCCCACTTTGCCTTTAAAATTTAAACCCAATTCTGTGTTTATTTTGTATCATATGTAAAATAAACCTTATAAATATTACCACAAAAAAAAAAAAAAAAAAAAAAAAAAAAAATACAATGGGGAGTAGCGGATGTGCCCCATCTCCCCCAAATTTCTGGAAAGCTATATTACAAAAAAAATGTTACAAATAATTGTACAGTGAGTCTTACTTCTTGAGGTCACTATGATGACAAACAGGAAAAAGGGAGACATATGTGCATTCTTCTTGGAATAATATTATTCTCCTGTTAAGTGTTATATTAAAGTTTTAGAAGAGGTTACAATTGATTAAATGAAACTACACTTACAGAAAAAATTTCATATGCAAATATATATTGGACAAGCCTCACCTCAACAGGCCTGTTTCCTATATATAAATAATGATATTTTCACTGGGGCAAAAGAAAAAAAAGAAAAGGAAAAATATAGGAGATATTTATATAACACTAATATAAAGTAAAATGGAATGATTACTTTATTAAAAAGGAGTAGTGGGGAATTACATGCCCACCCTCTGCTCTCATCGGTGGCTGCAGGGGTTGATATGAGTGACGAGAGAGATGGGACCAATTCCAGCCGAAAACCTCTTCACCATCAAAACTTGAGCAGCAGCTGCAGGGGAACGATGAGGAGGAGGCAGATGGGTGTGTATGTCCCTGTTGTACCGCTGTTACCATCTTGAACTGCACCGGGTCCTAAAGAATATCCAGATTGTATGAATTATGATTAAACATTAAACTGCATAATAGAAAGAAAGGTACATGTGTGTATATATATATATATATATATATATATATATATATATATATATATATATATATATAATTCTTTGCTGCCAAATATAATACAATGTAACATAAAACCAAGAGACAACTTGTAAATGAAGAAGATTAAATGATGATATATAACCAAGAAGGCACCCATTCAAATAAACGTCTAATCCAGTACTCTTATAAATCGCAATTATATTGCTCATGAATAGTCCTAGTTGTAATTATGACAATCACTGCAAATTTTGTTTAACTATTTGGTGTTCACTCACATTATTCAGCAGCTTATAAAATAGCACTTGATCCAGCAAATCCTATTATTTTTCATTATTTTTTTAGTATTTTACTTATGCAAACAAATTAATAAAGCCAATGAATACTAAATTGAGGTCATGAAATTGTAACCCGGGAATGGGATATGATATACTTTATCACATTTAATTCACCTATTTTGAGTTGTTGAATTAATTCCGCAATGATTTTGTTCATTCCATGCACTCTTCTGTAAAGAAAATGTTACGGCTATGGTTACGGCTCACTTTAAGAGCTGTTCAGAATTTTATCCACAAAACAATTTGCTCCTTGAGGTAAGCATTGTGTCCTCACGATGACCTCCAAAAAACATTTGTGGATTTCAAAGGGATGTTAATTAATCTTGTTATATGTATGAATTTCTGAATATTTATTTTTACTCTGAATATGTAATGTACATTAAAAATAACACCAGATAAGAATGCCCTAATTTGTTTGCTAATGTTATTTTTTACATATATTCAGCTAGATTAAACAGCTGCTGAACTAATGCTAAGAATTGGTTAGCTAGCCACATTAGTCAGCTTAACGTCATTCAGTTTCTTACATTTCTTAAAAATTTGTGTGTTCATAGACTGTAGCATAACCTCAGTGTTATTTAGCATTACACCAGAAACAACACACTTTTATCTCTAAGCAAAGTAGAGCCATCATTCTGGCTGTTTCAATACAGCCATCGCCATTAATTTCCAAGCCCTTACATCCCCTCATAATGTATGCACTTCCAAGCCCTTAAAACTATATATATAAATTTCCGTCCCACTTCAATATTTTGTGCTATTTTCTGCACATTTAGAGCATGCACTTAGAATTAAGTCAATTTCAGTTTCAGTTTGCAGCAAAATGTGGAAGCGTTCAAGGATGAATACTTATGCAAGCACTGTATATACATATGATTGTGCAAAATGAATAATTATAAGCAGAATTTATTAATCAGGCACAATTTTACAGCACACATTATTAGAATTCTGTACCTTGGGTAGTAGTAAATGTTATGTAACATTTGTCATATTTCCAGTTTGATAGTCAAATTTGATCATTTATTGATATATCCTTATGTCTACAACTGGTCTGGACATGCCACTGCACATTATACTTTTAATAAAATTCTCAGAAAAGCTCTGACATTAAAACACTGGTTTAGTTATTGGTCACCTAAGCATTTGTAAGTTTTGCTTTAATTCACTAATTCAGATTTTCCTCTAACTTTGTTAGTTATGGTAGTTTCAAGGGTTAGTAAATTGTTAATGATTGATGTCAGTCAGTCAGTAGATTAGGGATTAGGTCTGGTAGTTTTAGGTCTGCTATTACAAACCTTCACACAACTGATTGCATTCAGTGGTTGTTTGCTCTAAAACAGATGAAGTCATTTCTAAAAAGAGAAATTATATGACACAAGGCAGTTGTTTCAAAAAAAGAAACACATCTGGGCAGCAGCAATTAAAAAGCAAGAAAACCAGGAGGCAGCTCATTCAGTGTGGGCAACTTGTAGGGAAAGATATAGCACTAGTGCTATTACCAGAGCCGTTATTATTGTCATCATTATTTACTTTTTTTTTCCTGGAGTCCACTTCTTCTTACTGCATCAATGTGAACAGTAGCAAAATCAGTATTTCTTCAGCATTACTCATTCACTTATATTCACCTTTGTAAGGCACATTCAAGCAAGGTTATATAAATAAAATTTTGGACATAAAGTTTGAGAATAATAATAAGTGGTTATGTAACAGTGTGCAGAAATGTTCACAAGGAAAGTCTCTGTTTGAATATGAATGACACAAAAGTAAACTCAGGAACTGTAAGGTCAGTGCAGTGAGTGTACATCTGATGGCATACACTGAAAAATTCCTGGTTACAGAGACAACTATAATTCTGAAAAACAGCATCCAAAAGCACTTTTTAATGAAAATTTGCTGTCTAGTTCAACTAAACAATCTTTTGCAATGTCCTTTGAGTTTTCCCTTTCAAAGGGAACTCCACATTGCATTTAGCACAATATTATGGGAGGGCCCTTGCGCGCGACCAGCATCTGAAGCTTGTATAAAATCATGCCTATTTATAGGCCTGCCGTGATCAGGTGACATGGCAATTAAGCGCTTCGCGTGATATATATATGGCACCAGTGAATCGCGCCGTCAACCTTATTATCTTCAGCGAGACTGCATGTCGGTTATTTGTGTAAAGAAACAAAAAGATGCTTCATTTCCTCTCTAACTTTTCTCAAAATCTCTGGACTTTTCTATCCCTTTAATAAAGAGAAGAAAAAAAAGAAAGCGCGAGAGAGAAAAATATGAGTGACAGAATTCAGGAAGTGTGTTACGCCTTGCTCCTGTTTCATCACAGGGAGTAGTGCACACTTTCTGTGTGAAGTATCTACTGCTGGAGCATGCGACGGCAGCCCTTGAGAGGTCTGACTGCGCATTGTAACACCTACATTAGACAGGTCCGCTAGTGACTCCCTCTCTTCTCGGAAGCCAAAGCAAGTTGGGTTTCAGAGCCTCGCGGATCTGGGCAGCTAGCCGTCTCAGGTCCGGGAGATCTCTTACGGATGTGGAAGAGGAGCCGGAGACAAGCGCTGCTCTATCTCTTGCTCTGTCTCTTGCTCTCCGCTGGATTTTGGAGCTTGTGTCACGACTCCTCCTTCCGCTATGGAAAACCAAACAAAAAAACAAAAAACGCGCACACACAAAAATGATAGTAATAATTCCTCTCTGACTCAGAGGAGCCAGGAGGATGTGCTAAAAACTGAGAGCAGCATATAAAGAACTGCTTTAAGTGATTACTAAGGCTGGATGAGCTTTTGTCCCCCAGTGAAAGTAAATCCCTCACACTGCAGAAAACTCCCCTTTCTTCCAGAAGTGCTTGACAAAATATCATGCTTCTGGGGGAAAATCATGCATAAGCTGTATTTATAACCCCATGATTTCGGATTATTTGGCCATTGTGGGGAATGAACGGCATGGCTATTTAGCTATGCTGAAGGTGGAGGAGGCGCATGCAAGCTACCTCTCTCCATCGACGGCAGGCAATTTAGGGGGGCCGGCTTTGCCTTCCAAGCCACCGTGTAAGGCCACTGTGGCATTGGTGGGAAAGGCCTATGCAGTAGTGGTCTTGCTTGTGGGTCACTGCAGACAATGACAGTGTTGTAGGCCTACCAAGCAGACCTGCTGAGTGAGATCGACATATGGCGGCATTCAGACAGTTCCTTCCTGTTGTGTCGAGTCCACGAGTGGAGCCCGGGCCAGTGCTAGTGTGAGGGAGACACAGAAGGCGAGTATGGCAGCCGCCAACCCCTGCAGACAGCCAGGGGAACTTGGCAGAAGCAATCGCGGCCTGCTACTAGGCCTGATCTCAGAATGGTCATAACGGCCAAGCAGACAAAGAGGAACGGTCCAGAGGGGCCGTGGAGGGACGTATGAGGGGACATGAGGTTGTTAGGGCAGTTAGACCCCAGTACTACTGTAGGGCCTCCCCTAGTCAAGGCTGTCCCAAGTTTTCAGTGTTCTCTGGTCAGCGAGCTGTCACAGGGCAACGAAAATCTGATGCATTCCCTCCAATAGAATGTGGAATCGTTAATGTCACTAAAAGACCATCTGGCAGTGTGGAAACTACTGCCAGATGTGTCTCCATGGGTTCTGTCTACCATAGAAAAGGGTTACCTCAGGTCCAGTTTAGAGGTCGACCCCCGCGGTTCAGAGGTGTGCTCACCACAGTAGTCAGCACGAACAAAGCCAGACATTAGCGCAGGAAGTAAGATCCCTCTTGGACAAAGGGGCCATAGAACATGTACCCCGTTCCTTGAGGGAGGGAGGTTTTTACAGCCGTTATTCCCTGGTCCGCAAGAAATAGAGGAGTATGCGGCCAATTTTAGACCTGCATCATCTGAACTGTACTCTTTGGACATACAGGTTCAAGATGCTGATGCCCAAACTTATTGTTCCACGGATTCAGTTTGAGGACTGGTTTGTGACGATAGATCTAAAAGGTGCATATTTCCACATAGAAGTATCACTAGTTTTATCCTTTTGCACCTTCACAAAGTGCATGGATGTCATTCTGGCTCCATTGTGACTCCAGGGCATCCGTGTGCTAAACTACCTGGACAACTGGTTAATTCTAGCATGATCCAGGGAACTAGCGGTTCAACATCGAGATGTTGTTCTTGCCCACATGAAGAGCTTGGGGCTCAGGTTGAACCTCAGAGAAGTATGCTTTCTCCAGTGCAGTGGACAACTTTTCTAGGGGTTATAAGGATTCTACTATGATGAGGGTGTTTCTATCCCCAACATGAGTAGGGTCAATCCTATCAATACTGACCAAGATAAAGCTGGATCTTGGGATCCCCTCCAGTCTCTATGGGAGACTATTGGAGCTTATGGCAGCAGCAGCCAACGTCATACCATTGGCCTATTGCACAGGAGACTGTTTCAGTGGTGGCTGAGAAATTGGGGGTTTCGTCCAAGGATGAAACCTCTGAGAGTAATCAGTGTCACACGGCAATGCCTACATGCTCTGACAATTTGAGCGTCCCCAGTTTCTAGCCTTGGGTCACACTCTAGGTGTGTCTCCTTAGCGCAAGACAGTAATGACAGACACTTCCCTCACGGGCTGGAGCGTGGTCTTAGACAGCTGTCCAGCTAACGGTCTCTGGAGCGGCCCTCATCTGGAGTGGCATATATATTGCCTAGAAATGTGGGCCATATTTCTAGTACTGAAATTCCTTCTTCCTCAATTGAGAGGTCACCATGTGTTTACAGACAACACAGCGGTAATCTCATATATTGACCACCAGGGAGAATTATGTCTGCGCCCCCTCCTTCTACAATCAGGGTTTACGTGGCCACCATTTCGGCCAGCCACGCCCCTGTTGATGGAGCCTCTGTGGGGCAACATGCTCTAACTTCAAGGTTTATGCGTGGTGTCAGGTGGCTGAGGCCCATCTGCAGGCTTCCTGGGACCGTTCTGTGGTCCTGGAAGGTCTGTCAGGTGCCCCATTTGAGCCCTTAGAGTGGATCTACTGGCGCAAGCCGGAGGGCTGATTTATCACCCTCGGCCAGAACTATGGAAACTGTGAGTCTGGCCCCTGAGGGGCACCAGCTCATACATTCTGGTCTCACAACTGAGGTTGTAGAGACCATGTTGAACCCTAGAGCACCATCCACGAGGAAATTGTATGCACTCAAGTGGCGGCTTTTTGTCTTGTGGTGTGAGGAACGTCAGCTAGACCCAGTGAACTGCGCAATAGCTACAGTCTTGTAGTTCTTACAAGGATGTTTCTCAGCAGGGTGGGCTCCTTCTACAATCGGGGTTTACGTGGCCGCCATTTCGGCCAGCCACGCCCCTGTTGATGGAGCCTCTGTGGGGCAACATCCTCTAACTTCGAGGTTTATGTGTGGTGTCAGGCGGCTGATGCCAATTTGCAGGCCGCGCATACCTTCCAGGGACCTTTCTGTGGTCCTGGAAGGTCTGTCAGGTGACCCATTTGACCCCTTACAGTCAGCCTCTGAGAAACTTCTGACACTAAAGGTAGCTCTTCTGCTGGCCCTGACATCTCTCAAGCAAGTAGGAGGTCTACAAGCTCTCTCTGTTGCCCCTTTCTGCCTTGCCTACATCTGCTGCCCAGCCTACATCTGCTGCCCAGCCTGTGGTGTTGCAGGCTTTCTGCCCTCCTCTGTTCCTCACACCGGAACAAGTGAGAAAGTAAGGGCTCTCTGTACTTACGTCCACCACTCTGGCCAGTGGCGTAAGTCGGAGCAGCTGCTGGTCTTCTTGGCGGTGACAGTAGAGGTGATGCTGTGTCAAAGCAGCGCATCTCTAATTGGATAGTGGAAGCAATCTCTATCGCTTATGAGGCGCGTTGTCTCTCAATGCCTCTGGGCATAAGGGCTCATTCCACTAGGGGGTTGCCTACTCGAAGGCTTTGTCCAAAGGGGTATCCTTACAGGATGTGTGTGCTGCTGCAGGGTGGTCTATGCCACACACATTCATTCGATATTATAGCCTGGATATTCATTCTGCTCCGGGCCTGAGTTTCTTGCAGTGACCATCGGGCTTGGGTCTTTTTGAACAGGCCGTACCCTTGGTATGACGGCGTGGGTATTCTTGTTCTCATAGTGTTATGCTAAACGCAACGTGGAGTTCCCTTTGAAAGGGAACATCTGGGTTATGCATGTAGCCCTGTTCTCTGAGAAGGGAACGAGACATTGTGTAGCTTTGTCATACTGGGTTAGGCCTGTGAATTGTGTCTTTGCTTCAGATAATAGAGGCTGACGGCACGGTTCACAGGTGCCATATATATATCACGTGACGTGCTTAATTGCCACGTCACCTGATCACGGCATGCCTATAAATAGGCATGATTTTACACAAGCTTCATATTCCAGTCAAGCATGAGGGCGCTCCCATAGTGTTATGCTAAACGCAACGTCTCGTTCCCTTCTCAGGGAACAGGGTTACATGTGTAACCCAGACATTTTCCCTCACTAACATTGGACTGACATGCTATATCTATTGTTTTTTCTCATGTTAATGTCAATCTAACAACAATTCCACTACATGCATCATCCATGAAGCCCAATTTAGCTCCATAGAGTTATTTGCACCTAGTACTTAGAAATGGGACTGCAACAATCACTTACTGTATATACTGTATACCAATCTGTACAGGATTTCGCAGGAGTTTTTTGTGACTACTGTGGCCAAAATTGCTTGATTTTGGAGCACCAGACAGTATAGTTAATAACAGGGATGCAAGGATAGTGTTTTTTAAGTTAAATTGGGCTAGTTTAAACTATTCTGTGGTTGCCAAGATCTTTATAACAAATCATCAAAATAAAATCTAATACATTTCTTTAAACAAAGACATAATGTAAGTGCAGACATTGTATTTATGATGGACAGAACCATTTCTACTCTAAAATATACTGCAAAGATTGGGAAAAGGAAATTGGGATTATGGAGTGGATACTGTTCCAACATCAGAAATGGGGAAAAATGGGTCTCGTTTTTCCAACATCTGAATTGTTTGGGCTAGTTTCAGGTCTGTGTAGTTTTTGAGATGTAGTTGGACTGGAAATTTTGCTGAAAACTGGCAACCCTTGTTAATGATATTAGCTCTTCTGTGTGTGCAATAGGATATATCAAACACAGTTGAACAAAGATATGCCTAAAACTGCTCACAATGACCTGCTAGACTGTACGCTGGATCACTGTATATTGTCAAGATTCAACTGCCTATTACGAGGTTAGTTTAAAAAATCACTAGATAGTAGCCTATAGTATAAGTCAAGTATGTTAGCCTCTGAATTTTGTTTGTGGCTATTTTGTTATTAATGCCATTGTTCCCCACCAATGGTTATGAGCTGCATCCAATAAAACAGTATGAACCCAAGGCAGAAAATTTACATAATTAGAATAATTTGTGCGTATTTGTGTAGTACAGGACTAATTTGTCCTTGCTTGATGTTACACATTTAATGCAATTTGAGATCACTTGGCAACTGACTGACGCTGATATATAGGGCTCTTAAATCTCAAAAACCAAACCAGCACAAAAACTATATTTTTATTGCCAAAGATTTATTCACAAGCATGAATAAATATTAAGTGTTTAATTACATTTCTTTGTATATAGAGTATCTCACAAAAGTGAGTACACCCCTCGCATTTTTGTAAATATTTGATTATATCTTTTCATGTGACAACACTGAAGAAATGACACTTTGCTACAATGTAAAGTAGCGAGTGTACAGCTTGTATAACAGTGTATATGACGTCCATGACGATATCACAGAGCTCGTGGATGTTAGAGACCTTGTGCTCCTCCACCTTCCGTTTGAGGATGCCCCACATATGCTCAATATGCTCAATAAGGTTTAGGTCTGTAGACATGATTGGCCAGTCCATCACCTTCACCCTCAGCTTCTTTAGCAAGGCAGTGGTCGTCTTGGAGGTGTGTTTGGGGTCGTTATCATGCTGGAATACATGCTGGGATCATGCTCTGCTTCAGTATGTCACAGTTCATGTTGGCATTCGTGGTTCCCTCAATGAACTGTAGCTCCCCAGTGCCGTGACACGCCCACCACCATGCTTGACTGTAAGTAAGACACACTTGTCTTTGTACTCCTCACCTGGTTGCCGCCACACACTTGACACCATCTGAACCAGATAAATTTATCTTGGTCTCATCAGACCACAGGACATGGTTCCAGTAATCCATGTCCTTAGTCTGCTTGTCTTCAGCAAACTGTTTCAACCTTTTCCACCCCTTCAACTTTTGCAGCAATGCTGGCAGCACTCATACGTCTATTTCCCAAAGACAACCTCTGGATATGACGCTGAGCACGTTCACTCAACTTCTTTGGTCGACCATGGCGAGGCCTGTTCTGAGTGGAACCTGTCCTGTTAAACCGCTGTATGGTTTTGGCCACCGTGCTGCAGCTCAGCATCAGGGTCTTATAACCTAGGCCATGTTTATGTAGAGCAATTCTTTTTTTCAGATCCTCAGAGAGTTCTTTGTCATGAGGTGCCATGTTGAACTTCCAGTGACCAGTATGAGGGAGTGTGAGAGCGATGACACCAAATTTAACACACCTGCACCCCATACACCTGAGACCTTGTAACACTAACAAGTCTCATGACACCGGGGAGGGAAAATGGCTAATTGGGCCCAATTTGGACATTTTCACTTAGGGCTGTATTCACTTTTGTTGCCAGAGGTTTGGAGATTAATGGTTGTGTGTTGAGTTATTTTGAGGGGACAGCAAATTTACACTGTTATACAAGCTGTACACTCACTACTTTACATTGTAGCAAACTGTCATTTCTTCAGTGTTCAGTATCTTTTCACATGAAAAGATATAATCAAATATTTACAAAAATGTGAGGGGGGTACTCACTTTTGTGAGATACTGTAGCAAAACAAGTTCACTGTAGTAAATATGGATTCCTTATTTATTATTTGCTGCAGAGTCACTTGGAACCAAGAAAAAGTCCTGAAAACAACTATGAGTGAATGGGGACAAAAAATGTTATACCAAAGTGAAACATCGCTTAAAGCATCCAGTTCAGCCTAGATTAATTGTTGCTTTTACCGCACTATTTGCCTAGTAAGCCCACTTAGAGGTCAAAGTGTTTTTGCAAGGGTTGCAGAACTGATGTGGAACCGGGCCCTAATTGTGAAATGGCAAAAAAAACAAACCCAGAAACAACTCAGATGTGGTAAAGAACTACAGTGTTTAGAGCTCATATAAGAATCATTAGTGCATCTGCTTTCCTCTGGCTAGAGCTGCTTGGCTGCTCCTGTCCTCCTGGCTTGCACTTTCATTAACATGATGTGAAGCTCATACCCTTTACCCATGCACAGTGTGGGTCAACTGTAATTGCAGTTTGCGATAAACACACTAATCAAGGAGCAGGTTTGGTGGTGAGATTGCTGACGAGGCTGAGGATGGAGGCTTTACTGTACAAGCTGCTTTGGGTTCATAATTACAGAAAGGCTTAACAAGACAGTGCTGTTGGCTGAAGAAAACAGAGACTGTCTGAGTATGGTCATGCAAATGGCAGGAAAAACCGGGGCAGCCATTAATCTGTTCACTTTTCAATCAGCCTTCTGTGAACCAGTGTTTACTGCTGATTATGGGAAAGTAATGACTGTTAAAAAAGGGAAAAGACTCAGTATGGAATAAACAGCAAACCTCTGTATGTGTGCTGAGTGTTATCAAAAGATGTGGCTTAAAATTACATTTTGTACCAGAAGTGTGTATGAATTGTACTTTTGATTTGACAAGGAGAAATAAATATGGAATATAGTGATTAGCATTTTATTAGTAGCGAAGTGAGAAACAATAGCAGATGGCAAATGACAGAGGTCTGACTCTATAATTAAGATGATGCTTCTTTAAATGGACCACTTAATAACGTGCCATTTGTTCGGTGTCACTGTAATTTAATTTATGTATACTATACCTACCTGACTTGAATATTATCATGAAGTTAACCAAATTACGCAATTCTGTGTTTGGGGTATAGTTTTTAACTTATTATTATTATTATTATTATTATTATTATTATGTACTAAATACAGCTGTGCCCTATTTGGACAGGTTTGGCCTGATTTGCTCAGATTTTATCTATCTGGCTATCTAGCTATTTATTTGTTTGCTTGCTTGTGTATTTGTCTGTTTATTTTTTTATTTTTTTAATTGGCCTGTTCCATGGATTAGGAGAAAATATTTCTGGAAATCATTAAATGATGGATGCATTTAAAGAGCCTCTCAAATATGTCGTTGCTATGGATGTTATCAATTTGTCTTTACTAGGAATAAATACATTCAATAAATACATTTCATTTAAATGGCAAAAATATGAACACCACCTGGTGTCACACAAATTTCTGACTACATAGAAAAAAGCTGACATGTTCTTGTCTCACGATCATTTATAACTGCCTGGACGCAAGAGTGTAATCACAAAGCGTGTGTGCAAAGACTTTATTACAGACGTCATCCTGAGAAACTAATCCCTTCCAAATAGAGGGGGGAAATGAGAGCTCAGTCATGTGTCTATTTTCTGTCTGAACAAATGTTATATTGTAGTATCATATGGAGTGTCTATTAAACTTTGTGCTTTGATGGTTTTCTGAGAATGTCTTCTAATTTCCTGTGAATTTGCTGGAGCTCACTAGCGTCTTATTTTAGAGACAGCGATCCAATTATAGTGCCACAGCAGATTATACTCAATCTTGCAGTTTGATAATTAGAATAATACCAGTTTCTCAAAATCAAATTCAAAGTAATTAATGACTCTCTTGAGAAGACAATGTCATCATTCCCACTCAAAGTGTTTTCAATTTAGGTCAGACATTCTGCGCATTGTCTTCATATGGAGCATTTAGGCTGGAAAGCACAATAAGAATTTCAGAAAATTTTAGCGCACCAACAGGGAATAAGACAGAACAAAATGATTTGTACTTTGCAGATGAGTACTTACACACAGCAGACGGAGGCATGCATAGCCACAATGAAGCCATGGCATGGTGCATGAAGGTTAGACAGGAAAACAAAGACATAAAGAAGAAAGAAAACACATTTAAGCAACAAAGAATGGAGAAGAATTCAACACACCACTGTGGTCCACTGAAGACGGACTGAGGCATGACAGCACCATGCTATTCCCCCAGCAGCAATTTTGTATGTCATTCAAAATGTCGCATTTATTATTGACATTACGAATTGGATTTCTAAGATAGCATACCATTTAATAGGAATTGCTACCACTTTATAACCTGACAATCACATTAGCGTATTCTTGTTTGGGAAATTTGGTGTAGCAATCTTGCAGATCAACTTGAGTGTCACCTCAGCTACATCGTCTCTTCATCACAATGTGGTTCACAGGGAAATTAAAGCATTCATTTATTTGCTTATTTGTTTGGAAAGCAAGCAGGAATAGGCCCAACGGAAGCAGGGGCTAAAAGGACATGCTTATGCGGTGTACTAACCTTGCAAGAGCGTCGAGCTAGTGGGTTCAATTACTTCTACATCAGCAAAAACAAACAAACGAAAATGGCAATATAAGAGGCAAAGGCTATAGATCAAGCCATATCAAACATCAGGATATCACAGAAAATTTGCAATCATTGGTAACACATCTTAGTCCACTAGGTGTTGCCTGACAAAGATTGCTTTTGTCCATTCTGATGTTGACATTTCACCCAAGTCAACTGACACAGATTTTTGTTGTGGTTGTTCTGTAATTTTTTTATGGCTGTTTACATTATAATATGATGGTAAGTCATACAATGGTGATAATATGAAATTGTCAAACTTCCAAACTAATTTAGGAACAGAGAAAATATGAACAACTCTATCAATACAGTGTCATTGCACTGCCATATATATGCATAACAATTTTACTTATAAGTAAAATTACCTGAGCCAGAAATATGCAAAAACTATACATTCTTTACAAGGAAATATACATACTTGCAGTTTGTGTAATGTTTTCTGTCTTTTTGACTGTTAAGACTAACTTTACTATGAACACCTGTACCCCTGCTCATTCTTGTAATTATTCAATCACACAATCATGTAGCAGCAGTGCAGTGCATAAAATCATGCAGATACAAACGAAAAAATTTTAGTTAATGTACCCATCAAACGTGGGAATGGGGAAAATGTGATCTCAGTGACGTTGACTCTGGCATGGTTCGCAGTGCCAGATGGGCTGGTTTGAGTATTTCAGAAGCTGTTGATCTCCTAGGATTTACATAAACAACAGCCTTTCTGTGTAACAGAAATGGGGCATAAAAACAAAAAGACACCCAGTGAGTGTCAGTTCTGCAGGTGGAAACGCCTTGTTGATGAGAGAGGTCAGAGGAATATGGTCAGACTGGTTCAAACTGACAGGAAGGCTATGGTAAATCAAATAATTTACAACAATGATGAGAATAAAAGCATCTCAAAACAGGTTAAACCTTGAGGAGGATGGGCTATACAACAACAAAAGACCGAATCTACTACTGTCAGCCAAGAATAGGTATCTGAGGTTACAGTGGGCAGATGCTTGTCAAAACCGGACAGCTGAAGACTGGAAAAATGTTTTTTTGTTTGTTTGTTTGTTTGTTTTTGTTTTCCAAACTGTCAACATCTGCTTTTGAGATGCTGAGATCAGCAGTTTCTGAAAATACTCAAACCATCCTGTCTGGCAGTAAAAAGCATACCATGTTCAACGTAACTGGGTTTTTCTTATGTTTGATGTGTAGATTAACTGAAGCTCTTGACCTGCATTTCATGCATTACGCTGCCATCACATGATTGGCCAATTAGATAATTGCATGAATGTGCAGGGTATTAGAGTAAATAAAGTGGCCAGTGAGTGTAGTTTTTATATTTTACATTGTTATTATTTTATACTTTCTCTCACTGCTAGTACTTACTGCATAATAATAATAATAATAATAATAATGATAATAATAATAATAATAATAATAATAATAATAATTATTATTATTATTATTATTATTATTATTATTATATGCTGAGGTCCAGAGATACTTTTACCTTTAAATTTTCCAATTTAAACCTCACTTGAAAATGTATGTCATTACGCCACCATGTGCCATACACTATGACCATACACCTGCCCATCACACCCATATGTGGATCTTCCCCAAACTGCTGCCATAAAGTTGGAAGCACACAATTGCATGGGATGTCTTTGTATTCTGTAGCATAACAATTTCCTTTCAGTGAAATTAATAGGCCCAATCCTGTTCCAGCATGACAATGCTCCTGTGCACAAAGTGAGCTCCATGAAAACATAGTTTGCAATGTGAGGAAGACCTCAAGTGGTCTGCACAGAGCCATGACCTCAGCCCCACTGAACAACTTTGGTATGAAATAAAATGTAGACTACACCCTAGGCCTTCTTGTCCAACATCAGCGCCTGACCTCACTAATGCTCTTGCGGCTGAAAGGACAAATCCTCACAGCCACAATCCAAAATCTAGTGGAAAGCTTTCCCAGAGGAGTGGAGGTTATTATAACAGCTAAGGGAGACTAAATCTGAAATGGGCTGTTGAAAAATCACAACCGGGTGTGATGGTTAGATATCCACAAACTTTTGGCCATATAGTGCAACAGAATTACACTGAGCTAGTTGTTATAGTGTAAACTTTTATAATAAAAATGTAAGTCAACAAAAAGATGTCATTTGACTGAAGTGTTATGTCAACTTGATATCAAAATTGAAGGCAGGCTTTATGTCAACTGATGTTTTTAAGAATAAGCCTTCATAAATGTTTATGTAGGTTTTTGTCATGCAGGGATGATGTATCCCTATGATTCCCAACTGATTTTCAGCAAATGAGCTGAGTTGTATAATTTGTCTACATTCATCAAAACTTGCTATAACATTATAAAAGAATGGGAGCAATAGTATTTTTTAGATCTATTAATGCTATTGAATATATTTCTTGTGCATAAAGAAAAAATATACTTTTTTGCTTAATGTTTACTTTATGTAAAACCCACATGTATAACTTGACTCACCATATAAAATGATGCTTGTGTTTGCACTCCCGAGTTTGTTGATGGCGACACACGTGTAATTTCCATAGTCTGCCTCAGACACATTGTGAAGAGTCAGCATTGACGTGAGGCCGATGTCCTCAATCTCAATGCCATCAAAGCCATTGAAGATCCTGAAAGACAAGGCAGCAAACTGAGGGAGCTGGATCAGCTCAGCATGATTTGCACCACATCAGAGCTGCTTTTGAAGAGCAGGGTGACATTTGTGACAGCACCCGAATTCCATGGCCACAGATGGTAGCTGGCCCGTTGTACATTTAAAAAAAAAAAATGTGCAGAAGCCAGAAGATATTAACATCAGCAGCATCCACTAATCACACACAGCTTTGATTTTTCACATTGCTGACAACATAGATGGGTTTGAGTGTACATATTGAAATACATTGCATCCAAATGTGCTTTAGACGGAATGCAAAGCCTTTTATTATTTTGATGAATATAAAATAAAGAAGATGCATCAGTCAAAATATGAAGCTTTTAACCTGTAATATCCAAAGCACTCAAAATGGCACCACAAAATGAGGTGTCTATAGAAATAGCTGTCAAATATACTGAGGTGCAAACCTCTGCGTACTCCGTACCACCTCAATCAGAGCTGAAAGGGCCAACTGAAGGATCCTATGGATTTATTTCCTTTTTAAAGCACACATTTTGCGATCTCTATTTTCCCATATTTAAAAAAAGGACTGTGTTGCAGTATGTTATCAATATTACTCAAATCAAAAGTTGAATAAATTGTGATGTTGTATAATCTTCCTGTACGTAATAACCCCATTCATTACTGCATAAATATAATTATATGTTTTTGTAATTAAAGCTTCTTACATATTCTTTTCATTGACAAACACAGGACGTACTGTATCTACATGTCTGAGATGGACTGGCGTCCATCAGCAAACCTAACCAGGATAAAGCGGTTACTAAAGATGACTGAATGTGATGAAAAGCATGCATTTCCTCCAGTGTGTCTATGACTGTGTCTCACAAATTAAGATTATATCAAGCCCATTGGTATGAAAACAAATAACCTTATGCTAATTGATATAATTTATTTTGATATTTGGCCACAGTTTGACAGGGTTTGCAGTTAATTGGGAAGATTCTAAACTGAATTGAAAACAGTTAATCCAATTTGGCAAACCTGATTTATACATAAATACCTCCTCTGGAGATATTGTGTACATGTGTACATGTATTACACCAATCTTAACCAGATTCTTTCACAGCAATAAAGCTTGTATGAATACAGTTTGGATGGGAAAAAAAACAGCTCCAGGGTTCAATTCTGAGCTCAAGTTACTGTCTGTTCAAAGTTTCAGATGTTCTTCCTATGACCATGAGTGTTTCCCCTAACCTCCCAAAAACATGCATGTAGGTGGACTGGCTAATGCTAAACTGGCTGTAGGCATGAATGGGCATGTAGTTGGGTGTTTGTGTAGTTCCATATGATGGACTAGCATCCTCTCCAGGGTGTAGTCCCTCATCAGGATCAGTGTTCCCAGGATAGACTCCAGCTCCCCTGCGACTCTGACCAGGATAAAGTGGCTACTGAAGATGAATGAATGAATTAATGGAAAGTGAATCTACATAAAATTTATTCATGGAAAATATGTTTTTAAAACTGAATTGCCAGTATACCCACTATTTGGATATACTGTAGGATATAATAGAAGGTTCATTAATCCAAACATCCTACCTACAAATATTAATGTGATTATAGCCTTTTAAACTCTGTGGCAGTTAAAACTCTCTCTAAAAAGTTTTTAACCAATGTACAGCACAGGCTGAAATATTAAGCTGATTTTCAATAATGCTGACATTCAGGAAAGCTTTTCCTGTGCATGTCTTTCTGTTTGTTCTTTCTCTGTATTACATCTGTCAAACATATAAACACGTACACCACCAATGACAGGAGGATTAATTATTGCAGTGGAAAACAATACTTGATTATACCATGGTAAACATGCTTTTCACCCCCTCCCCAACCAGTTAATGGAATACTCATTTATTACCTCTTATGGATATCTAAATAATAAAATACATCAAGGCCCTACAATATGTACGTAAGCTATGTATTCAAAGAATAATGAGTTTCTTACATGGACATTACACACTGACCACAATTGCAATTGCTGAGTGAGTGCATATTTATCCTCTGACTGCATGTGGATCTCAAATGATCTCAACAGCACTGAGAAGATGAAGCAAAATATTTTTTTCATTTACCTTCTGTCATCTCGGTACCACTCAAAGTCTGCCTCTGGGACAGCATCTGCCTCGCACCTCAAGACCCCAGTGTGACCCAGAGTCACGCCCACATCTCTTCCTTCAGACACAGTGGGAGGATCTACACACACACACACACACACACACACACACACACACACCCATGCACACACACATGCACACATACACGCACACATACACGCACACATACACGCACACACACGTACACACAATAGTTTGTGAGACATGGCATTTATGAGTTTAGTAAGGGAACTCAGATATATTATAATGTTTATTTTAATCCATGTCATCGTTTATGAATTATTTATTAGTGGATATGCCATCATGTCAGGCCCTCTGTGCAATTTTTACTACTGTATCTTAATTATTAACACTATAAACAATATTTAAGGAAATCGACTCATAAATCCTCTCTCTCATACTTGAGGAGCCTCCAAATGGCAGAAGTGTGTGGGAATAAAATATGACAGTCATATAACACCTTTTCATTTTTTTGCTTCATGACTATATAGAACATTTTATAGATTTATTTTTAACATGGTTATTTTTCACTTGGTTCCTCTCAGATCAAAATACTTCTTTGAATAAAAGTTCATTATAGTACTCGAGGCAAGCACATAATTTCAGATAATAATTTCCCATAATTGTTAGTATTGTTCCACTTTTACCAAATATTTGAAAAAGGTCAACCTGTGTGAACAGAGAGAAAGAACTCACAGTAGACCACCAGCGTCACCGTCTTTGTGTCTATGGCGATGTCGTTGGCTGCTGTGCACTCATACACTCCGGCCCTGTGTCTGCTGATGGAGGGGATCTCAAAATATTCATCTTCTGAATCAATGTCTTCGTTTGCTTTAAAAGACATGACAGATAAACAGAATGATCAGGCTTTACCTCTAAAACGATGTGAGGTTAAAAATGCAGAGGCCCTAAGCATATGCATTAATTTAAAAAACCTAAAAATCAATCAATAAGTAAATGCATAAAAGCATTTTATGTGCGCATTAAATTTCACCATACTCTCATGTATGCTGCACTGAGTCTAACAATAGATGATACAGTACTTGAGTAGACTGTTGAGTAATGTCAGCTGAAATTTTGTTTTCTTTGTGCCATAACTCATTATTATTGCATGTTTTTACAGAGCAGAGGTAGGTTATCTTAAACTCAAATGCTTGTGATGGCTTGACTATTCTTGATCATAGTGTATTTAAACACACACACACACACACACACACACACACACACACACACACACACACACACTCAAATGAAGATATGGACTCAATATAGCACACATTTCTATCTTTGTCAAACGCTAAGAAGCAGTGCAACAATGACTTAAACAAAAACATCACAAAATCCCTAGTGCTGTGTGTGACAGTAATGCAGCCTGCTAGATTCAATGTTCGGCAATGTGAAAGACAGTGTCTCACACCTGGGAGAGACTCAACTGATGACAAGTGTCAGAAGAGCAGCATCTCAAAAAGAACAGTCACAGAACCCACACAACAAGTACTGTTTGTATACAACAATCTTTACACTGCTATGATACTGTATATTGAGATGGCACCTGCAAAGGACCATCTCCATTTTATTCAGAACTCCTGTATACCTGCCCATTCATGCAATTATCCAATTAGAAAAGCATGCAGCAGTGCATAAAAGGGCATATACAGATGAAGAGATTCAGGACATTTTCACATCAAACAAAAAATGTGTTCTCCGTGACTTTGTCTGCTGCATGGTTGATATTGTCAGACGGGCTGGTTTGAGTATCTCAGATACAGTTGATCTCCTGGGATTTTCATACACAACAGTCTCTACAGTTCACACAGAGTGGTGAGAAATTCTAATTAATACAAAACAAAAAAACATTCACTGAGTGGCAGTTCCATTGCATGTGGAAATGGCTTGTTGATGAGAGAGGACAGAGGAGAATGGTAAGACTGGTTACAGTAATTCAAATAATTACTCTTTACAACCATGCTGAGAAGAAAAGCATCTCAGAACTCATATCATGTCTATTCTTGATAACAACAGAACACCACATTGGTTTCCACTACAGTCAACCAAGAACAGGAATTTGAGCCTACACTGGGCACAAGCTCACTGAAACTGGACAGTTGAATATTGGAAAAATGTCACCTGGTCTTTTTACAATCTTTAACTGTTCAGTTTTGGTATGCTTGTGCCCACTGTAACCTAAGATTACAAAGTGACTGAGATTAAATAAATGAGCAGGTATACAGATGTTCCAAATAAATTTTTGTATAGTATGTGTGTGCAGCTCCTGTGTACCTCAAACTGTTTTGCATGACCCTTTTTCCTAGATTGCTATGCATGCCTAATTGTCTACCAGCCATTCTCTGCCTTATCATACTGAGTATTGGATTGCAATTAATTTATTGTCTGCTTTGCGCCTAAACAAAATTTCTGCATATGGATCCTAACTCTCTTGAATCTGGAACATTACATAAGACTAATGGAATTTGGGGATTTGCAATTGTCTATCATTCTCTTGGGCCATCTTCTTGGAAAATGGTCAGCAATTCCAGCAAATCTCCGAGGCCATATAGGAAGACATTGTCATGCCACTGCCCCTATAGCCATAGAAGTATGCATGAACCCTGTATAGCCCTGCCTGAGATGTTCAGCAGATTTAGTACAAAATGTAAGGACTTCAACACACAATGCTTTCTGCTTTTCACTAGCCATTCCAAAGATATCAACAAAATACCCCTGACTATATTTCTGTTTTCCAGAAGAGCACCGGACTACACTGGACTACTGCCCTTTATCACCCTTTGTGCTGTACAGTCCTACAACAGCCCTACAGCAAACTCTTTGGCTCAGGCATTCTGGGAAGTATTTGATCATCCAGTTTCAGCAGCTGACTATGCACTCAGTTTCTGAACCCTCATAACATATAGCTGAGAGCAGCTGGAGCAAACTTGCTTTGAAAAGTGTATTTTGTTGAGACCTGAACGATCCTCTCCAAACTGAGATCACCTGCAAGAGCAAACAGCTCACCTTTCAGTAGTTCATTCTTCTCACCATTCATACCAATAATCTGTTGAGAGCCAAGTGTCTCCTGCCCAGTATCAAATTACGACTATCCATGATGAATGCAAATCAGACAGTGATGCAATGTAGGGCAATGCTAAGTTGTCCATGGGGAAATTTGGTACTAAAGGAGGGAGGGCCTGCATGTACTATTAATAGAGCAATATCCACTACCCAGATGAGCTCTCCCATCACACACTTACTAGAAAACAAAAGGTGCACTCTAACATGCTTATCCAAGGGTTACCAATATGGATATGTGTTACCAATATGAATATGTTGACTGCTGGGCAGCTGGCAACTTCTTAGATGAAGAAATAACATGGCAGTTAAAAATCTCATTGGTTCCTGTAAAGAACCTTTTAAGTATTCACATATTGGAGCAAAGTCCTCTGGAGAAATAAATAAGATCACCATATCCCTGATCATACATAGTGGAATCTCATTTCACATCACCAAGTGCACCCTTATCAGCATTGTGCTGTATATATCCTGGAAATCTTATAATAATCCAGCCATATTCTGGAGATGTGGAAAACATACTTCTTGGAACTTGTAAAAGCTTTTGCAGATCCCTACCATTTCTTGCCAGTCAGACTGACACCCCTGAGACTGAAAAAAGATGCAGATCCCTGATTCTTACATAAATCTCAATGGTAAAGCCAAGGCATCTGAACAACCCCCACATGGCTCTGTGCTACTGACCCACTGTTGATCCCAGAAACTTGTGCCATGGAAGAATACATAAAGGAGGCATTAGCATTGGATTAAATTTGCCCCTCTATTTTCCCTGCAGCAACATGCTTCCTTTTTATGGCAATATAGGATGGGGGCCATGTGGGATGCCTGAACCAAGAGACTGGACCCTTCTCCATTCCTTCTGTAAGAACAACCAACAGGCATGGAGTTGTTACCTTCCATGTTCACATGGGAAATCACTCCCTCCTCCATGGGCCTTGATCCATTTCAGTATGTGTTAGGTTATCAATCCCTCACTATTCCCCACACTAAGAACAAACATGGGAAGCAGCACATGTCTGGCTACAATGTACAGTGCAGATCCCATTCACAACTATGGCCATGTCCGGGTATCCACAAGGGACCTGAGTCTGAGACAACCCTCATAAAAGTCCAAGATTCATATGACCTCTTAAAATTATAAATTGAGTTTCTTATTACCACCCAGTGACCAACTGCAGAGCCATTTTTGACATTGTTGTAGGGCATGAATGTAACATCACTGAGGCTGAGAGTAGATATTGCCATAAAAGATACATGCAACAACAACAACAACAACAACAAAAAAAAACCTAATAAACAACAAGAAAAAAATGACAACTTCTTACCTTCAAGCCATTCACTAGACTACTAGAATCCAATCCGCAAAGAACATCAATTTATTGACAACAGAGCCAGATGATCCAATCTGCTCTGATCTGTTGTAAATATGGATTTATTTTTTAACTGTGCCATTATAAAAAAAATTAGTCCCCACTTGTGTTTGTTACTGGTAATGTTAGGAAGCACAATATCAACATCTGGAAATATTGCCTGCCATTTTCTTTTTTTAAATAAGTTGCATAAGTGCTATCGTTGCTTTGTTCATTTTTCCTCAAAATTAGGCTATTTCATCCAAAAATAATTTCACCAACCTGACTGCATATTTATTTACTATCTTATTTACTGAAATGTACAGATCATATGATTATTGTTTAAAACTCACATCTGCTTAATCTCTTTGTATGACCAAAGAAATACGTCTGATACATTTTCTCAGTGTCTGTCTATGACAGCAGTCAAAACATATGTCCTGAACTACTTTTGGCTTGTATGTTCAAGTGCTGATTTTTCCCCTTTACTTTTGCTGCTGTGTATCCACATTGTTCTGATGAGGCTCTGTTTGAGACATGTTTTTCACCAAGAATTCTGAGTTATCCTGCCACATAAGCCCTCAATGAGCCAACCAAATCTGCAACAGTGCATAAGTCTAAATCAACTGCCTGAAGAGCAGCATTTGTTTTCTGAAATTGCTACAGCATGTTATTCCACAAGTTACACAGTAATGTGTTTTCTAGCTCACCAATTTTTGGTTGAGCACCCTGGCTTCATCACGAGTAGGTATATTCTGGTTAGGCTCACAGTGATTCCAGCATCCTACTGTAATTTATAGGGATGCACAGAATGTTCGGCAACCGAAATTATTCGGCCGAAAATAGCAAAAAAAAAAGCACTTTCGGTGTTCGGCCGAATAAGTGAAAAGGCCGAATAAATTTGACCGAACAATGACGTGTTTGATGATGCGCCAAATAGCCTAGCAACCAGGGTGAGACACGTGAATTTCACGACCTCCACTTCCGGCAGCGCGCTTGGAGCGACGAGCGGGTGCGTGCATGAACGTGCTACGTGCACGAGCGCATGCTCTTCGGATGTTGACAACCATGACATTGTTTACTGTGGACACGTGCGTTTGTATTGTTTCTGTTACGGTGTATTCTGTCATGTCGCGAGACATAAGGGAGTAGAGTACGGAAGCAGGTAAAGACGTATTTATTTAAGGGAACATAACATTAACAACGTATCTAACTATACTATATCTACTATAATACTCCGCGAGGTGTACTGGGACGCGAGCGGTATATATCCCCAATATAATCAGATGTATATAACCGAATAGAACCATTTTTTGCACTCTTGTCAATGCACTTTTTAATGCAATTTTTGTTGTAGGCTACAGAGTGTTACATTCTTTCAGCAGTCAGTTATAGGCCTAACATAGGCTATTCAAGGGGGGTTCAAAGATGACCACATCAAAATATTTTTATTTTACTCATTTATTTATTTAAAGTTATATTGTGTCTTCTTGGTAGCCTATTCCTGTTGGAATGAATAAAATGTTCAGTGTTAAATAAATATTTTGAAATTGTAGTTTTTTAATTGATTTTTTTCTTTGAAAAGCAAGACAAAATAGTGAAAAGCACATTTTGACTATTTAATTTATGCAATGGTGAAAAAAAAGGCAAAATAAATGGAAAAAACGCAAAAAAAAACGTGTTCGGTTTCAGCCTTCGGCTTTCGGCCAAGCTTTTCATTATATTCACTTTCCGCTTCGGCCAAGAATTTTCATTACGGTGCATCCCTAGTAATTTAGCATCAACCTTACATTAGGCTGTTTTCAGTGACTCCCCACACATACAAAACTGAGGGTGTGTGCAGCCCACTGCACCAAAGTGTTAACCTCTTTATTGCACGCTTGCATTATGCTTCCATTATAACTGCCAGGCATAATAAATTACCCATTGTCACATCCTGGAGCTTGGGGTTGAGTTACACACAGGGAGGAGTGACATGTGTAATGCAACCCACACAATCACTTCTGGTGTTATCTTTCCAATGCTTCAATGTTCACATCTTTGTTCCTACACAATTCCAAGCACATTTTAGCCCAGCATGCCCACATCTGTTCATCAATTTTAGACCAGCATGCTGGTTCCTAGCTGTGGGAAGAGGTCATTGATGATGGCTCTTGTCCCCATCGTATTCCTGGCAGTTGAGTGGTGGCAGAGCCAACTCAGACAAAAATTGCTAGTTTTAGAGGGTCTGACAAATCATAACAGGGTTTCAAGTGGCTCTGAATATATCTCGACTGCTTTTGAGTAATCTTCGGAATCATGATCATCTTTAGCGTGATCTATGCCAATGTTATGTGCGTGCTGCTAACCCACCAGGCTTTACCACTCAAGACTTTCCCATGGATGAAAAATTTAAGTGCTGACACTGGAGATTCCTTTAATAAAAAATAAAATATCGCCTTACAGAATGCTTCGGCATATTAGTTATCCAGTTTCTTAGTTAAGTAATAATATGTTAAATAGCAAATCCATTTATAATCACACTAAGATTCTGTTGAGAGATGTATTAGAACAAATGCATTAATATAAACTTATGATTAATATAAACTTGTGATATCAGGCCACCATTACTGAATGATGGGACTTCAGTCAGGTTTCCATTTATATCTAGGATCGTACTGTTTAATAATTCAAATGATATAGTAGGAAAATATCAAACATTCTTTTCATAAGTGAGGGACAAGACCATTAAAGTGTGTAAAATGTAATACAACAAATCTTTAAATCAATACAGGTACCCCATAAAAAGATTAAGAGCCTGTGAAATATGATCTTTCATTCTGGTACATGTCAGGATTTTGGCAGTAGCATTCTGGCCTGATAAGAGAGTGTTATAGTAATCCAGTCTAGGTGACACAAAAAGCATGTAAACGTTCCTTACTGTCAGCAGAGGAAAAATGTCAAGAGCCTCAGTGAGGTGACAGTATGCTATGTTGCAGACTTTACAGGCTTGGTTCTTAAAACTAAGATCACTGTCAAAGCTGACTCCTCATATTTCTGATACAAGTCTTGCCCTTCAGAGACTAGATGCTTAAATATTAAATCTTTGTGTATCTTAACCCCCCCCTGTTCTGTAATCGAAGAACATATTTTAATACATATAAGGGGCGCAGAATCAAGCCTTTTAGGAACTCAGACAGATATATTATTCATTATTCACTGCAACATCTCAAAACTGTCAAAGGTACCATGGACAGCTAATTGAAGGAAAAGAGATAGCTTAGTTTCAGATAGGGCTATAAACAGATTTTAATTGCAGTCATAATTTTTGGATTCCTTAATTACTTAAACACAATTAACTGCATTATTGGTGAGCTTAGCTACAGTGATCTAACTGGCTAGCTTTATATTCAGTTTCTATTGACCCCAAACATAAGTTTTATTATTAGGTCATGTGTCTTATTTTTATTTTCTGTTGTATTGTTATTTTATTCATGTTTTCTATTTACATTAAACAAGTTACATATTGAACTAGTCATAGTGTAGCTTGATTTATACATTTGAATATAATTTATTTTTGACTGAATTAAATGTTTATTTTCTTTTAATTTAAAATGATAAAGACAATTTTTTTTACAGTTAAGTATTTACAACAGCGGCTTATATTTTGACATTAGTTATCTATCTATCTATCTATCTATCTATCTATCTATCTATTTTAGCAAAGCACATATCGCTGTTGTGGCACAATAAATTAAGGGAGCTTTCATGGAGAATGTATCACAGACATCCAATATGCTGTCAAACACAAGATAAATATGGAGCATTGGCAGCAGGTGCATCAGAGAGTCTCTTCAATCACACAGGAGTGATTGTTGAAACGAGACTATTTATTTCCATTCTAAATACTTCATGGTTGCCATCCAGGATCATATCAAAGAGCGGGACTTACAGGTGTGACAATTCATGATTTGGATTTAGCAAAGCACTACAATGCAGTATTCAAATGCTTTATATTCTCTGTTTCTGCCAGACCAGTGTTTTTAAGTATGTCTTGGAATACATCATAACACTGCATTGCAAAAAATCAGAAAGCAAAAGCTGAAAAGGAAAGCCCAGGTTACATTCTGAGTGTACTCAACCAAACGTCAGTGTGTATAAAACCAGGCTCACACTGATGTGATGTCTACAGTCTGTGTATGATTGGATCAAGTTCAGATCAATACTGATTTCATGCTCCTTCACACAAAGAAAAGATTGTAAACCACAAGTCAAGAAGAATCAAACACAGTGTAGCTTTTACTACACGATGTCCCAAAATTCTCCGTACACCGTAGAAATGAACATTTTTATTAGCAAAATGTGTTCCAAAATATTTCTTACTTAGTTTATATTATATATTTTTCAGATAGCCTTTAAGAATGCCTTTAAAAAAAAGTATGCATTGAAATCATTTTAGTGGCTGAATGAGGATGTTGTTGTAAGGCTGAGATCGACTTCAACAGGAAACATGGCAAGCACATCACACACGACAGTTAAACTTATTAATAAATTCATCCATCCACTTGACAAAGGCACAACCAACGTGATGCTGGCATACATAGTCCCCTATGAAGCCATTTGGGACACCCTGTATTATAGCCATTTTAAGCATTATGAGCACTGCTAAACAACAGATGTAATGGGACACCTGTCTTCCAAACAATTCCACTTTCGACTCATCAGTCGACAGAACATTCTCCCAAAAGGTTTGAGGATCATCAAGGTGTGTTTTGGAAATATTCACACGGGCCTTAATGTTCTTCTGGGTTAGCTGTGGTTTTCACCTCGCCACTCTTCCATGATGCCATTTTTGCCCAATGTCTTTCTGATAGTGGTCATGAACAGAGACCTTTATTGATGCAAGAGAGTCCTGTACGTCCTTTGATGTTGTCCTTGGCTCTTTTGTGACTTCTTGGATGAGTAATTGCTGTGCTCTTGGAGAAATTTTGGAAGGTCAGCCACTTCTGGGAAGGTTCATTACTGTGCCGGATTTTTCCATTTGGAGATAATGGCTCTCACTGTGGTTCTTTGGAGTCCCAGAGCCTTTGAAATAGCTCTGTAACCCTTCCCAGACTGATTTATTTCAATCACCTTCCTCATAATTTCTGGAATTTCATGAATATAATAGTGTGTTACTGGATAAGACCTTTTAACCAACTTCATGCTGTTGAAAAAGATCTATTTAAGTGTTGATGTGACGCCTACAAATGTATTGTCACAGCTGTTAAGTTGTTTTGTGTATTGGCCTGTATAAAAGGAACAATTTTGAAAAATGGATTTGAGTAGTATTTTTGAGGGTGCAATTGCTTGATTGTGTCACAAGGGGGAGTGTTCACTTATGTGAGCGCTAGTAGGGCTGCGATGCTTCTGCTCCTCAGACAGAGGACAGCCTGCTGAGCAATCACAAGTAACATCTCCTGTGTCATATTTTCCTGTACAAAACAGGTTAGTAGTGTGTGATATTTTGCTGCAATACATTTCTAAGGACTTTTAAAGCCTTAATTATGTTGTTCTGACCACGTTTTATGTGTAAAACAGTGGTTTATTCAGTTGAGAGACCGTGAATTGAAGTGTAGCTAGCTCCCATGCCTTCCGACGTTGACATTTATTTTGTTTATGGTCATTGCTCCTGGACATGTGCACCTTTCTCTGTATTTGTTAAAGTTAGAGTATATAAAGTACGGTTATTTCAATAGTTGTGTATATATAGTTATAATGTGTTAGTAAGGTTAAGGAGACAGAAGTATTTTGTATAATGTAGGCCTCTGTATTGTTTTTATATTTCGTATTTGAAAATGTAGTAAAAGTGTGAAACAAGTAGGCTTAACAGTATTAAAGCTACTGGATGTATATGAATTTGGAGCTGGTAATGGCAGTAACTATGAGTCATAGCACCAGTTAAGACTGGGATAGTTGAAGTATTTCTGATGAACTTAACAACAAATTATACATTTATATAATTTGTAAAATATGTTATTCCAACGGTTTGATATATTAACCTCCATCCTGTGATGTGGTGCTAAATGTGTAATTTGTTACAAGGAATATTATTGTTGAAGTGGTTTAAATGAAGAAGAAGAAAAAAAGATATATTCTGTTTAATAAAGACAGAGGACAGCCTGCTGAGCGATCACAAGTAACATCTCCTGTGCCTGATTTTCCTGTACAAAACAGGACACATTATCTCTTCACAGGTTACTCATGCTTGAGGCCTGTAACATTGATTTGATTGAACAGGGTCTGCAGTAATCAGGCCTGGTTGTGCCTAGTCCAGCTGAGGGTGCAGCTGAATGCAGTTTCATAGATTAGTAACTATAGGGGCAAATACATTTTGACACAGGCCCAGCTGGTATTGGATACCTATCTTGCTTCAATAAATAACATTATCATTTAAAATCTGTATTTTGTGTTTACTCAGGTTGCCTTTTTTAATATTAGATTTTGTTTTCATTTCTGAAACAATTTAATATGATATATACACATAAATAGAAGAAATCAGAAAATACATTTTCACAGCACTTTATATTAGGGATGTAATGCAATGTCATTATCTCTATCTGTATGTGTATTTGTTTATTGACCCAAATATTTGCATCGGTAACTATATTTGGATTTATACCAGAAGTGGGTTTGGTCTATACTGAAAGTTTGTATTAATTTAATTTTTTTCATTACTATTAATGTGAACCATACCACTATGCCATTAAAAACACTGGAAAACACTGACACAAAACCTGGGCAGCTGGGAAAAGTAATTTTTCATTCACAAATTATAACAACAAATAAAATGTGCAAAATACAACCTTATTCAACTTCTGAACCAGAGGTTCTTTGGAACTTTCTGAGAATTTTTCTATCGTATATCTAATTTGATTGAGTAATTAAGCTCACTGTGTGGTGCTGCTAGTCAATATGAGGTCCTTTAAGCTGCATTTCATTATAATACCTGTATAATATAAACTTTTCTTTGAATAATTATGGAGAATGTTAATTTTAAGAATGTTAATTTTTTTGTTTAATTATTAAATAATTTTTGGAGACCTCAGCAGAGATACTGTGCATGCTCTGCATTACTCTTAACTTGATTCTTAACTTACCTAGATGAAAAGACTGAGAAAAATATGTAAAATATCCCGTGTCCAATGACAAACTTTTGGGGCTAATTTTAAGTCTTTTTATGCAGTTTTTGAAATGTCATTCGGGTGGGAATCTTGCTGAAACCTGGCAAATCTGCCTGCAAGCATCATACTCAGTGCCTTTCAAGCTCAGCATGAAAGTAAAAACCTTGCACTGGTGTGACTACTTTTTTCAGTCCCAATGCACACAAATTGTCTCAATGTGAAGCTTTCTGGCAAACCTTGTGAAAGTAACAGTTAAAAAATGTTTTCTGAAAATATATGTCAATAGCTTTATTAATGCTCATTAATTATTAAGGGTGGTGTTTGTCTGTAACATCTCCTCTATGATAAAACTCTTGCATCTAGTCTCTTCCTCTATTTCATGTTTGCATTACACATGGCAATATGATAACACCATGATATTGAATCATTAATTCATTTACAAAATTACAATTCTGAACTTGGAGAATTTGCAAATATAAAATGTGAGGCTTTATACTCTGTGTAGCTGTCATTATAATGGCCAATTTATTCACTTCTTTTATTTTCTCCTCTAACATTCCAAGTAAAAACACACTCAATTAAAAAAAAAATCTGAAGCACTCATCACAATGTAACTGCTAGAATTGTGGGTTTAATCAGTAGTTAAATTGAAGTGCTTCAATATAGGAAATGCTTGACACAGATAAATGAAAATGGTTCAGAAAAACTTCTCGTCCCCAGCAATTTTCAAGACAGTTACACCCATGGTGTTTTCTATTCCATTCTTTTATATGGTGCTGTCTTTTGGAATGAGATTTCTCTTTCACATAGCATTTGTCGTAAATTATGGTTTGGTCCATGCCACACTGCCCCCTAGTGTACAATCTCACATTACATGCAAAGTTCGCGATTTATATGTGCATCCACACACAACGACTTAACATTCTTGTAGATACTCTCAAGCATGCCTATATCAAAAATAGTGATTTTTCATCACCATTTTGTCAGCAAAATTAGCATGGACCATTAGATAGTGACACGGAGTGTCAGTCAATAGCGTAGTGGCATTCCACACTTGTCAATCATACATACAAATACATACAAATTTCAGCAGTGTATGTAATTTCAGGTTAATTTTATTATTATTATTATTATTATTATTATTATTATTATTATTAAGGCATTCATGACTGCCAGGAAGTCATAAAAAATTGGAGAAAAAAAATCTAATTCCTGCTTTTTCTTCCCCTAATCAGGAAAACAATTTTTTTTTTTTTCAAGAAAAGCTACTGCTTTGATCTGAGGCTTCCTTGCTGTGTAGTTTTAGAACTGCCAGTTTAGAAAGTAAGATTTCCAGCAGATCTCTCAACTTCTCTTTCATGCATACAGACCCACACATATACACACACTAACACATACCAAGATGCTCCAGAGTGATGTGAGAGAACGAGTATAATTGAATCTGCAGCTGAGGATTGTCATGTTACAGGGGAACAGGGGACCCCAACAACTCTGATCACACAGGGTATATGGAGGAGAGAATGGATATGTATGTACTCAGCTTACTAATTTCATTGGTCCTCATTTATGAAGCTGGAAATGAATGGATTTATTCATGAAAATCCTGCAATTTTAGAAAAAAAACATTGTCTACTACTCATGCTCCTAAGTGTGTATAAATGTAAAAATAAGACAACTAACTAATGGAAACCTCAAAATGTAAACCTGACTGACTTCAATCATATCATTTGCATGGATTACTGCACTTTCATATATGTATTATACTGTCAAGTTTAAATTGTTTATTTATTTACATTTTGCAGATGAACTTATCCAGGACGACTAATAGAAGTGCTTTGTAATCTCTATCAATAACACATCTTCATGCTAGTTCACTAGGTTAGGAACCACTGAAAACATTTGGTGAAACACAGCATATAAAAATTAAGAAAGTGAGTCTACACAAACCCACAAATTAGGACCAATAAAACTAATCATTTAATTATATATATATATTTTAAAGTCGACCGTTTCCCTGTGTAATGTGCCTGGTGTGCATGAAAATCTGGGTACAGTGTAGGGTCTTATTTTTCTCCTCTTTTTTTGTGTCCCACAATTTTCTTTAAACATCACTTAATTTACCCTTACCCTTTTCTGTAATTTGTCTCTAGATTAACCTTTTCAGGTGCTGTTACTCTATTAAATATTATATGTTTTTATTTCCATAGACATGAGTTTAAATAACGTTCCCTTCTACCTCTTACAAAGTCTTTTTTCATTTACTTGTTATTTCAGCACTGTGAGCTTTGCTTTTTATGGAGTTTTGTGGCTGTCACCAACACCGTCAATCAACTGCAAATCAGCTCTGCCTTGCACATGCCTGGTAATTTGCAGGTTATTATCATTCATCAACGTATTGAGAGGAATACTTGATGAGGAAATACAGTACTGGACATTCAGTTCTCACACAATATAAACAAGCAGCAGAAACAAGGACTTTTCATTTCAAGTGGTGAGACACTTGAACATCAATAGACATTAGATATAATAACAGAACTAATATTGGTTGACACAGTTAAAATAATATAAAGCTTGAAACATCAGAATATTTGAATACCTACTGTTACAAATTCTGTCACCTCTCATAATATCCATTAATAATAAATTACCTCAAAACAAACAAGCAGCCTTTCTTTTGTCAATCATTTAGTAAAGGTGAGTGAATTTTTTCACAGGACAAAGTGAACTACACATTTCAGCCAGATTTACAAACATTTCCATAATACTGAATTTCTTCATATTCACATGCATATTTTAATAATAGATTACCAAGCACATTCACAGTGCAGCTGAGTTACATTTACAAAACAACAAACTCCATAAATGACAAATGTCAGAGCTGAAAATGATAAAATGATGACTAAGCAGTCGAAAATCGCAGCCTGCACTAAATCTTCCAGTAATGAAGCTCTACCACTGCAGTATGTTGGCTATAACAGACACATACTTACTCTTTCTCCCTTTATAGGACTTTTATTACAAACTGTTTTGAATTGCCTGATTTCATTTAAAGTTAATTATACTAAAAGTCTAAATTTCTGAAAATTAATTTGTGTGCAATTAAAATAAATAAGTGACTTAAACCTGACAGCATAATAATGAATGAAATTGCAGTAACTCATTGTTAATTATATGGTTTGAAGCCGATCAATCAAGGTTCACATTAGAGAGTTTCGTTATGCCAATCTGTACAGAGTTTTTTTTTATTTTATTGTTGTGGCCAAAAATGCTTGATTTTGCTGTGGCTTTTTCCAAAATTTGCAGTGCAACTCGTGGAGTTTTTTGTGCTTTTTTTTGTGGAAAACTACTTGTATTGGTCTTTCACATTAATGTTTGTTGGTAAATGAGACCTTTTAGCTATACTTATGTTCAACGCATGATTCAACGACTTGAAGAGGGCTTTAGATGAATGTGTTTAGTTGTGATGATGTCACATGACGCGTCTTGGCCCAAATCTGTTGAAAATCGACAGTATTTTTGAAAAATTGCATACATTTACACAAACTCAGCAGCTCTCATAGGAATTGTCTGTTGGATTTTCATGAATACATTTCTAGTGTAAATTCTCCTGCAAATTATTTGCATATGGATAAATTCATATCTAGCTTGATAATAGACATGACAATGTGACAAGATTTTAAAAAACACTTTACATAGACAATAAAAAGGTTTGATGTATTATCCACCTAAAAAGTAATAATTGTACACAAAATGAGGCAAACATATGTTCAATAAGTATCTGCTACTTTGAATATAATGCTGGCTTTGTTGTGTGGAGATGTTTGTCAGAGTAGATCACTTCTTCTGACAAGCGCAATTTGATTCAAAAACAAACAAAAAAAATATACAAATCCTCAAAATGACTTTTGACAAAAAGTTAAATTTAAACACTACACCTGTTGCTTATGTTGAAATCAGTGCAGTGTAAGATGATACTGTGTGTTTGCATTTCTGTTTGGATGTATGTGAATGCATACAGAGGATTCATGAAAATCAGTCAATATAGGGCTGTGATTTGTATATGGTTCACCTAATAAACTGATTTGCCAGTGTATTAGATTCAGCCATATGCTCAAATAAATTGTACATATGTCTTGTGACAAATCAGGCAGACCAATGTTTCTAGTTAATGTATAATTAAGTAAAGAACTTGAAAATAAAAAGTGTAGCTAATGCCAGACATGCTGTCTCTAGCATTTTGCAAATAGCTGACAACCATTTTGAGGGTTTCCCTTAATTATGCAAATAGAAATAAAACTATCACTGATCCTAAAGAAGAGGGATCCTATAGATGAATATACAGGGTGCCCCAAAAGTTTCCCTACATAGGGAGTAACACTTTTTAGCAAAATATAACTTTATTTACAAAACATCTTCTAAATGATTGCCATTTCTTTGTAAATACACACTCATGTTGAACTCGTGTTAACACCTTTTTTTTTTTTTTTAACTAAGTCAAACATTTTGGAAGACAATTTACTACAAAAAAAGTGTTAATTTCCCCTATGTATGGAGACTTTTGGGACATCCTTTATTTTTGTTTCTATTAAAAATGCACCAACCTAAACCTGAAAACTGGATTGTGTAAGGATTCTAGCCGGCAACACTAGAGCACTGAAGGTGGAAAAAAAGTTAGGATAGATAAACAAAGATAAACACTTTAGAATTTGGTGCAAGGAACATGAATCCTTCTGAGAACATCTGAAACAAGTGTTCTTTCCCATTACATGAAGAAATTTTCAGTATGATAGTACATCATATCACAAGATAAATTTGGTTATCCAATGGTTCCAGGAACATGACAACGTGTTTGCTTCAGTGACCTGCACAGTCTCTTGTTCTCAACCCAATTAAGTATCCCTGGGATGAGGTAGAAGGAGCTTTTTGCTGTCCACTGCGCAATTTCCGCTTGGTACAGCATTCCAGCACAATGCACCAAGCTTGAAAACCATAGGACTTCAGGATCACACTACCAGAATAGCGCACCTAATAAACTGGCAACTCAGAACAGATACAAATGCCCATGTTTATACCTCATCAAATTAAGGCTAGCATTACATACTTCCACCTCATTAGCCATAATTACTTATGAATGTGTAAACCCCTTAAACCCCAGTGTGCTGAGGTTTAAGGTCTTTTCAAGTACGTACAGAATACACTTTGTATACTTTCGGAAAATTAGCTTGCTAGTTAGACAACATTCTCACATTCTCTTGTACTATACCTATGTTTCTTTGCTTGAGGCATTGACTAACAACTACATGCATTAATAACACAGCACTGCTAACTTCTTGATTCTGAAGCCAGTTAAAAGATGTTGATTGATTTACTGTAACAGCCGCTCTGACAATAATGCCAGCTATAAGCAAAGGTTTATAATAATGTGCTCATTCCAATATATTATTGATTCTATTAACAACTAATCCACAGGGACTTGTATGGAAGTTGGTAAAGTAATTTAAGCCGAATAATTTAAGAGAACATAACCATTGCTATGGTGAAGCCTTCTTTAAGGAAAAAAACCTAAATAACACATTGGAACATGTATATGCTATGTTACAGTCAGAGATAAATGTTGTATTTTCTTAATTTTTTCAAGTGAGAGAAAAAAGAAGCAACAGGAACTAACTTGTCTCCCTGACCTTCCACTAGGCTTGTGAAATACAACAATTTATTTGTCCCTATATGATTTTTTTACTGCCACATTATCTAGTGATGTTTCCTATGAATATTTTACATCAGTAGACCTGCAGCCATCACACATTTTACTTAGGAGCTCCCAATTTAACATTGGAAAGGCTTGGGAGGGTTACTTAAAAAATTTATTCCGTTTCAGTTACAAATTAGTTCATAAAAAATGTAATCAGTAACATAATCACAAACATAATAAGTATCACAATATGAAAATAATCTGATTACTTTTAGATTACTTCAAGGCCATATATGTAAATAAAGTCAAGATAAAAGCTATTTATCTTTTATTTATATTATTCTTTTATTTATCTATTACTTTAGGGATTAAAAACATGTGGATTCGTTTTAATAAAACAAACAAATAAAATGAATACTATTACTATGAATGCAGACTTTAACCTTTAATACACTGAAAAAGACACTATTAGCATCACACACACACACACACACACACACACACACACACATATATATATATATAGTAATCAGTGAAACCGTTCAATTCATTTATATATATATATATATATATATATATATATATATATATATATATATATATATATATATATATATATATATATATATATATATAAAATATAGAAATGAATGAAGTGAACGGTTTCACTCTGCCTACATTTGACATTTTTCCTACATTCTTTTGAATGTCCATAGAATAAAATAAAATATCAGATGCCATGAGTGTACATTCTGCCAGCAGTCACAGATTTGAATGGTCATGTAATACAAGCAATGTGATAAGATGAAATTAAAAATGACCTTAAATGGCCATGGACATTGTTTCGACTCAGGACAGCTGTCATTTGCTGCTATGTTGATGCCATACATAAAAGTGCTTCACCTTCGCATGTTCTCTGAGAGTTCCTGCCTGGTTGAGAGGCAGGAATTTGGCCAATAGTTGTTGCAAGCCTTTTATAATCAACCAATTGGTGTGTCAGAAGGAGGGAATTACAGAGAGGGGTTAAAGCAATGCAAACATGCGCACACATGTTGCAGTATTAAACCATGCACATCAAAATGACACTGAAGCTGAATTACGGATATGTTCTCAAATGTAGATGCTTTTTTTAAGGTCCGAAAAAGAGGACATGTCCGGGAAAAAGAGCACGTATGGTCACCCTAACAAAATCTTCAGAGAACAATTTGTGTTAATCTCTACCAAATTAACTTTTGCACCAGGAGGTTGCTCAGGTGAGCCACGACTGGCAAGAGAGAACCAGAACTATAATCAAGTGGCTGTCTATATGGCGTTATGTAAAAAGATTAAATTCCTTGGTTTTAAATTTTTAAAAATTGCAATCCTGATAGTATTCCCATTTTTTACAAAATGTACCTGTAATCAGATTATGTGTTTTTTGATGCAACTGTAACGGATTACAGTTACCATTTTTTGTATCCTGGTTAAATAACAGCATTACACGCATTCTGTTACTCCCCAAGCCTTACATCGGCGTATGCTAGTGCAAGTTTTCACTCAAAAATCCGCGAAGCAAATCCACCAATTAAATCCTCCCCAATTAAAAATGAGAGATAATCCAATCAGCATAGTAATCTGGATTAATCCGATATTAAGTGACACCTACTGGAAGCTCTTCCCCATTTCTTCTATTTCGCATGCTCTTGAATACACTCCTGTGGCATCCTGACTTTGGATACGCTCTGAGTTCATTCATGCAAATTAAAATCTATCAATATTCATCGTAGCAATATTTAATATATTTAACATTGGTTACCTATATTTATTAGTGATAAATATATGGACATAGCAATTAAGATTTTTGGCTCTCCTGTACAGATCAGAGCTCAGATGCATTTAAGCACTGAGGAACAGCAGATCAAGATTGAAAATGCTGACCATGTGGACATTGGGCAACCGATTTCGCAAAGGATTAAATTGAAAATGTGCTGTAATCACTGCACTGTTTACTGCACATTACTGCAGAATCTCATAAAAAAATCCATCATGCAACTGAGTTTAAACTATTGCTGCTGCCAGCAAGCATTTCCTTAGTGCACAGCTGATAATATTATTATGCCCTCCCATACTATCCTTAAACCTCACATGGTGGAAATTCTTGTTTTCCAGTATATTTTAGGTTCTGAATTTTTTCCAGTTCCTGTACGATTAAATCAGTAATCTCTTCTTTTTTTTTACTGGTCAATCAAAAGCAGGGAAAAATCAATATCTCTCAAGCCTGCAATCCACCATTAAATGTAACTATAAACAGATAAAAATACAACATGCCATTTTTTAATAAATATAAACCGTTTTGTGTTGACAAATTAATCTGGTATAAGAAGAATAGCACACACTGCTTCCCTGCGCATCACACCACATTGTCTTTGCTTGTGCTCCTATAACAGCCCAGTCTTGTCCTGTTTTATTCTGTATGTATATAATAGCATACACTACTGTGATCCTCTGAGACAGTTAAACTCCCTTAAGCTGTGGATCTATCAAGAGCCAGTGTGTTGTTGCAATGAGTCACGACTGTCCAACACGCAGACAAGGCCATTGTATCATCAATCGCCTCCACCCTCTGGATATATATTTATTTAGAAGTTTATTATATTTGTCATCCCAAAAAACAGGGAAAAAGAGATAAATAATGAAAGTGGAAGTCGGTACAGAAAGCCGAGGGCAGCAGAGAGTGTGTGAGAGAGAGAGAGAGCTCAGTAGAGCAGAGCTGTACTAGTAGATTATAGCATTCCTGCTACAGGGATCATTTGGCCCCTGAAATGAGCTGCTAAACTCACAAACAAGGCAACTGCGCTGAAGTCTCATTATACCCAAACAGCTATAGACTAGATTAACACAATCAGGACTTCATAAAAAAAAAAAAAACTGCAGTGTTTTGCCTTCATCTAAATGAACCCAAAACTCTAATACTAACGAATGTAATAGTGCTTTAGCAGCCAAGCCTTGCAGACACAAATGGCATCATTAAAAAACAGTGTCTTATGCAAACCAATTAAACACGGGCAATGATAAATTACTAACAGTTACTCAATTAGTATTATTGGTATTGACCTTGTTCTATATCCAGCAGCAAAGCAATATTATGAAGCTGTAAAATATCATGTATAATCCTCTTCTCTCCTTGCACAAATCTAAAATGCCTTCATGCGCCATTTGTCGGTTTGTATTACAGGAAAAAATACTAAATAAATTTTGTAGGTTAAAACGAGAAACTGCCAGTATTTATTAAAGCTGTAAATAGTTATGATTATTTGCTTTGATAACATGATGCACAGTAAGCACAAAAACCCTTAGCTTTAAGTGCATTCACACTTTGCATAAGAATGGCACTTCATAGAATTATAACTCATTTGTTGTTATTGAATAGTGAATTAGCATTCGATGCCATGCCTGTTTTGCAGCACTATACGAAGACCAATTCAACTCTGCAGCCCTCTTCTATTATGAATATTAATGTTAAAATCTCATATAAAAACCTCACAACCTGTACCTGTCAAATGAAGCTTCGAATGAAAGATCCATGCCCAATTTAACACATTGATGGACGCTGGTTACAACCAAGAAAAATGCTTCTACTACTACGTTCAGAAGAATAAATCTAACACCTCTACTTGTTTCTTTACTTAAAAAAGAAAAAAAAAGTCATGGGTGACAAAAAAGTAGGTTTGTGTAATTTACTAGAAAGTAAGTAAACTGGATCAGATAAATGGACACCCTTACCCAGAACACAATAAGACTGATACTGCTTATCGTGCAAAGTCTTATTACACCTGTGTTCTTTCAGAATACTTATTGGATTGCAATATGTGAGAGAAACCAGTTTTAGAACAAGGAGGAATATTGTCTTTCATATCTTTTGAACTGTAACATAAATCACTGCCTTTGAAAAGCACAGGAGGTTTCTCCAAAGATCATAGGCATTTATTCTTTCATTTACCAAAGAGTTGCTGTAATATTACAAAAAAGGTAGGCTATTACACTAAGCTATTGTTGTTCTAATTTCCTCCTAAATTAAACTATTTGTTTTGCTGTTAACTTTCAGTGCAGTCTTTGACACAGTGACACCCAATTATATCTGGTGTTCCTGTAGGGAATTATCTTAATGTAAAGGTGATATACAAAAGGTGTAGGCCATTCAATCACTGCTACTCAGAAACAAAATCTCATCAGTTTCTTTCAGCAATGGGAATGCATTGGCTCACTTTGCTCCCTAGATTCAGATTTAGATAAGCGTCTAGTGCTCAACAAGGACTGCAAATGGAAATCCTGAGCATGTCAGTGGCAATGCCTAGCTGCAGATGCAGTGTGGGAGTTAACGCTAGACATCTGGGATTATTAAGAAAAGTATCTGTCACTGTAGCTGTGGTGTTTGTAGGTGTGATGATTCAGATCTTTAAGCTGTAGTCTTCCCACAAAGCCAGGTGTGACTGGCAGGAATAGTTCACATCATTAATGATATAGTCCCTTTCATAAGTATTCACCCCCTTGAACTATGGATTTCTCCTGCTCCTTCAGAGTCACACTTGACGTCATGGTTGCTTCTCTGACTAATGTTCTCTTGAACTGGACACTGACCTTTGGTGGATGACTTCCTCTAAGCAGAATCTGTGCCATATTCTTTCTTTCCATCCATAAATTTTCTGTACCACTTATCCTACACAGGGCTGCAGGGAGCCTGGAGCATATCCAAGGGGGCTCAGGGCACAAGGCAGATGACACCCTGTACGGGGTGCTAACCCATTGCAGGGCACCATTGCACACACCCACACTATGGAAATGCCAATTACAACACATGTCTTTGGACTGGGGAGGAAACTGGAGTACCAGGAGGAAACCCCCAAAAGCACGGAGAGAACATACAATCTCTGTGCACATAGGGTGGGGGTAGGAATCAAACCCCCAACCCTGGAGGTGCGAGGCAAATGTGCTAACTACTAAGTCATCATGCCACCATGTCCCCATATTCTTTCCATTTTTAAATAATGGATTTAATGATGCTGCATGGGACAATAAAGTTGTTATGACCAAACACAAAAACCCTAACGCTAATATCCAAAACTTTGGATTTGATAGCTAATTGGCATTCATAAAGCTGTTGGTTGAGGTCTGTTCTCTGGATTTATTTCTGGAAATGGTGTGTTTATTTTGTGATTGCATGCTGCTTTAACTGCACACAGGTCAACTCCATTCAATTAATTATATGACTTCAGATGGCAAATGGTAATTTAGTGGTTTCACAGCAATGGGGGTGAATACTTTCACAATTTGTCCATTTTTATTTGTAAATAATTGTACAAACTCTATTGATTTTTCACTAGACTTCATTATTATGGTGTATTTTCCATTGATTCATTTCATTCATGTCACACTTAAAGTTTAAGGGGGTTGACTACTTACACACCGGATAATATCAACAACAGCAGCTACAGCATCCTTTACATTTTCAAATACTTATGTTTAAAAAATATGTTTAAGGCTAAATTGAATATACTGGAAATAAATGCACTGTAAGTCTGCAAATGCTATAAAATGGTTACTATTGAAATTGGGAAGCTTGTCATCCAGATTTGAGACTGCAGAAAGGCTAAGTGTAGCACACCTCATTTCATGTGCACTCGCCTGTACTTGCTTCTGGTCTTACATTTCAAGAATGTGTATTAGAGTAAATTATATCTACAAGGCAGTGAAGTGCCCAACTAATGAATCTGCATTAAATTAACACACACTATGTCAACTGTGATACTGATTTAGAATTAACATGTATAATGTAAAAGACAATATTACTGTGTATAGTACTGATCCTGCTGAATAATTGTGTGCAGGTTAATTTATACTTTCATTTGTATATTTCTCACCTATAACCATGTACATATATAATGACAATGAACATGATGTGTTCTTTCTCTGCTTTAATTGTGGCAGTTGATCTTTATTAATAAAAGCTGTAAAAAGCTCTGCCAGACACCTGTACTGTATTACAATAGAGCCTATCAAAGCTCTTAATAATAATTTTTAAAAAAGGCAGTCACATCGATGTCATATTAACATTTCAATTACCAGATTCTTGTACTGACACAAAGGCAGAGAGATGTGGGCTACGGCACAATAGAAGCGCATGAATCATTAAACATTAAAAACATATTTTTTTCCATGATAACGTGAAGCCACACAGGGTGCAGCAGAGGAACAGACAGGCTCAAACAGAGCTGATTTCTCTGTGGTGCACGCTGACATGCAAACGTACCACCAGGTTTATTTTAAATGTCTACACACACCCACACATACAACTTATCTTGCTGAAACGGTACCCACTGTGTTACCGTATTTGAGTATGATGTGTAATTTGGAATATTCATAAACCTCATTAAGGGATGCAATAATACAGATACTCATTCAGACGTGAGATGACGGAACAAAACTTATTCTTGTAAAACTGAACTGAAATATTATATTGTGTAAATACAAAATAAGTCATAAACAGCTTTCTTCATTCTCACACACCAGTGTGACCTATTGTGCACCGGGACCTGAGCTGGACCTGAGCTGTGATTTTGAGAGAATATAAATATGTATTGCATGACATAAAAAAGCAAAGTGGAGTCACTTACCTGTTAGGGACAACATTTTCCAGCTGATTGCAGGCTCTGGTTTGCCGTTAGCCAGACACATGAGAGTAACGTTGGAGCCTTCGTTCACCACCAAACTGTTTGAGAAGCTCACAATTTTTGGAGGGACTGAAAAGAAAGGAATAGAAACAGATATTTTATTTTATATTTCAATCAGAGACCAGGATGAAACTGCAGAGCAGCATATTAAAAACCAAACACTCATACTGTTTCTTTCATGAATCTCTTCTGCTCCAGAGCCAGTGGTGCTTAAGCCAAGTGGACGCTACATGACTTTCAAAATCTCAGAATTGCTGTACTGCATATACTACATGATGTTTATCAATTGCAATCTGTTGTTCCCTTTCCAAGGGAACTCTACATTGTGTCACGCTTGACACTTTGGGAATGCCGCTTGGCGGAAATGGTGTTTGAATATGTGTGAAATCATGCCATTCAGATTGGCTTGCATCAGTCAGGTGACAAAGTAGAAACGCATCACAAAGACTGTATAACGCACCCACAATCTGCGTCATTCAGCATCTTTGTTTTCTGGAACCGCATGTCTGTGTACTATATGTGATTGTCTGTTCTATTGTCTGTCATATTGTTTGTCCATAAAAAAAGGAGAAACTATGAGCAATAGGGGTTTCGGAGGTTGTGTCCCGCCATACTCCGGTTTTCTCATGGAGAATGATGAGCACACTTTCTGTGTTAAATGTTTAGGGAGCAGAGCATGCTAGGTAAGTCCTTGAGGGGGCTGTCTGCATGCACTGTGAAATTAAAAAAAAAAATTTTTTTCTCCCTAAAAAAACCTCCAGGCTCAGCTGGCTCTCTTCTTGAGTGAAGGGAGCTGGGCATTTACGCCTCGTGGTTCGGGACCAGCCGCTGTTGAAGCAGTCTGCCAGCTCAAATCAGAGTCTCAGATGGATCTGGAGGAAGAGCAACATGGGTGAGTCCCTTTCGCTTGCTCTCTCTTCTGGTTCCGAGTCTCCAGTCCCAGAGGGAGCTCGCAGTGCGATTTTTCCCACGGGACTGATAAATCAGCCCGCCGCCTCCACCTCTGAGGAGATGGAGTAGGCAGCACAACCCGTGCAGCTCTCTGAATCCTATAAAGAGCTGTTATAGGTTGTGTGAATGGCCAGCTGAGGAGGCACCTTGTGGTAGACTGGACGAGCGCTTCCTCACCTGTCTTAAAAAATCCTGCCCCCGCAAGAAGCTCCCCTCCAGCATGGTTTTTAACCCCACGATGGTGTAGAAGAGATGCTTGCGGGCTATCTCTCTCCTGGTACAGTAGCAAACTTAGAGGGGCCTTGCCTATGAAGCCATTCTGGGTGTCTTCACAGTTAGTGTGCAAGGCTTATGCAGCAGCAGGTCAGGCTTGTGGGGCTTTGCATACTATGGCTGTGCTTCAAGCTTATCAAGATGACCTGCTAACAGAGCTATAGGATATTGGTCCCAAGGCGGGTGCGAAGCTCTGCCAAGCCACAGATTTGTCTCTCCATGCCACGAAGCAGATGGCCAGTGCCATTGGCTGTTCTGTGACTGCTTTGGTGATTGTGGAGAGGCATTTGTGACTTAATTTGTTGTGAATAAAAGAGAGAGAAAAAGTGAATGCCCCTGTTTCTCCTGCGGGCTTGTTCATTGATGCAATAAATACTGTTGTGGACAGGTTTCAAGAAGTGAAAAATAGTCAGAGGCATTTGATATACTCCTCCCTCCCTGCTTCGAGCTCCCAGAGCTTCGAGTAGTCCTTAGCCTTGGACTAGCAATGATAGAGAGGAACAGAAAGCCACGCAGAGGCAGGGGGTTTGGGCAGCCGCAATCCCAGTACTCCAGAAGCACGAGAATGGATCTGAGGACCATTCTAAGCACTAGAAGGAAGAAGTAGTCCAGAAGGGCTGATAAAGTGGGGTATCGGGGACTTTGAGGTTGTGCTTGCCACCAGTATTTCTGTAGGACATTATGTATTCGATGATCTCCCATGTTGTTATGCCCCTGTTCAGTTAGCTCGGCAGGGTAACGAACCTATGATACTTTCACTTAAAAAAGGCTATCTCTCCCTTCAATCTTCCGGGGTGTGGGGATGCAGCTGAGTTTGGGTCTGCGTTACCTGAGACATATACTCAGTTTCAGTGTGTTACACTCAGTTTATCGTATGCACATTCACTTCAAGTATTGATTTTTCATGATAAGATCTGAAAATCGCACATCCATATTGACCTCCCTTCAGTCGGGTCTGGTGGGCTGTTATGAACAGAGAATATTTCTGAGGAAACGTTTCTTTTCATATTTAAAAGGGGGTATTTATTATCATGGGGAAGTTGTATGCTCTATTACGCTCTATTCAAGTAGGCTAGTGGGACCCAGTGACTACCAGGATAGTGCTGTGGATTCTACAAACACTTCAAATTCGCCCACAGGGAAGTGTATGCTCTTAATATGTGTCGCTACACTTCGTGGTGCAGATATTGTCAGTTAGTCCCTATCACTGAGGTGCGGAGGCTATGGTTCGTCAAAACCAGTAGAGTGTGCTCCTGGTAGCGCCGCTTTAACCAACTCTGAGTATGGTTTTCAGACATCATAGCCCTGTCGAAGCAGTGTAGGCCCCTGAATGGGTACCAACTCCTAGGTATCTCTCAACTGAAGTTGTGAGAACGTTTTCAATACTAGAGTTTATCCACAAGGAAGTGTATGCTCTAATACCTGTCTATTCTTTTGGGGTATAAAGATTGCCAGTAGAACCAGTACCTGAGGTGCAGGAATTCTACAGGGGCACATTCAAGCAAGGGTTTGGCTTCCTCTAAGGCATTATCTGAGGGAATGCTGTAAGACAAGACATTCTATGTTTGTTCAAGAAATGCTTTTGTGCTTATATACATCACACACATTTTTTGACAGACATGGTTCAGTATGGAATAGTGGGTATTCTGGTACCCAAAGCGTCAAGCATGATACAACGTAGAGTTCCTCTCCTTCAAACAAATAGATGCTGAATGACATAGTTTGTGGCTGCCTTATATAGTCTTTGTGACGTTTTTCTACTTCATCACCTGACTGAGGCAGGCCAATCTGATTGGCATGATTTCACATGTATTCAGATACCATTTCTGCCAAGTGCATTCCCAAAGCGTCAAGTGTGATTCAACGTCTCGTTCCCTTCTCAGGAAACAAGTTTACATACGTAACCCAGACGTTTTGTGGATGTAGTAGTGTACACATTACCCAGAGCAATCACAGACTGTTTCCATGACCTTTCACCTGGAGAAATCACAGATGAATTGTGCCTGACTCTCAAATCCCACGTTCTCAAGACAATAATAATGAGAACTGTCTATGGTGTGACTGTCTTGAGCAATTGGCTGTGGTTATTTTGCACTATTTTGTACGGAAACATGGTAAAAGAAAAATAAGAAAAAAATTTGAATGAAGTATTGGTTGGGGAGATGCAGACAGCAAGGTTGTTTGTTTTGCAAAGAGAAGTGGAGCTGTAGTGCAAAAAAAAAACACCATATTTTATACTTTGTCATGCCAGGAACTTTGTTGTTTTTGTTTTTTTATTTTTGCTGTTCTTAAGAACCATTTGGACATGACATGCCAAATTTTTATTATAGAAGCAACATTATTGTGCTTACGATGTGCCCTGACATGAACAGATGATTACACTGGATTAAATATTTCCTCTGTGAGTCTCTTCAATGTTCTTGTTACTTTTTGTAGAGGTGCGCACTACAAAATTAATTGCTGAGAATAGCAGACATGCTTAAAAATACTGGGGCGTCTAAGACAGCACAAAGACTCATACAATTGCATTGATGAATCACTCACACTACACGAGCACAAGGTAGATGCATAACAGCTTGCGCCAAATGTATATACGGGGGGTTGGGTTGGGGTGGTTGGGGTCTTGCAGAGTCCCGAAATTAATCTGAGACAGTAAAATCAGGGCTAAAATTACATAATCTGTAGACAAACCTAAATAATAATAATAATTAAAAAAACTCTACATTTCTTGTGCTTCTTCAATACAATTCCACACCTGACTGCGACCAAGACCCTTGTTTCAAATCCTGTTTTGTTTGCCAAAGTATATCTCAGAAATGCCTGGTTGAATAACCCAGATACTGGAAACCAAAACAGAGATATGGCAGCCAGAAAGTGCTCCTTCATACACCCTTTTAAGTCATTGGCTTAAAAACAAGCATAAAAAAGCACAGGCAGGACTGTGAGCAACGTTCTGAGATGGTGCAATATTCTTTCAGCCTGCCTCAAGGTGCCATTTATGAATTAAATATTGATAAATATTTGAGGCTTTTTCCCTTTAAAAATGATAATATTGCTGACTTATTTTACTGTCTTTACACCCCGGAGACATAAGGTACATTTCTGCTAATGCCATTACAAACTACACCATCTCTGTGTTTTAACTATGAGGAAATATTGCTATACTGAGTGAGCAGCTAATAAAGGTGTGGGGCTGAAATGGAAATAAAGCTGTTCCAGGCTCTCACACATACTTGCAAGCACTCACAGGTATGCGTAGGTGGAAATATTTAAAAGGCCAGAGATCAACACAGTCTTTTCAGGCTAGTAGGAGTTATACCGAAAATCATGAAATTTCACCTATTGGGGTGATTTAGACAATAAGTAAGAGGTGAGCTTTCAAGGACCTTTTTGTTTTTAAAAGCTCAACACAACACTCAAGTAGAAAGTAGTTATTCATAAAAATCAATCAATTTGTAATAGTTATTTTAGTCAGCAACAGTTAAATGCAAACAAGATAACTTTCAACTGGCTGATTTATTGCCTTTGCACCTAGAACATGATTTAAAAAATGCTGCTATGCAATAATAATAATAATAATAATAATAATAATAATAATAATAATAATAATAATAATAATAATAAGGCATTCATGATTGGTGGTATAGTACTATGAAATGTGTAACACCTGCTTTAATTGTTTTATTTAAACCCCCACTTAAGAATAGTAACATGAAACATGTGCTCTCTATTCACTGTATAGCACAGTTCTGGCACATGCATGTAAAACCAATTGATGTGGTGATTTTAAGTGGTTTTACAACTTTCATAAGGCACTTATGGGTTAATGAGACAATAATTAAAAGCATATCATCATGTGACAGAACTGCATAATTGATCTCATTGGGATAAACATTCACAGTTAGCCACTATGTATCAGCTGATGGCTAAAGCACAACTGGCGTTTTTAGAATGCCAGTTAAAATTAATTTCTGTCTGTTACCATCTATGTCATTAGTGGCCCTTCAAATATGTCAAAAATCCATGAAATGATTACCTCTCATAATGTCAAGCATAAGGCTGAAAGCTGGATGCAAGTGCAAAGTGTTTATCAAGTGCTCGACAAACACAAGCAGACAAGGACAAATCCAAAATCTTCATCAAAACCAGGAGATCTTCAAACACAACTTGAACATGCTATGAGTCAAAGAACATGAATAACAGTACCACAACACAAACACTTGGACTCACACAGGCAAGATTTTCTGAAGTATGTATAAAATCTGGATTATTTCAGGAGTTTGTGCATAGAAACAGTTGTGTGTGATCAGGGGAGATAGGGGTCATGTGACTGGTCCAGTGGAATGTGCACAGGCCAACTGAGAATTTTGGGATATGAAGTTTGTGGTTGTGCTGGATGTACAGTAATATAGCTTGCTGAAGATTCTGGATGTTTGATATGGCAGCAGACAGAGATGTGATACATAAGAAGCTTAATTTACATTAGTTTATACAGCATGTTTCAGTATAAAATATGTTGTATTACTTTTTTCCATTTTGTAGTGGTTTCATTATATGTGTATTTATATATTTTGTTTTCATTTCATTTCAGTTATTTTTCTTTTTAAGAATCTTGTTTTAACTTTACATCTTAAAATGTTTCTGTACATGTATACACGTATTCAGTACTTAATTTGTAAATCTGCAGGTTCCGGGACACTAAGAGGGTAGTGATCTGGCAGGTCAGGAGGCAGGCGAAAGGTCCCAGTCCCCAAACTTACTGTCACCTCAGTTAGCTACAAAACACATTTTTCCAAAGCACTTCAAAAACAAAGTTACGTATCATACAGTAGGCCTATTCACAATAAACTAACATTACCTGCACAACATAATCAAGAAAAAAAGTGTCTTATCTAACACAAAATATTCCCTTACGTATTCATGAGACCACAAATGGCTTGGGATTGAACTTTGTAAACGGTGGACCCACAATGTTCAAAAACATCAGAGATGAGATCGTGGGGATGAGAAGAGATTCATGCTGCAAGCTACAAATAAGATTCATTTTTGGAAAACCCCCGCTTGCACTCCACTCGAGGTTGGTATGGTATTCACAGTAACCAAGCAGCGTATTTGAGTCCCTGTACTCCCTAAAAGCCAGAATGACTGTATGTACTGTAAGCTGTAATGTAACGCCATTTCAGCCATGACAACTCTCTGGGAAATTGTGAGCTTTTAATATGGGGATGGAGTGAAAATAGGTTTGATCTGGCGGGCTAGATCTGCTACACTGCTGCTGCTGAGCAAGTATGAATACTTGCTCGATAGTCATGGACAGACATAGAAAGAAGAGAAGCATGCTGCTGCTGCTGCTGAGTGAGTAAAGATACTTGCTCTGATAGTCATGTACAGACATGGAAGAAGAGAAGCATGCTGCTGCTGCAAAGGGTACAGAAGGAGGAGCCCCCATGTAGCAGATCTAGACAGTGGTGCTGGGGAGCAGGGCAGTAGGATACGAAATTTAGTACTGCGCACAGGCTATAGGCGGCGAGTTGGTTGGGATTATATAGGGTTATGTGGGTGGAGAAGTGTGGCTGATAGGCTGTTCCGCGGCATCAAAGGAGCCAATCAGCGTTCAGACAGAGTTTCATGGCTGAACTGTGCATTTTCTTCGTAGGAGTCAAACTCACTTTCAAAGCCTTGTGCAGGTTGACAGTGTTTATCCTTGTGAGCACTTCTAAAAACCTTCCACAATCAGGCTACATTATCACCGCTAGTCATGGGAACGGTCGCCAAACTGCTTCATCAGTGACCTGCTGCCGTTCACTCTCTTGGACTCCTGCCTTTTTAATATGTTTCTCTGTTTTCTGACTGTCATGTTTGGGTTCTTTCAAATGATATTAACGATAACTGCTTCCTTTTTCAGGTTGTCTTTGGTGTTCTATTTTACTTTTGGTAAATTAAAAACTAAACCTATTTATTTTGATAATGTTGTTGAGTGAGACTTCATGAGACTGCGTGAAACATCCAGCTGCAGAGGTAGTGGTAGTGGATTAAAAAGGTTTCGGAACACAGGTGTGCTATATTTTAGATGTACCGGATCCTGCAGGATGCATGTACTACAACCAGGCTTGGGGAGTAATGCAATACATGTAACAGCGTTACGTAATCAGTATACAAAAAACTGGTAACTGTAATCCGAGTTACGTCAAAAAAACAAAGTAATCATATTACTGATAAATTTAGTAAAAAATATTAATCAGGATTAAATAAATTTCATTTAAAACCAAAGGAATTAATCTTTTGACACAACACTATGTAGACAGCCGCTTGATTAAAGTTTGGATCTCTCTTGCCAGGTGTGGCTCACATGAGCAACCTCCTGGTGCATGTGCAAATAAATTTTGTGCAAAATAAATTTGGTAAATGGCGCACTTATATAGCGCTTTTATCCAAAGCGCTATATCCAGAGATACACTGCGTCTCATTCACCCATACACACACACACACACACACACCAAAGGTAGCAGAGCTACCATGCAAGGCGCTAACTTGCCATTGGGAGCAACTTGGTGTTCAGTGTCTTGCCCAAGGACACTTCAGTATGACGACTCAAGTAGGCCAGGAATCGAACCGCCAACCCTACGATTAGTGGACAACCAGCTCTACCACTTGAACAACAGCCACCCCGTAGAAATGAACACAAGTTGTTCTCTGAAATACTTTTGTTAGGGTGACCATATGGCCTCTTTTTCCTGGACACGGCCTCTTTTTCCTGGACACGTCCTCTTTTTCGGACATTAAAAAAGTGTCCAGCTGGGATTTCTAAATTTGAGAAAATGTCCGGGATTCGGCTTTAGATTCATTATGATGTGCTTATCGTCTAATACTGCATCATTGCAACTAGAATTTGGCCAGCAATTATTGGCCAAATTCCTGCCTCTCAACCATTAGCCTACTCTCAGCGAACATGAAAGGTGAAGCATTGTTGTGTACGGCATCAAACAGTTGCTTGACAATAGCAGCTAATGGCAGCTGTCCTGATTCGAAACAATGCCCATGGCCATATAAGGTCATTTTTAATTTCATGTTATCACATTGCTTTGTATTACATGGCCATTCAAATATGCAAATGATGGCAGAAGGTACACTTGTGGAATCTAAGATTTTATTTTATTCCATGGCTATTCAAAAGAATGTAGGAATTTATATATATTCATGTGGTCCTAATAGTGTGTCTTTTTGTGTGTATTGTCGTATCTAAAACGACTAGGTTGCTGAATTTCCTCTAGTTAGTCAATACAATAATCCTCAATTTACTGATCAAAATGAAGCCACGAACAAGATAGATGAGAGAAGCAAAAATTCAGTTTATTGTTCAAAAAACAACATGAGATCCCCTCGTGAGATGTCCCAAAAGTGATCTGAATCTAAGAACAGATTCAATGCCCTATTTATACAGTGTTATCTTTAGGTTATGCCCAATTATCTCATTCTTTTGGTATCCCAATATGCTTTATTAACGTCTTTTTTTGATTCCCCTTAAAAACTACTTCTTAGATTTTAAAATACCAGTAGAATTAACTTTTCTCGTTCTGAAAGCCCCTTAAAACACATTTTCAGCCATTGGATATCCCCTTATCTTCATGTTTTTCTTTTGGGTATTTTAAACATTTTCCAAGGCCCTTACTGCCATTCCCACTTCCGGTAATCGAGCTGTGCGCATCTCATCGCCTGTTGTCCTAAACAATTTGGATATTTTCATCACTTCTTCATTATGGGTGAGATATATTTTTATTATTGCTTAATGTTACACATATTTCTTCTCTAATTCTAAGTATGTTTATATGTTTTTTGGTGCTTCTTAGACATTCTGTGAGTATATGTGTGTGTGTGTGTGTGTGTGTGTGTGTGTGTGTGTGTGTGTGTGTGTGTGTGTGTGTGTGTGTTTCTCTTGAACATCTTTGTGAGTGTGTGGGTGTGTGTGTTTTTCTCAAACCATAGTATGAGTGTGTTTTCCAATTTTATGCTTTTTCCATGTCATGTATTGATACCTGTTTCCTACATTCTTTGCATGTGCTTGTACATGTATTTATGTGAATATATTTTAAGTGTTACCACTACTGTGTTATCAAATTTTTTGTCCTTTCTCTCTGATCTCCGTCCAGCTGATCAACGCCCACCTGCAGCTGGACTTTCTCTCTCTCGGCTGCTCAATCTCACAGGCCTGGGTGAATATATATGCCATCAACTGGATTATTTGGACGTCGATGTTACAGCTCTGCTGGAATGTCTCTGCTCTTCACCTGTACCCACAGGGTTTCCTTATCCTCCCGCTTATTGTATCATTCCATCTGTGACCTATGTTCATGCTTCCACTCAAACTGAAGCTCAACTTCTTCCCATAACTTCTGTGGAGGGCCCGTTTATTCTTTCCTCTGATGATGATAGTAGCTTTGCTACAAACACATCATATGAACTTTCACCTACAAATTATTCTCCTACAAGACCTATTCCCTCCCCAGAATATGTGTATGATGGTGATTCTCAATAAACTACACTCTGTTACCCTCGTGTTTTCCTGTGTCTTAAATTTATTCCAAAGTATTAAAGACTGCATTCACGCTAAGACTGTTTTGAATACTATTAGAAACCCCTCCCAACCACCAAAAAAAAAAAAAAAAAAAAAAAAACGGTGTCCGGCTGGCAAATGCCATAAATGTAAAATGTAAATATGGTCTATAGAATTTTTGGAACCAATCAATGGAATGAGGAAAAAAAAACAGCTTCTGAATTTTCTTTAAAAAAAAAACAAGTGTCAAGATTCACTCATACATCTTCACTAACCACTTCATCCTGGTCAGGGTGGCAGCGAATCTGAAGCCTTTCCTGGTAGTACTGCATGCAAGGTAGGAAAATTCACCCCGATGAGATGTCAATTTACCATGAATGGAATCTCATACCATTGCTATGACGATGACACCCAGCTCTATTTGTTCTTCCAGCCTGACGATCCATCCGTCTCTGCACGAATATCTGCTTTCCTGTCGGACATCTCGGTCTGGATGAGAGAACACCACCTTAAGCTCAACCTGGCAAAATCTGAGCTTCTCGTCATCCCAGCCTGTCCCTCAATCAACCACAACCTCACTGTACAGCTCGGCTCCACCACACTCAAGCCAACCAGGACGGCCAGGAACCTTGGGGTGATTCTTGATGACAGCTTGGCCTTTACAGACCACATCTCAACAAGTGCACGGTCCTGTAGGTTCATCCTGTACAACATCAAGAAAATCAGACCCTACCTCACCGAACAGACTACACAACTACTAGTCTTGTTATCTCAAAACTGGACTACTGCAACTCACTACTCTCGGGCCTCCCAGCGAGCTCCATCAAACCCCTTCAAATGATTCAGAATGCAGCAGCACACCTCGTCTTCAACCAGCCCAAGAGAACCTATGTCACACCCCTCTTCATCTCCCTCCACTGGCTTCCTGTAGCCACCCACATCAAATTCAAGGCCTTGATGCTCACCTACAAGACCTTGTCTGAAACAGCACCCTCCTACCTAAACTCTTTCCTGAAGGCTTACGTTCCCTCACACAATCTGCGATCAATCAACGACTGACGCTTATCAGCACCTACTGAGCACGGCTCAAGGTCCCTTTCAAGAACCTTCAAACTAACTGTTCCTCAGTGGTGGAATAAACTTCCAACCTCAATCCGGATTGCAGAATCTGTCACCATCTTCAAGAAACAGCTAAAGACCCACATCTTCCGTGAACACCTAACCAACTCCTTAAAAATAAATAAATAAATAAATAAATAAATACTCTGGCACTTACACCTCTACTCTGCTCACTTTGCTTCTTCTGGAACTCAATTAATGGATTTTGTATGGTAGCACTACTTGTATTGTTTTCTGCTTGATATATCTTTGCTTGTATTTTCTCATTTGTAAGTCGCTTTGGATAAAAGCGTCTGCTAAATGAATAAATGTAAATGTAAATCACAATAGACCATGCACACATACTGTATATCCATACACTCATTCACAGCCATGAGAAATTTATCATGTCCAATCTGCCTACCTGCATATATTTTGGACAGTGGGCGCAAACAAAGCAGGAACATGTGAAACTTCCTACAGACAGTAGTAATCCAAGCTCAGGATCAAAACCAGGACCCTGGAGCTGTGAGACTGCGTGGTGGCACAGTGGCTTAGTGCTTAGCATGTTTGCCTTGCACCTCCAGGGTGTGATGTTTGTTTCCTGCCTCCACACTGTGTGTGTGGAGTTTGCATGTTCGCACTGTGCTTTGGGGGTTTCCTCCAGGTATGCCAGTTGCCTCCCGTATGCAACTGGTATGCCTGGAGCCAGGTATGCCTCCCGTAGTCCAAAGACATGCATTGGAGGCTGATTAGCATTTCCAAATTGTCCAGAGAGGTATGCGTGATTGTGCCCTGCAATGGATTGGCCCCTGCCTTGTGCCCCGAGTCCCCTGGGATAGGCTCCCTCTGACCCTGTGTAGGATAAGTGGAACAGCAAATGGATGAATGGAATATCATCCATGGAAAATATATATTTTTATGTTCTCAGCCTCAAGGAACTCTACTGTTGCTTTTGATTTAAAAAAAATCTATATGGCTTTTCATTTGCACGATACAGTATATACATGATACAAGATGACAACTTTCACAAGGGGCCTTATAAGTTTGATGGTGTCTTTGCCAGAAGAAAGATGGTGTTTGAGGTCAAAACATTTCATCACCCATTTTTTCCATTTTACCATTAAAATTATTAAGAAACAACATGTTAAAGGACAGTTCACTTTAGACCAATGTCTTCAGAGACAACTGAGCTTTTATAGTCCATCGATGACTGCAAGTATGCTGGATAAAGGAATGAAGATCCTTCAGAGGCTATTAACCAACTCCCATAGTAGAAAAGTAGATGTGAAGAGTTGAGAAGGATTCACTTTTGTTTCAGATTAATTGTTGGAGTGCTTTAGGCTGTGAATATTTATCTTCAGTTTGTTTTCTTTGGGGGAAAACACGTTCTTTGAATTGTAAGTTACATCCTCATAAGCAAACCAGATGCTGTTCCATGTTGACGTAATTATCAAAGTAACTCAGCTGGTAAATGTGACAGGGAGAAGACCTTTTTTGGAAGCAATAAACATAAAGAGTAATGAAAATGTCACAAACACTACTTGCTGCTATTGAGTACAGATGTTATTATGACATATGTATAATGTCGAGGGGGTTGATTTGCATTTCAAAGCTTGAATCTTAACAAAGGTTGCCATCGCTGTCTGGGTGTGTATTCACACAGCATAGTGCAACAGTTTTATCCTGTTTCAGGCTTTATAGAGATGGGCAACTATTAATAATTCATCTAACGCCAACTTAATTCTACCTCCCCACCTGAAATGACAAAGTACTTGTAAAGAGAGTGCACGACAGCAGCACTTTGCTACTGTTTTAGTTGTTGCTGTCTTCTACATACTTATTCATACAGTGCAAGGACAGCCAAAATGAAATCTTTCCTCATTTCAGCTCAAGATCTTAAATTGGAAAATTTATATACGGTGTGCTTTGTAACAAAAATCTTTGATGAGCTAGAATAAATGTCCCCTTCCTGTCTGAACAGCTGAGTCATTTGCTGTCTTCAAACAAAGACTGAAGCCCCACATCTTTTTAAAAGTCACTGTATTAAACAGTTGTAATAATGCAGTTTTAGCTTTAGACATATTTGTACTAGCATGAGAATGTGGTTTTGATTACGGAGTTCTATTTATTTGTATCACACTTGTAAAATCACTCTGAATAAGGGAATCTTACAAATGGTGTAAATGGGAGATCTACCAAATGGTGTAAATGTATGTAATACTTTATGTGAAATATAGGTTTCAACACATAAAGTAGTTATTTCTACAGCTGCAAATGGCAATATTCTTCATTCAGAATATCAGAAATAGCTCATCAATACGGGTAGATGGGGCATTGCAACATCTTATATATAAAACATTCGACAAAATTTAAACTCCTTGTTCACAATCAAAACTTCACACATTTTAAAGTGCACCTATTATGCTATATAAATGTGCCTAATTTTGTTTTAGAGGTCTCTTACAATAATACAGTTTACATGCCTCCTCGGTCAAAAAACACTTTAGTTTCCTCATAACTAACATTGCAGCATCACCTCTTATTCTCAGGGTCACAAACGACTTGCTCAAGGATCTGTTCACTCTAAACACCTCCTTTTAGAGAGCCTACTCTGCGCTGATTGGTCATATGTTGTAGTCTGTTGTGACTGGTCTACCGCTTACAGTGCTTGTGAGAAAGGGAACGGCCATTACCACATCGAAATTTCAGCTCAGTAAAAATGTCGTCGATTTTACCTTATCAATTTGAGCCCAAGTCCAATAGTGATACAACCTGAACCACCATCGCAAGCACGGCAAGAATAGCTCTTTTCTCAGTTGTAAGTTTATATGTACTTTGACAATAACTTTAGCACTTAGCAGAGGCTAACAGCTAACAGCTGTGCACTGGCTGTACATATATACAACAAAACTATGCATTTGGAACACTTGGTAGAAAATATATACATAAATAATTAATCTACAGGTTGTGATCCAGAGGTGCAAGATGGTCCAAATAAAGTGGTTACAGAGCCATCTTTAATGAATAATCATTTAACAAATCCCATGTTGACCACAGCTAGTTTTTAGAAGCGGTCGTTGGTGAAATGACAGGGACGCAAACATAAGTCAGAGTTGAACTTCTGTGTTCTTGTTTTAAAACGCATTGTAACCACTGCCGGTTTACATCCTCATACTTTGGGAGTCCACGCAAAGTGGTTTTGCTTTTGCAGCGCAGAAAACATCTTCTAGTCATGAACCTAACTCTTTCAGGATGCAACCTCAACTATAATGTTTGAGTGAGGGTCAAAGTACATGTTGTTCATGAGCAGCCAATGAAGACCAGAGGTGGGATATTTTTTTGTTACAAACCTATGTAGGTTTGTACAGGAGGTAAGTCTGGAATTATTTCATTTCAGCTGTTCAGAACTCCATTTTTTGTGCATGTTGATTTTTTAAAACTTTTCACACTTTTTACATTCACAAACAGCAATATTACACAATACATGAAAGGTAATATCTGAAAAAGCTTAATAGGCGCCCTTTAAATTTTGTTCAAATAGTAACTACATCTTGAGTGACCAAATTTTTTTTTAAATGCTGCTATTTGTCAGATATAAGCCAGTGTTCAGTTTCTATATTTGTCTTTCTGATTATTAGTTATTATTGGACCTAGTGGTCAGAAGGAGGAAATGCAACAAACGGTAATAGATGCCCATAGAATGCTGCAGGGATGAGGTATTTTTGTAGGCCAACCCGAAGTTAGCATTACCCTGGCTCCCTCAACAAAAATTCAATAAGATTTTTCCATTGGCTTTTGGATTATTGCAGAAAATCTCTGAAAAGTTCTGTGACTTTTCACAGTTTCACAGAAGTTCTGTTTCTTACATGTATTGTTCAACAAAATAATATTTACAAATGAACACAACTTTTATGACTTTTGAAGAATAAATACAATCTCCAGAAGTAAAAAACTAAAATTAGGCTATAAATGAACTACACCATGGTCACATGGCTTCAACATCACCACCACTAAGCTTCCAACAACTCTTTTTTTTATTTAAAAAAACACACATATATATATATATATATATATATATATATATATATATATATATATATATATATACCCTAAGTGAAAAAATCCAAACTGGGCCCAAAGTGTCAATATTTTGTGTGGCCACCATTATTTTCCAGCACTGCCTTAACCCTCTTGGGCATGGAGTTCACCAGAGCTTCACAGGTTACCACTGGAGTCCTCTTCCAGTCCTCCATGACGACATCACAGAGCTAGTGGATGTTAGAGACCTTGTGCTCCTCCACCTTCCGTTTGAGGATGCCCCACAGAAGCTCAATAGGGTTTAGGTCTGGAGACATGCTTGGCCAGTCCATCCCCTTCACCCTCAGCTTCTTTAGCAGGGCAGTGGTCGTCTTGGAGGTGTGTTTGGGGTCATTATCATGCTGGAGATCATGCTCTGCTTCAGTATGTCACAGTACATGTTAGCATTCATGGTTCCCTCAATGAACTGTATCTCCCCAGTGCTGGCAGCACTCATGCAGCCCCAGACCATGACACTCCCACCACCATGCTTGACTGTAGGCAAGACACACTTGTCTTTGTACTCCTCACCTGGTTGCCGCCACACACGCTTGACACCATCTGAACCAAATAAGTTTATCTTGGTCTCATCAGACCACAGGATATGGTTCCAGTAATCCATGTCCGTAGTTTGCTTGTCTTCAGCAAACTGTTTGTGGGCTTTCTTGTGCATCATCTTTAGAAGAGGCTTCCTTCTGGGTTGACAGTAATGCAGACCAATTTGATGCAGTGTGCGGCATATGGTCTGAGCACTGACAGGCTGACCCCCCACCTCTTCAACCTCTGCAGCAATGCTGGCAGCACTCATACATCTATTTCCCAAAGACAACCTCTGGATATGACGCTGAGCACATTCACTCAACTTCTTTGGTTGACCATGGCAAGGCCTGTTATGAGTGGAACCTGTCCTGTTAAACCACTGTATGGTCTAGGCCACCGTGCTGCAGCTCAGTGTCAGGGTTTTGGCAATCTTCTTATAGCCTAGGCCATCTTTATGTAGAGCAACAATTCTTTTTTTTCAGATCCTCAGAGAGTTCTTTGCCCTGAGGTGCCATGTTGAACTTCCAGCGATTTGGTGCCATGTTGAACTTCCAGCGATGACACCAAATTTAACACACCTGCTCCCCATTCACACCTGAGACCGTGTAATACTAACAAGTCAGATGGGGGAGGGAAAATGGCTAATTGGGCTTAATTTGGACATTTTCACTTAGGGATGTACTCACTTTTGTTGCCAGAGGTTTAGACAATAATGGCTGTGTGTTAAGTTATTTTGAGGGGACAGCAAATTTACACTGTTACACAAGCTGTACACTCACTACTTTACATTGTAGCAAAATGTCATTTCTTCAATGTTGTCAAATTAAAAGTTATAATCAAATATTTACAAAAATGTGAAGGGTGTACTCACTTTTGTGAGATACTGTACACACACACATATATATATATATATATATATATATATATATATATATATATATAAGCACAATGACGCTCTCTCATCTCTCAGCCGAATGGCGATGGGTTTTGGGACCTCAAGACAAAGGGCAAGCTGCTGTCGAGGTCCCGTATGGATCTAGAGGAGAAACCGGAAATGATTGCTGTTCTATCTCTCTCTCTTTCCTCCGGATCCGACTCTCCGGTACCCAGTTTTGAAGCTCATGAAGCGACTTCTCCCTCCGGTATGGAGAGTAAACCCACCCTCTTTGACTCTGAGGAGCCAGAGGGGGGAGCCAGTGAGAAGGAGCGCTCTTTCACACAGCAGAAAACTTCCTTTTTCCCAGGAGTGAACCATGAAGTATCGTGCTCCTGGGGAAAGCCGTGTTTATAACCCCGCAAGATCAGATTATTCGGCCATCATGGGGGATAAACAGTATGGCTATTTTGGTATGCCAAAGGTGGAGGAATCACTTGTGAGCTACCTCTCTCCATCAATGGTAGCAAAATGAGGTGGGAAGCTTTGCCATCCAGGCCATATAAGACCACCTCAACGTTGGTTGGTGAAGCCTATGTGGCAGCGGGTCTTGCTTGTGGGTCTTGGCATACAATGGCAGTGTTGCAGGCCTAGCAGGCAGACCTGCTGATTTGTGAGGGAGGCACAGAAGGCGAGTGTGCAAGTGTGCACAGAAGGCATTATCTTAATGTAACTCAATTCAATAACATGGAACCGATGTACAAATTTGAACAAAGTAAATTCACTTTTTTCAGTGTGTGGACTTCTGTGTTCTCTTTAATCCAGTTTTTTAAACAGTAAAACTTTTAATTTAAGAAAAGAACAAAAGTTTTCATTGGAAAGAAAAGGAGGTAATTATGGTACCAGAAGATGGTATTTATTCAACACTACTTTTTTTCTACAGTGAAAAAAAAAGCTCATTAAATGAACACTCAACTGTGCCAAGGCTCAAACCACAGTTGCTGGCATATTACACCCTGCATGTTACCACTACATTATTCTAACCCACATGCTGCAATTCAATATTGTAATTAGAAACTTGTTTAAATTAGGTTTATCATAAGTTTTGATGAGAGATGTAATATTTTATGTATACCATATGCAATATTGTTTCTTATATCTAACTGACCACACATTCCATTTTTTTCAGGCTCGACAACATTTAATGTGCTCTGCTGCTTTTTGAAAATGGTTCTGAGAGAGGTTCATAGTTCCACAGGCCAAGCACAAGCAGATCATGGGCTTCAGTACAAGAAACAGCACCGTTTCATTGGTAAAAGAATATATGCTGTATACAGTACATGTCCTGGCAGAACTGCTGTATCTACTAGCAAGCCGTGTTTATTCAAATGAAACATGACTGCCCTCTACTGGTCTTGTCTTTCCTGTGCCCCAGCATGCATGTGATACTGCATGAAATCACAGGATCCCTTTTTCTTTGAGACGCATTTTCAATGGACACATCGGTAAATCACCTAGAAGTGTGGGCTGTACTCCTAGCACTGAAATTCTTCTCTTCAGTTGAGAGGTTACCATGTGTTAGAGAATACAGCGGTGGTCTTATATATCAACCACCAGGGACGATTATGTTTGTGTCCCCTATTCAGGCAGGCTCAAGTAATTCTTCTCTGGCAGAGGGGAAGCTTTATCAGTGAGTGCAATTTACATTCTGGGCAACTAGAATGTGGGGGAAAACATCCTGCTGGGACAGTGGCTGAGGCTAAGGGATTGAAAAGTAGGTGAGTCCATATGTTGTAGGTTTGAAGTGGACATGTTCTCCTTTGATGAGACAACACACTGCCTGCTATGGTTCACCCTCACTCCCCCTGCACCAAAAAAAGGTCAGGGCTGAATGCCATGGTACACATGTGACTGAGGTCACGTCTGTACGCCTTTCCCCCAGTCGCTCTGCTCCCATAGGCTCTAGAGAGAGATCGCAAAGATTGTGCTATGCCTGCTGCTAGTAGCACCTGACTGGCCAGATCGAATTTGGTTCTCAGAGATAATATCTCTGCTGGATGGCACTTCCTGGGAGATTCTCATTCGCAGGGATCTATTGCCTCAAGCCTAAGGGTTGATTTAACACCCTTGGCTGGAACTATGGAAACTGTCCTATGAGTCTAGCCCCTAAGGGACACCAGCTCATAGATTCCAGCCTTTCAACCGAGGTTGTAGAGACCATGTTAAACGCTAGAGCACCATCCACAAGAAAATTGTATGCATTCAAGTGGTAACTTTTTTATTGTGGTGTGAGGAATGCCAGTGAAACTCAGTAAAAAGTACAATAGCTACAGCCCTGGAGCTCTTACAGGAATGTTTCTCAGCAGGGTTGGTTCCTTTTACAATTAGAGTCTACGTAACTGCCATTTCGGCCAGCCATGTCCCTATTGATGGAGCCTCTGTGGGGCAACATCCTTGTAGGGAAAATTATCTGTTTAGATTAAGTTGTTGCATTCTCCACCATTATATGTAAGGAAAATTAGCCGTTTCGATTGAGCCATTGCGTCCTCCACCATTACATGTAAGGAAAGTTTAGATATTTATATTAAGTTACCTGTATTCTCCACCAAATATGTAGGAGAGAGTAGCAGATCAGCTTGGAAGGGGAAATTTGGCTAATTTAGTATTTCTGATCAACTATTCATCCCGCAATAAGTTGAAATTAGTATATTTATTAATTACGCACTAGCTATTACCTCTGTGGCCACCGGCAATAATATCCTAGATATAGTGAAACATTATTTTAAGAGCATTCTAGCAAGATCAGCAATTCAGTAGACTTTGTAAACAATAAAACACATATCTTTAAGTACAGACAAGACTTTATTAAACTATTCCACTACACAGAAACTAATCTAACACAAACACGCAAACACACACACACAAACACACAAACAGGTGATAAGGGCTTTTGACAGAGTGAATGAAGTTCCGAGTTTATAGCACTGTATGTTATTTCACAGACCATGAACTGAACAAACCATCAATTTATTAATCTACTTTAACTTCTTTAGAAGGGCTTTACAGTTAAAATTATATGCACCACTAGCTAGGTTCTTAAGGTATTTCCTTGTTATCTCATGGTGTTGAGGGGATTCCTGCGATGGTTATTCATCAGTGGTCTGGTCGGCCTTTGAGTGGCATCTTGGAAGACCATTTCGGAATGATGAATGGGATGGTGTCTGCTAGGCAGGAGGTTTGAAGAGCTGGCAGCGGCTCTCGGCTGGGTCGCCAAGCAGATGTGATGGCTGGAGACTTTTCACTATCTCTTCTTCTGATGAGATGAGATGAGAGTGCGAAAACCAAGAACGAGATAATGCTTGTTTGGTGTCCTAGGATTTAAACGCTTTCTGGCAAGCCCAGCTCCAGAATGTTTCCTCCAAACATTGTCTTAGAGCAGGCTGTAAGCCAAATTCTCTGCCTATGGTGTTAATCAGTTAATTGTCTCTACTGATTGGGTGGTTCCATACCAAGATGTGTAGATCAAACTTTGTTTGAAATATTAACATATACATATAATGACATTCTACCCAAATTTCCTAACTATTATCCTTCAGGAAATCATTCACCGAACACAAGCATACCAGACAAGACATATCTTGGCTATAATGACTAACTTGCCAGATATATTGGCCTAATACACAATAATAAAAGCATAATAGCAACATTTTGGATTACATATATGGGTAATGTGGTTTACAGAGCCTAACAGTTACCTTGATAGTAGATATATACATTAATAAATCATAATGATTACAGTTTAGGATTATAGACAGTATGGAATGTCAGTTATAATACTAAAGAATTTGCAGGGTATGTGGCATGAATACAGATGCAATACAGCATGATGATTACAAATTTTGATTTATAAACAGTGTATGAAAGCACGATACATTAAATAGTCTTCATGCAACAGAAATTAACTGTCTCTGTCCTCTGTTCTGTGGTTTAGTGTGGAGACAAAGGAGGCCTGTTTAATTTCACAATTACAGAAGGGGGTTCTCCCCCCTTCTGCTGCTTTGGTCATCAGATTTACTGGTGTAGGACCTTGGATTTTATTTGTTGGGTAAGCCATCTGGTCTGGCCCAAAGGCCTAAATCATGGGATTTGAGAGCAGTTTCTGTGGTTGAGATGGTTCAGCCCTGTGTCAGGGATGTCTTGAACACTTGTCCTATTGTTGTAAGATAGCTGAGATACAGGCAGTAATAAGCTGCAAACAGGCAGTAATTAAGTGGCTCCTCAGTGTCTGTTGAGTGAGGATTCATTGCTTTATGTTTCCTATGGCTAACTGAGTGCAGTCAGTTTGTAACATTTCCCACAGAGCTATCTGGTGAGTTTTCTGGCTGAGAGGATCCGTGGTTTTATGTTTCTACTTTTTTTGTGGGTCATACATGCTGCTTGTGCATTGAGATCCTACATCCTCTAACTTCGAGGTTTATGCATCGTGCCAGATTGATAAGGTTCATCTGTAGACCATGCATACCTTCCTGTGACTTTCTCTGGCCCGGGAAGTTCTGTCAGGTGCCCCATTTAAGCCCTTAGAGTCAGCTTCAGAGAAGCTTCTGACCCTAAAGGTAGCTCTTCTGGCTGGCCCTCACATCTCTGTTGCCCTTTCCTGCCTTTACTTTTCCCCTGGATTAGCCAAGGCCTCCCTATATCCTAGGCCAGATTATTTCTAAGTGCCAACATCTGCTGTCCAGTCGGTAGTGTTGCAGGCTTTCCACCTTCCTCTGTTCCTTACACCAGAATGAGGAAGACTACACCTCCTGTGTCCAGCGAGGGCTCTTTGTACTTATGTCCACTCCCCCGTCAGTGGCGTAAGTCAGAGTAGTTGATGGTCCGCTTGGCAGTGACAGTTGGGCTGATATTGTGGCAAAGCAGCACATCTCTATTTGGACAATGGAAGCAAGCTCTATTGCTTATGAGGCACACGGTCTCACTATGCTTCTGGGCATAGGGGCTCATTCGCAGGATGTGAGTGCTGCAGCTGGGTCGTCTACACCACACACATTCATTCGGTATTACCATTTGGCCTTACTGGTCAGCTTGTATATGGTTCTTGAAGATAATATCTCTGCTGGACAGCACTCCCTGGGAGATTCCTATTCCCAGGGATTTAATGTCTCAAGGGTTGATTTATCACCCTCGACCAGAGTCTGGCCTCTGAGGGACACCAGCTCCTAGATTCCGGTCTCTCAACTGAGGTTGCAGACACCATGTTAAATGCTAGGAATATCAGTGAGAACTAGTAAACTGCATAATGGCTACAGTCCTGCAATTCTTACAGGAACATTTCTCAGCAAGGTTAGCTTCTTCTACAGTTTGGGTCTACATTGTTGCCATTTTGGCCAGCCACGCCCCTATTGATGGAGCTCCTGTGACAGGCCATACCCTCAGCATGACGGAGTGGGTATACTCGTTCCCACAGAATGAAGCTCATGCAACACTGAGTTCCCTTTGAAAGGGAACATCTTCGTTGAGCATGTAACCCTGTTCCTTGAGAAGGGAACAAGACATTGTGTAGCTTTGTCATACTGGGGTATGCCTTCGCTTCAGATAAAAAGAAGCTGATGATGATGATGTTTACAGGTGCTGTTTTATAGTCACGCAACATGCAAAATGCTATGTCACCTGAGCACAGCAGGCCTATAAATAGGCATGATTTTACACATACTTCAGATACCAGTTGTGGGCAAGGGCGCTTCCCACAGTGTGAAGCTCACGTAATGTCTAATTCCCTTCTCAGGGAACAGGGTTACATGTGTAACCCAGACGTTTTGACTCTAAGGTTTAAGAGTAGCTACTCAATCTTTCTGAAACATTCTTCAATGCCCACTTACCCTAAAGCAGTGGTTTTCAAAGTGGGGGCCACCAGGGGGCGCCCGGGGGGCTTCAACAATTTGTTGTGAAAAATAAATAAATAAATAAACAAATAAATTATATATATATATATATATATATATATATATATATATATATATATATATATATATATATATATATATATATATATATACACTACCAGCAACTGCTACCAGATGCCTCAAAAGAAATGGACAAAAGAAAAAGCCCTGATGACAAGACCAACAGCCTAGCTGACCCAAGCTCAGCTGCACAAAAAAGGAAGACCTCATGGTCAAATAAAACTCGCAAGTATGAGGCTGCATACACAAAGTATGGATTTACTGTAGCACATAAGAATGGCAATGAGCGCTCAAAATACATTTTCTGCCTGGAGATTCTCTCCAACGAATGTTTAAAGCCTTCTAAACTTCAGCGTCATTTGAAACAAAAGCACCCAACAGAGGCCAAAAAGACAGTAGACTTTTTCAAACGAAAAGAAGAGAATTTGGCTAGACAGTCGACCATATTCATGCAGCAAGCTACTGTCCCCGAAAGGGCATTGAAGGCATAGTTTTTGGCGTCATACCATATAGCTCGTGCCAAGAAGCCACACACAATTGGAGATGATCTGATTTTACCAGCTACCAAAGACATTGTAAGAGAACTGCTTGGTGATAAGGCTGCTCAGAAAATCGATGCAGTACCACTTTCTGATAATTCCCTATTGCTGCCTCATTTCAACATGTGCTGGTTATCACGGGGGGCAGTTTTGAACTGCGTATATGAACTTAGTGGGGAGATTGCGGAGTTCCTCTCATGTGAAAAGCATCAGCTGGCAGAGCATTTTACAAATGCAGGCTGGACTCATAAACTTGCATACATGTCAGATATTTTCCACCATCTAAATGTACTGAATCAAAGCATGCAAGGGAGTGACACCTACATATTGCATGTGCAAGACAAAGTGCGTGCTTTTTCGAAGAAGATAGTGCTATGGTCAAACAAGCTCAAGAGGGAATTACAGAAATGTTTCCATTACTTCACTAAGATCTCCTATCATCTGGTGAGTTGGGCACCATCTCTCCACTGATCCAGTCCCACATAAAGCACCTACAGGGATATTTCAGAGACTATTTCCCTGACCTTGAAAACACACATCTAAACTAGGTTAGGAACCCCTTTGCTTCTGGTGTAGGTGCAAGTCTCGATTTAAAGGCACAGGAGGAACTGATTGACATGACAAAGTCATGTGTTTTAAAAATGAAATTTGAGTCCATTTCCCTTTCTAACTACTGGCTGCATGTAAGAAAAGACTATCCTGCCCTGGCTGAGAGGGATCTGAAATGCCTTCTCCCTTTTGCAACAACTTACTTGTGTGAGTCTGACTTTTCCACTTTAAAAATACTTAAAACAAAACACAGAGCACGTCTACATGTGGAAAATGACATGCGTATGGCACTGACAGAAATAATGCCCAGGCTTGACAAACTGTGTTACAGCCACCAAGCCCATCCCTCCTACTAGTATGTTTTCTCTTTCTTACTCTCAGACAATCACACCAGAGAATCAATTCCTAATGTAATGTAAATATGTAATTATTAATAAAAAGGGGGATATATTCAGAAGTCTGTATTTTTAATGTGTTTTAAAGACATCTTGCAAAGGGGGGGCCTCGGTCAAATGTTAATGCCATTGGGGGGGCCTTGCCCTGGAAAAGTTTGGGAACCACTGCCCTAAAGCAATGCACTATTAAGATTTCATCTAATGCACTAAGTGCTAAGTGATATATCCTCTACCATATGGTGGGCAAAATGCCTTTGTGATTATAAAACACAAAATCACCTTGTAAATCACATTGACTTTCTACAACAAGACTTTACAAAAAACATTTTCTGCAGCACAGCTTTAGAAAAACAGGATCCAAATGTGGTTGAGAAACGACCGTATCAGTAATAAGGCAGCAGTCATAGATGCTACAACATGACATCTGATAAGTGAACTGTACTTTTGCTTATATGTATGGCAGCTATAAGAGTATAGTAAGAGTTTTGACCTCAGACTTTATTAGTTCTGTGGCAAAGAAATCTTGATATATCATTGTGAGGTATTTTTCAGACACAGGTAGCAACCCAAAACAACCAGAGCCAATAAAGTGCTTATTGTAAGCTACTCTCTTTTTTATTACACAGTCAGTCATAGAGTCAACAGAGGGGTATGTGTGTGTAAACCGTGCTAAAATTGGAATTTTAACAGTGCAGTGCCATCCATTCACTTCTAATGACAGATTTGATCTCTTCAAACTAAACATAAACCAATAGGAGGTCTTGCTAAACTGAAATAATTTCCCATTGCTGTTGCTGGGAAATAATAAGAAATCACTTTTCGAATATTTCTTTAAATATTAAAAAACACAGAATTATGAATGAGCCATGATTTTTCCAAGTTATTAAGTTGGGACCTGAGATGCAGCACCGTGATGTTAAGAAAAATCTTGTTATGGGAATAGAGGATAGGGGATGAATAATTTACGCATGTTTATCATTATTTGCAAAAAAAAAAAAATTAAGTCTCATTTTCTCCTAATAGCAATAATTTAAAAAAATTGTATACTGTTTTAACACTTAGGCGTAATTTCTCTAAAGTGTGAAAATGAGATGTTCTATGAGAAATATGTTTAAAAATAGACAACTACATTGCAAATTAATAAGAAACAATGTATTGCTACAAAGTTTATTGGAGGGGATATTAACTAGAAAAGGTTTCAGGCCAATTTTTAATTTCTCCATTTATATATTTATTTTCTCAGATGCTCACTTGTCAAATCTCAATTAGAACACTAAATTGTTCTTTTAACTGACTTTTTCTGTTTAGTTTCATCACATGAAACTGTCCTTGTCACATCCACCCAAGTCTTGACACTCGTGGATGCCTACATTTCTAAGCTCAATTGGCTTCCCATATTCTGTATACTTTATAGTCATTTTCTCCAGTAATGTTTTCTGCACATTATAGCCTATATATATATATATATATATATATATATATATATATATATATATATATATATATATATATATATAGAGAGAGAGAGAGAGAGAGAGAGAGAGAGAGAGAGCATCTCACAAAAGTGAGTACACCCTCACATTTTTGTAAATTTTTGATTAAATCTTTTCATGACAACACTGAAGAAATGACACTTTTCTACAACGTAAAGTAATGAGTGTACAGCTTGTATAACAGTGTAAATTTGCTGTCCCCTCGAAATAACTCAACACACAGCCATTAATGTCTAAACCGCTGGCAACAAAAGTGAATACACCCCTAAGTGAAAATGTCCAAATTGGGCCCAAAGTGTCAATATTTTGTGTGGCCACCATTATTTTCCAGCACTGCCTTAACACTCTTGGGCATGGAATTCACTAGAGCTTCACAGGTTACCACTGGAGTCCTCTTCCAGTCCACCATGATGACATCACGGAGCTGGTGGATGTTAGAGACCTTGTGCTCCTCCACCTTCCGTTTAAGGATTCCCCACAGATGCTCAATAGGGTTTAGGTCTGGAGGCATGCTTGGCCAGTCATCACCTTCACCCTCAGCTTCTTTAGCAAGGCAGTGGTTGTCTTGGAGGTGTGTTTGGGGTCGTTATCATGCTGGAATACTGCATACTGATCATGCTCTGCTTCAGTATATCACAGTACATGTTGGCATTCATTGTTCCCTCAATGAACTGTAGCTCCCCAGTGCCGGCAGCACTCATGCAGCCCCAGACCATGACACTCCCACCACCATGCTTGACTGCAGGTAAGACACACTTGTCTTTGTACTCCTCACCTGGTTGCTGCCACACATGCTTGACACCATCTGAACCAAATAAGTTTATCTTGGTCTGATCAAACCACAGTACATGGTTCCAGTAATACATGTCCTTAGTCTGCTTGTCTTCAGCAAAATGTTTGTGGGCTTTCTTGTGCATCATCTTTAGAAGAGGCTTCCTTCTGGGACGTTAGCCATGCAGACCAATTTGATGCAGTGTGCGGCGTATGGTCTGAGCACTGACAGGCTGACCCCCCACCCCTTCAACCTCTGCAGCAATGCTGGCAGCACTCATACATCTATTTCCCAAAGACAACCGCTGGATATGACGCTGAGCACATTCACTCAACTTCTTTGGTCGACCATGGCAAGGCCTGTTCTGAGTGGAACCTGTCCTGTTAAACCACTGTATGGTCTTGGCCACCATGCTGCAGCTCAGTGTTAGGGTCTTGGCAATCTTCTTATAGCCTAGGCCATCTTTATGTAGAGCAACAATTATTTTTTTCAGATCCTCAGAGAGTTCTTTGCCCTGAGGTGCCATGTTGAACTTCCAGTGATCAGTATGAGAGAGTGTGAGAGCGATGACACCAAATTTAACACACCTGCTCCTCATTCACACCTGAGACCTTGTAACACTAACAAGTCACGTGTCACCAGGAAGGGAAAATGGCTAATTGGGCCCAATTTGGACATTTTCACTTAGGAGTATATTCACTTTTGTTGCCAGCGGTTTAGACATTAATGGCTGTGTGTTGAGTTATTTTGAGGGGACAGCAAATTTACACTGTTACACAAGCTGTACACTCACTACTTTACATTGTAGCAAAGTGTCATTTCTTCAGTGTTGTCTCATGAAAATATATACTTTTGTGCGATACTATACAATGAGGGAAAAAAGTATTTGATCCCCTGCTGATTTTGTACGTTTGCCCACTGACAAAGAAATGATCAGTCAATAATTCTAATGGTAGATTTATTTGAACAGTGAGAGACAGAATAACAACAAGAAAATCCAGAAAAACGCATGTCAAAAATGTTATAAATTGATTTGCATTTTAATGAGGGAAATAAGTATTTGACCCCCTCTCAATCAGAAAGATTTCTGGCTCCCAGGTGTCTTTTATACAGGTAACGAGCTGAGATTATGAGCACACTCTTAAAGGGAGTGCTCCTAATCTCAGCTTGTTACCTGAATAAAAGACACCTGTCCACAGAAGCAATCAATCAATCAGATTCCAAACTCTCCACCATGGCCAAGACCAAAGAGCTCTCCAAGGATGTCAGGGACAAGATTGTAGACCTACACAAGTCTGGAATGGGCTACAAGACCATTGCCAAGCAGCTTGGTGAGAAGGTGACAACAGTTGGTGCGATTATTCTCAAATGGAAGAAACACAAAAGAACTGTCAATCTCCCTCAGCCTGGGGCTCCATGCAAGATCTTACCTCGTGGAGTTGCAATGATCATGAGAACAGTGAGGAATCAGCCCAGAACTACACGGGAGGATCTTGTCAATGATCTCAAGGCAGCTGGGACCATAGTCACCAAGAAAACAATTGGTAACACACTACGCCGTGAAGGACTGAAATCCTGCAGCGCCCGCAAATTCCCCCTGCTCAAGAAAGCACATATACATGCCTATCTGAAGTTTGCCAATGAACATCTGAATGATTCAGAGGACAACTGGGTGAAAGTGTTGTGGTCAGATGAGACCAAAATGGAGCTCTGTGGCATCAACTCAACTCGCCGTGTTTGGAGGAGTAGGAATGCTGCCTATGACGCCAAGAACACCATCCCCACTGTCAAACATGGAGGTGGAAACATTATGCTTTGGGGGTGTTTTTCTGCTAAGGGGATAGGACAACTTCACCGCATCAAAGGGACGATGGACGTGGCCATGTACCGTCAAATCTTGGGTGAGAACCTCCTTCCCTCAGCCAGGGCATTGAAAATGGGTCGTGGATGGGTATTCCAGCATGACAATGACCCAAAACACACGGCCAAGGCAACAAAGGAGTGGCTCAAGTAGAAGCACATTAAGGTCCTGCAGTGGCCTAGCCAGTCTCCAGACCTTAATCCCATAGAAAATCTGTGGAGGCAGCTGAAGGTTCGAGTTGCTAAACGTCAGCCTCGAAACCTTAATGACTTGGAGAAGATCTGCAAAGAGGAGTGGGACAAAATCCCTCCTGAGATGTGTGCAAACCTGGTGGCCAACTACAAGAAACGTCTGACCTCTGTGATTGCCAACAAGGGTTTTGCCACCAAGTACTAAGTCATGTTTTGCAGAGGGATCAAATACATATTTCCCTCATTAAAATGCAAATCAATTTATAACATTTTTGACATGCGTTTTTCTGGATTTTTTTTGTTGTTATTCTGTCTCTCACTGTTCAAATAAATGTACCATTAAAATTATAGAATGATCATTTCTTTGTCAGTGGGCAAACGTACAAAATCAGCAGGGGATCAAATACTTTTTTCCCCTCACTGTATATATATATATATATATATATATATATATATATATATATATATATATATATATATATGTGTGTGTGTGTGTGTGTGTGTGTGTGTGTGTGTGTGTGTGTGCATTTCCTGCCATTTATAATCAATTTGGACATCTGCCAATTTCCCCCAATAACCAGGGTGAAGACTAACATGTGTGTCCTCTGAAATCCAGCCAATTGTATATTTTCTAACTGCCACTCATGTTGCATCACAGGTCAGCGTACCACACTGAGAGGAAAGCTCTTTTGGCTCCCAGCCATGGACATACTATCTATCTTTTAAAATAATTAAATTAATTGCACACTAATAATCTGATCATTACAAACATTTGTTTCTACATCTGCACATATGAGTCAAGTGAATTTCAATTCTGGAAATTTTAAATATCTTGAATACATTGTATTTCCTATTATAAACACACACTAAACCAAATATTAGCATACAGTATAGCGAAGCTACAGTATATACAGTGCAAAATTTCCCATCTTATTAAATGAAAATATCTTAAATACTGGCAAATTTATCTAATATTTCTTATTATGAGATTACAGTAAAACAAATATAAGATTATTCAAGATTTTTTTCCTAATTTTAAGCATTTATCTCTTGAAAGAAGGAAAATCTGTCTGCCAATAGTATAAGAAAATGTTAAGCTTGTTATGAGTAAATAAAATAATCTTGAATAATCTTATACTTGATTTACAATAATATCATAATAAGAAATATTTTATATATTTGCACATATTTAAGATATTTTCAGTTGCTAAGATATAATTTTTTTTCACAGAATATATTTTCTCGAGATACTATTTTTTATTTTTATTTTTACTCTTTCTTGAGTAGTTTGGATGACTAATTTCCTTTAACCTGACTCATTAGGCACTTGTAGGGATGTCTATAGGTAGTACAGCTACGGTGAACCAAATCAATAATTCAAACTTTACAGTGGAATGAATTCTTTGACATTCTTTGTTGAAGAAATCCAAAAATTATTTTTTGCATTATAAAACAAACTAATCTGAGTCTGTACTGTTGGAAGATGCCAAAAGGTCCATAAACTTTTATCATTATGATATCAAAGATGACTTATTGTGATCACTTTGGGTGTCTAGTGTCGTTATGAGAGTCTGACATACAGTTTCTTCAGGAAAATGTGTTAAATTATTAGTGCCTTTATCAAACTGCTCTGAATTCACTAAAGGAATAGTCTTTTTAACTAGTGTAAATATAATTTAAATGCAACATGAAATTAACTTATCTCACATTTTGGCAAGTATCTCAAACTGGTGTTTTTGCCATAGTAGAATTGTGGGCCATGGCAACAGGAAGTAGTGAGTCAACTTCATTCATGCACAGCGTATTTTTTTTTCTGGTCACTGTAATTGCTTAAAGGCTATTTTATTTGGTATGACTGATTACCACTGTGCCGTAGCAGCAATATTACTAAAGTCCTACATGGAATAGAATAGTTTTATATGAGGAGGTGGTATAAACAAAACCAAAAATTTAAACTGCATACTTGCATTAAACATGTCTTGAATTGTAAAAGTTGAGACCAAATATGAATTTGGGTCATGTAGCTTAGGTTGAGGAACTGTCAGAGCCAGAATTCACAGATCATGGTGTTGCTGCTGGCATTTCTACCTCTTGAGGCTTTTATTGTGGTAGGATTCATTCAAAAAAATAAAAATAAATAACTTTCTCCAGTTTAGGAAATGTCCACTTTGAGTTTAAATCCAAATGCAGACACAGATATGGATTTCGGAGCACTAAACAGAAACAGAAAGCGTGTTAAACATCTAATTTACTAGTTGTATACTGGTTCTATAGTTGCTTCATTCTTAGTACTGCATACTTAAAGTAGTCCCAGAAGCTACTTTTAAATACACCAGTTACACCACATTACAAAGAATATTTACAGATTTCATACTATTTTTACTGTTGAAGACCTTTGTGTGATTTTCTGTTAAATATATTTTTAGATCATTATTGTTATAGTGTTATATTATTTTATATTTGACAGTAAAAAACAGTGTAATATATTTGTAGTATTCAACTTTAATATTTACCTGCATAAATACTGCATAGCTGTTTGACTGAAAATGGAACTAATGCACTTTTATATTTTACACCTTATATGGATTGGACTAGGTTTATATGAGGTGGTATAATGTAAATATCACCTGAGTATCTCTGGGATTTTAGTCCTGCCTTTTTTACAGAATGCACATACATGATTCAATTATATTCTGTTGGTAAAAAGTTTGTAATTCTTCTTCCTTACAAAGATTCACCAGGAAGTGTTCTATTCTATTCGACTGCTTGTGGAAACCCAACTTATACATAAACTTTCAAGCACCACTGTATACAGTCTAGCCTACATACATGCTATGGTCATGTGACCTACTATTGATCAATCGCAACTTTTGCAGCCAAAAGTTCAACAGGTCAAACCAATTAGTTTGTATTAAAATGAGGTGCCTGTAGGTATCATGAGTACATCATGAAGACACTCTCATCCCCATCTCCAGCAACATTACTTAAAACATATGTTCGGAAATCTTATCCCATCCAAATATCACTTGAGATATTTGATTACTGTCCGACGTAGAATTTTCCCGATATCAGGTTATTACTTGAAAACACAACCAGATAATTGCCAAAATTGGATTTCTTGCACTTATTAGACTACTTCAAGAACACAATCAATGGTATTAAACTCAAATACTTGAGACTAAATGCTAAGGTTTAATAACATAATAATACCATATGTGACTTAATAGTAATAACCTAATCATATCTGGCCCAACCCACTCCCACCTCTGTGGTTTCCCCAGGAAACACCAGTTCTTCGTTCATGCCTTCACACCTTTGTTGTTGGCATACACACACACATTTGCTTTCTCGCATATACATCCCCATACAGTCCCTTTGCTGCTATACATATCTTTAAAGTAAGGACTGAGGAGCTCTGAGTTCTCTTTGGCAGAGTGATTGATTTCTGTTAGAGCTGTGAAAGGCAGCAGACTTTAAAATCTACACCTGTGAGCTCAATCTCTCAAACAGGCCTCTCCAATGAACAATACTGCCTAGGCTTTGGTAAATGAGGGGAAAAAATAACTTGAGAGAAGGGAAATAGAAAAGTCAGAGATATAGACAGATACTTCATACTGTCATACATGGGTAACGTTTCTCCATTGGGCTCCGGTGCAGTGTTTTGGTTTAAAAAGACTTGAAGTTTATGGTATGAAAAAAACAGTTAAATTACGCAAAGGACAATTTCCTACAAATGCTAAATTTGGCTAAATTTAAGTGGGTGCTGCAGATACACAAGGTGTTAGATTACAAAACTGCCGGTGAGATTTACAGTTTAGTCTACTTCCTGCTTTATCAAGTCTCACTCCATTCTCTGATACTGATCATATTTTCCATCTGTTGAATTAGGAGTGTAAAAGCAGGAAAATCACTTCACAGAGCTGTAGCCCATGAGGAATTAGTTAAGTTCTTTGTGATTTGAGTAGAGATGCTGCTAATGCAAACACCAGATTATAGGTGGTTCTATGAATCACAATTACCAAACAGAGACGGTAACGAACAACCTTGTTCAACAAAGCTGCACCTTTCCCAGTTACTCTCTCCTCAGGAGGCCATTAGTCTCAGATTTGAGGTGATACTATCTCCTGGACTCCAAACTGGTGACAGCAAGGAAAGAGTGAAACCGTTCCAAAAACAAGTGTGCGCTTCACATTCTCTAACTGTGACAGGTGTCACATCGAGGAACACAGCTGTCACTCAAACAGTTCCTTCCGTCTGAGATCCAACATGGCATGTATTAAACTCCAGAAGGATTGAAACGGTACATTGTGATAAGTAAATCTGAAAGGTGATTATGCCCTTATGGAAATATAGTATAATTTAGTATTTGCATTAAACATCTTAGTGTACTGAACATTTATACAGTATACTACTATATAGTATAGAATATAGTATAGGGATTTAACCAAATATGAATACATAATTCAGTATGAAAAGATGTGTTCTGAAAAACACAAATACATCTATGAATAAGAGAAAATTTGGTTGAGCCTAGACATGTGCATGGGGAAGTCACGAGTGGGGAAAAATAAAATCACATCTCAAGTTGAGAAATATTATGAACTTGAGTGATGTAGCTGAGGTGGAAGAAATGTCAGAGCCAGAATCCACAGGTCATAGTAGTAGCAGTAGTAGTAGTAGCTTTCATAACAACAACAAAAAAGTATACTATATACTGTTTACTGCACTCTCTCTCTCTCTCTCTCTCTCTCTCTCTCTCTCTCTCTCTCTCTCTCCCCCTCTCTCTATCGACCATAATATTAAATCCATTTGCCTGATATTGTGTATGTTTCCCTTGTGCCACCAAAACAGCTCTGACCTGTCGAGGCATGAATTCCACAAGACCTCTGAAGGTATGTTGTGGTATCTGGCTCCAAGACGTTGGCAGAAGATACTTTAAATCCTGAAAGTTGCAAGGTGGGGCCTCCATGGATCGCACTTGTTTGTCCAGCAGATCAGCTCTTCTGTGGGATCAAATTGGACTGGCTAGCCTTCACTCCCTTTGCACATCAATGAGCCTTGACCCTGTCACTGTTATACCGCTGTTTGACCACTTTTGGTAGGTACTAACCATTCCAAGCCGGGAACAGCCCACAAGACCTGCCGTTTTGGAGATGTTCTGACCCAGTTATCTAGCCATGACAATTTGGCCCTTGTCAAAGTCACTCAGATCCTTAAACTTGCCCATTTTTTCTTCTTCCAACATACTGACTTCAAGAACTGACTGTTCACTTGCTGCCTACATCCCACCCCATGACAGGTGCCATTGTGAGATAATCAATGTCATTCACTTGACCTGTCAGTGGTCATGTTGTGGTTGATCGGTAATTGTGTGTGTGTATGTGTGTGTGTGTGTGTGTGTGTGTGTGTGTGTTATTACTAGTCATCACTGATCATTGTTAAATCACACAAAGGTCTTACAACTGTAAAAAACACTATGAAATCTGTAAATATTTTATTGGTAAAATTTAATATTGACTTTCATGAATAGATACCTCATGGAAAGTGTAATTACTTGCCAGTTTATTCAAACTGGACTGCACAAAAAATTCTGACTTCTTTTACAGCTGAAGGTCTATGGCTAGTAAAAAGGCACAAGCTTAACTTATAAGATTGCGCTCACACTTAATGAATAATATGTTCCACTTTATATGTCTTGCACTACACCTGAATACCATAACAAAACCAGAATCTGGTACAGACATAAATTTCTGTGTGGAATATTTATCCTACCTTCTCTGTCCTTTCAGCTTGGCACAGCTCCCACCTAAATGTCAGTTGTATGAAAGCCATTTTGTCCTTAAAGAGACAACCTCTAAATTAAAAAGAGTGTTTAATACCTCTATCCAATCACTGCAGGGTAGCTTAAAGAATGAGTTTGCAAAAATGAAACTGTTGTTGAATTCATCACATAGGCACTAAACAGGAGACTGGTACGCTGTTAGCTTCATTGATGAAAGACTTTTCAAGATTTATACATTAATCAATAATTCATTGGTTTCAACAGCTTGCTTGGTAATTGCACTTTCAAATAATCAGTGTCACTTAAAAGCAGGAAATGATACAGAACTGACTTTGCATGAGGCATCCATTCACAGTATTACAAAAGTCACTTCACGGCTTTATCCAGTTTGTGTGTTGCTGTGATCCATAACCCAATTAAAACATCCACAAACAAAGTTATAATATTTAATGCAGCTGCAGCAATATTGTTTTCATCCAGGAAATGTCAGATGATTTTACATGCAAATGATGACCTATTTCATGAGTTGATTATCATACACAAGCTTTAATCAGGGCATGAGTATTTACTTCATCTACATTCTGTCACACTCTCTCTTTTCTATCTTCTTCTAAGAAGAAATAAAAAAGGAGAGAAAATAAATAGAGAAAGACATTATAGAAAACATCCTGCAGCAGCTGCACAAGGGGTAGGGGGCTGAAGGTTTTATGGCAGATATCTCATAATCCGTGGTAAGGGAGGATAAAAACTCTCCCTGCCATAGTTTGGACTGTAATCCTGCCCTGTAGGTGACTTATATTCAAAAGTTAAAGACAAAAATAGCTGCCGTCCCTAACAGCCTCCTAAGGGGCGAGTTCAGAATAACTGATTTGAGGCTTTTAGGCAGTGATATTTAAAAACAAAGCAAGCAGAGTTATAGCTAGTATAAAGTCATTCCAGGTCCATTACTTTTTATACTGTATTAAAATGGTGTACTAAAAAGCAATTTAACTAGAAACTGAACATGTCTCTAAACCATACATACTTTACTATATGAAAATATGTCTCTTTTAATGCCAATACATTTTTTTTTACCTTGCCTTAGTTAAAAATTCAAGCAAAACCATGCTCTAATATGCCTCAAGAGAGTTTCTCATCAAGAGCTTCTATAAATCAGAGCTATGACCTGATATAAATAATGACATTAATAAATAAATATTTGAAAAGGTCAAATATTAAATAAATTTAAAACATCATTACAGCTTCCAGTCTTGATTTTTTCTCCCTACCAACTAGAATATATATATATATACTGGTGGAAATTACAACCTAACACTATCAAAGCTAGTATATTTATTTATTACTGAGCTATTATAATTATCATGCTGGTCACTTGAATTGAATGGCTGTCAAGTTGAACCTGGTCTGTTGGTGGAACATTCAAGAATAAAAAGCTCCAATGAACAAGAATATTATCGTGCATATTTGAATAATGAGCCTAATATTTAAGGAGTTCATAAATAAGTCTGGGCTGAGGTGGTCTGTGGATTCTTTTATTCTTCTTCATAGGGTTCTCTGACTGCAAAAAGTCTGAGAAGCCATAAACTAGAAACGCCAAGCTACACCAACTACTTTATGGTTTAAGGCCATCCAAGTTAATATTAACTGTCTTAAATATCTGAATATTTTACACTCCATTTCAGCATTTTACTGTATACACACTGGCTGCTCTATCTTTAGATTTTTGAGCTAGAACAACAACAGTATATAAAGAAACTACTAACTTAGATCTTAGACTTAGACATTGACTTTTTCCCCACTCCAGCCACATATGTTCAGTTATTGATCCATATGCTGATATATTATTCACCTATATTGTGGGTGGTGGTGGCTTAATGGTTAAAGCCCTAGGCTACTGATCAGAAGCTTGGGGGTTAAAGCCCCAGCAGTGTTGGTACCACGAGGGGGCAGGGGCCTTGCTCTTTAGCGTCGTCGAGCGATAACGTGACGGTTTTTATAGTGTGCCACGCTTAATCTTTGCTTAAAAATAGGTTTAGTAAAGTGGTATTTATTGTTATTATTATTATTATTATTATTATTATTATTATTATTATTATTATTATTGTTGTAATAATTCTTGGCTAAGGTAATATGAAATGTGAGCCTCTCTTTACACTACTCACAACCCAAAATTAACCAGCTGACACCACCTTTAATTACCCTGGAAGGTCCAGGACAGGAGTCTGATCAAACACACTGCATCCACAATTATAAGGAAAATATATGGTACTTTATTAACACTTAAGTCGTTAAATTTATTATGATTATTTTAGTGAGATAGGAGAGGTAGGCCCCCCCAGTGACACATCGAGGCCCCCTCGTTCCGACTGCCCTGGCGCCGACCCTGAGCCAGAACTTGAGCAAGGCCCTTAACCCTCTCTGCTTCCAGGGTGCTATATCATCACTGACCCTGTGCTCTGACCACAATTTCCAAACAAGCTGCGATATGTGAAGAAAAGAATTCTATGCTGTAATATGTGACAAATAAAGTCTTCTTCTATTCCTGACTAGGAACTGCTTTACCACCCACATGGGTGAGCCTGGAACAGCAGGTGATCTTTTTTCTACACATGTGATGTGTGTGGTGCAGACTTCAATGCTAAAGTTGTTGCTATGGTTACAATATATTTCATTACAATCTAAGTAACATTAGAGTCTTGGAGCACTGCGCATGTATGCAGGCACTAACCACACAGCACATGGAGCAGCAGGCAGGCTCTGTAGGCAGTGATTATACTGACGCTCATTAACCTCAGATTCTGAATCATTTTAATCCAAATCACATTTTTTGTCGCATTTACACCATGTTCCTGATCAACCCGCAGTCTGCGCAATTAAGCGCAATGGCTCGGCTCCTCACAAGGTTATGATGGAAGTTAATGAAGTTTCCACACATACATGAGGCCTTAAAATCGTCAGTTTGAAATTATTGCAAAGTGTACACGTATAAAACGTCTGGCTGAGGGTGCCATAGAAGTCAGGAGGCTTGAGGCAATTCCAGCTTTTCACTCAGGCATGCAGATGATAACCAAAGCTGAAAATAATTGTTAAAAACCTGCATGAAGATTAGGACACGCTGGATATGTTCGGCTTTGACCTTGCTCTGCATCATCAAGTGCCGAGTGCAGAATATGGCTGCTGCATGACCTGTGGGGTGTTCCTTCACTTCCATCGCTCGGCTGTTTGGACTGCTGTGGATTAGTTTTGGCATAAATACAACCTGCTTCTACAGAGATGATCTTAGCTCTGTTCACTCCCACGTTTATACGCAGAGGCACACAACAATGTGAGGATCTTCAACTTGAATTAAAATACACCTTCTATAGTACATCACTTGCCATTTATGTCACCTACTCAGTTCAGATCTATCACAGTCAAGAAGCCTTTACAGCACAGAGACACAGAGGCAGTGACAGAGACAGAGCTGCATGTTAGGCTAAATAACTCACCTCTGTCAGAAACTGAAGATATCGCTTCAAATCATGCATAAAACTGTTGTCAGCCGTTATTCTTTATATGTTACGTTAAGAATGAGGAAATACAGAGGCTCAATATGCACTCTGAAAAACGAGTAATGAATCCTCATAAAAATTGTAGTCATTTGTATGCATTTGTAAGTTGTTTTAGAGAATAATGCATCTTCGTAATATAAATTTACAGACTTTCATGCTTGTAAACATCAAAAAACAGAAGTTGTGTCTCAAATGGCGTACTTCACATACTTATAGTGCAAGCACTGTGTTCACACTTGGAATCACAGTGAGATGAAGAGTACTGCTAATACTAGGATAATGTGCTAAACCAACCAGAAAAGGAACTGTATAATATTGGACATTTTGGCACTTGGTGGTTGCAGCCTGCCTTACATAGTGGATGTGGCAGTGCCACCAAATGGCATGTTGCTAAAAAGCAGATGCACAGATGGTGCAGGGTCCAAGGTTCAATCCTGAGCTTGGTGTTTCTAGTGTTTCTATTTTTCATGTTTTTCCCATATCTACATGAACTTTCTGGTTTCCTCCTACCTCTCAAAGACAGGCATATAGCTTGAATGGCTACAATACATTGCCCCTAGCTTTGCATGAGTGTGTGTGTGTGTGTGTGTGTGTGTGTGTGTGAGTGTGTGCGCATGTGCATGATGCCCTGTGATGGACTGCACCCAATGTTCCAAGGATAAGCTCTGGATCGACTGTGACCCTGATCCTGATAAAACTATTACTGAAGATGAATGAACGAATGTAAGTCGACATACAGAACAAGGATACTGCTACATTGTGGATATGAATTAAAAGCAAAAATGTTGAAAACAGACACTTTTGGGGTGTATCAGTGGTTGCACTGCACAGCAAGGGGTCATATCAATTATGTTTGATTGAAGACGAACATTAGGCACTACGTACTCAAGTACATAGTGTATAGTCTATAGTGCATAGTGCACAGTATGTCATTTGAGACACTTCACTTTTCTGGCATTATCATCACAGATATCTTGAGCTCAGATAGAACTGAGTACATTACTCAAATTTTCAGTATTATCCTCACACTGTGCCCATAATAAATAAACCTATGTTGCCCAAGCTTATTAGTGCAACCTTTAACAACTTACTGACGATGTGATGCTACAGAAAGTGTATTTAACAGCTTTGAGAAGAGGAAGCTGGAGAAAATGCTCTGTAAGGCATGCTGAGCCCAGAGGCAGTAAAGACACAGCGGCGCACACACGGTAATCACCCTGGGGCGATGAAGAGGGGGAGGATGAGGAAGAGAAATACTAGAGTTGACAGCTTCACTCTCATGCTGTCTAAAACCTTAATGAACTTAGCTTCATCTGCCCGTCTGTATCGGCCAGGCACGTGGGCTAAACGCTTTCTAGATTTATTTGCCTAGGGCTGTATGCATGAAAAACAAATCGATATAAATAATATAAAATTGCTTTCTGAAGTTGCAGTGTTGGCCGCGGCTTGGATGCACGGTCTTCAGCATAAACTGTCATTCACAAAGACGTCTCGGTGTTTGCATAATCTGTCCTCATATGGGCCATTACTAACTCGTTTCTCACTCTAAATGAGAAGTACACATTTGGGGCTCTTTACATATGGAGAGCAAATTGGATTTCTATTGAAATGTGTTGTTTATTTTGCAAACGCTGGAAAGTCTCTCTCCCTCACTCTCTCTCATCTCTCTTGCACAATCTCTCACCAGCTTCTCATGTCCCAATCTGTCAAATGACAGCTAAAGCACTTCCATAGCAGTGTGAGTAGTCTTTTAGAGAATGTGTGCTGTGTGTTTGTGTTCAGGAGTTGTGCATCAGCTGACCTTAACACTCACACGTCCCTCAGCTCTCTCAATCATGCCACTATTCTGGCACCACGTTACCAAGGTAACTGGGGAGATCGGTTTAGATGGATTGTTCATAGGAGCAATCATTACAAAGTGCAACCTCCTTGGTCCCCTTCCTCCCAATGACTAATTTTACTGTTAAGTAGAAATTATTGTTTGGCCAGAATTACACTAATAAAACTTTACTCCAAGTGAAGTGAAGAAGCAACATAATTACAGCTCTTTGTCTCCTGAATGTCAGCAAGCCGATATCTGTCATCGTAATGTTTTAATCCAAATCTCTGCTCAATATATTTCTACATCCTAAGCTTTTAACAGTTTTATACATACAGAGCAACTTCAGGACAGGAATGGATTTAAGAAGGTCAGGAGGGGAGAAATACTTAACTTTTGCTTTAAGACTCCCTACAAAGAGCTTACATCCGCTCATATGTGCCGCTCTTCGGTCTTTGATCTGGTTCTGGTCTAATTGCTGCAGTCTAAAGGGCTCTGTTCCGCTCATGTGAGAGAGAGAGAAACAGAGCTAATCGAATCTTCAGAGCGCAACCAATCCGGTACACACCCCTGCCCAGGATCATTCGCACTTATAGAGAATATTTCAAGAACCCATCAGTTGGAGTGAAGACTTATATGCAAATAAATGTTCTTAGCAAAGAACGCTTCCTGTGAAAGAAGGAGGAGTTTGTCAGGTGGTGACCAGTGACAGACATAATAATTAAAATACCATTCAAAATGTAAATAAAATGTTTTTGAAGTGAAACCAGTTGAATTTATCCATCAGGGTTTTACACAGTTGAGCATGAGACAAGCATGCTTTAATGCTAGCATGTGACCCAGCCAGTACTTTAATATTTTGAAAGGTGTTCATATGACAATGTTAAAATACATCAAAAATACAAATAGTTGCATATAGGGCACTAGGTAGGGTGAACAATTTTATTAAATCATATCATAATGCTTTAGTAAACAAACACCTAACTTAACATTAGCAGCATTTACTTGATGTGTAAGAAATCAAACTACATATCAGTAACAATAAAACTGTGGGTAAATAAATAAAAAGCAATCTGAAACATTAAATTGTATGACAAAATTTGCAATAGGAGCTAACAAAGGATACTACATTCAAAGACATTAGGGTTATTCTGTGACTATTGTGTTTGACCAATCAGTGCTCTGCATTACTTCTAGCTCAACCTATATGCTCCAGGTCAGCTTGGATGGTAGGAAGAACAGTAACCAGTTTCGCCATGGGTATGGTATGGCTCACTTGGAAGTGGAACACGAAAACCCCACATTATGTGTCATCAGGTAGGAAAAACAACAACATAATAATAGTTTACTATTATTAGTTTACTATTGTATTCTCATACCTGACAATACTTCCAGCTGTAATTCAAATGAAAGTATTACAGTATATTAATGCATCTTTCAATGTTTCCATGGCAACAGCACGTATTTGGTGGATGCTCCACACAATCTATGCCTATTGATCCATCCAACAATTTTCTGTACCACTTATCCTAACAGGGATCCTCACATAGGAGCCTTGAGCTTATCCCAGGGAACCCGGGGCACAAGGCGGGGGACACCCTGGATGATGTGAAAACCCATCACACACTACGGACAATATCCAATCAGTCTGCAAAACATGTCTTGGGGACTGGGGAGGAAACCGGAGTACCTGGAGGAAACCCCCAAAGTGTGGAGAGAAATTGTAAACTCCATATACACAGGGGAGAGGGGGTATTCAAACCCGCAACCCTGTAGGTGCGAGGAAAGCGTGATAACCACTAAGTCACCATGCCCCCAAATCTATGCCTAATAATAAAGAAATATAAATATATATATATATTTATTAGGCAAATCAAAATATATAATTATTGATATGATGCAGCTTTCTGGAAGTTGACATTTACTTAACATTTATGGAAGGAGTCTCCAGTGTCACTGCTTTCTAACAGTTGGAGGTGAAGGTGTTTTGCTTATGTTCTCCCAAAGGTTTTGAGACAGAGGGCTTTGCAGTTTTGCAAATCTGCAGTTTTTTGTGTGTTATTAAATTCAAGAGAGAAAAAAGAGAGGCGAATGACTGTTTATTGCTGCTGGTAAGTGATAACCAGAAATACTGTAACATGTTTTGTTCCACTTTAGACGGTTATAATAATAATAATAATAACAATAATAATAATAATAATAATAATAATAAATAATAATAATTGGGAAATTGCTGTGATAGAAATAAAACATTTGGGTGGTAACATCACTTGACTTTGAGTCAGTGTTGTCACACTATTCACACACTACTTACTTTCTTTCACATGACTTATTTTATATAATAGCATGCCCCATTATGGATAATTTACTTACATAAGAAATGTTGCAATTGCCTGCAACACACACCAGAAAATAAAGGCAATATTCAGTTCAACTGATAGAATCAACCTGAATAAAAGTGCCATATTGTGAAGCATTTTCGGTTGCTGTGGTTCAGATTCCTAAATTTCCACTGTACCTGAATGCTGTGCTGTCACGACTCAGTGCACCAGCCTACTGCAATGACACTGCCATCAATCACATTAACATAAGAACCATTGAGTGGAGAAAAAAATTAAATCTCCAAGGTTTTGTGCCCATCAGCATTAATTGCATAATTATCCACTTCATTAAAAATGTAATATCATACCTAGAGTTCAAGGTGTTTGTACCAGATATTAGAGAAAGCTGTTAACAAAAGGCTATAATGTAATAACACTGCATTACTCTGCACAAACTCCAGACACAGGAACTCTACAGTAAAGAAGAGTACACATGCTGGTGGAACTCCAGCTCACCTTGCACGATGATATGGACGGATGTGGTTCTGGGCTTGCTGCTGGTCTGAACGGCACACACGTATAGTCCTTCGTCACTCAGGTCTATGTTCTCAATCTTAATGGTGAATTCGTCACGGTTCAGGGTGACGAGGCTGACTCTGGGATCCACAGACCACTTATCCTCGCCGGCGTATAGTATACTGGACCTGTTCAGCCAGGCCGTGTGCGTCACGACATCGCCTTGAGAACAACTGCATGAGAGAGAGAGAGAGAGAGAGAGGGGAAATGACAGTGTTACCATTTTGCTTATCAAAAATAGATATACTTGAATATAAAGGCAAAACTCCTTAAATATAGTGCCTTGCATAAGTATTGACATCCCTTTTAACTTGTAAGTGTTGCAACCTGGAACTGAAATGGCCTATATGTCAAGAATTTATACAAAACAATATATATATATATATATATATATATATATATATATATATATATATATATTCAAACTTACTTTGTTAAGATCTTTTTTTTTTTTTAGTACTGCCCTTCAGAAGCTACATAAGATATTTACATGTTTCCATTTACATGGTCAATGGTAGCTCAGTGGTTAAAGGTGCATTCACACATATAGCGATTTTATCACTGCAAGTTGCCAATTGCCATTCTATGAAGTTGGCAGTAGGCGTTCCTAGTACTGGTTGCCATAGTAACATGAGTGGCGCAACTAAAATTTCACTTTTGACAACAAACCATTTTTTTGCCTGCTAAAATGAACCATTCTGGAGGGAGAGAGATCTTATATAAAATTCACTAGTGTACATATGCATCATATCCTACGAGATGAAGGCGAAGCAGTGCTCTTTGCCATTGCAGCCGTCTATCTGTGGCAAAAGTGCAAGGACCAATTAGCTTAGCTTAGCTTATGGCCTAAGTGCGTTTAAAGCAAAATAATAATAATGAAACGCACAATTTTGTTGCAATCGAGCAAAATCCTGGTGTAGCTCCTATCTTAGTAAGTGAGCGTCACCATCTGGTTGTCATTCACTATATGTTCGATGATGACTGAGAACTGGACCGCAGCTGTTCGGCATTGGCCTCTATGTTTCTTGGGTGAAGTGTCCAGCTTGGTGCTGCTCGTTCCAGGGCGCCGAAACAGCGACAAGCCGGATACTTCACCCAAGATAGGAGCTAAACTGGGATTTTGCTCGATTGCAAGAAAAAGTGAGTGTGTTTCATTATTTTTATTTTTTTTTGCTTTAAACCATCTAATATCCTAAGCTAAGCTAAGCTAAGTGCCTATTGCCACAATGGTGCGGCTTCTGCTAGTGAGCAGGGGTGGCTTCGGATAACGAACGCTCTACTGTCTTCACTCCTATTGGGAGTCGCTGCACCAAGTCACTCCAAATTTGTATAAAGTTAAACTTTTCTCAACATTCAAAGTCGCATGACATGCCCACATCTAGATAGATCAATAGATAATTTTATTTGTCCTCAAAGAGAAAATTTGTTTCCACCGTGGGTGCATAGAAAACATAAACACGACAACACCATACATATTAACCATCAAAACAATCACAGGCATAGAGGGGAGAAGGAGACAAAAAAAAACAACAACAACAAAAAAAAACATCAGGATCATAAAACAAATGCCAGAGCATAAGATGGCATCACAATGGCTGATTACCCATGTGTTTAATGCTCATATAGCTATAGGAACAAATCTCCAACCAAAGTTGGCCTTTCGGCACATGGGTAGTTTATACCTGCGGCCAGAAGGAAGGGGGTTTAAATACTCATAAAATTTGGTGGTCTGGATCATTTAAAATTTTATGTGCCTTCAGGAGCATACATGAAATGACACAGTATGTTAAATTAGGGGTGGGAATACCAATAATTTTTCTAACTAAATTAGTTATCTTTAAGAGTTTCTTCTTATTGGTAACTGTTAGCATATCAAAGAAACAAATGGCACCATACAAAAGTAACGGCTCAATAATACTTCGATACAGAAGAAGAAGTAGATCTTGTCGCCAATGGGCGCTGTCTCTCATGTCCCCAGAAGTCGCCAGCTCTCACTGAAAATGAATGGTCTCCGGTCGCATTGTCGCTGCGAGTTGCTGTATGTGTGAATGCACCATAAGAAGTTGGACTACTCATTGGAAGGTTGTGAGACTGCAAAGCTGCCACTGCTGGGCCTTTGAGCAAGGTCCTTACCCCTCAAATGCTTAGGTGTATAAATGAGTAAAATGTAAGTTGCTCTGGATAAGGGTGTCTGGCAAAATTCCATAAATGTAAATTTAAATATTTCCCAGAAGATGAAATAATAACAATTTACACCGATCATCCTGTTCAAAAGTTTACATCTGTGTGTTGCTTTCTTGAACATCAGTGAATGTTTGCACCTTTTGTAATAGTTGTGTACAAGTTCCTCAATTGTCCTAAGTGTGAAAAGATGGATCTCAACATCATATAACCATTGTTGGTAAGGGGTCAAATATGCAGGAGATGTTGGAAAAGCAAAGAATGTGCAGGACCTGGAGGATTTTTCTGAAGAATTGTGGGCAGTTTAACTGCTCAGGACAAACAAGGGACTCATGAAAAACTGTCACATAAAAACAGTTATTGATCATCCAGATAACAACATACAGTATTAAGAACCAAGGTATGTAGACTTTTGAACTGGTTAATTTGTGTAAATTCTATTATTATTGTGTTTTGTGGACTATATGTAAACATCTGTTATGTGAAATAGCGTATTCTGAGTAGTACTAAATAAAAAACAAAATGCAACATTAATGATCCTGTTTAAATATTAACATTTTGCAGTTTCTGCAAGGGGGTAAGTAAATTTATGAGCACAAATGTACAGAAACTGCAATGTAAACAAACTGCAGCATGAAGACCATGTTGCTATCAAAACTAGTCACGAGTAAGGTCAAAGTTCTGGAAAAGTATCAATCAGGGTTTGGTGATAAAATAAATACCAAATTTTGAACATCTCACAGAGCATCATTAAATCCATTATTAAAAAAGTAGAAAGAATTTGGCACACCACGACTCTGCTTAGAGAAGACCGTCTGTGATAACTCACTCCACTGAATTAAGCAGAAACTAGATAGAAGTGCACAAAGGATAACAAACATACTAAGAAATACTAAGAAAACAAATACACTATGCATGTATGGGGCGGCTGTGGCTCAGTTGGTAGAGTGGGTTGTCCACTAATCGGAGGGTTGGCGGTTCGGTTCCCGGCCTGCGTGACTCCATATGCCGAAGTGTCCTTGGGCAAGACACTGAACCCCAAGTTGCTCCTGATGGCAAGTTAGCGCCTTGAGTGGCAGCTCTGCTACCATTGTTGTGTGTGTGAATGGGTGAATGAGACACAGTGTAAAGTGCTTTGGATAAAGTGCACCATTTAACTAGCATGGTGAAAAGCTCACAACACGAGAGAATTACAGCATATACCACAAATATATACACTGTGTCCATCCATCCATTTTCCATACCACTTATCCTACACAAGGTTGCGGGGGAGCCTGGAGCTTATCTCAGGGAACTCGGGGCACAAGGTGGGAGACACCCTGGTTGAGGTTCATGATGAGCGAAGGGCACAATTGCACACACACTGCAGACAATTTAGAGATGCCAATCAGCCTACAGCGCATGTCTTTGTACTGCGGGAGGAAACCGGAGTATCCTGAGGAAACCCCGAAGCATGGGGAGAACATGCAAACTCCACACATACAAGGCAGAGGCAAGAATCAAAAGAAGCAAAACTCCCAACCCTGGAGGTGCGAGGCCCGAAGACTAAGCGACTGTGCCCCCTATACACAATGTCATAAACTAATAACAAGACACAAGTGACACACCATACTGTAGACAATAGATGGAACCAACGGAAAACCAATGAACTAACAGAGGGGGAGAAAATGAAACCAAAACTGTGACACTGTCCTCTAAAATAACTTTTATGCTTTTTAATTGTAAATACTTTTACTATATTGATTTCCCCCTTCACCTTATGGGCTATTTTGTGTACACTCTTCCTATATAATCCCAATTTTGTCCATCTCAGTTCTAATATACGATCGGGAAAATTCTAGGCGTTTGAATACTTATGCAAGCCGCTGTTCCATATGAGGGAAAATCGCCCAGAGAGCAGATGGACCAGAGAATCAACAACAGCATGATTTATTTGCTCGATGATTTTGTGAGTCTCTTCATTATGCAGGAAGTACACCTATGTGTATTTGTATGTGTATCTGAATATGTGCATTACTGGGAAAGCCTGTAGTCCTTCTAGTTGTTATGAATCTTCAGAAGGAATTCGGGACTCCAATTCCCAGCAGTCTCTGCACCCCTGCCTCATGGTCACATAACCACCCGCACCTGACACTCATTCTGTTTACAAGCTCCTGTGTGTATTTATGTCACAATTTGTACAGCACTCAGTGTCTGGCTTTGTTTGTTCCCGTTTGTTGTCACGTTATGCGCACTCGCCTCGTAGATTCTGGTTTATGTGTTGTTTTGTTCTTTATTAAACGCTATCTCTGCACGTGCATCTGTCTCCGCCGTGCATTCATGACACTAGTATTCACCAGACAGTTTCTAATATTCAGTGATATTAAGTTAAGCATATGTTCAGAGCAATGCTACTTCAAACTGAACAAGTTAGCTCATTAGGCCATGAATCCAGCCTTATACTCTGTAGTCCCTGGGTCTCTCTCTCTTTTTTTTTATTAAGCTATTATTTTTATGGCAAAAGCAGTGATATCAATAAAGATTAAATTAGGCATTTAATAAAAGTTCTTTCATAGTCTTTCCCCATTGGTCTCATACCACCAGAGCTCGCTCCTACTTGTTCGAGCATAGAGACAAGAATCAATTCGAATGATATAAAACAAGACTGTTTATTTGAACTATTTAACAAGTAGACAGTCAAGTGTACAGCGATCGAAGCTCGAGCTCCTCTATGTTTATTAAAAGCAATGACCTCAAGAAAACAGTTATAGCAAAACTTGGAATAATATTCAACATCCTCCTGCAGCTATATTTTATTACAGACAATGCACTCAGTGCATATTATGGATACAGCAGTTAGGTGATATCTCTGAGAATGAGATGCTAATTACTTACAGGCTCATGCTAAATGAGAATAGGCTGTGTCTAATTACAGCTATTCCTAACAGTTAACAGCACAGCCCAAAGCAGATCCTCCTGCTAAATGATAGAGCTATTAAAATCAAAAGCAATCATGCATTTAATTGATTACTTGCCTGATTAGCCATTCAATAGAAGGCAGGGACCACTTTCAATTGTGTTTGTGTGTGTGTGTGAGCATGTGTTTATCTTGCTAAGGATCATAGCCTAGTATTTGGCGATGCCGTCCAAATTCTTATAACACACACTTTATTCTCATTAAGGTACATTATTTCTAGGACAAACCATAAATCATCGTACTTCATGGTGGTTCAATGATAAGCAGAGTGCTGAAATCCTTTAGTTTCCACAGGGACATGGATGAGAGAAGTGTGTCTCATTGTGGCTGTGCTTGGCACGCAGAGGTGCTCAGCGATAGTCAAGGGCGTTTGTTATCACGGGAGACGAGATTGCAGCAGCACTCACACAAGGGATAAAAAAGAAAGCAGAATTGAGATCATCTGAATGATCAGATGTTTTCCCACCATGCTTTTTTCTTAATACACTGCAGTTCATGCTCCCTGGAAATATTAAACACATTCTCCCCCTCTTATTCTGCTATTTGGACATCAGGCTATTTCCTCTCCTGCTTAGAAATGCATTGGCAAATCGAGCATTCATCATGTCTCCTCGTACAATATAACAACCCTTGGTACAATATAACACATCCCTTGGTAGATGTAAGCAGCGAGACATTGTCAGCACAAGGATTTGCTCCTCATAATAACTAAACAAAGGCGCATGAGCTGCTGCAAGGTTGCGGTGAGGGACAATGAGCACTCAAAGGCAATGATAGTTGACTAAAATAATGAAAAATGCAAAGGGAGAACAACTGCGTCTGTAATTTGATAAAACACAGGATGAAATGCACTTGCAAGAATCAAAGGGCAATGCGTGAGCTCATTTTTCATGTAGACACAGATAATATGTAAATAATAGATCAGCCTGTTCTGCTCTTTGGGCTTTGTTTAATGTCCAGCAAAACATGGATAATATAGGTACAGCACGGTGTGTGTGTGCGTGTGTGTGTACAACGAGATTTATGCTCACTGCCAACAAGCCTTTATAAATAATACACTGCTGAACATTATAACAGTATACAGTGAGTTTTTATGAACACTCTGTAGTGTTAAAATAATTGTACTGTAGTAGTATCTCATATGCAATCATATCATGTTTATTCTCGGATGTAATTAATTATAAGATATGCCGATAGAAGAAATTTTATTTTAGAAACTGTTGATTTTCGCACATAACAGTCTCTAGAACGGCGTGAAAAACAAAAAAAAACATCCAGCGAGTGTCAGTTCTGTGGACAGAAACACCTTGTTGATGAGAGAGGTCAGAGGAGAATGTTCAGTTTATCCCTGGACAGCATGCTAGTCTATCACAGGGCACCTTGGGTGGTAGAAGGACACTGGAGAACCCTGAAGAAACCCACAGTAACCCAAGCTCAGGATCTAACTGGGGACCCTGAAGCTGTGAGTCGACGATGCACCAAGACTATACACAAAGAACCCTTAAACGCCCCCTTTGAGAGTAGCAGCCAAAATGTATTGCTTACTATGTCACTTTTTTCTCCTTTAATACATTTTGTATCTATGCTGTTTCTAATTATGTGGCTGTAAACTGCATTTTGATGAGAACATTAAACACAGCTATCTAATCCTACACTTTCCTGCCTTAAAAGCTGATATAAAATGTCCTCATCAATACATGTCATGAAGCTTTTATAGAACCAGACCAACACAGTAGTTATAACAGTCATTGCAAGTGTCTGTTCCATCTTTTTTTTTTTTAAATTTTCCTTTAATGCTACTGATGTTAGAATCATAGCTTATGGGCTCTCATAGGAAATGACTGGTCTCATATCGTTTGCTAATGTGGATATTATTCTGTCGTAGGATGAACTAAAAGACCCACAGTGGCCCTTATGGTTTTTAAGATTGGGGATCTCTTCTTTTTGGAAACTCCCCAAAGTGGGATTTGAATGTGTGCACATTGCTTTACATGATAATCATAATAATATGAAGTCATTGTCTGCTGAACTGATGTGAACTCACAGCATTACCTCAGTGAGTGTGGAAAGCATTCCAGCGCTGTACATTTGGACAGATGCAGCAAATCAGCATAACCCAATAAATACATATATAATTAAATAATTCTGCCTTATAGTCCCTTATCAGAGCAGACCAGACAGCAAGCCAATTTAATCCAAATGAAGTGTCTCCCTTTTCATCATGTTGGGAAGCATCTAAAAGGCACGGAGCGGAGAAACTAAGCATCCCGAATAAACAGCCTCAGCCCATTTTCTGCCATGACACTGTAACGTTCATGCATTATGAAAATATATTGCAGCGTTTCTCATCATGGGATGTGCTACTGCTCTCATCCTGGCATGGGCTAGGGGAGTTAATTTTTAATGCAGTGTCATCAGTGGCTGGTTCAAAGAAGGTTTAACAATTTCTTTTTTGAAGGAGGGAGGGTCGGTTCTGTGACAGATTGAGATTAAATTTGCATGTGTATGAATGATGAAGAAAGCGCTCTCTTCAAACACAATGCATGCTATTAGAAAACTGGGGATATTTTTAAATGGGTTTATAATAAGATAAACATGGAATATTTTACACTGCAGACTGCTGGCTTCTTTTAAAGAGCTAGGAAACATCTGTGATGCCTTTATGAATGTCTTACTGTCGCACAGAGCTTGTGTTCAAAAAGATTTAAACCACTACAATGAGTCAGTAGACCTAAAAATATCTAACAAATCCTTTGGAAATATAAATGCATCAAAGTATGCTTTAATAAATAAATAAATAACTATGAACACAATCCTTGCCTTGGTTGTGACATGACCAAGAGACACCATTCATTATTAATCCGTCCTGGATGGGAGAATTGATTTGGCATCAAAGAGCCGCTGAGAAATAAATAGATGTAATATATAACTCCCAACATAACCTCCACACAGTATGACTGTCAGATGTGACCAGGAGAGCATACTATGGAATGGAAAGAAAAATGCTGAATTTCGTAACCCTGTTAGTATTGACATGCATAAAAATCAGTAAAATAAATAAATAAATAAATAAATTTTCAGATTTGACAGTAAATTAGATTTAATCTAACAGGGGTTTGGAATGTTATTGGGAACTAAAACAAAACAAACAAACAAAATAATAATAATATAATGCAAAAACAAACATGCCAAATTGGTCCAGAATGAAAGCAGTATTTTCAAAAGTGCTTAATCAGCCCCTCCAGGATTTTGCGATCGCAGAAATTAACACAAAATCAAGCAAATTCCACAATATTCAGCTTGCGAGCTTGCAATTTTTAAAAATTACTGCAGATTTTCAGCAGATTTGGGCCAACACACATCATGTGACATCATCACAACATTATTTATTTATTTATTTATCAATTATTTTATTTTATTTTATTTTTTTTAGTTCCCAATAACCTTTCCAACCCATGAAAATCTGCAGTAATTTTTAAAAATTGCAAGCTCTTCTGAATATGCCCACTTCAATTCACAAGCGTCAAACATGAGTAAAAGTATAATTTACCAACAAACAGCACTGTGAAAGACCACTCAAAACAATTTTGTTCAACTGTAATTTCTCCAATTCAAATACTTATTCGGCAAAAAAGCATAATAAACTCGACAAGTTGCATTGTAAATTTTGAAAACAGTTGCAGCAAAATTAAGCATTGTTGGTCGCAACCACCACAAAAAAGTCACCACAAAAAAAGACTGGATTTAATGTTATTTTTTCTGTTCCAGTGTGATTTCATCATAGCCTAAACCTAAATATTTTCCCAATAGGCCTAAATACATGTCCAGAATACAAGAAGATATGACTTTAGATGTCTGCTATAACCAGGTTTTTGAAGATGGGGAGACTGCAGGAAAATATGCGTAGAAAGTATTTTCCCTACGATCCAAAATGCAACAAATCCCACTGCAACATATTGTTGAGGCCAACAGTTTACATACACCTAGGCTAAAGATACTCAATCTTTAGTTTTTCACAGCTCCATACATTTTATGCTACCATACATTTCTTTTCACAAGTCAATTGGGGCATCTATTTTGTTCACATCAGAGGTAATTTTAAAAGAGTAATTTCATAGTTATTTCAGCTTTAATTTGCTATATCAGAATTCCAGTTGGTCAAAACATACACCAAGATGACAGTCTTTTTAAATATTCTGGAAGATTTCAGAAAGATATGTAATCACTTTTAGAAGCTTCTGATTAGACAATTGTCATAGCTAGGAGTTAATGGACATGCACCTGTGGCTTTAAAATGTCCTACCTTTTGAGACAATGCCTTTTGCCCTTGATACCAAGGGAAAATTCAAGCAACTCAGCCAAGACCTCAGAAAAAAATTGTGGACCTTCATGAGTCTGGAGGATTCCCAAACAAATGAAGGTACCACAAGCATCTGTTCAAACAATTGTATGCAAATATTTTTTTTTAATCTTGTGACCATAAAACACACTGTTCAGGAAAGAGGCAAGTCCCAGGAATGAATGAACTTTGGTTTAAAAGCTTCAGCTGAACCCCAAGTCAATGACAAAGGAACTGGTAAAGAACCCTGAGGCATCAGGTACTAAATATGTACATCCACCATTTATAGAGTTCTACTGCCATGACTTGAAAGGCTGTCATACAAGGAAGAAGCCCACATTCTAAGACTGGCATAAAAATCTCAGACTGACATTTACTGACTATATAATACACTTTCAACATCCATGAAACTGAAACAAGTTTTTAAAAGTGCAATGTCTAATTATGTACATTTACATGATAGATAAAATTTCTTTATGGCTTTTGATTATAATTCTGAAGCTAATTCTCAGCAGGATGCCTCATTTCTTCATTGGAAGCAGTGCTTTTACTGCCTAAGCCACTTGAGGACATTTTATTAGCATTAATTTTTGGTCTCTTGAAAAATTCCATGTGAGTGATCTAGTTATTACCTATTAATAAAAACGTATCCATGGCACAGGAGGTGCCATGACCACTACTTCATTTTGAGACTTTACCCATACTACCCTATTGTTAAAGCAATGCAAATTCTAACATTAAGCTGAAAAGTATAAAAGCCAGGGCTCACCATTAGAGCTAATCACAATGCCGTGAATATGAGTGGAATGAGTGGCTGCTGGTGTTAAATATCTGACTGTGTGAAAAGTCTGAGTTAGATCTCCTTGCTGAGTGTTTCTTTATGTCCAGCTTTACACTGAAACACAATATCAGACAAAATCAATATTTTAAGCAAAAAAGTTATCCTGTTAATTATTATTAGTATTATTATTTTTTATATGAAATGCAACCTGTAAGGAAGAACACAAGACAGGGTGTGCAACAGTTGTTATAGTTATAAAGAAATTAATCAATGACATGACAAGCTAAAATTATTTGGGCTGCATCACATCAACCCCGGAAGTGAATTATTTTCCAATAACAGCACATCCCAATACAGTATCTCTTTTTCCCCCATTGCTTATCTTGGAGATGTAGCTCAGGGTACCTGTTGGCTAATCTGGGTCTCAGAGAAGTCGTGTGGTTGTGTTTGTTTGGTTTTTCATCCCCAGGCTCTCGGAGACAGGATGGAACACTTGTTAAGGGAATTGGAGTCTTCTCTACAGTTGTCTCCATTGGACAAAAACAATTGACATTGTCAGGAGTCACCGCTATCTTCTCCACAAGCGTGCACACACACACACACATACACATACGCTGCTCACTTTGCTCACTTTGTCTCTCCCACCACACTCATTCTGATGAAAGGAAGATGAAAGCCTAGAATCTCTAATATGAGTTTTAAAATTACTTTGTGCATGTGCGTGTGTGTGTGTGTGTGTGTGTGTGTGTGTGTGTGTGTGTGTGTGTGTGTGTGTGTGTGTGTGTGTGTGTGTGTATAGAGTGGAAGCCTGAGCTGACGCGAATGAACCATGTTATCCTTTAGGCAGCCTCTCCAACACAATGGCAAGCCACCACAGCCATCACTCCTGGCCTGCCAATATAAATGTTTCATACACACACACACACACACACACACACACACACACACACACACACACAGGTATAGCGTGATGAATTTGACAGTGTGGAACAAGTAAACACATCTGTGGAAATAAACCCGACACCAGCGCTGGTGTTTGCCTATTAAACATACATGCACTTGCTCCTCATACTGAACAAAACACATCCATTCACAGGTATGAAAGAAAAAAAAAACCCACATATAATAGCTATTTTTCTCTACAACCATCAATTTGTAGAAAATAATTTCTTTAACAAGAAACCATTTTTTTATACTACAGCAGTAAAATCTCCAGCACTTAGCTCTTAGCATTTAGCTGTGTGCACCTTAGACACCCAATCAAAACATACCTCTGTGTACATCAGCCCTAGGCATCCCACACCATAGAGATCCACCTGTGTGTGCTGATCTGTATGCACGACTACTACTGTAACAATAACGAACATGCACCTATTATTATTAGAAAGATCTTCAGGCAAGAGTGAGAGTGATAATACTAAATCTTTTTTCACCCTTTTTTTTTTTTTTATAATAGCAGATACATTTCATATGCTTTTCTGCAACTGTTTCTATGGGAGAAAAAAAATAAAAACTAACTGAAACACAGCCTTCAGCAAATATTAATCCAATCAATTTAAGAAATAAATCTATGACACAAAACTCATATTGGACATGTTATTATATTATCCACGACCAAGTCTCTTCCATTCCACGCTCCTCTGTGACATGTCTGGACACATGTTTTACCCCGCCAAACTTGTAATTGTGTTGTAATTGCATCTACAAAAAGCATGACAGTCACCTTGGCATGCACTTAACTAGGAAGGGAGGGAGGGAAAAAATTTGAAACAGTGAGAAAATACTATCATGCAATTAATGAACAATTAGGTAATCGTTTGGATTCACTCAGCCAGATATGAAGTGTGACAGTGATCATCGGCGGTGGGTTCACCCTGATCTGGGGTCAGTCTGGCCTCCTAACGCAGCCGAACGCCGAGAGGATTACAGCTTTACTCAGAATTACCTCGTCTTTTTTAGAGGTCTGTCACACAGATGAAGGTGCCCTTGCAAATAAAACCCATTAGAATTCAAAGTCATCGAGGAATCTTTGGGTGAGGTGAAGTCTCTCATAATTGTGCATCCTGTAGCTCATTAGGAGATCTGCCAGGTTTTTTAAAATTTTTTTTATATATACATCCAGGTTAATAAAAACAGGGTCTCCAAAATGTCTCCATATATAGGGGAAATTATCACCTTTTTTTTTAAAGCAAAATATCTTCCAAAATTAACGTATTTTATATATTTATTTTCAGATAGCCTCTAAGAATGCCTTTTACAAAAGACTTGCGATGGACATTCAATTACATGCATAACACCAGAAGTATTAACACAAGTTCATAATGAGTGGGAGAGACGACTCCTTGTGTTTACAAAGAAATTGCAATCATGTATATAATGTTTTGCTAATAAAGTTACATTTTGCTATGAAGTGTTAATTTCCTCTATATATGGAGACTTTTGGGACACCCTTTATTTGGACATTGACAAAGTTATTGTTATATAAACTGTCTACCACAGTATATAGGTATATGAATATGATAATGAATATGTTCACAATTTCAGCTTTTAATTTGATCCAAATCAAACAACTTATAAGCATATTAAAAGTGTTGTAATTCCTATACCATTCACTTAATTTGGATGTAAATACCCTTAAATTAAAGCTGAAAATCTGGACTTTGTGGTCATACTTAAATTCAACTCCAACATACCGTGGTAGACAGCTAAAGTAACAATGACTTTCTAAATGTACAATAATTATGACTCTGACTATATACTATATATACTGTATAGTCAGCATCTGGATTGTATAAGCAATGCTGGTTTACATGCATGTTGGTTTACTAAAAGCTTAAATAAATTTACTTACAAATGCACTCTGTGCTGCACAGTGAAAAATCCATACACACAAAAAAAAACTGCCTGCATTAGGTTCAGTGAACAAAATATCATGGCTAGGTAGGGTCTAAAAGCTGAGTAGTACTACATATAACAGGCATAGAAATCTCCCAGATCACAGCTTTAATGCATCTGTGTGTGTGTGTGTGTGTGTGTGTGTGTGTGTGTGTGTGTGTGTGTGTGTGTGTGTGTGTGTGTGTGTGTGTGTGCATGGGCGAGTGATGGAAGATGCCAGGCTGTGGTCTCACCCAATTACAGCACAACTGCATTCCTGTGTAAAATGAATGATCTATGAGCACTCTTTTCCAGCACCTCTCAGAGATGACACACTTGAATTGGCTGCAGTGAGAGGTCCATGCTCATAGAAGCGATTAGCCCAAGTTCACGGTGGCCAAGGTTAACCATGGCTGCAGTTAGAGGTGAAACAAAGCAGGCGATTCTCAGCCAGATCCATTCTTTTTTATCTTACCCATTTTATATACAGTACATTATAATATACTTTATATGCTCGTTGACATTCTAACATAATATAAGGTCTAAAATCAGAATCAGCAGTGCAAATGAGCACTCCTTTAAATCTGTACTCGTATTTCTGATGGTATAAATGTATATTCATTAAATGTTACACACCTACATCAATCACTACGCTGACACTGGTTCCTGTACATCTGCAGCATTTATACACTGCTAAATTTACACTCATTGACTCAGTATTAATGCACATTTCTTACAGTACATTTGTTGTCTTCTTGTCTTGTCCTGCACTTTATTGTTGAGCGCTATCTGAGCTGCTTAATTACCACCACTGATGTGTGACAAAAAAAAAAGAATATTGAATCTTGAATATTCAATATACTTTATGCTCTCTGACATTCCAACATAAGGTCTAAAGACAAACTAATAGAAAAGCTCATCTGTTATGCATTCAATTATTCATTAATTTGATTTCAGTAACTACTTTATCCTGTCATAGTCATGGTGGAATCAGACTATACCTCAACAACACCAGGCGGGAACACACCTTGAACATGATGTCAGCCCATCGCAGGGAACCATTCACTCATACATTCACACAGTGTAGCAAATCCACCTACTGACATGTTTTGGTGAGGTTGGAGGAAACCACATAGACAAGGGGGATAACATGCAACCTGAGCATAGGATTGAACCAGAAGTCCTGAAGCTGTGAGGCAGCAATGCTACCCATTGAACCACTGTGCCAGCCTTATGTATTAACTAAGAATGGATCATTTAGATCTGAGATATTCATGTTTGAGCTGTTTAAGAAATCGTCACATTAAATTTGATTATAAGTCCTTATGAATATTACGTTCACACACAATGTGCTTGGTTGTTTAAGTGGGTTTATTTGACACATATTTAATTCAAAAGCAGCACATTGGATGCTTCCACCCACAGTGGTAGCTGGTTTGCATTTTAATGACCAGCATTTGATACTGAATCAATTAGTACTGAAACACTTAGATCTTAATTCCTCTTGCATATATTTTTTAAAACTGTACATTTAACCTACATTTAAATTTAAACTGTACAGATTTATATACAGTTTATACCAACGACAGAGGCAACTATTTTTGTCTGTTTTCTTTTGTTTCTCCCCCATTTTCCCCTTAAATTTGGTCTTGGCCAATGCCAACCCACCAACCAGCTCTCCCCTATCATACTGAAGCTACTGCCATGGAGGTTATGCTAACTCATGCGTCCTCCAAGACACATGAAGCCAAGCAACAGCAACTTTTCAGACTGTTGCTCATGTACTGTGTGTCACACAATCTGAGGAAAGGGGTGAGCTATTCGCCCTCTCCCAAATGCATGAGATCACAGATATCCATAATTGCCTTGTGTCACTGATTGGCCAATTTTTGCCCTCTTGGTCTCCAGCCAACTGAGGGCTGTAACATTGTCGGGATTCAAGTTTGCGATCTCCCAAGAACATTCACTTTTGAATATGAATACGAGCAATAACCTGATTACATAAAACATGATTTTACAACAACATATTCATAAATATAGTACAAACACATAAAAAGAAATGCTGTAAAGCATGTAAAATGATTAAATTAAATGTTTCTACATTAAAAAAATCTACTGTAAATATCATTAAAGAGTAATACACTATACAAAGTCAATATTTGGTGTGACAACTCTTTGCTTTCATAAAAAATGTATCAGGAGGCTCAGGTACATTTCGGGCAGATTTATATGGAAATTAGCTGGAATGTTTTACTAAGCATCCTATAGAACCTGCCACAGCTGTTCTGGTGTCTCTGACTGTCACATTTGCTTCTGTTTTTGCAGATATAAGCAAAGAGCATTAGCAATAACTCTTGAGTGAAATCAAGGTTTGAACTCTGATTTAGCTTGATTTAAACCTGATTTAAATTCATCTTTCTTTAGGCTGAAGAAAAAAATGTTGGCAGTACATAATCTAACTGTGTTAATCTGACAAAAGTACTTGGGTTTAACTAAAAAAGAGCAATGCAAAGTAAATTGAATTAATAGTTTTTTTAAGACTGAACAACAGATCTTAAACTCTAAACTAAAACCCGTAAAGGTCAATACATTTCATAGAGAACAAATAAACACAGAGTTTCCAGTGTATTACTGTTGTAGCGCTAACCATTAAATGTTCTTATTTAACTCCACCTGCAAACTTTACATTCTGCCTACATTACTTATTTATTTATTTTACAGATCTTGGCATACTGACTCTGCCTCAGGGCCTGACAGGCTGACATGATCAGGGTCACATAGAGCATTTAAAATCTCAATAAATCACAACATTTAGAACATTTATTTCTGCAAGTTGGAATGAGAATAATGTTAAGGGTGAGAGGCTAAGAGAGCAAACCACACACAAAAAAAAGCATATCTCGGGCAATTGATCTCCATCAGGGAGAGAAGGAAAACTAAGCCAGAGGAGAGGATGAGCTGCATCAGTTATGGCTCAGTGGTGTCTTGACAGGGGGTAGTGCTAGCTTGATGGTTAAGGCTCTGGGTTACTGATCAGAAAGTTGGGGGTTCAAGCCCCAGTACTGCCAAGCTGCCACTGTTGGGCCCTTTAAGAAGGCCCTTAAGCTTTTCTGCTCCAGGGGCACCGTATCATGGCTGACCCTGCGCTCTGACCCCAGTTTCCTGACATGCTTGGGTACACGAAGAAAAGAATTTCCCTGCACATATGTATATGTGATAAATAAAGACTCAATATCATTATCACTTGGTTAGTGAGAGCCTAAATCCTTCTTTTACATAACTGTAGCTCAAGTGGGTCCACCTTAAACCCACCACTTGGCACCAGCAACAGCATCCATACCTGAGAATTGTAAGGAGAGGGGGTGGGATGTCAGAAAATATCTCTCCTATACACTTTGTGATTCATCGAGCAATCTATCCAATCTCTCTCCACCACACAAGTCAATCCATCATGTGTAGTAAAAGCAACCTGGTTCTTACATTACAATGGTATGTCATGGTCACAGGGCTGAGGACCATTAACAGACTCTACTAATGGCTTGCTGGTGTTTTAATTTGTGTAGTGGTGTTAGTGCATGGATATAAAAAAATATATTAAAATAAAAAACATGGAAGCTGGTTTACTCACAGATTTTTTTGCATGAGGACTTAAATTAATATGCAATTTTGGGCTTCCTGTAGGAGGCATGAAACAATGGATGCTAAAACAGTGGGTGGATATAATGGAAACACATTTATTTGCATGTCTTGTGCAATTTAGTGAAGCTCAAAGGGTTTGATAGCACAGTTATTACTTGGGCTTTTTTACACGTTGGGTACGTAGGTGTAATCTGATGCGCAAATGCTAGATATCTGCTGTTACTGCAAATGGGGGTACAGAATGTGTGAAATATCATCCTCAAGCGACCCGTGGCTTTTCCAAATGTCCGAGGTGTATAAACAACTTTAGTCATCAGCTCTCCAGGCAGCATACATGTTAAATAACAAATACGAAGGCAGAAAGAGCAGAGCATGGACAACTCCATGAGCAGCGTCCAAGTGCATAAACTTCTAATTACAAAGATGCATGCACATTTGAGAGTTCTACATCTACAGTACAGAGATGTGTGAAAAAATGTGATATGGTTAGATGAGACGTCCTTCATCATATTCTTGAGAAGTGGGCGAGTGCATGTGAACGGTACAGGCCTGAATGCTAAATACTGCCATGGTTTGGGACAACTTGTCCCCTTAGAGAGAAGAGTCACTGGAAATCAATACAAAGACAGTAAACATGCTGAACACATGCTTAAATGATTTTACCAACTTTATTAGCTCACTGATAACTCACTATTTAGCTCAACATCCCCAGTGACATTTTTCTGGCTGGAAATGTCACATGAGTATGCATGTTTGGTAGAGCCTGTCAGATTAAATAACACTCTGGATTGCTCTCTCATGTCTCACACTAATTTGGTTTGCTACAGAGATCAGTGAACATTTTTTTTTTTAAATTAACAAATAGAGAATTTTTAAGATACTGGTCAGCTATTAAATGATGGATTCACGGAAACCACTATCACTACCCTTCCTATTAACATGTGGTTGACCAAGACAGCCCTTGGTACTGTTTATAACTCACATCAGCCCTCTGTATGTGCATTTCAAGCTGCCTGTGTGTCATTGCTCTCAAGGTCAATGTGCTGTCACAGTGTGTTGTCCCTTTCATTCTGAAGACTGCATTATCATCTGTGTCTCTGCAGTAGAAAAGCAAATGAATATGAATATGTTATTTGAAATGAAAAGATAATGTGCTCTAAACAGATAGTTATACAACTATGAAAAGTTTTTGGAAGAAAGCTTACTGGGAAGGTTTACGGTTGAGACTAGAGGTTGAGACCAGTGCATTGGGACTAGGATGGCACAGGATGCAACAAAAAAGTCATGTGGCCACGAGCTTTCATGTAGCCATGAGTAAGTGGTTGGATATGAAACAGACAATCAAAGGCCACATTTATTATCACAAATTTGGGATGCTAGAATTTATATTTTTAAAACTTTTCATTATTTTGGTTCGGGGGTTCAAATCCCACATCCGAACTAGGTGCATGGAGTTTGCATGCTTTCCCCGTGCTTCAGGGGCTTCCTCCGGGTACTCTGCTTTCCTCCTCCAGTCCAAAGGCATAGGCTGATTGGCATTTCCAAACTGTCCGTAGTGTGTGAATAGGTGTGTGTTTGGGTGTGAGATTGTGGCCTGCATTGGGTTGACAACCTGTCCAGGCTGTCCCCCGCCTTGTGCTCCGAGTTCCCTGGGATAGGTTCAAACCTCCACCACGACCCTGTGTAGGATAAGTGGTATGGAAAATGGATGGAGTGTGGTCAGATACAAACAAAAATAATATACTGTATCTTAAAGTCTACATGAAATCAGAACTGAAGTTTTCTAGCTTTTAGTCTGAATATGTTAGCCTTAAGGTTATTTATAAGCTAGTGTGTTCTAAAACAATGACAAAATTTTCATTTAGAAGACATATGCATTCAAAATTTACAGTCTCTCTCTACTCCCAATGTGGATCAACAATTTTGATATCATTCTGCAATTCGGGTAGTCATCAGATTTTCTGTCTAATCAAATTCTCTCTAGAATCTGAAGTGTCCCGCCCCAACAGTTGTAGGTTTCCTGGCTGTGAGGTAAGCTAAATGCTATTGGCTATTTAAAAAGGGGAGGAGCCACTCAATTCCTGACTTCCTGTTGCAGCTGAAATTACATCAACACTTCAAATATGGTTCAGGGCCCTTCAAGGTGCCTTTAAGTTGTGGAACTGTCAAAGCCAGAATTCATACATGGTTGATATTTCTAAAATATTTTCAGTGTTTCCAGCACAAAGTGGTAAGTTCACATTTAATGAACTCGTTCGGTTGGCATTTGCCATTTTCTGTTTTAAATAGCAAGCAAATAATGAACCTACTTTTCACCAAAAATGTTGGCAGTGTTTTATTTGGGCATTAAATAAAAATAGAGCTCTACCATTCCCATCATGTAGAGCACAATGGAAAAGATCACACAGGTACTGGAGTGGAGCTTCTTTAAGAAGTATTTTTATCTAGCCTACGCACAGTGGCATTCGCACAATGCCTCCCATCTGTCAGCATACAGTCCCACAGGCCCCCTAAATATATTCCTGTCTAATGCTGCTCTTAATTATGTTCGGCTGATAAAAGGAATGATTTACTTCAGCTGAGTGACCAAAGCAATGTTAAAATAAACTTCGATCCTCATCAGGGGGATACTCTCAGCTAGGAAAAGTCAAGAAAGAACAAAAGCTCAATGACAAGCACTTGCTGACATTCAGCTGGCATCAGGTGCAGGCAGATGAATCATTTTTCTCTCATTTCACACATCCCTCCTTTCTGTCCCTTCTCTGAAACAGACATGTGCTGAGGTAAACTTGAGAGCAAAGAGACATTGGTGCATTCAAGAGCAAAAGGCATGAAGACAATCCCGCAAGGGTAAATGCAGCCAGCTGCAGAATGATAATATAGAAAGGGGTGGCTCGAGATGGTGCCTTCGTCTCCCTCCTTGAATAAATCATTCTCTCTGTCTCTCCTTTTGTCAGGGTGACTGTCAGGTACCACCATGATGTAGAGAGTTCTAGCAGTGTTCAACAGACGTGAGGGAAGACTGACAGTGGCGAGGCACCACATGCTTAAAAACAGAACGGTTTGTGGTTTCAGAATGCAAATCCAAACTTCCAACATCAGCTGCAGGCTGACAGTTCACACTTCACCAAACCTCTGATAAAATAATCGGAGACAGAGGCCAAATCCCACACGCATTCCTTTTGGACATACAAACTCAGCGAAAATAGAAACGTCTCTTTTTCAGGAGACTATATTTTAAAGATAATTTTGTAAAATCCAAATAAGCTTTACAGATATTTATTAGAAAGGGTTTAAACATTGTTTTTCATGCTTGTTCAATGAACCATAAACAATTATTGCACCTGTGGAACAGTTCTTAAGACACTAACAGGTTACAAGTGGTAGGCAATTAAGGTCACAGTTACAAAAACTTAGGACATCAAAGAGGCCTTTATACTGACTCTGAAAAACACCAGAAGAAAGATGTCTAGGGTTCCTGCTCACCTGGGGGAACATGCCATAGGCCTGCTGCACGGAGAAATGAGGACTGCAGATGTGGCCAGAGCAATAAACTGCAGTGTCTGTAATGTAAGACGCCTAAGACAGTGCTACAGGAACGACAGCTGATTGTCCTTGCAGTAGCAAACCACATGTAAACATGTGTTCCCCCAGACGTGATTGAGAACTTGCAAATGCCTTGGTGGAAGTGTGGGGTAACATATCAAAGCAGGAATTGACAAATCTGGTGAAGTCCATGAAGATGAGACTCACTGTAGTACTCAAAGCAGCCACACCAGATACTGACTGTTACTTTTGATATTGACCCCCCCTTTTTTCAGGGACTCATTATTCCACTTCTGTTCGTCAAATGTCTGTGAAACTTGTTCAGTTCATGTATCAGCTGCTGAATATTTACATATGTTAAGAAATTTCCTGGAAATAAAAGCATCTGAATGTGAGAGGACATTTCTTTTTTGCTGAGTAAATTTTATATATATATATATATATATATATATATATATATATATATATATATATATATATATATATATATATATATATATACACACACACAGTTGCAATTAAAATTATTCAACCCCGTCGTTTATTGTCAAAATTTACAGACTTTCAGCTGTTTGCAATGAGCAAATAAAACAAATAATTGAAATAAATGCTTCAAGTGGTTTCCCCAAATCCAACTGAAAATGCAACTCATAATGGTTTATCCAGTTTCAAAATTATTCAACCCCTTCATGGCAAGCATCTTTAGTACTTATTCATAGCTTCTGGCAGCGATCCTGAGGAATCTTAGGCAATCCCTCATGAGCAGTGGCCTCCAGTTCGGTACTATTCTTGGGTTTGCGTGCTGCAGCCGCCTTCTTCAAATCCCACCAGAGATTTTCTCTGGGGTTCAAGTCAGGTGACTGTGATGGCCCTGGAGAATCTTTCAGAACTTCTTCTGCAACCAAGCCTTGATGGAATTTGAGGTATGCTTGGGATCATTATCCTGTTGCAAGGTCTAATGACATCCAAGTTTCAGCTTCCTCAAAGACATTTTCTCCTAGGCTTTCCTGATACTTCAATGAATCCATCTTGCCTTCCACACGCTGCAGGTTTCCAGTGCCAGAGGATGCAAAGCATCCCCAGAGCATCACTGAACCACCACCATGCTTGACTGTGGACAGAGTGTTCTTTCTTCATTCTTCTTTCTCCAGACATACCGCTGATCCATCTTGCCGAAAAGTTCAAAAAGTTGAACGCTCCACAGAACATAATCCCAAAACTTTTGTGGCATATTTATATGATTTTGAGCCGACTTTTCTTGTGCTGTTGGGTCAGTAGTGGTGTACATCTTGGAGTTCTGGCATGGAAACCTTCTGTGTTTAGTACACACCTTACTGTGCTCACTGAAACCTCAGTGCCTGTTGCCACCAAGTCTTGCTGCAGATCTTTTGCAGTCACTCAAGGGATTTACACACCCTGACTTCAGAAATCTGGTTGCACCCGTTGATAGCTTCCTGTAACTTGTAACTGCAATATGTATATATAAGACATTGGGTATATAAGTCACTGTTAGATGGTGTATGGGAATAATATGATAATAATGATAACAATAAAAATATGATTTCCCAATGTAAAACAGCTGTGTACTGCATATTGTACAGAAAACACCTCTTTGTCCAGATTTAAGAATTCAATCTGGTTGGACAAAATATGTTGATTAACTTCCTAAAATAACACAGCTCTGATAACAGTTCAGGCTGTAATTCACATCACAGATTTATATAAATGTCTTCCTTCTCATAAATTATTGTTTCTATAGTAATAGCTCATTCAGCAGGCCGACACCAAAACAATCAAAGACTAATAATCAAAAGATGAATAAACATGTAGTTCTTTCTGGAAGGAGACACTTGTTTAGCATTTATAGAAGTGTCAGCATTGACACAGTGTCAACATTAAACAGTTAGTAAATTTTCCAAAGGAAAGTGTTCAGAACAGAGGACTTTGCAGTTTCCGGTTTGCTAGTAATATGACAAGCTGTGTGTTTTTTAGTTGGTTTTTTTTTGTCTTAGTAATTTTAACAGAGAGAAAAAGATAGACTAGTGAGGGAATGACTGTTTACTGTTGCTGTAATGTAAATGATGTAATGTAATGTAAACAGGAACTATTTTGTCCCCATATTTGTCCTGTACTTCCTCTGTTCTCTCTTTCTCGTAAGTAATGTTCACATTTTCAGAAACTCATTTTCAATTTGTACTATCAAATAAAGCAAACATTCCACTAAATCGATTTTCATATATAATGTGAGAATTGCGTCATTACAGGCATAAAGCTGAAACCACATAATCCTGCACTGGTTTCTATATAGGGACAAAGGTCAAGGGAGTTAAGAGACAAAGAGAATTATAGTGTTTAATCACGCACACACACACACACACACACACACACACACACACACACACACACACACACACTATAATCACTCAGTGAGATGCAAGTCCCAATCTGTTTGAAAGGATGTCCTTGCAAGGGTCAAGTAAACAGCACACACACACACACTCACACACACTCACACACACTCACACACACTCACACACACTCACACACACTCACACACACTCACACACACTCACACACACTCACACACACTCTCACACACACACACACACACACACACACACACACACACACACACACACAAACAAATGTGTTTTCAGAAACACAAAAATACACTGTTTGTTTGTCTTACTGGTAGAAAAGCATATTCAACCTCTATCTTCTAAATCATTGATGATGGGAAGGTCGACACAAGATGATGAAACAGTGTTAAGAAAAAGCAGTGGGTTATAGATTAGTTGTTTGTGCAGAATGTAAACAGGATTGTGTGGAGGGGAATGCTGCTAATATGTTTGTTGCTAATTTCCACTGTTTGAGAGTAGCAATCTAAAAAACATGGACACTTATAGTCCTCAAAGAGCTTACAAAGCATGTATGGGATCTCAATGTCAAAAGTTATTGATCAGAAAAGGGGTACAGGGGTACACACATTGAAGATCATCATCAACAAGTGGAGATAATGGGGCACCACAGGGACATTACCAATGAGCAGGACATCCCTCCAAATTTGACAAAATGACAAGAAGAAAACATGTCGTTGGCACTTTTCCCTCTTTTCCCCCTCACTTTTAAAATCGCTTATGAATGCCCGTGCGGCCGTGCGCATTGCACATTCGCGTTCGAATTAGCGGCTTTAATGGTGGGTTCATTATTATTCTTAATGAAAAACACAACAACAACAACAGAACAGTACAATGACAAACTTGCTTGTATTTACTAAATGATTTTTATTACTCTAACGCGGTTGGCAAGTGATGTAATCGGTGTGCGGCCGAACACCGTGTAACACCGGTGACACAGACTGTCGCAACAAGCCAATTTTTCACTTAAGTTTTTATTCGTTGCTATATCACATTAACTCTTTTTATCAGAGACCAAAGAAATGGAATTTCTGTTTGTTTTGGGATGCCTGTGTTCAGCACTGAATTTATTTGTCACACTCCAAAGTAATGTTTAATGGCTCATATGAAAGACACTCAGGGCTTTAAGAATTAGGTGTTTTTCATAAGTATTTATTATTTTTACTTAGCCTTCTAGGTTTATATTCTACAATTTTATTGTGGCAGTATATGGTGTTTTACTATCAAAAAAGCTTTAGTTGTAATGTACTTTTTATCTCTGCACCAATGTTATTGTGGAGAGGTGTAAATTATTTACCCAGCAGGGGGCTCAGACCCCTCCCCTTTCCCATCGCCCTGCTCACCAGCAGCTAAACACAGTGTCACGATACTCTACACAAAGAAACCCAACAGTGTCCTGACTAATCTTATAACAGACTTTTCAGCAATAAAATAATTAATTTGTTTATGCTGATTGAAAATATCAGATAAATTGATTTCCATTCCACTGGCGGAATGGAAAGGCAACGTACTGCTAGAAAGAGTTAAAGATATGAATCTGACATGAGTCATAGTGGAGTAGTAGTGAAGCAAGCCCTGTCTGTATCTGTTGCTTTAAAAAAAAAAAAAGTTATTTTCCAGTTAAGTAATGTTAACTTCTTATGTCTAAGAGTGCTTGCAACCTTCTGATGAATATTATTATTTGGAAAGACCTAAGAGCTAATGAATGGATATTCAATTAACTACTAGGAAAATATTAAATTAAATAAAAATTAACTGATAAAAATATTAAATATTATTATGCCTTAATTAAGTATAATTTTCCTGTCTGTGGCAGTGCACACATTTATCTTTGACACGTGGAATACAGATAATGAACAGAAATACAAAAACTGGATATCATTGAAATGTATTTTTCTCTTTGATCCCATGAGCAATCTTGCTGCCCATTCCTGCTTGCATGAAAGTGGAAACTGCTCCAGAGATTTTTTTTTTTTTTTAGTCCCAATGCACACCTCTAACTTGCACATCACCACTGTGCTGTTCTTTCCATTTTCATATTTTCCCCCCACTTCATGTCAGCATATGGCATAACAAATACTCAAATAGTTAAGACTGTATTTAAATACCTGGGCACATCTCTACTGTAAACGTGAGGTTGATTGTCAAGGAGTTTGTCAGTATAATAAAATCATTTAATTACATTTCTCAGTCAGAGGTATTGATGTGTGGACTGACAAATGCAGTGACAATTGAGTAATAGAAACTTTTTTTTCAGATAATGGACAGAAATGGAGTTCAGCTGAAGAACAAGCCTTAAACATACTGAATTTCATCAGAAAAAGACAACTCTGTATACAGAAATGATCTCCCTAATTACTTTCCCCAGAAGTATGGCATACACTATGCAAACATAAAATTATGGTAGCACAAAATGTTGTGTGGTTAAGCTCTTTTACTTTTTTCCCATCCACATTCATGGTGTAATTGTGTTCAGGTTAACACTTCAATCCAACTGATGAAAACACTTTTGCATTCCATTTGTTATAATGGCAAAATGACTGTAGAGTCTTAATGACTGTGAGAAACCGATGCAGCCAGCAAAAAAACTGGTGTTCAGACAAATCATGTAATACTTGTCACAGACCAAGTGCACACTAGGAATGCTGATGATCCCTTAGCTCTTGTTTGGCTGCTCTTTGTCAACCCATGCATGGTAGTTAAGCAGAGCAGAGGCTACTTTGCTGAACTGTGTATAATACACATCATTAATTCTCATATGGCACCACCGGGGTGGGGGTTCCTAATGTGTGTCAGTTTAGATGCTGCAAACTCAATCATACAGCCTAAACCACTCCATTCATGACATCTAATTAAATGGTTGGCAAGTCGTTAGTGCCCTATAGATGAAACCAGAGCAGTTTCTGTAAATATATTATATGCTCTGGGGTAATGACAAATCCAAATATCTGATGGCATGACCTGTCATAGAGCTTGCTTGCTTGCTTGCTCAAATAAACAATTGTCATTTACTTACCTACAAAGTTTGGTCTGAAAAATGTCACACCATTGCTGAGATATACCCTCACTTTCTGTTTTGTGATAAACCATTCCATCCAATAAAAAGAAAATCCAATACGGTCGAAATTCATATAATGCTTTCTGTTGAACTTGGATGATCAAAGAATCAGGGGAAAGTGAAATTGTGCTTCTACAACAGTGCTTTGCAGCGTTATTATTGTAAATATATGTCCAACTTTGTGCCCTGTGAAGGGTTGGAACCCCATCCAGGGTGTCCCCTGCCTTGTGCCTTGAATGCCCTGCGATAGGCTCCAGGTTCCCTGCGACCCTGTGTAGGGTAAATGGTACAGAAAATGGATGAATGGATTTTTGGATGGATTGATGTGCCAAGGTTCTAAAAAAAAAGTGTTCTATGAACTGCCATTGACATCCATGTGGAAGTATAATAATAATAATAATAATAATAATAATAATAATAACAATAATAATGAGCAGAAGAAGAGGAGGAAAACATCCAATACTAAAATACTGAATACTAAAATACTACATCTGTGCTTAATAATAATAATAATAATAATAATAATAATAATAATAATAAAGAATAGATAAATAATACAGGCACCAAAGCCCAAACATGCATGGTGTGTTCTCAATCTTCCTTCAATAAACACACCAGCAAGGCAGTAAGTAGTTCCACAACATAGACACAAATCCTGATCGAACACACATACTTTTGTACATTGTTAAGACAAATACAAAATTGTGGTATTAATAATGCAGTAAGTACTGTACATAGTTCTCTAACTTTTTCCACACTAGCAGCAAAGATTTCTTTAAAAATAAATAAATAAAAATAATTATAAAATAAAACGCACTTTGGCTGTTTTTCATGGTTGTCACTCAGTCAACAAATCTCTGTCGAGAAAGTCTCACTGATGAAATTAATCAAATAATCTGACAGATTTGCATTTCATACAGTGTTGTTTATTTCAAGCATACACTGCAGCTTCAAAGAAATGAGAGAGGTGTCTTAATCAAAGGACAGTTGGATGCTGAATTTTACCATATGGTCTTTCTGCATATTAAATTGAACAATAAAGTAAAATCATTACTTTCGGAATCTAACTGATTGTGCTGGCAGCCACAGCCCAATTACCGTCTGTTTGTGATTGAAATTGTGTAGGTGGGCTGCGAAAACAAACGGCTCAACAAATGCACAGCCAAGGCTTCATGTCCTTCTGTTCCATTATCAACATTGATCTCTGCTCGTTCCCTCTTTCTCTCTCTATTTATGTCTATTTTTTTTTTTATATCTACCTGTCAAGGTTTAACCTGTGCTTCCTGAGCATGACTCTTCATATAGGACTGCTTAAGAAATCAATAACTAAACAGCAATATTAATGAAGACACTGATATAATGAAACGGGGAAAGTCAACAATATGCTGTTAGCATAATTACTTCAATATCTTGTTTTCTTGAAACTAAGGTTTTATTTTCCACCCCCAGAATCATCTGGATACCTTCTTATGTGCACATATGTTGAGACCTTCAACAAATACTCACAAATAAAATGACCATATGACAGATGGTTGGTCATACACTCATCTTTACATTTCTTTTCACCACATACACATGTTGGAGCTTATGTACACCTTGGAGTTATTTGTAAAACAGCTCGTGACTAGCTGGGTTCCCCTCCATCCCCCATTCATCCATATTAGTGTCTCTTTCAGTGCTTTCACAGTCCTGTAGCCCTGTGTCTCCTGTCTTGCAAGTGCACTTAACACAGCTGAGTAGTCTGCTTCAATATAACGCCACTGTCCACTATTGAACTTAGCCGCACTGCTGTGCTCCCTTGATGCCTCCTCTCCGCCTACAAGCATGCCTGGTACATACCGTGACATAACACTGTACAAGGAGCATTTCCTCTTTATGAGCATTATTAGAGGCATGTAGTCAGTGAAGTCTGTGTTGCTGCTAACGGGTCATTACTGTGTGCCTTGACTTGGTTCTACAACATCGCCCCTCCCAGTCTCATGAGTGCTCAGATCATCAAATTTCTGTTCATCTTCTGGGTCTGTTCCTCATGACATTTTGGTACAAGTTACCTCAGTGATTCTCACCACTCCTAACAGCATCTTACTGTGGTTCTAGAAAGACCAGATAACAGCACATTCCATATCATGTCATTCGGAACAGACCTGGGCAGAAACTCAGCAACAATATATATATATATCAAATACTACATCACACAATCCCTGTGTGACCTTGACGAAGGTCTCGGCAAGCATATCCAGGTGATTCTCACCTGCCCGGGCACCTAATACAGCTAAAAAGAGCAGCCAAGCATCTATCCAGGGAGACAGTCATGCATCATGACCTTTCACTCTTTTTGATGACTGAGACTGAAAAGCAGATCAGCACCATACAGCACATAAACTTTCACTGACACGAAAAAACATGCATAAAAACAGTCTAAATATTTGATATAAACATAATTTTCTCTGCATGCAATGCTTGTCTTAAATAGACAAACAATGCAAGAGCTATCAGCTGTCACCGAACACATGACCAGATATTACATGGCTTGTGTGCACTATTAGATGTCTGCACGTTACAAATACAGTGATGGTGTGATTTAGCCCATCTGTTGGCTGCGGTTTTCAATGTTTCCTATGATGAATCGAAAGTGGACACCCACTCAGCACATATGCTCCCCTGCTTTCAGCTAAATGGGTATGTTATCAGAATATCCAGTAAGGTGACAAAAAAGTTTAGGCTGTAATGCTCCAAAAGCAACAATATTGCAATGGTTAAAAAAAAGGGAAGTAATAATAGTTTGCTCCTGATACCCCTAGAATGTATCTTCCCAACCTTCCCAGTAAAACATAACTAACATTTTAGAAACATCTCTGTTAGTGCTATAAATATTGTAGGAACAGACCTGTCAGAAAACCTCCTGTATATACAATACTGTGCAAAAGTTTTAGGCACCCTATTTTGTTTGTACAAACTTTGTTATAGATTTATTTTATTTTATGACTTCTACATTATCGAGTCAGTGCAAAAACCTTTTAGATTCCCAAACATTAGTTTTCCAGCACAGAATTAAATGTTACAGAAAAATGTTTCTATGTCATTAAAGAAAGCAACATATTATGTAAGAGACCACTTTTCAGAAAAAACACAATGAAGGCTGCTAGATTTTGCTGTAAAAATAAGAAGCAAGTGCGACAGTTAAAGTCTCCAGCAGAACTGTGGCTGGTTCTGCAAGATGCTCAATAAAACTTACAGCTCATTTCCTTATAAAACTGCACAAATTGTACCAGAGACTACTATTCTTTATTATTCATTTACTACTGTTTATTGCTCAATGTAGAAACATTTCATTATTTTGAAAGCATCTTTGCTCTACAGCATTTCTTTGCATGTGCCTAAAAAGTTTGCACAGTACTGTAAGAAAATATTCTGCCAATCTAAACTGTTAGCTGGGTGCCCCTACAGTTTATTTGAGAACATGATTGCTTTTAAATGCTTGAACTTCAGTCTTTAGAGCAGAAGTTTTTAGATTCAATCTGAAGGTTCAATGCATAGTTACAAACTACCTCTATGATACAGTCCCCTCTGAAAGTACTGGAACAGCAAGGCCCATTCATTTGTTTTTGCTTTAGACTGCATACATTTGGGTTTGAGATCAGAGGATAAATATGAGAATTTCTGCTTTTATTTCCTGGTATTTATATGTAGATGTGTTAAACAATATAAAACGTAGCACATTTTGTATCAGACCACCCAATTTGTAGGCAAGCAAAATATTGGAACATGTGACTTATAGGTGTTTCTTGGTACCCAGGTGTGTCCTGTTAGATTCATTTTTCAAACAATAAATACTCTGAACATCTACTCTTGGTTTTAGCCTTCTATTTCCCATGTGAAGACTGCATTTGTTGTTGAAAAAGATAAACCAACATGAAGATCAGCGAGCTGTCTATGGGAGAAAAGCAAGCCATTTTTAAGCTGAAAAGGAGGGAAAATCAATCAGAGGCACTGCACATACATAGCCAATACAATATGTTTGAATGTCCTGAAAAAAATAAAGAAATGAAAAGCCAATGAAAACAACAGCTGATAAGAGAAACACAGTAAAGAAAAACCCCAAAACAACAGTCAGTGACACTAAGAACAACCTCCACAGGGCAGGGGTGATGGTATAACTCATAATCTACCATTTTAAGAAGACTTTGAGAGAAAAATATAGAGACCAGACCACAAGATGCAAATCACTCATCAGCAGTTAAGAACTAAAAAGTCAGATTGGAATTTGCAACGAGATGAGACACAAAAGTTCTGAAAGCAAGATGAACCGCTGCCAAAGTGATAGAAATGCCAAAGTTCATGATCAAAAACATACAAACTCATCTGTGAAACATGATGGAGGTAGCATCATTGCTTGGGCTTGCATGGCTGCTTCTGGAATAGACCACAAATATTTACTGATGATGTAACTTATTATGGTAGCAGCAGAATTAATTCAGAAGTTTACAGGAATATGTTGTCTGGCTATTTACATAGAAATGCATCTAATTTAATTGGGAGGAACTTTATCATGCAGCAAAACAATGGCCCAAAATACACTGCCAAAAGAACAAAGGGCTTCATCAGGGGAAGAAAGTGGAGGTTTTAGACTGGCCAAGTCAATCACTAGACCTTAATCCAATTGAGCAGCATTTCACCTCCTAGAGAGGAGACTAAAGGAGAAACCCCCCAAAACAACAACAACAACAACAACAACAACAACAACAGAAAGAAATCAAACAGTGACATTTTTCACCAAACAGAAATGACAAATTTCCATCTGTAACCTCATGTCATAAACCCATGCCAGAACAGCCCTCGCAGGAAATGGCAATTATAAAACCCAAACTGTCCGGCTTAAATCACAAATTGTTTGCTCTTTTCCAGCAGTTGTCATGCTCTGCAGTGGCCCTTGGTGACCATGCCCATTTCCACTGGGGCATGCTACTCATTTATCCAATTGATTAATTGTCTAATTGGGGGGCGATTTAGTGACATTAACTGTGGAAAGGTTACTAATGCCTGATGGGCTAGTCTGAATTTTCAGAAACTGCTGATCTTCTTGAATTTTCACACAGAACAGTCTAGATGTAATCTACAGTTTATATAGAAACATCTAGTGAGCAGCAGTTCTGTGGGCAGAAATGGCTGTTTGTTTGGAAAGTTTGGAAGAGAATGGCCAGACTAGTTCGAGCTGACAGGAAGGCTATGGTAACTCAAATTAGCACTCTTTCCAATCATGGTGACTAGAAAAGCATCAACATGCAACGTGTAGAATTTTGAGGCAGTTGGGCTGCAACAGCAGAAGACAACATCGGGCCTATGTAGGTTCAAAGGACAGTAAGGAAATATTTGTTCTTTAACTCAGTAAATTGGAGTGACCCTTGACAACAGAGGGATGTTGTCATTACAGAGAATGTCAATATCCTGTAAAATCACAGCTGCATTTTCAGAACCCTACATTATAGTGTATAAAAGCCTGTTATAGAATAAACTACACAACAAAAGCCTCTTCTTACAGCTGTGTTTGAAGTATATGTTTCTTGACTGTGTGTGTGTGTGTGTGTGTGTGGACTATAAAGACTATAAAGGGCAGGGGAAAAGAAGCTCATTTTAGCACCTCAGAGACAATTTTAGTCTACAATTTAACTCTTTGTCAAAGACTCATGGTAGCCATGTTCATCGAAGACATATATGAATCAGAAGCTGTATTATATGATATTGTACTTTATTTGAGTGCATGCCCTGAAATCATATCAAGTACCTATTTTCCTGCTTCAGGGAAGGAGATTGTTGATAGAGTCACATGCACATACTGTGATGACATGACATGATTTTTTAAGGTATCATTTCTTTTTGATATTTTACAGTAAAGATCAAAACTTCATCCCAAAGTCAATATAGTGCTTGGTATGCCCTCTGTTGGTGGTTTGGCAGATTTTTGTGCATAATTTCCAAAGGCTTCTGGCAAAATATTAAATACATCTAAAGATTGGTGCAATTAGTTTTACTAGCATGCCTACATGTATTATGATTTCCAAACCAGCAGAAAGTTATGCACTTTATTGACTACTAAAAGATTTAGAAAACCAGAGCAATGCGAATGAATATCACAGATCTTTGTGTGAAGCCAAAGGCCAAAGTGTTTTACCAGTTGGTCACACCGACACTGAAGTATTGGATTGTATAGACAAAGCTGATCAGTTTATGAAACACATTTGATTATTTTAAAAATGGTCTTGTTTTTAGTTGCCTGAAACAAAACTGATAGATTATTCAATGCTGTCAAATCTGTCATTTTCTAGAACAGCAATGATAAAATACAAAGTGGAATATGAAAAGAAAATCCAACTAAGAAGGGCACACTGCTTTATTGATGAGAGATTAATAAATGCTGACTCATAACACACTCCCAGATGCAAAGCTCTAAACAGATGTTTTATGCTATTACATAAAAACATAAAACTGTCCAACAGATGAAAATTAATAGCACTAGACCATCAGCTTTATAATTTCCATAACTCGTCTTTAGGGATCTGTCAGATGAGGGCACACGACATGACTATTGTGATGTTTAAACACCCACGGAAAGCAGCAGGGAAAACAAAGATCAGACTACCTTGTATGATTCCCAAAACATCTGTGCTGAAGCGTGTTTAATGAGAAATTATACTTTAAAGGTCAGTTCCCTCACCACCGTGCTCTGGTGAACCACATTACCAACTATGCCCTGTTCCACTCTAGCAATTACCATTTCTTTTTTATTTTCTTATATACTTGCATATTTACTTGCAACTGATGCAAACTTTTCTTCAAGTTTATTTAACTAAAAAGTGCCTCTAATCTGATTTTTGCACATACTGTAACATGTAAAGATGTGAACACTATGCTTTTCTCCCTTTTTTAAACAAAGGTGTATCCCTATTTGGTATCATCTGTAATATATAAAAATAAATGCCATTATTTCATACCCAACATAGTGCACTTAAAAAGAAATGAAGGAGGCTTATGTGTACAGCAGTAGATTTCAGGATAAGTGTAATTTGTTGCAGTTCATTAGACACTTCAGAGGGGCCTATTTTAAGCACTTCCCATACTCTTATTAAATTTTAGACCTGAACCACACAAATTCTATGACCACTGACATTGTAATCAGATTCCTAAATGAGACTTGCAAACAGGACCAATGGTACAATCAGAAAAGAAACTGTCGTTCCAATACTGTTCCCAAAGCATCATTAGCGACTTAGTCATTAGTAACATGTTGACTCTGTTTTTTTTTTTGGTCATTTTATCAGGTCCTGAACTAAACTGACTTACATTTCTAAATATTTCCCTCTCTAGGTTTATGCTGTGTTTGAGTTTGCTTGTCCCTGGAGTCCCCGTTGTGAGACTGCCAGATCCCAAATGATAAACACGTAAACAAACGGCACAACCAATCGGCCTGAAAGAGTGAGCGCGAGCTGCTGCCTCTCACTGATTTCACACAGGAGAACCGTGTCAGCCAACGCTAATGCTACTCTAATTCCACCACAAAGCTTCATCCTCTGCTAATAAGCTTGAAATTATGAAAAGTCGGACCCCACTGGGATGTACATGTATATCCAGAACAGTAGGATGTGACTCTGTATCTCTGAACATTAAAAATCAAGAGGTCCAAAACAAGCATTTAAAATCAGAAAAAAGGACTTCTTTTTTCTTCCTGCTCAAAACAGAACATCAATATAGACTGGCATAGGATTTGGAATAATAAAGGTACCCTGCTGTCAATAAAGAGAATAGATGGAAGCAAAGCTAATGCAAAATGCAACATCTGAACAATTAACTGTAGATAATGGACTTGAAATGTGAAGTCTGGTGCTGAGCTGGAACTGTAAGTGTAGGAGTTCAAGCTTTGTTTAGTGTCACTCAGAAGAAAGGTCTGGAAATGATCAATCCTGTCAGTCCTGTTTTTAAGATGCTCTGGTCAGCTTTTCCTATCCACTTCCTCTTGGGAACTGTGAGTGCCAGTCCTAATACACCTATACACAACTCATCACTGTATCAACAAGGTGAATAATTGTGGAATGTATATTTTCCTTTTTTTTCTTCTTCTTTTTTTTTTTTTTTTTAAAGATAACAAGCTGATGCGATTTCCTGCTCAATTTAACATAACACTAAGTAAAGCTCTCATCCCAAATAAATAAGTCCTTCCACACTTCCCAAAAGCCACAACAGAAACACATTTACCAGCATCCTCAGTTAGAGTCACATTAGACAATCATGTGCGTCTGTGAGCTCATGTATGTATATGTAAGAGTGCTTTCCTCCTAGCTTGCTTAGCTGCCTTGTGGCATAGCATGAGCAGCGGTTTGAAAAGATGAGGTGCTGACTCTATATAGAAGAAGCACACATTAAACTTTATGCTCCTTACTTGGTAACTATTGTGTGATAGAGGAGTGCTAAGTAGTGGGTGGAAATTGGCAAATAACCAAGTAGGGATAGCTTAAAACCAAAAAAGCCATTCAACTAGCATGACCTTGAATTCACATGATTTTCCATACATGCCATACAAAAAAATAGGTATAAGAACATAAAGTGTGCGATGCACCTCAAAGCTCAAATCAACATGTAGTAGGTCTAAGCTTCAGATGCTCCACATGGTTTACAGAGCATCTGATATCTTTTGTGCTCTTAACTGGCTAAAAGCTTGGCCATTTTAACACCGTGACACAATATGCCTTTCAGAGGAATTCTGGCTGCCTAAACGGCATCTAGCTACATAAAAGCATCAATCAAAAGTATTATTTTTCTCTGATTTTGACTTGGCAAATAGACTAAAACGTGAACAAGCAACCAAAAAGAAAAACAGAGATTTCCCTTTTCACTAAATCTATATTATTGGCTAATGTGCTAATAAAACGAGCATTATTTTACAAGTAGCGTATGTACTTTAAATATCTTACCATTTTAACGTTTTAACATCACATTTAGAGCAGTCTAACCATGTCAAGCATCTGCAGACATTATTTCATTATGCTTCTGCAAATATCATGCATGCAATTATCGCACCTCTGCATAATGTCTACCTCACCCTGCACTGAGGCAGCCAATGAGGTCAGTAGTAGTAGTGGAGAAAAGGACGGGGAGGAAATCTCTGCAGAAAAATGTTTTTTTTGTTTGTTTCTTTGCATGTAACTGTGCAAAATAGTAAAAACAAAGCCGTTCCTGATCTTTATTAGATCAATTGAAGTTTAATAGATCACCAGTCACAAAGGAAGAAGTTAAAATTAGTGAAGTACCCAAAGTAAGGTATTAAATATAAGGCATTGTAATGTGATGCGATTTTATCTTCAACACAATAGTCAGGCCACATACCTCCCTCAAATTTCCCTGACTTAGTTGTTTTCCTGACACTGCTTTTGAGGTGCTTTTGACTGCTTTTGAGGTGACTCATCCTTAAAAATACATATATATTAATAAAACATACAGCCACTGAATAAAGGATGCCTTTTTCTTCCTGAAATTCAAAAAGCAAAAGTATACCTCTTGCAAGTCTGACAGGAAATTTACCAAAATACATCAGCCCTTCATTACAGTAAGTAACCAAACACCACTGTGACTTTATTACAGCAACTTGTGCTTAAAGAACATGGCCAGTGATTTTAATCAACATAGCAATTATGCAGAATTATGCATTTCTGAAACATCCATTTGTCTTTATTACTGTCAATATTTCTGGTGTTTCAGTGCTTATTATTTTGATTATCGCAAGGAAGAGTCAGATGCTTCATTGTGATGTAATTTCATTAAACTACTAGCAACAGTATTTAACAAGCTATTTAGCACTCTATCCAGCTAGTTAGGTGATGTGGTTGTAAAATGCTTAAAGAAAATAGACAATCACTGTCCAATGTCAGTACAATCCATTGTCGGTAACAATGGGCCTCATTTAAAAACCACTGTGTAAAGTTGTGCATAAATGTTTTGTAAGCCAAACAAAACAAAATAAAAATAAAAAGCTTAAGTAGTACTGATTTTCTTTATGCTCACATGTACATTTATACATACCAAGAACTCCAGAACTATATGGTGATTGATACAGGCACTGTATCAATCAGTGATACAGATCTGATCACGTTCAGGGCGTGGTGTAGTGCAGTTTATGGTCCGCTTGTCCCTGAAAGGATGACATATCTTTAAGGAAACCAAGAGCGGGTGTGTGTCGGATGAGGAAGTGCACACTCGCTGCTAAACAGCTCAGAACAAAAAATGAGCACTTTTGCAAGAGCAAACCGAGAAGATTTGGAATGCCGCTCCATAGTGCTAGCCACAAAACCACTGAGTTGATTATGGGAGCAGGGCACATGAGGGTACTGGTTCTTGTGTGGTACGATGAGTAGTCAGAAATATGGGCACTTTCAGAGATCAGAGTAGTGTGGAGTTGCTCTGTTACGTGGCACAGATCTACAGTATTTCCACACACAAATTGAGGCTTTCGGAGGGCTTATAAAGAGGCGTGGTCAAGTGCAGCACATTTAGGCTGACTACCTGCAAAAGGGCGTCGCCCAGCAACCAGTGCCTGGTCTTTAATAAAGGCCCATATGGGTGGCTGCAGATTTGCCTGAGAGGCACTTACAGATAGACTGTTCACAGAACCCAATAAAATGTAAACCTTACAGAGAGATAAAAATTACAAAATAACAATTAACAGTGAAAGGGAGCCTCCTAACAACATTCTCCAATAATACAGCTCAGCCAATGCAGTGCATCAGCTACCATAGACAAAGTCTTCCTACTTTCTTTTAATATGAAACACAGCACCGTAGTTTCCGGTGGGTGGGTGGGTGTTGGGGGTGGGGGTGACTGAATAACCAGTTCTATTTAGATTGCTCTGTTGTCGGATATCTGAACGTTCTGAAGTGACATGAAACTTCGATGAAATCGACACATCCAGTGTGAACATCTTAGTTTCCACTTTTTTCTACTTGTACTGCCATAAGTGAACCTCTTTAATGGATATGCATTACACATGTCATCCTTATATCAGATTCAAGCTGAAAAAATTTATTTAGATGTTCCCTTGCCTGCATTACAGTGGCATGTTAAAATCTTACAATAAATTATGTGTACAAGTTTTAATCAGTTACAGTGCACATTAATTTGGACTGTTATTATACCCTGTGTAAATTGTTTTAATGAAACAACAAATGCAGATGGAAATTGCATAATTTTGAATTGTTAATTTTATAATTGTTTAATGTATTTTTTTTTACATTTTATTTTTAATGAAAGGTATTTTTTAATTAAAAAAAATTGAGTAGCATACCTGTGCAAAGCCCCCTAAAGCCCTCCCTCAACTAAATCTACACCAATGAAATCAACTTTTAATTTGAACCAACTGAGTTTCCAAAAAATCTTCATTTGTGTGTACAGTAGAAATAACTAAGCTATTTAAACTAGACAGTAAAACTCATATCTATTTGTAGTAAATATACAATTTGAGACCTATCAATCAAGGTTAACATTAATGAGTCTCCTTATATGTAAATTTATACTGACCCAGGAGCTGTCATTGGATTTAAGCAATTATCTGAACTAACATGATTTTCATGACAACCATATTTCTTGTGTAAATGTTGCTGTGAATAATTTATAAATAAATTTGTTCATATCCAGCTTGTTAAATCAGGCCCATTGTACTCCCTGTCGTATTTCATTGTACTCCAAAAAGAGCATGTTATACTCCCAGAATCCATCTGTGGGTCCAAATTTACATTCTTCACTCTTGTATCTACAAGCCTTTTTACTATTAGTGTCAATATATTTGCTGAATCATTTATTATAGTTTCTAAATAATATGAATAAGATAAATAACTGAATAAGGCTGGACTTACTATAAATGATTAAACTCCAGTACATCAGCATTCCTACATTGCTGGCTGCCACAGCTGCTGTTGTAGGAATACGAGCTCAAGGTCTTTTTCATTCGATCAATGGTATCAGCAAGAAGCAAACCTCAGTGTGTTGTATAATGTGTAAGCAGGAAGGATTTTCAGGTTAGATTACATGTAACATCAGTAAGAGACTTTTCCAGCAGCTGATACTGTATTTTTTCATACACGCTCACATTAGGATTACAGAACGTGAGTGCATGTAATATATTGCAAATACTGAATATCTTATGTCTTCCCAGTGTTCGATGGAGGCAACAGGGTTTGATCTTGTGCCCACATGCACGCCTCCAGCTCAACTGCCGCTTTATCAAGGACAAAAGTCAAGCAGCCCGTCACTGATGTTGAGGAAGAGAGGGTAGGGAGGGATGAGGGGGGGTGCTGCTGTAGCTAGCAGAAACATGCAGCACACAGCCATCTATTCAGAGTGAGCAAGAGACTGTAATCGCAGCCAGTGCCTTTTAAGTGCTTCGTATTTGTCTTGGAATGACAGCCACAACAGCTCCTAAGCCAATCTGTGCACTGTAGCATACCAAATCAGAGTCATGGGTGCACAAACATCCTGGATAACACTCAAGGGTTCCTACCAATTCAATCAATTCACGTGTGTGTGTGTGTGTGTGTGTGTGTGTGTGTGTGTGTGTGTGTGTGTGTTGGGGATGGGGGGTGCTGGTGACTGTACTCTGTGTTCAGAGGTCATATAATCTGAACACAGTGTTTAGAAGATTAAATATAGCTATGGCTTTGAATTTCAGTCCTGAGCTTCTGCTACTCAAACAACAGCAGAGACACCAACACCAGTGCCACATGATGATGCATGGTTATTTGGAAAAACTCAAGCTGAATAATATACATGGCTGAAAGAATTATTGATCATGTATGAGAAAATTCCAGTGATTAATAAACAGTGAAAAAGTTCATTACGATGAGAGCGTGCCTGGACATTAATTGGATTTATGGATTAATGGAGGCCACACTGCAGTACTATTCAATAAATGTGATCTATCTCACGCATAGTTTTTGAAAGGTGAAAGAAAAAAAAACACTTCCTACATTAGATTTGAGATTGGATCCTCATCAAGTTATGACCTAGCCAAAACATGACTAATACCACAGATCTGGCTCTTAATGCGGCTTAGGAAATGTTAATTGGATTATTCCTCTATAAATAGGTCACCTTACACACCATGACTCACTGATCTACTGTCAGTCCTGCACACATGCACACACTCTTCCACAACCACACAAACCAACAGCGTATATGACCTTCATACGTGTATTAAAAATGGTTTTATCACACCGTGTCACGTTAACGGCAGAATTGGCATCATACTTCACTTCCCAGAACATAGTGTGCCCACAAATATGGCCACTGCAAACTATAAGACCCGACAACTACAAACTCTCGGTCCGTCCCAATTGGCATACCATCCGTCCTAAATAGTTTCCGAGATTAGAATTAGTGTGTCCCAAATCATAGTATGTTGAAATGAGTATCCCAAAGGTATCCAGATGGTCTACTATTTCCAGTAGATTTTCGAGTTGTGGATCCGTGAACACTTTTTCAAATAATATTACCCACAGGTCCTGGCACGAGAGAGGAATAGTTTTGTGATGGTTTGCTTCACAGAATTCAACTTGAAAACATGTTGGATGAGTGTAAAGTTGGTGATGTGGTCTTCAGTATTTAAGAGTAAGAATTTAAATGTTAAGCAGTAAGTATGAATCTAAATAAAAATAAAGCTGCAAGCAGCAATACCGTAGTCAAGCCTATTATTGGCACCATGAGCAGCAAAAGAAGCTTTGTGAGATGTTTTTGGTTGGAGTCCAATGAACAATGTATGAGGAGTTAGAAAAAGTAAACTTTCAATCATAAAAAAAAAACATTCATTTTAAAAATAACTAAAAATAGCTACTTCTTAGAATTTTTGTCCAGTATGTGGCACTGTTCTGTAACTGCTCAGGTAGCATCTCGGCATGATGATTATCATGCAGGAAATCGTTCAAGAGTTATAAGCCAAAAAAGCCATTTTGGTTATCTCCTGACCAGTAGGGGGCAGTGCGCCAAAATGCAACAAGTAACCTCAGGGCCTAATGCTGATGACAGGTACCATAACTTTCTCGCAAGTGGTTCTATGGGCTGCCATAGACTGAAGAGTGGAATAATAATAATAATAATAATAATAATAATAATAATAATAGTAATAATAATAATAATAATAATAAGAGGAAGAAGAAGAAGAAGAGAAGAAGAAAAAAGAAGAAGAAGAAGAAGAAGTAGAAAACTAACAAAAACAATAGGGGTTTTCACCCCTTCAGGGCTTGACGCGTAAATAAATCACGGGAACGGTAAATTAAATTATATACAGTAGTATATATTATATAAGGAATAATGAATGAAGAAATGCTGAAATGCAACAAGGAATCAGTTTATGCTGTGCGTATCTAGGCAACAACAACCTCTTCCATTACATGATGTGTTATTATGTCCCAGTACTTACATACGCTTTTGCTAAACACTCAAAAGTATGTACTTTTTCTTCACAAAAAGAGTAAGTTTAGTGCATAGTATAAGTAGGTGAATTGGTGTTTGAGGTGTTTGAGTCTTTTTTAAAGTTTTTTTTTTTGCCAAATCTTCTGTTATGTCATGTCTTCTCTTAAGTGATTTTGTCTTTCAATATTTTCTACTGTTTTATTCTTTCATTGATTTATTTCATGTCTATTGTGTTTTATTTCAGTGGTGTTTGCCATGAAAGTGGAGGCAGGTGGATGTAAGTGTGAGTAAAAATCTTTATTAACAATCCAAATCAACAAGCAGAAGGTCTTCAAATCAAATGATCGGGCGAACAGAACAAGAAAAGCAAAAACGAGGCAAAAACAGAAAGGAAGCAAAAGGGTCAAAACCAGGAAGACAAAAAAAATTTGAGTGAAAGTGATCTTTAATTACACTGTGATTACTGTGATTATGTGATTATTGTGATTATGTATGAGTGATTATTAGGAAATCGGAAGCAGGTGAGTTAGAGAATTTTAAAGTTCGATCTAAATCTCTGGCTGACACTTTTGTCTTTAAATGCACTATAGATTACTTAACTTGACCCATAACTGTAAGCTAACTGGCTAGTGAACTTGTATCATAACACTGAATTGTGCTATGTGCCTAGGAGTGCATGACTTTTTCCTCTCTGTTAGTGGAGTAAATATACACATCACTAGCAAGTCGAAGCAAAAGGCAATATGGTGGAATCATTTTATCTGAAATATCTCAAATGTCAATTATCAATATAAAAAATACCTGATTTCCATAATCATTGTTATTCTTATCATGACTAGTGCCCAGTTCTAGTCTAATGACCATTTCAAAACCATCAGTCACATAAAAGTGAAAAATATGCACTGCCATGAATTACAGCACAAGCTTCCCATGAATTTCTTATTACACAAGCAATACTTGGTGAAGAATGGATCACATTTTAATCATGAAATATGTAAGGCCTTGGGAGTGCCTTTAAAGAATACTGACTCAGTTTGGTCCACTTTCCTGACTCTTCACCTTGTGCTCTTCCTCATACTGATTTTCATTTTGCAGTTTTATAGAGTCAGATTAAAGTCCATGACAAACAGATTCACTATGCAGAATCCCTGCTGGCTGTGTAATATAGAGCAAGACAGGGCTTAATCTGTGTCTGGGAAACTGGCCCAAAATAACAAACGCCTCTTTGCACCAGAACTTCAGTACAGTAACACAGACTGGTCTTTCGTCTTGTGTGGTGTATTGCATTGAGTGTTGCACAAGTGGCATCATAGCAGATTAAACAGCATTCGTTTCTCTGCCACCGAGTCATGTAGAAGCTAAAGTGAGATTTATTGTACTGTTTAAAAAAATGTGTGTGGCTTGAGCTGCTACTCAGACTAATGTTCATTAATGCTAAAACCTGGAGAGGCTATTCAGCACAATAAATGCAACATTATTTCTCAACAAGCCCTTCATTTGTAGCAATAACACAAGACAGAGCTGATACGGTTTCTGCTTCAATAAGGCGGATAACCGTGTGCTCACGTTTGGGTTTGCTGAATTCAATTTAATGGTTATAATGCCAACCAGACGGATCATAACAGAACGTTTCATTTTTATACCATATCTGGCAGCAAGGATATGAAAGCACCTCTGCAAATGTGATATTTAAGGGTAGATGGACATCAAAAATAAATATGTAAATAAATAAATCATTACACCATGTGCTGGAAGTGCTAAAATAATGCCAAATGAATTTACTGAAAACATTTTGTTACACAACAATCCCAGAATATCAGAGCTAATTATGCCTTTTGCATCATACCTTATACCAGAGCCATGCAGCTCTCGCCTGGTTTCCTACTGAAGCTAAGCAGGGTTGAGCCTGTCTAATACCTGGATGGGAGACCTCCTGGGAGAAAACTAAAGGTTGTTGCTGAAAGTTGTATTAGGTATTAGGGAGGCCAGCAGGTGATGCTTACCATGTGGTCTGTGTGGTTCTTGACTTGCTGTGGTTTACTTCTTGTAAAAGAGTATGGGTATAACCCTGGTGTCCCGGTAAAATTGACCCTTCTCTATTATGGCCCCATAATAATCACTATCCCTGAATTGGCTACATCACTACATCCTCTCCACTCCACCAATAGCTGTTGTGTGTTGGGTGCTCTGGCACAATATGGCTACCGTCGCATTGTCCAGGTGGATGCTACACACTGGTGGTGGTTGAGGAGCTTTATATAAATCTAAGGAATAATAGTAATAGTAATTTTGTGTTGATATATGAACATGTTGAAATGTTTTGTTTTTAAATAGTGTCTCAAATGATTAAATGAAAGAGAGCTTATTGAGGGAAACCAGCTGTAATCAAGCAAAATAAAAAGCCACTGGGGAAATAATACAGTCCAGTTGGACACGCAAACAGCTTTTCTCAGACTGCCCTAGGACTTGGCCCGGAAACAATCTTAACTCTATTTAAAACACAACCAAACAACAGATGGATGAAAAAATCTCCAAATATCTTCCCATCCTGATAATTACACTTAAGAGGAGAATTCACACAGAAATAGATTAACATGATTTAATGGGGACTGCACATTAATCATTAACTACTACACTGATTCATTAACTACGGTGAACTACACTGACGGACTTGAAAGAACACTTTAGGCTACTTTGGAATAGTCTATTTCTAACAGTTATTATATGAAGGCTACTGATCTGGGAGGTTGAGAGTGCCTTCTCAGAGATACATAAAGAGCAGCCACTTTATCACTGTGTCATAGCAAATTTAGGGTACATTCACAAATGCAGTGTTTAGTCCATTTGAATCCAACTCAGTGCATTTTCTTTATCTTCAGTGTGGTTCCTTTGGGTAGATGACAACACAAGAATTGGGTGTGGACAAAATAAACAGACAGAGACAGTACAAGTCTCTGTCCAGTTTCAATCAAACTCTAGCATGGTTCAATTACAAACAGAAAGTGATTCAATTATGAATCGATGTACCTGCAGGAAGTGGACAAAACATGCAGTGTATTTTGGGGAGCATTTTTCAGTAGATGTGAGTTGCTAAAATAAGCAGCTCACATCTACTGAATTTAGTTATTAGTCTGTACTGAGAAATGGGATAAAATTCCACCGAGCCGATGTGCAAGACTGATCAACAGTTACAGAAAAAGTTTATTACTGCACAAGTTTATTACTGCAAGTTATTGCTCCACAAGGGGGTCACACCATATACTGAAAGCAAAGCTTCACATACTGTACTACTGCAACTCACAATTATGTAATATTGAACAATTTTCCTCATTAAATAAACGACCAATATTTTTTGTCTCATTTGTTTAATTGGGTTCTCTTTATGTACTTTTAAGACTTGTGTGAAAATCTGATGTTTTAGGTTATATATATATATATATATATATATATATATATATATATATATATATATATATATATATATATATATATATATATATATATATATATATATACACACACAGAAGTATAGAAACTTTCAAGCACCACTGTATTATTTAGTACTTTATTGAGCACCTACTATGTGTTTCCCATGCATGGGTGATTTTTGTCATTTTTCATGCAAATGGATCCTTTGAATGAATCCACTTGGTAAAGGTTTGTTTATTTTTTCCATCACTTTATTTCTGACCAATGAATAAAGGAGTTTTATGCATAAATTTTCAACCCTGTATGCCTATCAGCATTTTTATTTAATTTAGTTTTTGTTTAATTACTTGATGTGAGAAAACAAACCAAAATTAACCAAACATTTTGCATCTTTTAACCACCGCAAGTATGGGCCAATATATTCCAAGCATGAAATAGGGAAAGGGGACGGGCCTTCCATAGAGTGTCCATTACAAATCAGAGAATTCGAAACAAATTTCGATTGGCTCATCTGCTATATTTATGATGAAAAATGCTCCTCTTTTGATGTATTTTGGAGTGTGTTCCAGCGTATCCTGCTGTTAAATGCAGAATGCTTCACAAACTGTATGAAGATTGGCAGGCTTCATACAGTCTTTTAAATATTTGTTTTTTGTATTCTTGAGCTCAGCCCTCACCTGTGCCCCCCAGAATTCCTTTTGACCCCACAACTGGATTACCTCTGGTTTACAGCATTAGCAATCCATACAATCTCAACTGTGCCAGAAGATAATGAATGTAGGTAACAAAGTTTGAATCTATGTCCTCCTCTTTACTGATCAGCTTCTATGGGTTCAACAGGTGAGCAATGGCAGCAGTGAAACCTCTTTCACAGAGCTCCTGTTAATTAAAAAAGGCATGTCATACTTTCACCCCCTCTCTCCTGCAGGTTCTTTTTCCGGTTATCTTTTCTTTTGGCCTCAAGAGTGTCTGTGATGTGGAAATACATGGTTGATTCGAAGATGTCTGAACTCACATTCCAAGAGACCTTAAAGTGTGTTCCAATTTGTTCAGAAAAGCTACAGGAGTCCATTTAATCCTGACGGGGGGGCTTTTGTAGACACAGCTGCTTCCATATCAGAGAGAAAGTAAGAGAAAGAAAAGGAGAGAAAAGAGTGAAGGACAAAATGATGATTTTCTTGTCTCTTTTAAGAAGTGAGAGAGAAAGAACAGTGATAGCCTCAGGTAAAGGGGGTCGCAATAATCTGTCAAAATCCTCATTAAAAAGCCAGTGTTTGAGAAAGAGGCTGACAATGAACTCTGACATGAAGCCACAACATGAAGATTCTGATTCCAAGCCAAATTTAAGTGGTGTGCTCTTTAGGGGCTGAGGCGCTACATCTTTCCATCATCCCTAAATTGATTTTAAAAATATTGTGTTAGATATTAAGCTGAGTGACGCAGATGCCACACTGGGAACTAAATGAATTTGTGTCCAGATGCTGTTAAATGTGCTCATCTGGAAATTCAGATCACATTATGCATTCAGAGTAAATAGCAAAAAAAAAAAAAAAAAAAAACAGCAGAGATGCAAAAGTTGTGTATCCATAAGAGATTTATGTTCCAAATACTGTCCTACTACTGCACATTCTAAACCCAAGGGGATAGCAACATCTGTGTCAGAGCTCTTATTTCTGTCTGTAGCTCCTGACAGCTGAAACTCACTACCAATTCAGGATTTTATGATATGCTCAGTCGTCGTGACATTTGGGAGGAGGAGGAGGTAAAATGTATGCACTGAGATTTATTTGTGCTAATCCAACAATCAGTGTATGTACTGTATAGGCAGCAGGGATCAATAGAGAAGTAGGCAGAGCAAATCACGGAATAATCCATAATCACAGCCAAAGCATGAACAAAGAAGGTCAAAATGCCAGGAGTACAAGTCACAGAAAGCAAGGAAATTGTGGTTCATAACTACAGTATAACACATGCAATACTTTACACCAATACAAGTCATTAATACTAATCAATACGAGTCATTTATTATGCAAAAATGTGCAAACTGGTGCAATAAAAAGGAGAGAGCTCACTGGGACAAATCTAGATCCCTAGACCTGATGGTGCACAGAATAATGGTGTGCAAATTGATGATCCTCGTGGATCTTAGAGATGTAACGGTAGGGAAATTTCATATCACGATTATTGTGGCCAAAAATGTCACGGTTATTATCTGTATTATCATGGTATTGTTAAAATGTGCTGAAAATGTACTAAAAGTGCTGATACACACACTGAAATCATTTAAACAGGTTTTATATTTGACTATAAAGTGATGAATGGAGTCATTAAGCTTGCTCCGATAGTCTGTACATGGTGTCTGGCCACACACCGATTCTATCACTTGCCCACCGCAGCACCGCCCCCACTGTCGTTTTGCTTTTTGATTGTAATAAAAATCCTTTAGTTCAGTTAGAGAACGGATGCTACAATTAAAAACGGAACACCTCTGCTCCATCCAGTATGAGCCGAATGAGTAAGAGTCGCAGCACAGATCAGTAGGAGTCAGATTTCATTTAGTATGTGACGAGAGTGAGGCGAGCTGGACAAGACGATGGTGGAAGATTTGGTTTAATATAAGCGGTTTGTCATTGTACTGTTTTGTTGTTGTTGTGTTATTCATTAAGAATAATAATGAACCAGGGACATGCAGAGAGTTCCTCAGGTGCAGGGGCTCAAATGTAAAAAAACAAAAAAAACAAAAACAAAAACAAAAAAAAGCCTATATCACCAAAATGCTAAGGGGTTCGGGGGCATGCTCTCCACAATTTGTATTTATTTATTTATTTATTTTAAATAAAGCACTTAAATGCTGATTTGTAATGACTTTTCATTAGTTAAGTATTTGTAAAACACAGAGAGAGACAGGGGGACCAATAACATTGATTTATGAAAAAAATATAAAAATGGAGATACGAGCTCTGATGTATGTCATGGAATGAAGCTCAATTTATTCATTAATATTACTCCAAACAGAGAATTGTTCATTTAAAACACATTGCTAATATAATCATTGAGAACAGCTGCTAGTTAATGTAGCTAGCCACAGTACATGCTGAGACGTGGGTGCCATCTTGTGAGGATTGCTGTTTCTGTTGGTGAGTTAAAGCTATGAGTTGGAGGCTTTTTTGCTATAGAAAAAACATTCCATTGTCCAGTTTCTTGCTGGATGACAGTGTGGCCTACTATGGCAGTTCTTGCTGCAGCAGTACTGCCATACCATGGCGATGTTTTCCAGAAACATGACAGAAAATTAAAACACACAGTCTCCAACTCATAACTCCAACTCACCACCATAGGAGCGATCCTCACACAATGGTGTCCCCGTCCCAAACATCCAACACAGTGTGACATGAACTAGATAGCTAACTGATAGCTATCCATACAACTTACAAATTTGTCCTCCTCAGTCTTTTCTACTACTTTGACCTGCTCTTCATCCTCCTCTGTCTTCTTCCTCTTAAAATATTGAAGGAAGCTTATCTCTGTGTGAACATTTTGACTAACATTAACACTAAATTGTTTATGTACACATAGCGATGACACATACATACAATTTTTGCGTGCTAGCTAGTGTCGTGGAAATTTAGACAAACACCTTTACACTCGTCCTCTCAGATGACGAAGTTTATTATAGAAGGAAGATACAGGAAGAAGAATGAGAGTGCTCTGAAGGGCTTGCTCTCTCTCACACACACACGGGGTGCGATGCAAGTCTGCTGGTTTCAATAAAGAAGTCAACCCAGACAGGCTTTGTGGTTTTTGAGATCTTCAGTAAACGTGCAGGCATACCCAGACAAAGAAAACATGTTTGTGTCGAGTGCACACAAGAATTAACACACAAGTACATTCTGTACTGACTTGAATAACATGACCTTATATGGTCATATTATCTATCACTAAGTAAGACACAACAGAGACAGTAGAGTTATTAAACTAAAATATGATAATTTCTCTCACACTAGCTTGCAAACTTATACATATTTGACAGTTTCATAGGCTAAATAACTGTCTATACATACTGTAAATAACAAAACTGTCAATCAAAAACAGCAAACAATCAGCAATTTCATGGGCTGAAATAGCTACGATATCCCACCTCAAATAAAAATTGGTTAATTTTTCATCTATACGTTAGTGTGCTCAAGAGCGTTTGAATGCTGTGTCATAACCTCCCTCATCTCAGGACGACAGGTTTTTTCCACAGATGGTCACGAAATATTCGAATCATCTCCAAATTAATCCATTCTGCTTTCATTGTGTAAGAGTAGCCACCTCTCTGAAAATTCATACCATGTTTTGCTTGTTACCTTGCAGTGACAGACACTATGATCTCGTCAAGCTTGGCAACAGGCAAAGAGTTCAGCGATCCCTAGCTACTCGAGTCTGACCCCTGCTGTATTATAGCGAAAGTTCATTTATGTTTTATTGAATTATGTTTCTAAATGGGTTCATTTGGAGACTTTTCAACTCAGAAATCCTTGAAGACAGGCAGGATGTGTGAAATAAAATTTGAGATTAGGAAAAAGTGGGGGGACTAAACCTAGATTTTGAAATGTTGGGGGGGGGGGGGGGGGTGTCCCCCTCATGTATAATGGATCCTACGCCCAAGCATACATATAATATAATAAAGTTACTTACATGTAAATGGTCCACACTTATATAGCGCTTTTTTCCAAATCACTTTATACTGTGTCTCATTCACCCATTCACACACAAGGGGACGTCCCCTTTATTGTCTTCTTGTCAATATTACCTTCAGTAACAGGCTGATTCAAACAAGGCTGTAATAAGAAGCAATACAATAGGCATATTGCTTGTGAAGGTCTGGATAAGTAAAAAAACAAAACTCATAACTGAATGGTGAAAACAATTAATCAGTCCCTCCAGGATTTTGTGATTTTGCAATCGCAGAAATGAGAGTAAAATTAAGCAAACGTCGCAATATTAGGAGGAGTTTGCAATTTTTCAAAATTACCACAGATTTTCCGCAGATTTGGGCCAAGATGCATCATGTGATGTCATCACAACACTCATTCAGCCAAAGCCGTGTTCAATTATAGTGTGTCACACATGAGTAAAGGTCTCATTAACCAACAGACAACACTGCAAAAGACTGTGCTAAACAATAGACCCTTTTCACACTTGGTAAATGAAACTATGGCAGCCACTAAGGTGTATATGTTTTCACAGTCCCTAAAAGATTTGCTGACCTTTACGATTGGAGACGTTGATCGCCTAGTCCAAATGAAATCATCAACTGTTAAAACAAAACTCGACAAAGGCTACAAGTTCTTTTTCAAGAGTTATCTGCATGAAAACGAATGTAAGGCGATAAAATGTATTATTGTTGCAATGACTAGCCATAAGCTAACTTCTTTGGGTTTTCTTGGTATAGTGTCTAATGTGGTGAATATGAGAATAAAAGCTGTGCTTTTATTCTCATGCTTCAGGTCAATGAGAAAAAGTTAGGAACCGCCTAGGATTGAGGTTGTATAAAAGTTCAGTTCACTCAGTAGAGAGATCAATGTCTTGCTCTATCTGACGTCTAACTCTGTCAAACACACACACTCCTTTCGGTTGTGATATATAGTCATTCCACTTAAACCTTGAAGCTACGGCTCTGATTTCAGTGCGTTTCACAATTCCACCAGTGAGCGACTGCTGAAAGTCCTCTGCGATCCACAAACTAAAGTGTTTCCTCGTTTAATAACAAAATTTGCATTTACCTGCTTGCACCCACCTTCTACAAAGTTCTGCATCTTTAGGAAAATTATCGCTAACGTTAAAAAGAAAAAGGTGCCATATACGTGTACACCATTTACAATTTACAAAAAAAAGCACTTCATGTTACCACTTTTGCGGTATTAATGTCACAGACTTTAAACTTTAAGAGAAGGCTAAATGTATACGTCTCTCTTTCATTTTCTCTGTTAAACATTTGCTATTTGTCTTCCCTTCACTAATCAGAACAGTGAATGATTTTTTTAAATAAAAATAAAAAATTAAATTTACAAAAATCTATGAAAAACTGTTCCTTTTTCCTTAGTTAAATCATTTACATGAATGCATGAGACATGGAGCAACTGAGGATCACGCTATAGAATCTCTGATGGCTCATGTTTAAAAACTTCAGTTGGTGAACTATGGCCATTTTTATTCATATGCTAAACGGTTCTGCTAAAGTATTTTTTAAGTGCTCAGTTTTATCCATTATTTTACTTTGCTTGATCCACTACTTGATGATCCCTGCTGTAGGATGTCATTGTTGCTAACTGCTATCAGACTGTTCAATTCACCTAATGTAACCCTGGACTATGACTTTGTTATTTACAATAACAGTATAACAGTGTGTTTTCATGGATATGAAACACAGGGTTCTCAAAACAAAAAAATCTGTGTTAAATATAGGTGTGCAACAATTATTGGCACCCATATAAATTCATATGAGAAAAATTGTCAATGCATTGACAATATGAAGGCTCGGCGCTTCATCAAACACGTCATTGTTCGGTCAAATTTATTCGGCCTTTTCACTTACTTTTTCACAGTACACCAAAAGTGCTTTTTTTGCTATTTTCGGACGAATAATTTTGGTTGCCGAACATTCAGTGCATCCCTAATTTGAAGTATATTCCCATTCGCATATTTTACATTTTTTTAGTATACCTGGGTGACTAGGAACAGGAAATTGTTCAACCATGACTTCTTGTTTCACAGGGGTATAAATATGAGGTAACACATAGGCCAAATTACCTTAGTCATTCATAACAATGGGTAAGACCAAGAAATATAGCTGTGATGTGTGGCAAAATGTTGTTGAGTATTTTTGTGATTTTTTTTTAACCATAGATCAAAAGGTTCAACAATAAAGAAAATTTTTCACAGCCTTCTTTGCTCATATTTATGAAGGGTGCCAATATTAGTGGGGGGCACTGTATCAGTGCATCAGGTGCATAAGTATGTAGGTAAGCAGGCAAGCAATAAAGTACACTATGTGGCCAAACGTATGTTCACACCTGCCTATCACACCCATATGTGCTTGTCATCCCATTCCATAGTTAATTCCCACTTTTCACTCTTCTGGGAAGGCTTTCCAATACATTTTGGAGCGTGGCTTTTGGGATTTGTGCTCATTCAGCCGCATGAATATATTTGAAGTGGGGATGCACCGAAATGAAAATTCTTGGCTGAAGCCGAATATAATGAAAAACTTGGCCGAAGGCCGAATACTGAACACGTTTTTTTGCGTTTTTTCCATTTATTTTAGCATTTTTTTCACCACTGCATTAATTAAATAGTCAAAATGTGCTTTTTCCTATTTTGTCTTGCTTTTCAAAGAAAAAATCAATTACAAAAACTACAATTTCAAAATATTTATTTAACACTGAACATTTTTTTTTTTCATTCCAGCAGGCATAGGCTACCAACAAGGCACAATATAACTTTCAATAAATAAATTAGTAAATAAAAATATTTTCATGTGGTCATCTTTGAGCCCCCCTTGAATAGCCTATGTTAGGCCTATAACTGACTGCTGAAAGAATGTAACACTCGGCAGCCTACAACAAAAAAGTGCATTGACAAGAGTGCGATAAATGGTTATATTTGGTTATATACGGCTGATTATATTTGGGATATATACCGCTCGCGTCCCTGTACACCTCGCGGAGTATTATAGTAGATATAGTATAGTTAGATACGTTGTTAATGTTATGTCCCCTTAAATAAATACGTCTTTACCTGCTTCCATACTCTACTCCCTTACGTCTCGCGATGTGACAGAATACTCCAGGACAGAAACAAAACAAACGCACGTGTCCACAGTAAACAATGTCACGGTTGTCAACATCCGAAGAGCATGCGCTCGTGCACGTAGCTTGTGCATGTGCACGCCCCCTCATAGCTCCGAGAGCGCTGCCGGAAGTGGAGGTCGTGAAATTCGCGCATCTCTCTCTGGTTGCTAGGCTCGGCGCTTCATCAAACACGTCACTGTTCGGTCAAATTTATTCGGCCTTTTCACTTACTTTTTCACAGTACACCAAAAGTGCTTTTTTTGCTATTTTCGGACGAATAATTTTGGTTGCCGAACATTCAGTGCATCCCTAATTTGAAGTATATTCCCATTCGCATATTTTACATTTTTTTAGTATACCTGGGTGACTAGGAACAGGAAATTGTTCAACCATGACTTCTAGTTTCACAGGGGTATAAATATGAGGTAACACATAGGCCAAATTACCTTAGTCATTCATAACAATGGGTAAGACCAAGAAATATAGCTGTGATGTGAGGCAAAATGTTGAGTATTTTTGTGATTTTTTTTTTAACCATAGATCAAAAGGTTCAACAATAAAGAAAATTTTTCACAGCCTTCTTTGCTCATATTTATGAAGGGTGCCAATATTAGTGGGGGGCACTGTATCAGTGCATCAGGTGCATAAGTATGTAGGTAAGCAGGCAAGCAATAAAGTACACTATGTGGCCAAACGTATGTTCACACCTGCCTATCACACCCATATGTGCTTGTCATCCCATTCCATAGTTAATTCCCACTTTTCACTCTTCTGGGAAGGCTTTCCAATACATTTTGGAGCGTGGCTTTTGGGATTTGTGCTCATTCAGCCGCATGAGGTCATTAATGCTGATTAATGAGGTCGGGCTCTGATGTTGTGCAAGCAGCCCCGGTGTTCCACTTCATTCCAAAGGTGTTCAGTGGAGCTGAGGTCAGGGTTTTTGTGCAGGCCCGTCGAGTTATTCCACTCCAGCCATGGCAAACCATGTCTTCATGGACCTCACTTCATGGACCTGCTGGAATGGGTTTGGTCTCCTCAGTTCCAGTAAAGGGAAGTCATAAAGTTACAGCATACAAAGACATCCAATACAATTGCGTTTACAACATTGTGGCAACAGTTTCGGGAAGAATTACATATGGGCATGATGGTCAGGGGTCCACATACTTTTGGCCGTATCGTGCATGTACATAAATAGTCATAAGCAAGCGTGTACACAAATGCAAATGTAGATAAATAAGCAAGTAAATAAGCAAACATGCAAATATGTAAGCAAGCAGATATCTGAGTACATAAGTAAGTAAGCAAGCAAGTATGTATGCATGCAAATAGGATAATAAGTGGGCAAGTAAGTAAGTTCCCAAATACATAAGTAAGAAAGTTAGCAAGCAAGTGCATAACTAAGCAAGTACATAAGCAAGTAAATAATTAAGCAAGTACTATATGTACGTATGCAAGTATGTAGTTAAACACACAAGTACATAAACAAGCAAATAATTTGGCTGCTTGCCTGTCTGATTATATGATTACAGGGGTGAAATCAGTTCACATCAGTTAATATTTCAGATATGTATTTATTCCATGGGGTTCTAAACTTTCCAAAGTGTAAATGACTTTCTTTCTCCTTAAGCTTACTCACTTCAGTGCTGCCATGGCAACAACTAGCAATGCTCCCTGAGATGTTATTAATGTTAAATTATTGCTCTTGAAGTGTTTCTCTACTAAAAAAAAGGGAGAAATCTATAAAGAACCTTCTCTGACTTAAGTACATTGTTCATACATCAGTGCATATGTTTCCCTTAATAAAGGGAACATAAGCTCTGTCTTCACTCAATGCCTATGAAATTCACAGATATAAAAATATTCACATATCTTTTTTTTTTCTGAAGGAAGCTGTCATTCTCACAGCTAATGCATTTACATCTCAGTACATATGAATAAGGAGTGGATTGTTTGTGGTGCTTGAGAATGTGAAGAGGCATATATAAATAGCTATGAGAAACAACTTTCTGAATTAACTGACACGTCCAAAGAAGTTATGTCTGAGCCAGGGTTCATGACACAACATGTATATCTCAGGGTTGAGCAAAGAAAATCTGCAGAAAGAAGAAATAAATAACTGGGGCTTTCAGTGTAGGAACATTTCCAGGGCATGGTTCAGAACCTTTTTTCCTCAGTCAATTGGCAAAAATGATCACACAGATGGCCCACCCACCCAATCCACCCAATCCACTCCATCCATCCAGCCATCCCTCCATCCACTGCCATGTCAAAATACAGATTGAGACAGGGCACAACTGAGCAATTGAAGGTTAAGGAACTTGCTCTAGGAACCAACAGTGGTAGCTTGGCAATTCTGAGATTTGAACTCCCTACCTTCCAATCATTAGCACAAAGCTGTAACCAATACATTATGAACAGTGCACTATTGTGATCATATGTAAGACATACAACTCATTCCAGTACATACTGGATAATTAATATTTAAAGGTCAAATCAGGACAGACCAGGGCCAACCAAAATTAGACCAACGAGAATCGCTGTGTCTGTAAATGCACCCTCATTCACTATTTACTATATAGACTGCCGGATATAGAGCAGTATATAGGGCAGCAGTGAGAAAGACACTGGAATGAATTCAGACAGACTAATAGTATTCTGGAAGGAGATCAACTAAAACTACAGAAATATTGAAAGGAATTTTCTGTTAAATAAATTACCTATTGATTTAGTAGTCATGAAACAGCATTTTTACTATTATGTAAGTTGATGGCTCTGCTATTCTTCCTCACAAATATGTTTCAAGGTGAAAAAAATGCTATGCATTGGCGTGTGCCCTGGTTAACAGTGTTCATTCATTCATCCTTAGTATCTGCATGGTCAGTCATAGTGGTTTAATGTAGGGTACTAGTTTGTTTATAGTTTGGGAAATACAACCAACTCAATTCATTAGAAAATATTGCGGGCAGATAGAAACAAAAACAAGAACTGTACTAGCTGGATTTAGAAAAACACACACACACAAAAATAAACAGCCCATACATATCTCTAGTTAAGACCAATTATGAACTCAAGTAACATAGCTTAGGTTGAGTCAGAATTCACAGCCCATCATGAAAGTGCTGACATTTCTAACTCATGGTTGTTGTTTTTTGGGGGCATAGTGGTAGAGTTCATATAGAGATACAATCCCAATTCCAAAAAAAGTTGGGACACTGTTTAAAATGTAAATTAAAACAGAATCCACTGATTGCAAATATCATAAACCCATATGTTATTCAAAGTAGAACATAGAAAACAATTGTTTAAAATCAAGTGTTTAAACTGAGTAAATGTACCATTCTAAGAAAAAATAAGGTAATTTTGAATTTGATGGCTGCAACAAGCATCAAAGAAGTTGGGACGGGGCAACAAAAGGCTGGAAATGTAAGTGTTACTAAAAAGAAACAGCTGGAGGTTAATTGGCAACAGGTCACTAACATGACTGGGTATAAAAAGAGTATCTTAGAGAGTCTTTTAGAAGGTTCATGTCTACAATTTGTGGAACAATTTCAGAATAATGTTCCTCAACGTAAAATTTAAAAGAATATGAATATCTCATCATCTACAGTACATAATATTATCAAAAGATTCAGAGAATCTGGAGATATCACTGTGCACAAGGGACAAGGGTAAAAATCAATATTGCATGTCCATGATCTCAGGCGGTACTGCATTTAAAACAGGCATGATTCTGTAAGGAAATCACTGCATGGGTTCAGGAACACCTCAAGAACTCGTTGTCTATGAACACAGTTCACCATGCTATCCACAAATACTGGTTAAAGCTCTGTCATGCAAAGAAGAAGCCATATGAGAACATGATCCAGAAACACCACCATCTTCTCTGGGACAAAGCTCATTTAAAATGGACTGAGGCAAAGTGGAAAACTGTTCTGAGGTCTGACGAATCAAAATTTGAAATTCCTTTTGGAAACCATGGACGCCGCATCCTCTAAACCAGGGGTGTCCAATCTTATCCAGAAAGGGCCGGTGTGGGTGCAGGTTTTCATTCCAACCAAGCAGAAGCCACACCTGAGTCTATTGAAAGCCAAGATCAACTGATTAAACAGGTGGAATCAGGTGTGGCTCTTGCTTGGTTGGAATGAAAACCTGCACCCACACCGGCCCTTCTCGGATAAGATTGGACACCCCTGCTCTAAACTAAAGAGGACTAAAGAGAAGAGGGACCATCCAGCTTTTTTATCAGCACTCAGTTCAAAAGCCTGCATCTCTGATGGTATGGGGGTGCATTAGTGCCTACAGAATGGGCAGCTTGCACATCTAGAAAGGCACCATTAATGCTGAAAGGTATATACAGGTGAGAGCAGTATATCCTTCCATCCAGATTTTATCCCATCTTTACTTCTGAGATACCCTGCCTCTCTAAGATACTCTTTTTATACCCAATCATGTTACTGACTTGTTGCCAATTAACCTAATTAGTTGCAAAATGTTCCTCCAGCTGTTTCTTTTTAGTAACACTTACTTTTCCAGCCTTTTGTTACCCCCGTCCAAAATTTTATTGTGACGTGTTGCAGCCATCAAATTCAAAACATACCTTATTTTTTCCTTAAAATGGTACACTTCCTCAGTTTAAACATTTTATATGTTTTCCATGTTGTATTATGAATAACATATGGGTTTATGAGATTTGCAAATCATTGCATTTTGTTTTTATTTACATTTTACACAGCATCCCAACTTTTTGGGAATTGGGGTTGTACAAATATTTCAAGCACCAAACAGATACAGATAGTGGCATTGCATTTCACCCCTAATGGGCAATGATATTATGAATTACCAAGGAAACAAGATTGTCTATTGAGAATTTAGACATCACTGCAAAATGGCTGGGGCCTATATGGTGCACTACTGTATATAGTGAACAAGAGGCTTTGTGTATCTTTCCTTTAGACATTATGGAAAATGTTTCAATTCAATGTCATAGGCTATTAATAGTCTTCTGGGGCAGCAGTGCTACTGCAGTCCAGTGCCTGTTAGAATCCCCAAATCCTGATGTTCCTCCACAACTTACTACAGTGCTAAATGTGATTTAGTACAAGCTAATAAGGTCTAACTACAGTACTATCTGATTGCCTCATGTCAGATACATCACCAGCATTTTCTCTGTGTTAACAATAGAAGTCCTCCCCAGAGAAATCAACAACTCCTTGTGTAAATTACTTCTCATCCAGTAACTAGTGGCATCAGGCAGACCTATAAATAGCCAAGCCTAGGGAGTCCGCTCATTCTACGCAATGACCATGAGCCTGTGCTGATGGCCCACATCTATAGTTGCAATCAAAATTATTCAATCCCCATTGCAAATCAGGTTCATTGTCAAAATTTACAGACTTTCAGCTGTTTGCAATGAACAAATCAAACAAAAGCAATTGAAATAGTTCAACACAATGAATGCTTCAAGTGGTTTCCCCAAAATAAAAAAAACTCTGGAAGACATCCTCCTCTGGCTGATACTGGCAAAAAGAGAGGGGGGGACGTGAGTGCACGTGCACTCCTAAACGCGCTCGCACACACACACACACACACACACCCACACACACACAGACGCGCACACACAGACGCGCACACACACAGACGCGCACACACACAGACGCGCACACACACAGACGCACACACACACCTTATACTCTGAATGCAAGCATTAGTTTAAATTCACTGATATGGTGGCAGACCAAAAAGTTTTGTTAAAAGCATGAACATTTGAATAATTATTAGAGACATTAGGCTACATGTAGCTGACAGGACACGGGCTGAATGACGATGCATGGTGGCCCATTCGGAGGTAGTTTATAACGTCGCAATGCGTTAGTGTGGTTAACAAATAACTGGCTATCACAAATATTACATGGAGCATAACGTAAGCTGGTTTCACTGCCACAAGGCCAGCTGCCTCAAACAAACATAATATAGGACCATCTTTCATGTGCTTCACCAAATTCCAGGTGTTTCCTCGCTTTGTTTGAAATGAACGATAGCATCGGATGCTCACCGGAAACCGATACTAGCTTTCCTCTCAACGAGTCGGGGCGGAGCTAAACTTAAAGCTAAGCTAATCTTTTGTAGTTTTTCCTGTGTGCTTGTAGGCGTTCTTCTTCTTCTTCTTCTTCTTCTGCACCACTTGTGGACCTACTAAAACACTTGCGCACATTTGCTGCCGCCATCAGGTCCGGAAGAATCGCAACCCCGGTACTTCCGTTACCATCGTAACCAACGGATATGCAGAAAAACAAGTACCGTCACATTTTAAGAATGTTGGTACAGACTTTGTACTGAAGTATCGGTTCTTGTGACATCCCTAGTATGCACAAGCTACTAAATTGCAGTTAGTGCATGTCAGAGGTGATTTTTAAAGAATAATTGCATGAATGGGAAGCACAGTGATGCAGTGGTAACACTGAAATTTCGATTTCAATGCCTGTAATCAGTGAACTGATACACTACTGTGTATACTAAGAAACGCAACACTACTGCCCAATACGGCATAATGCACATGCTTCATGCCATTAGCTGTGTTTTGACGTGAGTAAACATTTATCTCATAGACTATTCATGCATCTGAGACCATGTTCCGTCAATTTTAACCCATCAGGTTTTTTTTACTTTTGTACAAAGTAGCATGAGGTAATGTTTCTTAATAGGGCGGGAAAGATTGAGGAAAATGACCATAAATTAGAAATACAGTTAGAAAAACTTTTAAAATCAGCCAACTCTTTACTAGGTGGTTAATAATCATGGTTCAACTTGGGACAATGTGCTTTCACTATTTTCATTGACCACAAATGAATGATTACAAACCAAAATATTCCTGACATTGTATGTCATGATGCAAACAGCATGTTGTGTAATGTAATGTAAAGAGTTCTCACATTTTAGAGGTTTTCTCTGTTGCCAAATGCGCCACCATTTCCAGCAAATGTTTTCAGTAACATGATGTAGTGCGCCACAGCATGCTTCATAACAGTGCATCTAATCAACAATGAAATTGCCAGTTATATTTATATAGAATTTGTTTTGATTATGTCAGTGGTTGTTGCAGTCCTAGATAATTGTGCTTTCAGTTTAATGCTGATATAGGCAGTCAAACAATGATGAAAAACAATACAATATGAACACAGAATAAAAGAGTGCATGCTCTGTTCATAAGGTGTCAATGAAAACATTTTACCGGCTCTATATAAATACTGCTCGCATTAGAGCTGTGAATGTCTAATAAACTGTGTCATGGTAATATTCAGCATTTTAATTAACATTCGTCATTTCAACATGCTATGGCATAAACTTGGTAGACATCTGCATTACAGAAAGCTATTAAATGGTACATTTTTTATCTTCAACTAGAAGAAACATGCTTTTACCAATATAATACATGTCCTTTGGTCATACTAATTTGTGACTTTAATAAATCACACTGTGGGTGCTAAATTAATCTATTCGGATTGAGACTGCCCTTTATTTTGCACCTTTAGGTTGAAAGGTCTCAAATTTATTAAGACCAACATGCCAAAGGGACATGTTATTTTGCTAATTTGACAGACACAATCCTTTAGAGACCCTCTCATTGAATCAAGTTTGCACACACAAATAGTGTGTATTTCATTTATGAAATATAGAAAAAGAAGTATATCACTGACATATGCAAAGTATAATTAGTTTTTCTCTTGAAAACCAGCTCATGGATAATAAAAAATAAATAAATAAAGGATTTAAAGTGAATTATCCTTAACATTAACATTCTATAACAATGTCATGTTTTCTTTAATTCCCCAATTAAGCTTAACAGAGAAAGCACCTGTTTTAAACTGAACACAATACAGTGAAAATTTTAAGATCGGTAACATTAGCCTATTCAGTTATTCCGTATTTTAAGGAATGTTCATATAAATCAGGCTACAATTTTATTCTGCCACAGAGTGAATAACCTATATATAGATGTGTGTATATATATATATCAAACAATTGCAAACGCAACATACGTTTTTGCAAAAATATCTTTGTGAAATATAGGTGTGCAACAATTATTGTCACCCCCATGGTTAAATATGGTGGTGGCTCTTTAATATTTTGGGCTGATATTTGACTCTATCAAATATCAACAGATATTAAATGAAAACCTGACTGCCTCTGCCAGAAAGCTTAAAATGATCCAAAGCATATGTCAAAATTAACACAAAAATGGTTTACTGACCACAAAATCAAGGTCCTGCTATGGACATCCCAGTCCCCTGATTTCAAACCCATAGAAATCCTGTGGGGTGAACTGAAGCGGAGAGTCCACCAGCGTGGACATCGAAATTTGAAGGATCTGGAGAGATTCTGTACGGAGGAATGGTCTCAGACCCCTTGCCATGTATTCTCCAACCTCATCAGGCATGGGAGATAGCACAAAGTATTGACTAAAAGGGTGCCAATAATTGTCGCACACCTATATTTAACAAAGGTGTTTTTTTTTTTGGATAAACCATTTGACATCTATGAGAGCAGGGTATTTTTGTGAATTTTTTTAAACAATTTAGCCTTCTTTGCTCATATTTACCAAGGGTGTCAAAATTAGTGGAGGGCACTATATTATAATCAATGTAACAAAACAAAGGACTAGACAATACTCAAAGAGGAAGCAGGCAAATGGTCATGTGGTTGCCAAACAGGCATAAATTGGACAAAACTAAATCAAACTTAACTAAAGCAGGCTACAGTTAACATTAATTAAGACAGGCAGAGAAGAAAGTCAAACACACAGTGCCAGAGCCAGATTTTACAAAGTTACACTGAGAATCTAGGTTATTTATAGGGTGCAGTGTGATTGCATACATGTCATTAATTAATGATAAAATAAACATGACATTTTTATATCAGTTGTCATGGCAACATATTCATCATATAGTAGTAGTATTGTAGTCTCTGTAATCCCTTTCCCCTACCCTTTTTTTTGCTGTTGGCTTTCACCAGAATGGTAACATATAGTACATGCATAGTACATGTGTACATATATATATATAAAATATGTTTAAATATAAATAAATAAATATGCTAACGATTAGCATGTTATACCACATTGTAATTAGTATGTGTGTGGTGGCACAAACATCAGAATCAGAGAGAATATTACACAGAACAAGAATAGGAACACACAGTGTAATGCTAATTAGGGGTGGGCGATATGATAATTTTAGGTTGTGAATTATTAAAATGTGAAATTGTGAGTACTGTGAAACTAAACACAATTGTCAGTTGCACTGAAAATGCTCAGACATGGGACCTTGTTTTATGAAACAGACACTACACATGAAGAAACAATAATAGCAAAGAGTAGACACTTCCTTAGCTTTCATTTTCTCCTCCAAGAAATCACCCCAAAGAGTTTGCTGAAACCCAGATAACATGAGGAGCACACCTGAGTGTACCAGCACTAAAGACAGAAATAGCACTGAAGTAAAGAAATGCATTTAAAAAGGCACTTTTAAGAAAAATGTAAGACTGAAGACAGGCTTAGTATATAGTACAATACATAGTATTTAGTGATAAACATTTTTATGTCACATTTTGTAACAGTCCATACAGAATTTCATTGAGTATTTTTGTGATTGTTGGCAAAAATGCTTGGTTTTGGTGCAGCTTTAAAAAAAAAAAAAATCAAAATGAGCTGTACTCAGGTTCGATGCACGTGAATCAAAGAGGGCTTTGGCTGAATGCACGTTGTGATGATGTCACATGATGCGTCTTGGCCCAAATCTGCAGAAAATGTGTGTTCATTTTTTAAAATGGCAAGTTCCTCTGTTCATTTCAGCTATCGCAAAATCGCAAGTTCTTGGAGGGACTGTTTTAAGAAGTATCTATGCATGATTGTTTTAATTTTAAAAATAATTGTTTACATTGGGAAGCGCATTTTATTAGTTTGAAAAGGTACCTTGACTTAAGTGGTCTTTCTTATTCATTTTCTTTGAGGTTGCAAAATCCAACATGAAAAATAATTGTGATAAGTTCACAGATCATGAATCAGCCTAAAAAAGAAGACAATAGTATATGATTTCTTTTGCCAGATCGATCACACCTACTGCTAAGGTTGGCTGTGTCTGTGGCAGTATAAAATTATAGGCTTATTACTATTCAAATGCATTGGATTATTCTGTCAGCTATTTTTTTCCACTTGGCTTAAAAAAAGTGAAATGGGTCATTTTAAGTAAAATACTCAAGTACTCATAATGCTCAGCATGACTGAGTAAATACATGTGTGTTTGTGTGTGTGCACGTGAGTTTGTGGCTCATGCATAGTTACTTTCTCATTTAAAAAGTCAGCTGCTGTACAGCAGCTCTAAACAGGCCAACACTGATGAGCTGCACACCTGCCTGAGCTTTCACACACACAGACACACACACACACTGCTCACTCACTGAACCCTAGCCAAAAAATGCTGAGTGACTAAATGTGCCTAAGACCAGCTTGAGTACTCTTTAGCGCAGCCAGGTGATAAAACACAACTCACACTCATTCAGAGTTTACTCAGTGTGCATACCAGGACAAATCTTTTTTTTTTTTTTTTTTTTTTTTTTTTAACTGAAAGTGGAATAATATTATTTCTATTTCACCATAAAACTTTTCACTTCTAACAAACATCAAGATCATTAGGTTCATGGCACCAAGTGCTACAAATGACAGGTTTTTGCAAATCTGAAAAACGTATAAGTAAATAAATGTTTTGATGCTGTTATCCTGAGTTTTTTGTGGAAAACTACTTGAATTGGCAAAACTCCAACTGCACGAAATTGTTTTGCACGGTCTTTCACGTTGACGTTTGTTGGTAAATGAGACTGTTTGGCTGTACTAATGTTTGACATACCTGAAGAGGGTTTTGGCTGAATGCGCGTCGTGATGACGTCACATGACGTTTCTTGGCCTAAATCTGCAGAACAACTGAGGTAATTTTGAAAATATTGTGGACTTTGCTTGGTTTTGCATTCATTTCTGCAATCGCAGAATCCTGGAGGAACTGACTACTGCTATCTGCTTTAATCAAAACTATTACACAAAAAGCTATTATTTTAGTGTAGCTGTAGTATTGTTGCTATGTAATATTTACTTCAGTCCTGTTGTTATATCTTACTCTAAAAGAGCTATATGAAAATAAAACAATATGTATACATACATATATGCATACACACATTGCAGCCTTCAACATTCTGAAGCTTGTTGTCAGAAAAAGTGCACAAAAGTATCAGACGCTTCTTGGGCTGAGATTGGTAAAACATGGGGGTTAATAATGAAAAGGAGGAGGTGTGTTTTTCTAGTGGTCTCTGTGTAGATGGTAGTTTGTCATTATTGTTTAAACTGTCTAGTCCCCTGATGCGAACACACATCATCAGACAAGTGGTTTGTCAATATTTTCCTGTCCTAACAATAAGCTCTGCCAGACTTTTCAATTATGCATGCTATAAGAGAATTATTCCACACTCGATGAGTGGACGCTCGATGGAAGCCTCTTTCCTCTGCTGATCCTCAACAGGGGCAAGATTACTTAAAAGTCTGGTGTGAATATAGGGCATATGCTGAACACAATTCAGTCAAGTCTCTTCGCGGACAAAAATCAATGTAGGACACTGTTTAAAAAAAAAATAAAATAAAAATTATTTAAAAGCCCAAATGGACATTTAATCGTCTTAAAACAGAAATAATGGATATTGAAATATGCTCACACCAGTAAAGTGGAATTGGAAGTATAAAGGGGGGAAAAAACTATGATTTTATTCTAATTCAGGTTATGACTTCACAGTTTTGGTGCGATGTAAACATGCAGAATAAAAGCTAACGTCTCTATGTGCCTTCACACACTCTAGCCCTCTGTCTTTCTCACTAATAAGTCTCTGTGTCAATTGCATGGTTTGGAACGGCCAGCTGGACAGATCCGGAGAGATGTGCCGTTTGTGCGTATGTCATTAGCCGGTGACACTATGCCATGATGAGCAGCTGTCCCTAATACTCACCGGATCCCATAATCCATCACCATTTCCTCTGCTTATGGCAGGAAACGAGCACAAATAAATCAAGTTTATATTCAAGTAATAGAGATTCATTTGGAAATGTGCAGATCCAGATTAAGCCAGAGTTCATGAATCAGCTGGATGGCTGTACTATCGTCACACTAACATGCTGTCTGGCTCTGAAACTGTGCTGGTGGCTATAAAGTCATTAGATGTTAGTGAGTACAAAGAGCTGATGCGTATTCATCAGTTTCCTGTCAAGTAGTCTACTCAGCTGATAACGTGTGATGATGGTAAGAAAGAGAGGATGAGACAGTGAGAGAGAGCGATAGAAAGGAGGGGGAATTAAATAGATAAAGTTGAACAGCTTTCTGTGGAAAAAAAAAACAAAAAACAAATTAGCATCATCTTATCACCTGGGTGTTTTTCTATTTTTTTTTTATTTCTTACGCGTTAGTCTTTTGAGAAATGCTTCTCACCACTCTCACCACCCGACACATGGATCATTCAGTAAGGGTCTAACGAAATCCACTCAGCATTCTGCACTAAGTGGGTCTACTGCAAGTGGATTCTCAGTAGCCTGGTTAAAAACAGTCCCTCATTAACACATAACCTCAGTAAATATTCAGATTAAAGCAAATGGATAAAATCCCTAGTTGCTGGTTTGAACAGTTCTATTGCCTACCAGATAGATCTTAAAATAGCAGAATAATAAATACAATCATACTTAACTGGGTGGCACTAATTATAATAGCAGGGTGATCAAACAGTATAAAGCATCTTTCTCTGGCCTACCTATCAAGCTGACTGTTATATATTTAGCATTTAATGTTGTACATCCATAAGAAGAGTTATAGAAGCTATACAAGACTATCCTCGCTCACCAGACTATCCTAAATTCTCTCTCTTGTGACTGTGAAACCAGAAAGCACAAGAAATCACTTCTGTGCACATCCACAATTCACCACATCCACAATTTTTCTTTGTTAAACAATGCTTTTTTATTATTAGTCTTTGTGTCAGGGTTTTCCCTCCCATGCCAAACGTAGCATGCAGAGGCATTCAGCACACATAACATCCCACAGTGCTTCGGTGCTTCTGTGGCTTAGTGTTTAGTACACTTGCCTTGCACCTCCAGAGATCGGGGTTTTATTCCCGCCTCTGCCCTGTGTGCATGGAGTTTGCATGTTCTCCCCGTGCTTTGGGGGTTTTCTCTGGGTTCTCTCGTTTCCTCCCCCAGTCCAAAGATATGCGCTGCAGGCTGATTGGCATTTCCAAATTGTCCTTAGTGTGTGAATGGATGTGTGTGAGAATGTGCTCTGCAATGGATTGGCACTCTGTCCAGGCTGTCCCCTGCCTCATGCCTGGAGTAGGATAAACGGTACAGAAAATGGATGCATGGATGTTTCTCTCATGTGTTCTTATTGCCCGCATCTGTTTTGAGTTTTACCTTAGATTAGGTGGTATAGTTAAGCCTTCATGTGTCATGAGCACAAGTATTGTGCAGTGTTTTACTGTATGACTTTATCATGTGTTTCTTATTATGTTTTTTTTTTTTTTTTTACCTTTTGCATGTTTCTTGATTCACGTGTTTTGCCATGCCTAGTTTGTTGTTTGTTCATAGCCTGACCTACATCTGCTTTTTTTGTTTTGTTTTTACATTGATCTTGCCTTGTGTTTTGGATAAATCTGCTATGCTCTCATTAAAACACTTTTATTGCAATTGCAGTCGCCTCCACCCGCATTACATGACACTTAGATTATGTGGAGCATCCACCATACAATCATCTGTTACTATAGAAACAATAATGTATTAGAATGTGTGCATTTATATAAAGTTGTGCAGTTATTGAAAATCAGAACCCCCTTCTGATTTGAGAATCCAAACGCATTACAAATCATTAAAAAATTACCTAATTAATAACAAACAACTAGGGATGCACCAAATGTTCAGCAACCGAAATTATTCGGCCGAAAATAGCAAAAAAAGCATTTCGGCCGAATAAGTGAAAAGGCCAAATAAATTTGACCGAACAATGACGTGTTTGATGACGAGACCAAATAGCCTAGCAGAGTGAGACGCGCGAATGTCACGACCTCGATGAGGGGGCGCGAATGCACGAGCCATGGACACGTGCGTTTGTTTTGTTTCTGTTCCGGAGCATGTTTCTGTCACGTCACGAGACGTAAGGGAGTACAGTACGGAAGCAGGTAAAGACATATTTATTTAAGGGCAGGCAGACAAATCCTATATCTACTATAATACTCCGCGAGGTGTACAGGGACGCGAGCGGTATTTATCCCCAATATAATCAGCTGTATATAACCGAATAGAACCATTTTTTGCACTCTTGTCAGTGCACTTTTTAATGCACTTTTTAGTAGTAGGCTACAGAGTGTTACATTCTTTCAGCAGTCAGTTATAGGCCTAACGTAGGCTATTCAGGGGGGGCTCAAAGATGACCACATAAAAATATTTTTATTTTACTAATTTATTTATTGAAAGTTATATGGTGCCTTGTTGGTAGCTTATGCCTGCTGGAATGAAAAAAAATGTTCAGTGTTAAACAAATATTTTGAAATTGTAGTTTTTGTAATTGATTTTTTCTTTGAAAAGCAAGATAAAATAGTAAAAAGCACATTTTGACTATTTAATTAATGCAGTGGTGAAAAAAAATGGCAAAATAAATGGAAAAAACACGAAAAAACGTGTTCAGTATTCGGCCTTCGGCCAAGTTTTTCATTATATTCGGTTTCGGCTTCAGCCAAGAATTTTCATTTCGGTGCATCCCTACAAACAACATTAACAAAACACAAACTTCAGCATTAATAAAGTGTGAATAATGTTCAGATACGTTCATTAGTGTGTCGGTTCCAATCAGTCAATGCAAGTATTGATCGTCTGGCTTAATTGTACAGCTGCAACAACTAATCAATAAAATCGATAATAATTGATTAGCGTTTGTTAATGGTTATGATTCGTTTACTCATTACATTACTTCTGTTCCAAAAACACGCATCGGAGAGTAAATACTAAATTTGCGTGCCATATGACCTACTATACACGTACACTATGCATTATGTACTCTACTGTTTAGTGTATGAATTTTAGAAAGGTAATAACATCTCAATGGAACACTAGTGTTTTTTTTTTACTAACCGGAAGTATAAGCCGCTTCTTAGTCAGTGGGACATGACGTCATACGCACATAATGTGATGCCGCTAGCTTTAGTAGATACCCAGTCACCGACAATGACTTTCTTCCGTTTACTGTTTATGTCAATGTTACCTTTTATTCCCAACATGACCACAGTCACCATCCGATGGAGGCGTAATCATCAAGTGACTGAGGAAGAAAGTGTGTGACCTCCAAGTCCTCTAAGGCAGGGGAGCATTTTATATTAAACACCACGGAGAGGATCAAACTTTACAAAGAGGAGCTTGTGTAGCACGGAAGCACGATAGTGACGCACGAGCACAATCTTATGTTTATATCCAAAATGCTCCACTGTGTGCAAGGGGTTGTGGAAACTGGTGCGAGTTGCTTAAAAGGTTTAGTTTAATTTAAGTTTATTGTCACTATATGCTGTATTTGCACGCTTGGAGTGTAAATTCAGTTGTTTATTATAACGGAAGTGATCTATTAGTAACGAGGCCGCGTTGCTCCTCACTCACGGTGTAGACGCGGTGATAAACAGTGGGAGAGAAAGTAAAATTTGTAATGTCTAATTAAGACACTATGATCAAAAGTAAACACAATTAAAACAATATCTGAGTAACAGAAACCACGAGGTGCAGTGAAAGTGAGTTTTTATTATTCATTTAGGACTGTAGTTTAATTCAGTGCTTTTTGTGAATCCATAAAACATAATGAATGAATACTATTATATAATATAAACTAATATATGTATAAGTATATATACATGTTTATGCATTATTTTTTATGGATGCACAAAAAGCACTGAATTAAACTACAGTCCTAAATGAATAATATATATTCTGGTGTGTGTCTGTGTGTGCATTGGGTTCTTTTCAGTCTTATATAATTGGACAAACAGGTGTGTAAAGTTTTAGTCTGAAGTTTATATTTATAACACTCACTTTGTGGATTTTATTTTAAATAAACAAGAAATAATGGTACTGAAAGTTTGCCCCCCAGCGATTAATCGGAAAAATAATTGGCCAACCAATCGATTATGAAAATAACCGTTAGTTGAAGCCCTACTTAACTGGTTAATTATATATTTTTTATAAATTAATACAAGTGTTAGTTACTGTATTAATGCTGATGTACATGGTTTGTTCATGTTAGGTGAAGTGTTAAATGTCAGTTAGGGAAACAAATAAAGAAACAAATAAATGTCAGAAAGGCAACCTGCTTTCTTTCAGAAGAAAGTATAAAACTCAACTACTGTACTGTTTTCAACAGACAAGCTCTACCCACAGCCCCTATTAAATATCGAATGCAGCACATCCAATATCACACAGATGTTCAGAGGCTGCAGCAGCCTGAAGGTAAACTCTGGGAGGAAATTGCAGGGATTTGATTTAGTCCCCAGGCTTTGGAATTCACTGATAAGGACAGCAGATATATTAGGTGTCAACATGGGAGGGATGATTGACTGTAGGGAGATGCAATCAAAAAGATGGCAAAGACATTTAAGGGTTCTCTTTTTCTAAACTGCAAACAGTATTCTCTAGAAACAACGGCAAAGAATGCAGTGTCTTTTTAAGCTGTTTGCTTAAGCATTTGCTAAGCCATCATAGCAATTCTAAACCATTTTTCCCCTGGTTTTTGATGTGGAGACCCAGGAGGCTGACCTCAAAAGGAAATTGCCAGTAGCGGGTCTGCATGGGGAGCCTGAGACCTCTGGTATGCAGCAAATACATAAATAAATCACACCCGTTTCATATTCTGCAACGGGAAAACGAGAACAAATTTGCTCTAGCAGGCTGTCTGATGCACACAATTAAGCTATAAGTGAATGGTATTGGAGTGCTGTGCTGTGTTTAGTTAACCATTTACAACAATGTGGAATTTGTTCATGTCTCTAATGCTGAAGGAGCAATGTTTTAATATGTATGGTCCTGTACACCATGTTCAGCTTTGCTCTAGCACTCCACTGTGAACAAGAGTCAGTCCTAAAGTGAAGAAACAACATACTAAATAATTCAGTATCATGGTAGGTACAAAGCAGCTATTTTTTCACTGACATGTGCAGAGTCATTCTAGGACTCGTTCAGTCCTAGGATTTGGATCTTCCTTAAACTATTCAAAAGTTTACATCCATCTATCCATCCGTTTTCTGAACCACTCATCATACAAAGGGTCACGGGGAGCCTTGAGCCCTATCCTAGGAGACTCGGGGCAGGGGACACCCTAGACAGGGTGACAACCCAACCCAGGGCACAATCACACACCCACACACACACACTACACACGATTTGGAAATGGTAATCAGCCTACAGCGCATGTCTTCGGACTTGGGGAGGAAACTGGAGTACCAGAAGGAAACCCCCAAAGCACAGGGAGAACATGCAAAAAAAACACACACAGGCCAAAGGTGGGTGCTAAGTCACCATGCCCTCTCTTCAAAAGTTTTATGTGCTTAATTGTACTTTAAAACCATTCTGAAGTTAATAAATTTCCAAAAAGAACATACACAAAAAAAGGTAATTACATTTCTTTGATTATTGTTAAGAAGGTTAACCAGAGGGCTATGGGTACTGCGTGAGGAATTACACAACTCAAAGAGAGAGAGAGAGAGAGAGAGAGAGAGAGAGAGAGAGAGAGAGAGAGAGAGAGAGAGAGAGAGAGAGAGAGTTTTGTTGACATGATGAAATGAAAGACTACATCACTGCAAGCAGCTGTTCTGACAGCAACAACCCTTAATTATGACTTGTCATGAAAACTATGAGTTGTGGGACTCCAGAGTGATTTACTATACACAATGGAGCACACTTAAATGACTAAGCTGACATTTATCAAGCTTGATGCTGGAAAATAAAAATCAACACTAAGTCCAAGGCCTTGTCCAGTAAAACAAAAATGTCTCTGAGAACTATGTTAGCACTGGGATACATGGGCTGGGATTCACTGTGATGCTGTGAAAATGTGATTAAGTGGAAAATATCTAAACTGAAACTGTGCCTAACTAAAAGGTCAGAAGCTAACATATGTCCATTCTGAATAATTGCATATGATTAAGAAACTGCACGTTGATGCATTTTTAATGAATAGCACATGATGCGAGCGCTAAAGCATGACCTATGTCTTCAGTCATAAGCATAATCATTTGGGATTTCATTATTTATGATCCTGACATGAACATACACACAGCTTGTAAAACATGTTTAAGAAACAAAGAAGAGGGACAACAAGAATGAAAAGCAAAAGTTCTTCTAATAAAAGGACAGGACAATGAGGGATAGCTCACTTCATCAGTTTCTCCTTTCAGTTGTTGCTGTTCAGCTGAACATAATAGTAGCCGCTATAACCTGTGGTATGCTTTCATCTAGCCCTATGTAATGTGCTTGCCTCTAATCCAGCATGTCACACTAAGGTGTTGATGTAGGTTAATACTGTACGATTCCCCTTCCTGACAATGAGATAAGGGGTGGCTGGGTGACACTGAGGAACGTGTCAACATAACAATAAGGTCATTTGCAAATAGTATGCTGATGCTGAATACATTGTAATTGCATATAGAGTAGAGAAATGATGTAAAAATAAATAAATAAATTTAAAAAATAATTTAAAAAACCTCAATAATGAATTATAATGATAATTTGCTCATGCTGATCAGTGTGAAGCACATATTTTGACCAGAAATAACATATATATATATATATATATATATATATATATATATATATATATATATATTTTTTTTTTTTTTTTTTTTAAGAAGAAGCAAGAAACATTATACATTTATAGGATTTGCACAATATTGTGAAACAAATAAACGAAATTTGCTCAGCTACATCCAGGACAACAGCGTTTAATGATGGGGAAAGCTTCACTGCTGGACCTCATCAAGACTAACTGCAATAAATTTAGATTTCCTTGAGCTCCCACAGGCATCAAATGCCAACTAAAAGGACATCCAAACATGCATTCTAAAAAGAAGTAGCAGACTGATTAAGAAATGCTCCCAGATGAAAATAGGTCCAAGACAATGTTTAGTAAAACATTCCAGTATTAATCCCAGTGACAAACACAAGTACACAAGCGCACACTCTCTCTCTCTCTCTCTTATATATATATATATATATATATATATATATATATATATATATATATATATATATATATATATATATATACACACACACATATACACATAGAGAGAGAGAGAGAGAGAGAGAGAGAGAGAGAGAGAGAGAGAGAGATGAATAAAGGCCCAGTTCGTACCTGAGGAAGACGGTCTCTCCCTGTCGGACAGTGATATTGTCCATCACGGTATTATCGGATTGTGTGTCTCCCTGACTCCGTACCGGCAGACCTGCGGGAATAACAAGCATCAGCCTGAGACTCAGAGACACAACACGCCGCCATACACACTCTCCCACCATCTTTCCCAAAGCCGCTTGACTGGACACACACGCGCGGCTGAAGTGTGTTATAGAGCCATTAGAGCTGCTTGCTTAATCCGGAATGCCTCTGCAGGTAGAAGGAAATCCCCTGCGCACTGGGAGCGGATGGAGCGCGCAAACCGCTCGCGCCTTCACAGGATTAGCATCTTACAGAAAGCCTGTGTAGTCATGTGGCAAATATAGGCTGTCCTCGCTTTGCACGGATTGTTTAGATTGTTTTTCTGGCTTCCGATCGAAATCTCCTGTATGGCCAGATTACACTGTCGACTACTTTAAAGTTGAGAGCGCGTGCGTGCAGAGCGACTTTTGGTTGAAACTGAGATGCGGAATGCGCGCGCAGACTCGCACACACAACACGCACAGACATGCACACACGCGCGCGCGCGCACACACACACACGCGCGCACGCAGACACACACACACATACACACTCTCACGCTTGTGAAGTTGAGGAAACCTTACTTCTGTTAAACACTAGCTGCAATTCAGACAGCAGATTCATTCTTCCTACATATATTGTGTAAATGCACTACATAGCGTCCTCACTACACATTATGTATTGTACAAACACTGAGGCATTTAGGATTTATCCGTCCCATAGGCTCGCATGGACGCGTGGGAGAAGAAGATTAATAGATACTCAGTGTGATATGAATGGGGAGGCGTAGTCAGTCATTCCAAGAAATATAAACCAATTAGACACAAGGATGTTGTAATTGGATGGTGAGTCTGCTCTAAGCTAGGAAGAAATTAGTGTCTGAATCACCCCCTCTGTTCAACCAAACTGCACATTTTTTTCAGTGGCCTCTGATGTATCAGAACTTCCATCTCTGGGTAAAGTGCTTTTAAAATCGAAATATTGCATACATCATTCTTTTAACACCTCAGCTAACACATTTTTGGTACAGACATATTCTATATTGTAATTCCAAGAATGTCTCCTATCAGATTTCCCATCATTTCATTTAAAGCATGATCAGAGTGAATTTGTTCAAGCTAGCCAGTCTTAAACTTGGTTTACATCTAGCTCATTACACATCATTAAGAGTTGTTGAGAAGAAGAAAAAATGAAGAAGTGCACTTATGGTGTTCCACAAGGTTCTGTTTTAGGCTGTTTTCTGTTTTGGAGCTAGCAATTCTTATAAAATTATATTTAATTTATTATGCATTGGAGATTGGACATTCAGACATTCCATTTTGTATACCACTTATCCAACATAGGGTTGCAGGGAACCTGGAGCCTATCCAAGGGAGCATGGGGCACAAAGCGGGGTACACCCTGGATGGGATGCCAACCCTTCACAGGGCACACTCACATTCACACACTACGGACACTCTGGACATGCCAATCAGCCTACCATGCATGTCTTTTGGAATGGTGGAACCGAAGTACCCGGAGGTACACGCAAGCTCCACACACTCCCACCTTGGCGGAATTGAACCTCCAACCCTGGAGGTGTGAGGCGAACATGCTAACCACTAAGCCACCATGCGGCTGAGATTGGATATTATCAATGTGAATCATTCATTCATTTGTCTTCAGTAACCACGACGTGCTGTGGTGGATCCCAGGAACATTGCGCACAACCCAAGTATAACAGCATTGCCTATATATCCAAAAAGAGGCTTATATACTGTATATACTGTATATGAGTCAACACTCAAAGTTCACTTAAATATGAGCCAAGTATCTTTTGTGAATGACACATCACAAATTCAGTGCAAATGTTTTGCACCTGATGGATGTACACCTACACATACAAAAGCATTGATTGCTTTTTGATGATTCATCACACTGCAGTGCTACTAATCTCACTCAAGTCAATGTAATGAAAATCAGTCCGCAATAGACGTGTAGGCAACAGAAAGGCAAGCAAACAAACAAATAAATGAATGTGAAGTGAACCAATTACAAAGTTAACCCTTTACTGCATGGTGTTGCCATATGTCAACAATTAATTTATCTCCAATTTTTTGGCAGACAATATTACAAAACAACTATTTTCCAATGTAACTGGAAAAAGTGGCCTTTACCTTTGACATAAAAAAAAATGCCATATCACATGAACAGGAAGTGCTGTTTGCACTTCCTTTTCTGCAGTCAGTGGCATGGTAAAGTTCATCATCGGAGGGCTTTCAAAATTATATAAAAAAATTATATTAAGGCAAAACTACTTAAATGAAAAAAAATTAACACTATCCGAGATAAGTTAACTTTTTTTTTGTCATTTTAAACAAGTTTATATATTTTGAGTGTTAAATGGTAATTGTAATTGTTAGTATTTGGCAGCAACATGTGATAATGGAACTGTGGTATATGCATTCATGAATTAAAATAGGCCTACATAGCAAAAAAGACTCTAGGCTTCTCTAATAGTATTTACTTCTTTTTCTCTTTTTTTTTTTTTTTTTTTTTTTTTTTTTACACATTCAAAGTACAACCCCAATTCCAAAAAAGTTGGGATGCTGTGTAACATGCAAATAAAAGTAAATAAAAACAGAATGCAATCATTTGCAAATCTCATAAACCCATATGTTATTCACAATAAATCATTTAATAAATGTTAATTTTGAATTTGATGCCACAAAAAAGGTGGGAAGGGGCAACAAAAGACTGGAAAAGTAAGTGTTACTAAAAGGAAACAGCTGGAGGCTGCAACTAATTAGGTTAATTAGTCCATCCCATCTTTACTTCTGAGAGACTCTGCCTCTCTGAGAGACTCTGCCTCTCTAAGATACTCTGCCTCTCTAAGATACTCTGCCTCTCTAAGATACTCTTTTTATACCCAATCCTGTTACTGACCTGTTGCCAATTAACCTCCAGCTGTTTCTTTTTAGTAAAACTTACTTTTCCAGTCTTTTGTTGCCCTGTCCCAATTTTTTTCAGATGTGTTGAAGCCATCAAATTCAAAATGACCTTTTTTTTTCTTAAAATGGTACATTTACTCAGTTTAAGCATTTGATATGTTTTCTATGTTCTATTGTGAATAACATTGGTTTATGAGATTTGCAAATCATTGCATTCTTTTTTTATTTACATTTATTTACATTTCACACAGTGTCCCACTTTTTTTGGAATTGGGGTTGTAAGAAAAACTGTTGTACTTTCAGACATTTTGCAATTGCACCTTGTGCGATAATGGAACTTTGGTATGTGCATTCATGAACTGAAATAGGCCTCCATAGCAAAAAAGACACTAGGTTTCTCTACATATTTTACACATTCAAAGTAAGAAAAACTGTTGTACTTTCAGACATTTTGCAATTGCACCTTATTTTCTAAAGAGAAAGAATCAATAATTCAAGAGAAAGAATTAAAAAGATAACTCAACCAAAACATGTTTAAATCTAAATTTTTAATGTATTTTGAGTGAGTAAATCTATCAACATACATTTTAAAACTAGAATATATAACTTTTACATGCTTACTAGGTGGCAAAAACCTCTGCAGTTTATAATTGCAGCTGGAAAATGCAGTAATTGGAGTTGTAATCTCATAAATGTTGTTATTTTTGACTATATAATACTCTCCACCATTGCATATTGTTGCCATATGGCTACAATTTACCAACTACCCCCTGATTTTATTATTATTATTATTATTATTATTATTATTATTATTATTATAGATATTTTTATTAGTTGAACTAATTCAAGTAATACAAATCCATAAAAACATTTGTCATGTAAATGTAATAATTAATGCAGTAGAAGGTTAAAAAATATATGATTTCGCCAACTCTTACTATAAAAATAAAAAAGGGAGACAACTAGTTTTATAATTGCAAGTTGATCAAACCAGTCAGGAAATTATTTATTATTCAACAAAGCTAGAAATGTGTAATCTCCTGAACTGGATAGCCTCAGAATCTCTCTTTACTGCGTAGTTTAGTGTTTCATTATACTAAGATATGTCTGAATCACACTTGCAGTACATTTATCAACTGTTAAAGGTGTTTATCAGAGTGCATGGATGTGAGAGTGTATCTTTCTCTAATAGCTATATTTATGGATGAAATATGTCAGAATAGTTTTGTCACTAATTGGAAGATGTCATTTTGGGGGGTTTTCAGATTTGTTTGTTTGCAAGCTCTTTTAAAGACTTTGAATATTTACTCCACTATAATTACAAGAGATATTGCATGCATTTTTAGTCTTTAAACATACAGTAAGTATGCAGAATAATTTACAATTTGAACTTAAAAAACATTATTACTAAAACTACCAGTGTATATACAAGATTGTGAAAAAAGTTGCAATGTAAAAAGAAGTACCTTTAAGTTTTTAGTGGACATGCACCAGTGATTTGAGAATGAAAAAAAAGGATGGTGTGTTTATAGCATCATTCCTGTTTGTGGTTTAATGGCTGGGATATCAAGACTCAAGGATAGAGAGTTATTCGGTATGGAGGGCTAGAGGTAACATGCCTGTTGCATGCAAATGATGTTCTCTTGGCACTATCTATAATGGGACCTCCAATGTGTAATCCATAAGTTTGAGTGTCAAGCAGCACCTCCAAATCCAAGACCTTGATTCTCTCCCAGAAAAGAGTGGGATGCTTCCTTCAGGAGAGAGGAGAGACCTTGCGCCTGGTGAAGGAGTGAAAACACCTTGAGAATTCATATACAAGTGATGGTCAAAGAGAGCAAATTTGGTCAGCGGTAGCAGTGTTAAAGTCCATGAACTGGTCTATAGTGGTGACGCAGTGGACAAAGATTGTGTTACTGGTCAATCTATGTACCTATCCTCACCTACAGTTCCAAGCTATGGTTGTGAAAGAACAAGGCCATGAGTACAGGCAGCAAAGATGAGTAGAACCACCGTCCCTCCAAATTGAGAGGAGCCAAATGAGGTGGTTCAGGTACCTTGCAAAGGTACCATTGTCCCCCATTGTCAACTCATGACTTGTTTTAGAGTCACTCAAGAATTACCCCTGCTTACCCAGTAATTTCAACTTTCAGACAGATTAAGAATTTGTGTAATTTACCATAAAAATAAAATGCAAACAGTGAAAAGGCAATAATTCAAGGGATGACACTAATTAATTTCACCAATTTATCCCTTAACATGGCTATGTTCCATATTTCTGCATATGTCAAATGGGAAGACTTGACTAAAACAATATTTACGTGATTCAGTCTATATTACTGAGCTTACTTCTAGTGAGGACCAGAAGGGCATAGGTGGCTTGTACTCATTAAAGTACAATGAACAGGACAGCAAGGTGGAAAATCAGAAAGTCTGCTAGAAACATTTGTGTGGGCTGCATATAAAAGAATCAGTATCATTCGGTATTCAGATTCCAGGAATGGAAATGGGTAATAGAGAAGTTCTGCAATTTCATTTTGCAGTAAAGCATTCATAGAGACATTATCTAGGAAGACCCAACAGGAGAAGTATGGAGAAATGACTGCTTGGTTGCTAAAATAAATTTGACAGTAAGGGAAACTTTTAGATGCTGTTTAGAAACTTAGTTTTAGAAAGTAAGAGAACAGCCACAGCAAAACTCTAGAGTATTTGGGCTGCTCTCCATCCGCATTACTGTACATTTACCTGTGTGCGTTTGGGTAGTGGCAGATGTGAACGAAATGGAGCATATTTAGTAAAGACCTCAGAGTGGCCCTTGGTAGCTGTATAGTCCACTGAGACATTTCTGATGCACACCATATGTTGTCTCTCCATTAAGACACTTTGTCCACTGGGAACCAGTAATAATCAGGCTTCAGTAGCAGCAGCAGACTCCAAAGGGAATGTCAAAATATGCCATACACAGGAGAATATGTGGGCGGCCACTGTGTACTGTATTTATTGAAAGATATAGTGATATCTTTAGCATATTTGTAAGACACTGTGTTAATAATGTCAGTGTAGTTCAAATCCTGTTCTGAGTATTATGTGAGATGATAAGAAAATAGAAAATAACTGTAACTGAGAAACCTGTACCAGTCAGCGACTACTTTCAGCTGACTATAGACTAAATGGTATAAATGGCACTAAATTAGAGACACTTGTGCATACGACATATGTGCACAACAGAAAATAAAGAAAAGGAAAAAAAAAATATTCCAATTAGCAATTTATGATATCTTGTACCTTGAAATGACTCAACTGAACATGCCGTCCACACAACATTATCTAGCAGATGTCCTGATTTATATTTGCCTATACAATAAATTGTTCAATATGTCAAAAAAGAGGGAAGAAAGTCCAAGAAACTAGGAATGGCCTATATCATATAAATGTCATATCTATGTAAACATTGTAGGAGGATTTACAACTATAAATATAAAGCCAAACAGCACACATCCGGTCGTCAAAATGTTCGGTCAATGCTCAGTACTAATGTATAGTTGTTTTGAACTTTAACATCAGCATAAAGCTAGCCAGCTAGATAACTGCTAATAAAAAATCCCACAGTTTTCACTATCCAGACATGTCAAAATATACTGTATCATAACAAGTGCAGTGGGCGCACTTTTGTTGCAGCGGTTTCCTCCAAAGACATGCATGGTTGACTGATTGGCATGTTAAAAGTGTCCGCAGTGTATGCAGTGTAATGGGTGTGTGAATGTGATTGTGTACCCTGCGATGGATTAGCACCCTGTCCAGGGTGTACCCTGCCTTGTGCCTGATGCTCCCTGGGATAGGCTCCAGGTTTCCCCATGACCCTGAAAAGGATAAAGTGGTATAGAAGATGGATGGAACAAGTGCAGTTTAGTCATTGTTAATATTAGCTTGGGCGCACAAAGTGTCGCCCAAAGTGACCGTAGTGTATGAAAGGGTGTGTGAATGTCAGCGTGGTTGTGCCCTGCGATGGATTGACACCTCGTCCAGGGTGTGCCTCGCCTTGTACCCCATGCTCCCTGGGATAGGTTCCAGGTTCCCTGTGAACATGTGGGATAAGCGGTATATGGAGTAATATTTACTTAATATTTACTATTAAGTTAATATTAGCTATTAAGTTATTAAGTATCTAAGCTAGTTACCTGACTAGCTTAGTGTGCAGATTCTGTGGCTAAATCTAGGTTTTAAATGGGAATTAAGTGTAGTATGCCAATATAATCCAAGATAATATAAAACATGTGACTTATTACATTCTCTTGGATCATAGAACACACCCAAACTAATGCTTATTGCCACATTATTAGCTTCCATATACCACTTCAGCATAGCATTAACCCTGCATTCAAGTGGCATAGCAAGTGGCAAAGCAACAGGAGACCAATGATTTTCTATGTACTTGCACATTTCTGAGCTGTGATTTCAGGGACAGGGACACAGGAAAAAAGTGAAATTTGAATAGAGATCTTCTATAAATGGGATATGGCACAGTAAAGTGACAAATTCAAATAATTGGCTTCAATTATTCTATGGCACAGGTTGTCTGCTGTCCCCTGGAACCTCTACTCTCTACTTAACTTCCTACCTGTGTTTTGCTCCCTTTCAGCACACCCATGACAATGTCAAAATTATATATTAATATATTTTGTCTACTACCATCGTATATCAGAACATTTAAAAAATCTGACAGGGTGCAGCCACAAGCAACAATGTTAGCAATTGCTATACACCTCCATGAGACAGGCTGCAATGTGAACATAGTGCAACTCTTTTTGAATTTCTTATGATTGTATAGTGCAATATGTAAATAGTGTCATACCCAAGGCACAGAAACCACAGATAAAAACAGTCTCATAATTAAGGTGGAACTGTTAGGAAAAAAATAACTCTTACATTTGAATGCTGCTTTTGTTCATGCTGTTTTGCTCATATTGGAATAAATGTGGAATTAACCTTTAACATGACAACAGGTAGTGAATATTCTGATGGATCATAGGTATTAGTTAGTTATTTAAATGATGCAGTACACTTATCTTTGTATCCTACAGTGTGCGAACTGACACTACAATCTAGTGGTTGTAAATACAAACCCAGTCATTTTGAGTATAATTTATGTAGCAGACAACTATTTGCACAATAAAGCAGGTGTAGCCTGCCATTAAAAAAAAACTTAACTAAAGCTTGCATTGTGGTATTTATGGTATCTGTGTAGCTAAAGTACATGCTCACACATGTTTTATAAGGGGCCAAAATGACTGTGCTGGTTATCTTTCCTGATTCCTGCCTGCTACAGGAATGTCTAATCAAAAACATCCCCATAATCCAATAACATGGAGTAAAAATTATTACAGCCCCAATTCCGAAAAAATTGGGACAGTATGGAAAAAAAACAAAACACAAAGTGTCATTTGAAAATTCAATTCACTATATTCACAATATACTATGTACTGTATTGAAAACACATTATTAACATATTATTTGATGTTTTACTTTGTGAATTTAATTTATTTTTGAAAATATACACTCATTTCAAATCTGATGACTGCAACACACTCGACTGTTGACCACTGTGTAACATCACCTTTTCTTTTCAATTCAATTCAATTCAATTAAATTTTATTTGTATAGCGCTTTTTACAATAGACATTGTCTCAAAGCAGCTTTACAGAAATATCAACATGGTATACAGATATTAAAGGTGCGAATTTATCCCAACTGAGCAAGCCACTGAGTGGCGACGGTGGCAAGGAAAAACTCCCTAAGATGTTTTAAGAGGAAGAAACCTTGAGAGGAACCCGACTCAGAAGGAACCCATCCTCATCTGGGTAAGAACAGTTAGTGTGAAAAAGTTCATTATGGATTTATATGAAGTCTGTATGGCGTTAGGAGCAGCCGTAGTTCCAGCAGTCTGGAATTAAAGAAGATTTGAGCTCCATCCAGAGGCAGAAAGGATCTGGATCTCTAGTATCTCCATAAATTCGTGTCGGGCTCGGCGAAAGGAGAGAGGGAGAAAAAAGATAATTATGACTGCGAAGTAGTAGAACAGAATCTAGTCAGGGTAGGCTTGAGTAAACATATACGTTTTAAGCTTAGACTTAAACACTGAGACTGTGTCTGAGTCCCGAACACTAATAGGAAGACTGTTCCATAACTGTGGGGCTCTATAAGAGAAAGCTCTTCCCCCTGCTGTAGCCTTCACTATTCGAGGTACCGTCAAATAGCCTGCATCTTTTGACCTAAGTAGGCGTGGCGGATCATATAAAACCAAAAGGTCGCTTAGATATTGTGGCGCGAGACCATTTAGTGCTTTATAGGTTAATAAAAGTATTTTATAATTAATGCGAGATTTTACTGGGAGCCAATGCAGTATTGATAATATCGGTGTGATATGGTCGTATCTTCTAGTTCTAGTTAGGACTCTAGCAGCTGCATTCTGGACTAACTGGAGCTTATTTATATTCCTACTGGAACATCCAGACAGTATGGCATTACAGTAATCTAATCTAGAGGTGACGAAAGCATGAACTAGTATTTCCGCATCATGTAGTGACAATATGTTTCTTATTTTAGAAATATTTCTGAGATGAACACTTAATAACACTTATTAAGCATTTGGGTGCTGAAGACACCAGTTGGTTAAGTTTAGCAAGTGGAATTTTCCCCCATTCATCCATTATGCATTTCTTCAGCTGCAAAACTGTACAGTGCCTTCATTGCCTTATTTTGCACTTCATAATGTGCCACACATTCTCAAGTGGAGACAGGTCAGGACTGAAGACAGGCCATGCTAGCACCTGCACTCTCTGCTTATGTAACCATGTGCTTGTAATCCAGGCAGAATATTGTTTGGAATTGTCCTGCTCTGGATGGCAGCATATGTTGCTCCAAAATGTGTACATATCTTTATGCATTAATGGTGCCCCCACAGAGTTACCCATGCCATGGGCACTGACACATACCCATACCATGACAGACGCTGCCTTTGGACCTGATGCTGATAACAGCTTGGATGGTCCTTTTTGCTCTTTGGTCCAGAGAACGCAGCAGCTGTTTTGTCCAAAAACTATTTAAAATAGGACCACAAAACACGATTCCACTGTGCTACTGTCCATCTCAGATGAGACCAAGCCCAGAGAAGTTGGCGGTGCTTCTGGACAGTGTTGATATATGGCTTCTGCTTTGTATAGTAAAGCCTTAGCTTGCATCTGTGGATGCAGCAGCGAATGGTGTTGACTGACAATGGTTTACCAAAGTATTCCCGAGCCCATGTCAGGATATCCATTACAGACTCATGACGGTTTTTAAGACAGTGACGTCTGAGGGATCGGAGATCATGTGCATTCAGAAGTGGCTTTCGGCCTTGCACTTAATGCACAGAGATTTGACCGGATTCCTTGAATCTTAATTATATTGTGCACTGTAGAAGGTGAAATGCCCAAAATCCTACCAATTTGTCTTTGGGGAATGTTGTTCTCAAAGTATTCATTTATTCATTGACAGATTGGCGAGCCTCGACCCATCCTGGCTCTTGAAGGACTAGGCTTTTTTTGGAGGCTCCTTATATAGTATGATTAGACGATTGCTTCAATCACCTGGTCAATCACCTATTTCAACTGGTCTTATCGCTATTAGTCTTAAATTGGCCCAGTTTAAACTTTTTTGGAACCTGTTGCATGCATCAATTTCAAAATAAATGTTTATCTTCAAAAAACTATGCAGTTGATTAGGTAAAACATCAAATACCTTGTCTTTATATGTTAGTGGTTTAAATACAAGTCAAAGTACATTTACAAATCATTCCTCTTTGTTTTTATTAGTATTTTGCATACTGTTCCAACTTTTTTGGAATTGGGGATGTATTATTATTATTATTATTATTATTATTATTATTATTATTATTAGGAAGTAATTCTTTGTAACAGTGTGTTAATTCCTATTCATGCAGCTGACACATGTAGAACTGGGCGTTATATCAATAAATTAGCGATATCATGATAAATGATTATGCAATACACTTTTCTGATATATCGTTGGTATGGTGATGCATTTTTTAAAAATGTTTTTAATAATAATAAATTAAATGGAGTTGAATGGATGCCGTTGAGTTGACGAAATTTCTTTTTTGTTTTTGTTTTTTTTCGTAATCATTGTTTTTGTAGGCATTAAAGACAAGTATTGTCAAACTCAGTTTAAAGATTTTTTGTTTGTTTATTTTACTACTGAATATTTTACTATTACATATCTCCTAGCCTTACTCACACAGGCTTCTTACATAAGTAAACGTGTAGAAGGTATACATAAGTGCATCATAACAGTGCTATAAATACCACCAAAATTGATTATCATTTTAGCTTGAAGGCTTTAAAAAAATGAATTCATGTAAATGCAGTATCATTTTGCATACTTACACAGTTTGAAATGTGTATGAGCCAAAGCAAAGATATTTGAACAGCATTGCAATTATTTAGATTTAAAAGTAAATATTTACCTGCCATGCAGGTTTGGGTTTTTAGTTATTTATTTGTTTATTTATTTTACTTTTTTAGGAAGCGGGAAGCGGAAATCAGAGGAAAAAGAAAACAATACTCTGTTCTGTTATACAAAATTAATTATATTTAGTGCCAGGAGCAGGTTCTGTAGCCCACGGCAGTATTTTGTAGTTGATAGTTTGAATATTCCCAGCAGCCACTAAATTCTATTTACTATTAATCGGATAGGACACTTCACAAGTCACATTGTGGGTTTTAACAGATCCGTGCTTCTTTCAAAGCGGGCGTATTACCACACTAGGAAAGAATTCAGAAGTCTTCTCTTTGTACTTTGCTTGGCATTGGCTGCAGTGTTTTTATGGCTTAATTTGTTTTGCAGTGCTCTGTGTGTGTCTGTGTGTATGTGTGTGTGTGTGTGTGTTTGTGTGTGTGACCAACAGATTAATGCATGCCTCTGTCAAACATCAGGAATGAGCAGTACAGAATTTAAATGCTATTTTCCCACAATTTTCTACTTGAGGAGCGTATCCACCGAGTGTTTGTCATTTAAAACTGGCAAATTGGTAACATTCCTCGTTTATGTGTATTTGCAGTAGCTGGAAAATATGAGGTGGCATATCAAATTTAATTTTTAAAAAAAGCAGGTCAAGTCAACTTTGTACTGGAGTTCACACACCAGGTGGTATCAAATGTTTGTTTTTCGTATTTTAACCTGAACAGATGACTATGATCACTAAATAATCAGCAGATGTGATAAGGACTAGTGATTCCGAAGTCGGGTAATTCTGGAGCATGCTTTTAACCCTCGGGGTGTAAAGTTTAAATGTTTGTTTTCAAAACAGTCAATCAAAAATTATATAGTTTTCAACACCAGGGGGAAAACAGTAATTAAGAACAAGCCGCCCTGAGAGAAAGAGGCAACAGTCTCCAAATGTCTGTGAAACAATAGTAATTTTATGTGGGACTCCAAGTAGCATGAGATTGGAATGCAGTGGTGCTCCTCTTACACTCACACACTCAAACATACACATGCACACAAATCCAGACTCACTTATACACAGCCATGCTGAAAGAACCAGCTTACACCTGCAAAGATGGACACCAGTATGACTAACATATTACACGCTAGTTGCACCAGCAAAGTTGTCCTAGTCAACTTGCATGGCCATGCTAAATCAGCAGCAGACCTGCCAGTAGAATCCATGCTAGCATAAGCATATTCTCTCTCTCTCTCTCTCTCTGAAACACACACACACAAACACACACACACTTTCTCTTCACACAGACACAGAGGGATGTGTGATCTCACAGATCTGTCAGCCACAACAGAAGAATTTAAATGATGTGCAACAAAAGCTGTGAGCTGACAGCAGATAGGCACTTTGGAAAATAAGTGACCGTTACTTTCTCTAGATAATGATTTCGCTACACTTCTCTCTGTCCCCATTATTACGTTACTGCTTGTCAAACAGGTTTGAAGTGATTTATCGGATATACAAGACTATGGTTGAATAAATCAGGGTCTTTGTAATTAGGGTTATTGTAAACTATTTTCTACTGTCTTCTACACTCAGGTTGCAGTGGGTTGCTCATGCTGTGTGACATGTTTAGCATGTTGATTCATTCATCTTCAGTAAATACCTTTCCTCATCAGAGACTCTAAAGTTTAAACTATAAAGAACATAAAATAAATAAATAAAAAGTTTAATTTGTTCTTTTGGAAAGAGAGCCAACATTCATTAGAAAATATTACGGGCAGGTATAAAGACGGGATCGGTGCAGGAGTGCCTGGGAGTGGTCAGAATTCCTTCAAGAACAGATGGGAGTTGAAAAAAATTCCTCTATGTTATGGTTCATTGGTTAAATAAGGGTTCTTAGCTTCAACTTTGAATCCTTTCTGATAGGGAAACACTTTATTGTTGGAGGGTTCCAGAGGCACAACTAAAGAACCCTTAAGGACACTACTTTTTCTAAGAAGGTACTGACCACAGTGATTTGACACTCAGAACGTCTCATATAGAGCATTCGAGTGAACATTTGCTATGCAATGTATGCTTGTGCCAGAACCTTGAATTCAACATACAGTCTGGTCCATAAGTATTTGGACAGTGACAAAATTTTCATAATTTTGCCTCTTTACATCATCACGATGGATTTTAAATAAAGTGATTAAGATGCGATTGAGGTGTAGACTTTCAGCTTTAATTAAAGGGGTTTAACAAATAAATATTGTAACTGTTTAGGAATTACAGCCATTTTATTTTACAGAATCTCTTCATCTTCACAGGCTCAAAAGTATTAGTACAACTGATTGATAAGTGGTTTCATGGACAGGTGTGGCCTGTTTCCTCGTTATTTCATGACAAATTATGGAGATAAAAGGTCTGGAGTTCCAAGTGTTGAATTTGAATTTCGTAGCTGTTCATATAAACTCTCAATATGTAGTGCAAAGACGTGTTGATGCAAATGAATGAGGCCATCATTAGGCTAAAAAAAAAAAAAACCCAGACTTATCAGAGAGATTGCAGAAACTTTAGGAGTATCCAAATCAACAATTTGGCACATTCTTAAAAAGAAGGAATACAAAATTATGTCACTATCCAAATACTTATGGACCCAACTGTAGGGGTGCTGCAGATAAGTTCCATGTGAACATTTTTTTTCTGTGAAACTGGATTGTGTGTGCCCTCTATTCATATTGACTTTGTCCACAAGCTCCATGCTCACGCCCTTCAAGCTCAAGTGAGTATGAAAGTATGAACATTTAAAAAACTCGCTTTTTGGTTGGATAGTCTCAACCAGATGCCATGTAAACCGTTCTAGCAAGCAAAAACAAAACCAAAAAAAAAAAAAAAACCAGACGCCCTTATACAGAGCGATTTACATTCACCTCATTTATACATTTGAACAGTTGAAGGTTAAGGGCCTTGCTCAAAGGCCCAGAAGTGGCAGCTTGGTGGTGCTGGGTATTGGACTTCTGACTGGAAGGTTGTGACTTGAAATCCCAGCACTGCCAAGCTGCCCACTGCTGGGCTCTTGAGCAAGGCCCCTAACCCTCAACTGCTCAAATGTATAAATGAGGTGAATGTAAGTTGATCTGGATAAGGGAGGCTGCCAAATTCCATAAATGAAAACATACACAAATACTTTGACTCCTATTTGTACCTTTATTTGTTTAGAACACATTTGTTCAATTTTATTCGTATGTAACCATAGCATATTGTTATATCTCTAAATCCCAAAAGGTAAGATGACAGGTGGACATTTAGAAGATATCTCAAAGTTTTATGAATTTAACTTTAGTAAAGACCAAGTAATAATGCAGGCTTGAACAGCCAACACATAGTATTGGTAATTATGTGCTAATAGTTATAATGGTAATAGTTTTTTCATATAAATATATAATGCAAAATATATCACAAAAACATTAATGTCACAATCATTTGACATTACTTAAATCCTCCAACATTGCTTGATTCAAATTCATGTGACGCTTATGAATGTGTTATGAAGGCTCAATGTAGAAAGTTTGTAGGAACAGCTTTTTTAGGAAGCTTGCACCACACACTCACACACACAATATTCAGGCTGATGTATTACAGGTGAGCTGCTCTGAAATCTGATTTAGAATAAAACGAGTCATTAGACACGAATTGCTTTTTTACTGTTACACACTATCTAATGTGAGATTTGAATAATTAGTTTAATTACAAAACCTTCAGATAATGACTTCATATAAGCCATTAGGTGGATTACTGTAACACTAGGATCTCTAAATGAAGAGTTAGCTGAATTAACATACGCAGTGTTTCTGTTGTCGCTTTTGAAATGAGTCACACTCCATTCCGTCCGCACAACTCTGATAAGCAGAATTGTCTGTATCTAGGGATCTTTATACTAATAAAGCCTGAAAGGCAGGAGGATGGTTTCCTGGCATCTGTTAGAACAGGAGCAGATTAATGGAAATTATGAGACAGAATGAAATGATTGCATGATAATGTACCCTGAAAAAGATAAAGCCACTGACAGAGTGATACACTGACAAGAAGTCAGTCGTCTGTTCTAAGATCACAGGATTAAACTGTTAACTTCAGATAGTAATGCACGGTAATAATGCTTGTGTCTGATAAGGATGCTGCCTGGGAAATGAATTTCCTCTAACCAGAGGATCACACTGATTAGATTTCATATCTACATGAATCCAAGTCCCAACTTACACAATTAGAAGCCTGGTTTTGAGTAAAGCCCCTGATATAAGTGTGATCTGCCAGGAAACAGCTGCTGCAGGTCTATTCTGAAACTTCCGTCATGTGAGACACATTTAAAATAATATAATCACTCATGGAATTGGGGAAATGCTATTTTGTTTTCAAGCAAATTATACGCAAGCAGAAGTTTCATGTGAAAACAGATGTTTCATATGACACTTCCCTACTGTTGTAGTCCCTCAGCTAGTAGGTGATAATCTCAGATCCCAAATTCCTGACAATCTGAAATTCTGGAAATCAGCCCTTTATTTCTCTGTACAAGAAACTATATTTGTATTTCAGTACTAAAAAAAAACAAAAACAAAACAAAAAAAAAACAGTACATTCAACTAAATACAAGTATACAGTAGCTAATAAAAACATGTTGCATGTTTGTGATATAGTGGGAGCACCGTTATGAATAAAGTGTTGATTAGTTCAAAAGTGATACCAACTCTAACAGATCAAAACAACCGCAGTGCGATCTTTTTCTAATTTAAAACTTTGCCCCATTCACAGTGGTGCGCTTATGAATACACTTTCATCCAAAGTGGCTTGAATATTGTTGTGCTTTCATCTTGGCTTATAAGTGTCCGTGGAGGCGTGAAGAGAAACACACAACAAAGATAATCCTTTGCAGGAACTTTACTTAGTTATTAAGCACAAACTTACAACAACGTAGTTATGCTCTTGCCCAGTGCTGATGGATTTGTCAGCAACCATCCGCACCGGAGCCTACGAGCATACTGCCTTAGAAAACATAACAACACAGTCAACTAGTTCTGGTATAATGATGTAGCCACATCTGATTGGCTAATACCGGACTCATTATTAAGACATATAAAATAACTGTAACTCAACAACTGTAATTAACACTACAACAATATAATTTAGATTCATCCAAATGTAATGCACGCATAAAGCAGTTGAGTGTTAAGAAGCTTTGCACATGGATATCCACCAATCCTGAGATTTCACCTCACACCTTTCTAGGTTTCAATTCACTAGCATAGATCCACAACTGCTAAGTAACCTATGGCCTAGCCCAACTAGCCGGGTTTTCAGTATCGGATAGTGATAATGTACCATCCTGCTTGGAGCACCGAAGCTCTGTGTTAATCCATTAACCCATTGAAGTTGCGTTTACCGCCCAAAAATAGCAAGGCAGCATGTAATAATTTATCCTTAATTATTGACTGCTTGTACTCTGTAGAAATAAGCAGAACATTTCTGTTAAAAGAACACATTCCACATTTTGGAATAAAAGGAATTTCCGGCTGTTTTGGGGGTGCCCGTGTTCAGCATTGAATTTATTTGTCATTTCACACTCCACAGTCGTGGTTAATGGCTCATATGAAAGTAGATACTCAAACCTTTTAGAATTTGCAGGGTTTTTTCCTGAAGTATTTCTGATTTCAAAAGCAAAAATGGTTGTTTTTTCCCCCCACACAAATGTTTATATCTGCAAAGTAAATGGTGGATTCAATCCCATCCCTACTTTCTCTGATGCCCCAAGTGCTTCTCCATAAGCAACAAAAATTTGAAGAAGTTAGCTTCAACCACTAAAAATTTGAGTTTATCCAAACAGAGGTAAAAACGTCTCCAAATGGCTATAAATAGAAGAGGAATTCTTTTTTATTTAAAAGCGACAGCAGATATTAAGCTTTTTTCTCTCATTATTTTGTTTGCTCTGCCCCTCCACCTCTGTGCTCTTTCTCCTCTCTCACCCTGCAGACCCTGAACTGCATTCATGTCATGCCAAGTTGCAGAACGCCATGTTAATGTCTCTGAATAGATTAATAAACAAAACACTTCTTTTTTAATTGGACAAAATACACTTTTGTCAGTTGTCAGTATATCTGGACACAACAGCAAAATAACACCTATGTGTGGGAAACAAACTTCATAGAAAACAGATGGATAGCAGTAGCACCAATTATTCCATGTTTACCTAAAATACATTCAGACCATTTTGGGGAGTTTAAAATAAAATAATAAAATATTATTATAGATAGAAATGCAAACATGTTTTTTTTATGTTGATGGTGCAATTAACTATGAAGTCATGACACTACACTGTAACAAACCTACAGATTATTTTCACATACTGTTTAGTATGCTAGTATTCATTTTGAGACCCAGACACAGGGAGGGTGTTCGCTAACAGTTACTCAACATGGCAAGTGAAAAAAAAAATCTTAGATAAATCATTCTTGCAGCAAATAAACTCTTTCATTTCTTCTCCAAACACAAATCACACCATAATCTTTGGGTAAAGTTGGTTTTCAGAAATCCTCCAACTGCTCTTCCTCAAATCATCATACTCACAGACCAGCACATTTCTCTCAGGACAGCTGACAAGTAAAGACAACTGCAAATAACTGATTTAGCCATCCATTTCATGACACTAAATTTTGAGCAAATTTCTGGTCGCAGTGTCAGTCACATAGCGTCTTCCTCTGAAGGTAGGCAGCACTTTTGCACAATGAGTAACAAAATCTACCAGACTCTAGCAATTGTCTAGAGGTCTGGCTTGCTTTTTTAATACTGCTCTCTTTCAATCCCCTCATCCATCCTCAGTGAATCATTTGTTGAGCATAAAAATTGTGTAAAGTGCATGCGATCGTATTTTAAGATATTAGGTCTCAGTCATGCAAAACAACATGATGATATTACTGAGCAGCTACACAGACAGGGAAGAAAGAACTGCAACCACATAGAATTCATATGTGTATAACATAGGGATATAACCATATACCGATGCATTACTGTATTTGAATTGAAAAGATAATGTGTTCTAAACAGACAGAAATACAGATGTGAATAGGAGGCACTTGGCAGAAAGGTTCGAGGGCATTGGGTTGAGACTACAGATGCCTATAAGGACTGGGATCTCATGGGACACAACAAAAAGGTCACATGAGTAGGTGGTTTTTACTTTCATGCGGGTGTGAGCGAGTGGTCATAGATGAACAATGTGGTACTGCACAATGCATTGCATCCTTAGCAACTGATGGTTTAACCATTTTACAACATGGTATTGCCATATGGCAACAATAAATTTATCTCCAGCTTTTTGATAGGCAAAAATACAAAACTACTATCTTCCTATGTAATTGGAAAAAGGGGGCATTAACTTTGATATAAAAAAGGTCCATGTCACATGACCAGGAAGGGCTGTTTGCACTTCCTCTTCTGCAATCGCATGGCATGGTGAAGGCCATCATTGGAGGGCTCTCAAAACTGTATTAATCTTTCAATATTTAGGCAAATTTACTTAAAAGAAAAAATAGAACACTAGTATGAGTTTACATTTATTTTTTGTCATCTAGACAAGTTAATATATTTTTATTATTCCATTAAATGGAAAAATTTAATTATAAAATGCAATTGCATTAACTAATGGAATTGTGGTATGTGCATTCCTGAATGAAAACAGGTCTAAATGGCACAAGGCTTCACTAATAGCATATTTACTTTTTTTTTCCACATTCAAAGAAAGAAAATACATTTTGCAATTGCACCTCATTTTCTAAATTTGATATTTCAAGAGAGAGATTTAATAACTAAAGAGAAAGAATAAAAAAAAAAGATACTTACTGTATATATTTTGATTGAGTAAATTCATCCACATACTTTTTACAACTGTAAATCCTTTTTGGAATACATAACTTTCACATACTTACTTGGTGGCAAAAAACTCTGCAATTGTAATCTCATACATGTTGTGTTATTTTTGACTATATGATACTATCCACCATTGCACATTGTTGCTATACAACAACAATTTGCCAACTACCCCCTCAAAGTTTTCATTAAATTTTTTAAATATATTTTTTATTGCTTTAACTAATTCAAGTAATAAAAATCCATAAAACATTTTTGATGTAGTAGAAGGCTTAACTGGGCTAAAGTCAGTAGAAAATAATATTAATCTTTTCTTAATGGAAAAAAAAGTCCTGTGCACACCTCTGGTTGAGACCAATTATGAACACAACTGATATAGCTGAAGTTGAGCAACTGTCAGAGCCAAAAAAAAAAAAAAAAAAAAAAAAACCTCTTCCAGTTTAGGCCATGCCAGCTTTGGGTTTAAATCTGAATACAAATAAAATTATGGATAATTGGAGCATTAAACAGATACAAATAGTAGCATTGTGGAATTATTCACTATTCTTCATCTGATCAAGATACTCAAAGTTCCACTGAAGAAAAACAGATCTGCCGTAATTAAACAACACAGACACTGATGACATTAACCAATATCTTAACAAGAGTTCAAGAATCAGTCTGCCCTGTCAGTGCAATGTCAATATCCTAACTGCCACAAACCAATTCAAGTGATTTTCAGTTCTTGATAAAATTTACATCCCAATGATGAAATATAATCCACAGCTTTGCTCCACCTCTAATGCTATCAGTATGATGCATATATATGCATTACACAGTTATAGTGTTTGCTTTAGATTAGGGCCTTTACTAAACTCTGATTAGTCTGAGACTTTAGAAATTTTTTAAGGGCAGCTACCTCACTACAACATAACTATAGCCAATATGTTTGCTTTAGCAAAGTTTGTGCTAAAAATATTATTTTTAAAGTCTTGTAAAAGTAGAGACATGTTCTGACCTTGAGTGCAAGTCTACTCAGACTATTTACCTGGAAAAAAGACAGAGCATTGCTCAAACTGAACAGAGTATTATATTAAATATTTCTATTACAGATCATAATCGAGCACACAGGCTATTACAGATAATAGAGAATTGATAAGGTACTACATCTGATAACAAAACAAAAAAAGTCCCTTTTAAAAATCCAGGACAAAGAGATCAAACTATAGGTAAAGTTTATGTTCAAGGAGATGAAACCTTAGCTAAATATAAAGAGATTCATCTGTTATGCTACACTGTTCAGTATCCATTTGGAAAAACTAATGAATGCAGGCATAAAAATCAGAAGATGTGACGCCCTTTTATATTTTTAATCCTTAAGATTTACTTTGTTTATTGTTAGATTTAAATATAGTTGCACATGAATCATTTCTGACGCAGATCCTGAAGGGGAATGTAAAATAGACTAAATTACCGAGTATACGACATTTTGCCATAAAATACCGCCCCCACGCCAGCGTGCTCTCTCCCGGTCTCTCTTGCATGCTCTAATCGCCATGGAGATCCTCTATAGTGGAGGCGCAAATGCTATGCCGTAATGAGCTGTTCCTGTTGAATTCACAGCAGCTACTTAAATAGACTTGTCATGCTAGATACGCCTGCAGTCATATTAAAAGCCCAATACACTTCTGCTTTGTCTTGACAAATACCAGCTGTAATTAGCTCCATTCGCTCTTGCGAGCATTCGCTTTAGGAGTATTTATTCTGCTCAAATTTCAACAACATGCTTCAAGGAAAGGGTTTAGGGAAAAGAACATCAGGACAAAACCTTTTAAAAATGTATATCATGCCGCATTTGGCAAACTATAAAACACATGTTGCCAACTAGCAGGCGATAGGCATGGCAAGCCAGCAGAAACTTACAGAAGTAATATGGAAAGGGCCACTGTTAGCTTGGTGCCTACATATAACAACCAGGTTACTGGCAGTGTTAGCTCAGTGATTAAGGTGTTGGTCTGGTGCTCAGAAGGTCTTGAGTTCAAACCCCAGCACCACCAAGCTGCCACTGTTGGGCCCTTGAGCAAGGCCCTTAATCCTGATTTGCTCAGATGTATTAATGAGATAAATGTAAGTCACTCTGGATAAGGGCATCTGCCAAATGCTGTAAATGTACTGGAACATGAGCATTAATATAGCAACAGATTAAGCATTGCTATATAACGATTTCTTAATAAGGATTTACCTACACTCACATATTTTCCTTGAGATGGATTAAGATAAGGACTGCATAAAATGATTATCTACAGAAAAAACACATGGCTGACCAGGGACGGATTACCAACCAGGCTTGTTGGGCACATGCACAGATATACTAATTTTCACAGCTCGCAAAAAGCCAACATAAATACAGTAGGGCCCCCTGTCACCACGGGTGACAGGTTCCAAGCATCCCAGCGGATGCCTGAAACCGTGGATAGTAGTGAACACCATATTCAGTACATACCTATGATAAAGTATAATAATAATAATAATAATAGTACAAATTTGACGAATGGATATGCTGGACAAAGGGATGGTTAACATCCCTGGCAGGACACCTGAGATTTAATCACTTTGCTCAGAATGCCGCACAATTTAAATTATGAACGTTTACTGTATATCTGGAATTTTCTATTTATTTTTTTCAGACTGTGTTCAACCACGGTTAAGTCAAACCATGCTAACTGAAACAGCAGATATGGGGGTTTTACTACAATGTGCATTCATTCTAGCACTAATGGTATTTTTCATATAGATTCCAAGTAAGCAGTCCATTCCTGATTTTATCTTGATCACATGGATTGTGTCATCCAGAGCTAGTATGGTGAGAAAGTGGTGGCAGTATGCTAGCTAGCTAGGTTAGCCATGTCAGGGAAAGAAACCTTTCAGGTGACAGATGAGCACACACGAATAGAAGAAGAAGGTGAAGAAGAAGAAGAAGAAGAAGAAGAAGAAGAAGAAGCCTTAATTTCTCACATATACATTATACAATGAAATTATCTTCTTCACATGTTCCAGCTTGTTAGGAAGTTGGGGTCAAGGCACAGGGTCAGCCTTGATATGGTGCCTCTGGAGCAGAGAGGGTTAAAGGTCTTGCTCAAGGGCCCAACAGTGACAGCTTGCCAGTGCTGGGGCTTGAACCCCTGACCTTCTGATCAGTAACCCAATTTAAAAGAGTTACGAATATACTTTTAGTTTTAACAGTTAGTTGTATAATTACACAAAATGTTACATGTCAGTGTGAATGAGTATGTGAAGTTGTGTGTGCATGGTGTCCTTTTGATGAACTCGTGTCCCATCCAGGGTGTATTCCTGGGCTCGGGACAAGTGTTCCCGTGATTGTCTTTGGATCCCTCGCTGAATAAAGCGCATAGTGAAAGTGAGTGAGTTATATGTCAACATGAGCCTGATGAGCTGTTACATATGCCAGCTTACTGTGGCACCCTTTTTTCTGTCCTGCCCCATAAACTTCCTGTAAGTACTCCTGCCACGTCCCTTTTGCTAGTGTAAGAGCCGAATATGTAGCCACATATTGTAATGTCCCCTGTTAAACGTCTATTCATCCATCCATTTTCTCTGCCACTTATCCTACCTAATGTCAAACAAACCTGAGTCTGCAGACACACAACTTATCCTTCCTAAATGGCAATCAGCCTACAACACATGTTTTTGGACAGGGAGAGGAAACGGGAGTACTCAGAGGAAACCCCCAAGCGAGAGCATGAAAACTCTGTGCACACAGGACGGAGGCGGGAGTCTCGGAGGTGTGTCTGGCACCCGCAAAACATAATTGATCTAACTTTTAAAGGAGAACAATGCATAATTTAGACATCTGTACCCAACAACAATTTGATATTCATTTTTAATATGTTTCTTGTTTTATTATGTTGAAGTTACAGTGAAATGAATAATCATGATTCATAGGAATGCTTATCATAATGCTAACAAATAGGGCTTTGTACCATCACTAGTTACAAACAATATGTTCAGCTAGCATTTAATGTTCTGTGACCTTTTGCTGATGTAATTCTGGAAGAGATATCAGACAAATAGGGCTTTTCAGCATCATTAGCTCTTGTTATTTTCATCTTTTTATCTGTAGAACACTATTTAGATTAAACCTCTCATGTCACTCCTACGAATAAACAAAAATACAGAAGTCAGGGCTGGTTACAATTGCTTTACCAGGGTAAAGTCACATTCCAAATCTTCTAGGGTGAAATCACTGTGGAACAATAACTATGGAAATTTTATAAAGCAAGTAGCATGCCTGCATGTGCATCTCTAATGCATGCTCACTATGTTGAGATTGGACTCAAAAATTGGAAATACTACTCTTTAAAAAAGTGGTGCCATTGAGGGAGTTGTCATGAATTAAAATTTAGAAATGTTATTGGTGTGTTGTTCTGAATTTGTGACCAATCAGTGGTCAGTTAGGTCCTCACTATTTTTAACTGGAACTAGATTAGTGGATGAAAAAACATGAATAACTGTAAACCCAGATTCCACATGCACAAGAGCACAAGAAGTCAGATACATTCATTTTTCCTAATGTTCTGCATTAAAAGGTCTAAAATGGGCAAAAGAAGACTGAAGATATTGTCACTGCTGACCATCAAGTCAGAGCTTGTTAAACAGATGGACTTCTGGTGGGTGAGACTGCAAGGAGAAAATCAAGAAAAAAGCCAGTCGTTTAAGTTAATACTGCCTTCTGCATATCAGTGAAACTACTCATAATCAATGTGTAATAGATGTGTAATCAGCCCTGCCCTTGGCAAACCCCATACACTGACATTTCAGCATGATGCTTATGTTTTACACCCATGGTGCTTGCTGATGGACTGCACTCATTACATACTGCTCAGAATGCATTTGCTGATAATTATTTGTACAAACAGTTCAAAATTACTGGCACCCTTGATTGCATTTAAATAAATATTAAAGACAATGATTCACATTTAGAGTTCACAATTAGGGAGCTGCATGGTTCAGGCAAGGGTTACAAAAATGCATAGGCAGTTAAAAAGAACATTAAGCACAAGCTGTGCAATAGAAAAAAACAACTCAACAGCAAGAGACAGTGGAAAAATTGCCAGGAATTGGACACATGAGCTTACTGTGTCCTAACACATAGTGAGGAGGATGATGAGGGAGGCAAAGTAGTAACCAAAGTTTCAGAATTGCACAAGATAGTTGATTGTTGGGCTTGTCAAGATTCAAAATAATAAATTTCACCCCATAAGCTGTTGGAGAGACATGGAGTAGAGGTAAGTGGAGGCAAAACTGAAGATATACCTGTTTTTGTTCTATGTAAAAAGCTATTATATTCCAATTAAGCAGCTATCTTTTGCTTAGCTGCTATCAGTTACCAGCAGACTAACATTAGCATTGCCAAACTTGCTAGAATGTTGCCTAAACAGTTACACTGGGCATATACTAAGCATTGAGTGTTTAACATCACTGTGTAGAAAAACAGCCTTTTGATTTTCATTTGTTTGTCCACTCTGAAAGCGTCTACCTTTCTCCAGGAATTCTGGATGCTTCAACATTGGCCTAATTTACATAAAAACTATATTACATTTTTTTTGAGATTAGGGTTCTGGTGTTGTTGTTGTTGTTGTTGTTGTTTTTTTTCAAATGATATGTTTCAGGAAACTCTTACCCCTAGCAAGTTTAAAACAAAGCAAAACAAAATGTAAATTCATTGAATACACCACAGAATAAAATAATCGTATATTTCATACAGAAATATGAAATTCATATTTACTATTTACTATGGAAGCAAAATATTGTATCATCAACTTCTGCCTTACATTCAGTATATATACAGTGCCCTCCACTAATATTGGCACCCTTGGTAAATATGAGCAAAGAAGGCTGGGAAAAATTGTCTTTATTGTTTAACTTTTTGATCTTTTGTTAAAATAAAAAAAAAATAACAAAAATACTCTCATGGATATCAAACAATTGCAAACAAAATACAGGTTTATAAAGAAAAAAATATTGGCACCCTTTTAGGCAAGACTTTTGCTACCTCACAGCTATGAGTCTTCTCCTATAATGCCTGACAAGGTTGGAGAATACATGGCAAGGGATCTAAGACCATTCCTCCATACAGAGGTCCATGCTGATGGACTCTCTTCTTCAGTTCACCCCACAGGTTTCTATGGCTTTCAAGTCAGGTGACTGGGATGGCCATGGCAGGACCTTGATTTTGTGGTCAGTAAACCATGTTTGTGTTGATTCTGATGTATGTTTGGATCATTGTCCTGCCCATTTTAAGCTTGCTGGCAGAGGCAGTCAGGTTTTCATTTAATATCTGTTGATATTTGATAGTCCATGATGCCATGTATCCTAACAAAATGTCCAAGTCCTCTGGCAGAAAAACAGCCCCAAAACATTAAAGAGCCACTACCATATTTAACCGTGGGCATGTGGTAATTTTCCATATGACTGCCTCTCTGTGTGCGCCAAAACCACCTCTCGTGTTTGTTGCCAATAAGCTCTATTTTGGTTTCAATTGGCCATAGAACCCGATCCCATTTGAGGTTCCAGTAGTGTCTGACAAACTTGAAACCCTTCTTGAAACCCTTCCAAACAACTTGTGGTGATGTAGGTAACTTCGGATTGTAGTTTTGGAGACTTTCTGAACCCAAAACACAACTTCTGCAATTCTCCAGCTGTGATCCTTGGAGATATTTTGGCCACTCAAACCATCCATATAGACACACATCCAATTCCAGGTTGATTCATAACATTTCCATTTGACTGGAACTTCTGAATTATTGCACTGATGGTGGTATTGGGCATTTTCAATGCTTGTGCAATTTTTCGTATAGCCACTCCCATTCTGTGACCTTTCGACGTACAACCTTTTGCTACACATCACAGCCATATTCCTTGGTTTTATCCATTGTTATGAATGACTAAGGGAATTTGTCCTATGTGTTACCTTATATATATACCCCTGTGAAACAGGAAGTCATGAGTGAACAATTTCCTGTTCCTAGTAACCCAGATGTACTAAAAACTGTTGCACACCAATATTTAACAAAGATATTTTTTGGCTAAACCTGTGTTTGCAATTGCTTGATATCCATTTTTTAAACAAAAACACAAAAGGTTAAATAATAAAGACATTTTTTCACAGCCTTCTTTGCTCATATTTACCAAGGGTACAACTATTAGTGTAGTTAATAGCCAAATATCTATCAATATGTCATATTTTTAGCAAATAACTAATATATGCTGCTTGGTGTACACAAGCCATTATTTCTGTTTATTTAATGAGAGTTCCATAAATGTCTGAAAATCATGCAGAATTGACACTTGGTCCATTCTGACCAATTTCATATTTTTTTTTAATGAATGTTATTTTTAAAAAATATGATTACTGTGCTAAAAGATTAGGCAATAGTTTTGATATGAAAATGTATTGATAGGGTTGGAGCCTTCTGTTTAGCATCAGCTGAACAGACTCAGATGAAAAACATGCCTAGCTGCCCATCGCTCCACTAAACGTATGGTCAGTCCTAAAACCACATATCCTCAGCCCTTTACAACACAGATACAGTCTGGAAATGTGTACTCTCTCTACTGTATAGCTTTTACTGCTACATATAATTTCATTTTCCCAGTGTAAAATGGAGATAAGGAGTCCATTAGGCTCTTAAAACATTCCCAGATAACCGACTTAAAACATTTCCCGATAGCAGATATGAAAAACATTCCAGGATGGTAGATCGACCTTTTTTTTTTTGCATGATTCAGTGGCTCATGGAGGCTTGGTGGCTTTGGGGGCAGCAGCGGCAGCGGACTGTCGTCACCACATGGAAGAAGGCAAATGAGATTACAGGGCTTAAATGAGGTTTCCTCTCTCTGACAGATTTACTGATCCTTGCTGGCCAGAATATAGAAAGCAGGCAGTAAAAACCTTCATCTGTGCAGTGAATTATACACAGGCTAGAATAACCTGTTTGGCTTAGAAAACCCACACAACCGTATTTGATTTAACTGCTTATTCTCCCTTGGCCATTCTCTCTCTCTCTCTCTCTCTCTCTCTCTCTCTCTCTCTTTCTCTCTCTCTCTCTCTCTCTTTCACACACCATTCCCCTTTTCTCTATATATGTGCCAGCAGTAGAGCCAGGGGTATTTGTCACCGTCGCACCACCAGGATCCACCACTCTCTCACTCCTCTTTGTTTTGCATGTTGTGTGTCTGTAGACTCAGGTTTGTTCAGCACAACACTGCACACTCCTGCAGGGCCCAGAAAATCCATCACAGCCTGGCGTCCTCTGCTGTGCAGACATCAGCAAATCTAAATATTGTAGGATTGTCGTTGCCACCAGCTCCACTGTAACATTTCTCATATTCCCAGCGCAATAGCACATTGAGGTCATGCAGGAGCAGTCAGGCTTTGCAGTACTAAAACTGTCAGCACTGTTTATTTCACTCTGCCAGCACGAGGGGGACCAGTAATAAAGCAGGTCAGGGACCTCTACTATCACCTTCATATCAAACAGCGCGTTATTCAATCAGATATATTAAAATCCCATTTCCCATTCAGGTGACATTGCTTTTGATTTTTTTTTCACTCGATGATGGCATTTCAATTGAATTTTAATCTTAGTTATAAATTGCATATCTGATTTTAATTCTACAACTATCACCCAAACGTACTATAATTAGAGACTTGCCATTTATACAGACTTCCATATCTGTTATGACATTGTTCTGTGCCTCATATATGGTTATTATATCATGAAGACAATGAATAATATCATATTTCATTCACTGTAATATTAATTAACATTGAACTGCAGCTGAACCACCTCTAATAATAAAAAAAAAGTTAAATATTTGGCATGGCCACACAAAAGTATGTGAAAGTTGTAGGGATTCCTCATAGCAGACTTGTAATAAGGGCGGCTAAACATTGAAAAACATTTAATCAGTAATCCACAAGGAAAAACCCCCAATGTTTGTTAATATACTGTCTGAACTTAAGCTCTTCTAAATATTAGAATATTTTGCCACTTTGAGAGAAAAAAAACATGTCATAACAAATCCACTTGACAAATAAATGTTTCTGATAAAAATCTCAATTTACCGCTTGGTGCCACAAAATAATTAATAATAGTTAATAATCAAATCAAGCCTTATTATGTAACCACTCGTGAGGTCAATATTCACAAAAAGTGCATGATTACAAAAATCATAGTCTATACATCTCATACAATGCTTTTAATAGTAGAATTAGTTGATTTTCAAATGGCTACCAAATTAAATTCTATGTTTTTTTCCCCTTATGCAATTTTGTGTTGCACAATCTTCCTTTACTTGCAGCACTGTAATTTAGATCTTTACCGTCTGGCCCATTAATTTGCTGTTTCGTAGCAGTGGTATTGTTTGCTATTTTTTCCCCATTCAACAAAATAATTTTCTGCCTGAATGGAGTGGCTGAGCTGAATGAGTGGCTTACATCCGCTTTTGGCTGCACACCATCAGCTATTACTGCGTGTGGGCTTCCATTGCTAGAGCATAGCAGCACTCCGACTGTATAGCTGTGGAAATGCAAGTGCTGACTAAACGCAATTGTTCGCTTTGGAAAGCACACTCTTTTATATCCTTCACTTGGCTGCTGGCTAATAAGCCATGCTGTTTTGCTGCATAGCAAGATGCACAAGCCAAACAGAATGGAGCTCTATTATTAAAATACCAGCATGAGGCATAAATGCTGAAGAGCACAGGAGTTTAAATTGGCTGGATGATGTGGTTTGTAAACCAACATTTTACATGTGTTATGTCTGTGATGTTATTTGAATAATCTTGTCAACTGAAATGCTACAATTTTGTTTGTGTGAATGGTAAGCCAAGACCAACGTGAATAATTTCTTTGAATACATGTTTTGAGTAAATTCATTATTGTTCTGATTAAATAATTCTAATTATTTATAATTTTTTCCCCATTGACTGTCTTGTCTTTCTCTTCGGCAGAATGTTAAGAAGCTTGTGTGAACACGACCTCTCAAAATGCCACTCATCTCAGTGACTCCCCAATCACTAACCACTTCTATACTGATCCAATCACTTGCTTAATTTTCCCTGACAAACCTGCATTTAAATTTCTGAACACAAATAAGCATCAATTAAGTTAAAGCTAGTTGTGTATGTAACTGTGGTTAAACTTCTTGAGTGTGTACATACATGACACAACCATCAATAAAGTCACAAGATCACCATATGATTGGTCACATTTGATATACATATTGTTCTCAAACCATGGACTCCCATGAACCTTCTCACTGAGTTATCTGCACGATCAGAATTGGTTCCAAATAGACAGAAACCCAACTATGTAACTATGTCCAGTTATCTTCAGAAGTATGTTGAGGTAGCACTACTGAACCTAACAGAATACTAACAGCACATATTCAAAGGCAAGCGGGTTGCCAAAGGGCAGGCGGCGTGAATAACTGTATGTGCACCAAGGGAAGACTAGGAGGTGTTACTCATACTGAGCAACAGAACAGTATGTAGCTATCTCATAGACAGAGATAGATAGCAGGGTTAGCAAGCAAATGAAGAAACCTGACTCAAGCTAGTAGGCACAAAGTTGCAAATGGCTCCACACAGTATACAATGCACACATCACAGCCATAATTAAATGAAGAGATAAGAGATCTGCAAGTCACCAGATTTAGATGACAGGTTACCAGGGTGTATACGAGGTCTGAAATATGTACAATATTGTCACGAAACGAAGTTGAGACAGATACAATTGCAGAATTTTGAAGATTTAATAAACAAACAAGCAAAACACAAAGACACTAAAACAAAACACTGTGGCAAAGGCCACAAACCAAAGACAAAAACACAGCAGCAGAGACAAAGGTAAGTAAGACAACATAATAGAAGGAAAGCAGTGCAAACAGTGGCTATATACAAGAGTACTCATTAACCGAAACGTAAATCAGGTGCAGGTGGTCATGTGACAATGAAGCAGTGGCTGCTGGGAACTGTAGTCAGAGTTCCTTCTTTGATTCAATGCAAATATAGGAAGAAGGAAGAGAAGTGATGGTCTGTGACAACATTATTTATATCAAATACTAAATTATATGGTCACTATGTGGCTTTGTTGAAGGCCATGTGTATAAGAACCTGTCAAGGTGATATTTACTGTCCTTTGCAATTTGGGGAGTGAAATACTCTATAACTGTAAAGTTAACCCTGGTATGACTATAAATTTGACTTGTATGACTATAAACCCTGGTACCTACTATAATAGTACTACTATAAATTTGTTATTTTATAAATTTGCTAATTCTTTTAATGTGATTCCCTTCACATGATTCAAAACAACATAAGACCCAGTAATGAGAGGTTTAGACAAATGCTTGAGATCCTTGTGACCATCTTCCTTTGCGAAAAAAATAGATAAATAAATAATAAATCTGTTGCTGCTGTGTCTGCACTTATGGGACACATCGTGTGTTTTGACATGATTTTTTTTTTTTTTTTTTGACATGACAGCTCCTGGAAGTGCAGACACAGCGACAAAATTTTTTTTATTAAAAGTGAACAAGTGTGGTTAAGGGAATTACCATCATCTACATTCCTTGTGTGTAGTCCTGAGTTTGATGTCATTTTAGGATGACTAAATAATGTATGAATAATGAGAATTTGGTACATACATAAATTTGCATACATTTTCTATTATATTCTCTATAAGGTATTAGGAAGTTTACAAACTTTTAGATTAAAAGTTTAAATTTTGACCAGAGTACCCTTAAAAACCTAAAGTGAATCCATGAACACATCTACTGTGTAGCCTTATGAGCCTACAGGGTTCATAACATTCATGTGAACATGCAGCAGCATTTTGTTGATTTATAACAACCTTGATTTATAACTGAAACTTTTGCTGAACAACTCAAAATTCTGCTGTGATGAGGGGGAAAAAACATCACACAACAAAGACAATCTCATTACTTAATCTACAAACTCATTCATCTTCTCTTGAGAACTCAGGGCCAACATTTGTTACAAAAAAAGGAAACTATGCATTGTGCAGTTACAGGTATTTGCGACTTTTGTCCACATACTTTATAGCTATGTGCCTGACAGGAAGGATACGAATATCTAATTCTACATGGCCAGAACTGTGTATGACCTTCGCTTCAGGCCTCATCAGATGACTCGACCCTCGTAATCTGCTTTACAGCGATGAACTACCATTAGGTTGTAACCTTGCTTTAAGGACAGCGTGTGTATAGTGCTTAAACACTTCACCATGCATTACAGTCTGTGCTACAGGTGCATCACGGGATGCAGCAGACCACACGCTGTCCATTTTTGCTGAAAAATAACAGCACTTACAAAGTGTTGGACAGACCATACAAATTAAAATGTCCCCAAGCAATTTGAAGTGGTTGTGCTTTAAAGCAGCAGGTTTTCTAAACAAAATAAATTGACAGATGCATAATTGCTCAGTCGTTATAAATCAGCTAGACTTCGATGGAGTCCGAAGTGGAGGTGATTTATAAGAGAAACGCTTGTCATCTCTCCACCACACTGTGCGGCAAATAAACAGCTCCCTGGAACACCATCAAATAACAGCTTGCAATTACGTTATGGGAATTGAGAGCTCTGTTTTATTCCAGCCAGATGTTTCAGCTTCTATGCAATTGTGTGTGACAGCCGTCAATAACAGAAAAACATATAAGAAAGAAATATATTGTGCTTATGAAGTATGTGCAACCTAGGCTGAAGCAAGGCTAGCAGATTTCTATAATTCCTGTGGGTGTTTGTGTCACACACAATGATTTGACCACATTACTGCGATCATTATCCTGGATTTATTTATAGAAAATTACAATCATTTTGTGGCATATTAGAATATGAATTGAAACAACCATCTGAGGCTGTTGTTATAATGGACAATTTAATCAGCCTGCAGGATTGCTGTCTTTTATTTACTTTCTTTTTCCTTCTAATGGGCTCCAACTGAAGATACAGTTTTGGTACATACTGTGAGCCCTAGTAACTAAATAAAAAAAAAAACTTCCAAGGCCTACATCATTCTGTGAATACCTTAGGGATTTGAAAAGCTCTTACGAATTTCAATGATATTTAATATGAAAGCGATGTTTTCCATGGGACACTTAATACAGATAACAGATGCCAGTGGCACTTACTGGTCAAAAGTTACAAGAACATAATTAAAATGCTTACATCTAACTGCGATTTTTGTTACTCCTCCTCCAAATGTTGTCCTACCTTCTCCAAATTTGGTTCACACCATCTTGAGACCTACCTAAACAAACATTATCAAAGGCATTTTGATAGTCAAAAATGGCTCAGGTCAGAGCACTAGCAAGCACGACCACAGGTCAAAGTAGCAACAGACAGCACCACAGGTCACAGCAATAGCAGCAGCTGCAGCAGCAATGCCACTCTGCTGCACACTTGTTCAACTAGTCCTTTCCTCCTACAGTCAGAGAATTCCTGTACTGTCCGTGGTCAAAACATACACATCATGAGTGAAACTACAAATCACTCTGGAATCCATTTGCCTAAAGTTATGGCTCTGCTTTTCTGTGATTGCTTAGGCAAAAATTGTAGCATGTCTGTGAATATGTGGCTCAGTCTGGGTGCTTGGCCCCCTAAAAATCCTGCTTACAGCTTTAATTATTATTATTATTATTATTATTATTATTATTATTATTATTATTATTATTATCTTTCAGAAATCCTTTCAGTGCAAGGATTTTTTTTTACCCCGGTGCAGAATTGGTGATAGAGCAAACCAGGTCTGCATGTGTGCTTATATATTCTGCAGACCTCCTTTCATTCGGGGTTACTCCAACAACTGAGCATTAGATTGTGATAAGGAAAGTATTACCTGATTACAACTGGTTTAAATCGATTAGCAAATTACCAACATATGTGATGCAGCATATGCCTGATTGAATAGCAGATTAAAATGCAAATAGGAAAAGGAATTAATCAATACTTCAATCAACACAACTAAAACAATCAGTGCGGCATCATTAGTTGCAAGCAGAATGATGACCACTGAAAAATGACTAAGACGAATTCTATACTATATTACACTTTAATCAAAAAGAAATACCTGAACATTCTGCTGCTCTAAACATCCACTCTGTTCCGAAGAGTGAAGAGTATTTCGAGGCTAATTTAATGTCTGTGTTGAGCTAGGGGGTCAGCTCCAGCAGTTTTGCTCCAGTGCCTTTCTAGATAAGAAAAAGGAAAAGTCTGGCCCAGAGAATATCAGGTTGAGGATTGATCGAGCTGGAGACGGCATGATCTACAGTCTCATCATGCTTGAAGATACTCACTGAGTCACACACACACTCCCACACACACACATACACAGACACACACGGGCATGATGAGGCTGTCAAACTGGATGTTAACACTGCCTTCCTGAGGGTGTCACCTTTGTTTCTGAAAGAGCAGTAGATCCTGCAGAGCTATCAGGCATGAGTCATTTAAACGGAAGGAGAGAAGAAATAGAAACTCTCTCCACATATGCACCTAGATCATGCTGGGACTTTGAGGATAAAGATTTTTTTTAAAGAAAAAATAAAATCCCCTATTTCTTGTAATGTAGGATTTCATCATGGCATTTAATCCCCTTACACTAATAAGAATAATGAAAATCAATTTATATATGCTTGGATCAATTCTTGCAAAGAGCCTGCTGCTTATAACATACTTCGATCCATCTTCTTTTAGAAACCATAATATATTTTTCCGCAGCATGACCTGGAAATGATTTTATTTACTTTTCAACCAAGGATAACTTTCAGTCTTGTGTAAGAAACCAGATCAACAAAGGAGATGATAAAAACAGTCTGCCTAAAGATGTCTAAAACCTTGTCTAAAAAGAAAAGCCATGCTTTGATCAAGCTTTCAGATAGTTACATACCATAGTGAAATATAGTAAATTTAGATTAGATACCGGGTCTAAAAAGTTTGCAATGCACCAGTTCCATCACACCATCATCAAAACAGTGAAGAGCACTTAAACTGTACTCACTGTAAAAGACGACAGCAGACAAAGCTTTAAAACATTCCAACGACTTAATAAAACTCTGAGAACTTTAGGGAACAAAACGGACCTGACTGAATTAATCAGTGATTACTTTTACACCTATTTAAGACCAGAAAGTGATCTTTCGAGGCTTGTGTTTAGATGTGTTGAGAGTGTTTAAATAAATTGAGATAACTGAGGTGGATGTGGTTGATCATCAAAAAGTGATTATACATTACATCTGGTACATACATGTAACCATATTTATAAAATAGAGGTGAGTTATTAAGATATTTTAATGTGTAAATAGAATAATTTCTAATAACATATATTGTAAGTGGTGTTTGTCCTTTTTATATCCATCCATCAATTTTCTGTACCGCTTATCCTATACAGGCTCATGGGGAGCCTAACCCAGGGAACTCGGAGCACAAGACGGGGGACACCCTGGATGGGGTACTAACCCTCATCTCACACACCCATTCACACACTATGGACAATTTAGAGTTGCCTATCAGCCTTCAACGCATGTCTTTGGACAGGGGGAGGAAACCCCCGAAGCACAGGGAGAACATGCAAGCGCCTCACACACAGATCAGTGGTGGGAACCCCGGAGGTGCAAAAGAAGCATGTTAATCCACTAAGCCAGCCACCCCTCACCCCCACCCCCCATATCAAATAAATGATATTGTTATTAAATTAAATATATTGTTATTCTTCTTCTCCTGGATTCCTTTTGATATTCAGAGTAATTTTACTGTTTGGTCAGTAAGAAGTAAAGGTAATTTACTGTTCATATATCAACAAGCGCACTTCCAGACGGGCTCTAGCTTTCCTGGCAAAGAAATTGCTCACAGATGAATCAATTATAAATATAAAATAATAATTACTTGCAGCCTTATATATGTGTCACATACACAGATCATATGATGTTTGTTCATACTAATAACCTTCACGGCTACATATAAGTCAGTTTTTAGTGTCTCTTTGATTTATCTGCTGTAGAAGTCCCATCCATCACCTTATCTGTCAGTCCACTGAAGGACATGCGTGTTATTCTGTCCTTACTGCCGTGCTACACATGCCTTGCATATCTAAACTAAAAGTGAGAGAAAAATAGCAGTGAATCAGAAGGCTTTTGAAAGCAGCTCTCCTGCTTTACAGCTTGGACTTACAGTCTGCTAAGCTGCTGTTCAGTGTGATGTGGAGAGGGAGAGGATTGTAATGATGCTCCTAATGGAAGTGAGAGGAGATGTTCTTGCTGCAAAGAGTATTAGATACACACCTTTACACACAACATTACTGTAAGCGGCTGCGGTGCTTCAGACTAACCTCTTTATTTACGAGGATGTGGCAAATTGGTAAAAAGCACACACTTTCTTTTCAAGGGCCCAAATTCAAAAGGCGTAGTGGAATGAGGTAGCAGCAAATCACATCTACTTCTACCATCTCACACATGCTTTAGAACTATAGTCAATCGTATTAAAGGTAGTTCGGTTTCCACAACAGATAAACTAGTCTCTAACAGATGTACACAGAATTTAGTCCTATTCAGGGCTTAATCTCAGTGGCAAAAAAGCCTCTGTTACATCCACATGCACATAATAGAACAAATAATTGAATAATTATCAATAAATGACAAAATAGTGGCTTAGTGGTTAGTACATTTGCCTTGCACCGCCGGGGTTTGGGGCTTTAATCGCGCCTCCGCCCTGTGTATGCAGAGTTTGTATATTCTCCCCATGGTTCAGGGGTTTCTTCTGGGTCCTCCAATTTCCTCCACCAGTCCAAAGATGTGCCTTGTAGGCTAATTGGCATTTCCAAATTTTGCCTAGTGTGTAAATATGTGTGCACCCCATCCAGGGTGTCCGCCCCAAGTTCCCTGGGATAGGCTCAAGGCTTCCCCAAGACCCTGTGTAGGATAAACAGTATGGGAAATTAATGGATGGATGGATATTGTTGACAAAAAAAGGACAGTGGGATTATTTTACAGTTTTATTTTATTAAAAGTAATCAATAAAAATAAAAGACATCCAAATGTCTGAGCACACAGGATTTTGAGGCTGATTTCCCCTTACCAATGATTGCATTTTAGGCTAGTCTTAAAATCTTTCCTGTGGTGTTGGTTGTATAAAACATCATTCTTAATTTCTGCAGTCTACTCTAGATCCAGTCCTGGTCACCGTGATTGAAAATCATAAATATTAAAAATGCACAATATTTACAACTCAACACTTTACAACTTGTGAAGACACAATCTAGCCATCATGCCTGAAAGACAGATAACCAAAGTTAAACTGTCATCTGTCATGTTTTTTTGATCTGAAGTCACATCCGCTTAACAGAAATTCTGCAATATCCCAGGTTTTAAAAGTCAGGATCATCGAGACTGACTAGTGTGCATGATCAGAAAATCTTTGAAAATATTGTAATGTGTAGGGTTTGACGATTGAAAGACGATCTAGGACAAAAAAAGGAAAAGACAAAACAGTAAAATCTTTCATTATAGTTGGTGTCTCATACATTTTCAATGTGGGTTAAAAATGTATAAATCCAGAAAACTTAATAGCACAAAAGCAACATTATTGTATGCTTTTCATTGAAATATTATAAAACGCTGTCTGTGTATCTCTGCCTGGCACACATGATGTCATTTGACATCTGTAACGGCACTGAATCGCCTACACATGAGGCTACAGTCAGCAGTGATGCCCTCTCTCTGATGTCAGACCAATATTCAAGATGGGGGTCCATTCCAGTGGTACACACACACATACACACATACACACACACACACACACACACACACACACACACACGCATGCACATGCACACAAATGCACGTGCAAAATCCTCAGTGCACAGACCTCAAGTTGTCAAGAACTGATACAGAGAGAAGAGAGTTAAGGTAGAGCGAGAAAGAGAGGGAGGCCCACAAGCTCTTCCGCACTCCTATTTGCATTGCATGTCCAATCACCACTCAGCGCTGTCAGCCGTGCTATTGAGCTCCTTGGCAGCCATTCATTCCAAACACACATTACTGTCTCAGCTCACATCAAAGAACGCAGCCTTTTAGAAAGAAAACACATCATGACAACTGACAATTTTACAATGTGTTACACCATTACCGGACAAGCAATTATGCAATGTTTTACAATAAAAAAAAGCACTTGAAAAGTTACAGCACATGCATTCCTTCTTGCTTTCAAATAGGGAATAAAAATATCCCACCACAGTGAATAAAACATCCTGCACTCACACATGAGCCACTTCCTTCTCTTGGTCCAAGAATAAATGGAACAGAGACATTCAGTGGCTAAAATTCACTATAAGCTCCTGCTACAGTTGTACGTATTCCACTTTAGCAAACTGCAACAAAAAAATATGTTGGCTTGGTTTCTCTAACCATTTATTAATTTTTAGACATCCAATTTACATAATTTTGCAGAGATTATATTTAGGTTCATTTGATGAGAGTAACAGGGGCATGGTGGTTTGCATGTTCTCCCCGTGTGTTGGGGGTTTCCTCCAGGTACTCTGGTTACTTCCCCCAGTCCAAAGACATGCACTGTAGGCTGATTGCCATTTCCAAATTGCCCATAATGTGTAAATGTGTGATTGTGCCCTGTGATGGGCTGGCCCCACGTTCGGGGTGTCCCCTGCCTCCTGCCCCGAGTTCCCTGGGATAGGCTCCAGGTTCTGAACATGTATAGGATAAGCGGTATGGAAAATCTGGTTGGGGGTTTGAATCCTGCCTCCCTCCTGTTCGCACAGAGATTGCATGCTCTCCACCAGGTACTCTGGTTTGCTCCCCCAGTCCATATACTTGCGTTGTAGGCTGACTGGTATTTACAAATTGTCCATAATGTATGAATGTGTGTACAATTGTGCACTGCGATGGGTTGGTGCCCCATCCAGGGTGTCCTGTGCCTTGCATCCCGAGTTCCCTGGGATAGGCTCCAGGCTCTGACAATGTGTAGGATAAGCGGTATCGAAATTTAATGAGAGTAATAAGAGTCTTTAAAAACGATACGGTAATGTTAGTCCTTGTTGTGCAATCTCTGCACACAAGTACACACACCCCTAGACTTCCAATGAGACACTCCGTTTAAATTGCCTTTCACTCAGTTTATGCAGCATCTCACTGTTGCCTGTGACAGTCATGAACTGCTTGCATTCCTGTTTAGTCTGGCTGGGTTGACCTCTGTTTGTTTCCAGATCACCTGACTTTCTGCTGCAAATGCAAATGCATCCATCTGTCCACCATTCATGATAGTTACTTAGGTGCGCTGCAGATTTCATATGCAGGATATATTTTTTTAATCATAATTTCCCAGGTTCCCAGTTTAATCACCAGAGAATTTTTTCAAAAGCTTTCCTTTAGTATATATGTTTAAAATGAATTGTTCAAAATTCCATCCATCCATCCATCTGTCCGTCCATCCATTTTCCATACCGCTTATCCGACACAGGGTCACGGGGGGGAGCCTGGAGCCTATCCCAGGGAACTCGCAAGGTGCCAACCACCTCAATGTTGCAACACATTTTGTCTGAAGTGTAGTCTGGTTAATGCTACAATGGTTTTCCATAGCCGGATGAATTTGCAAGCATGGATGCAAATGATGATTTGTTGTGAAGAAGCAACTTGCATGTATGTATTAGCATGGGCAAAACTGATCAAAATAAAATACAACCCTAATATAACTCTCCCGTGTCACTTTGCATTTATGCATTTTGACAGATCATGCAAAGCTAGCCAGACTTGAATATACAGTATTTTAAAAGTGATATGAGGACAGAAAACCAAATCTCATACACAAAACTTCAGCAAATGACTTGCTGACTTGTTCTAAAAGGGAGCAAAACATGATGTGCCATATTAGAAACTTTGTTAGAAGAGGATAATAATCATATATTCTTTTGTTTCCCTTAGTCTTGATCAATGCACTTAATTAGCAAACTAGCTCACCATAATTTACAATATTATGTTAGCTACCACTTTTTAAGCCTTATCATTTTCTGGACAACCATATTATCGAAATGGGAAAGAAAGTTGGAGATTATACTTGCGTGGTAGGCTAGAAAATAAATGTAGAATTTGTCCACACTTTCATGGATACACTGGGTTTCAAAGAGCTGTGTCAAGCCCTCACTGCTCAAGAGCGCATAGTGAGCGAACAACAGTAGCAAATATCTGCCGTTCATGCTACACTAAGTATCCTCACTAACTACTGTAACTCACTAACTAACTAACAGCTGATGGTTCTTGGTCCTGCTCCCATTATACCAACCACTCGCAACTGATTATTCATTGCAGAACACAAGTATGACAGAGATCCATCTAAGAGATCTTTCTGTGTCCTGCTCCAGTGATTGCTGTACTTTTCATTGCAGCACATTGAGTACTATACAGAAAAGTGGCACAGCTCATCATGTGTAAAGCAATAGAGCGTGCCACTACTGTTTGTATGTGACATCACACATAATATAAACTCTTGCTTGAACTCCTACAATGTGTTTAATCATCTACCTGATGGAAGAAATGTTTGGGAACATCCTTTCAGCCTGAAACAAGAACAAGACTTCAGACAGAGTTGAGGATGATGACTCAGAGGAACAGATGGGAATTATTTTCATCAAAAATCAACATTTCTGCCAAAATGAACCCTATTTTATTCCTTTTCAAAAGGCTTTCACAGACGGAAAGAAATTGGGAAATTGGTAACAGATCATTATTAACCATGAAACTAGTCTTAGAGGAGAGGAACCATTGCTTTACACTCTATACTAACCATAAAAACCTTGAATACCTGAATAAAAAGGCCAAGCATCTCTTTTCAAGATTTGCCCTAGATAAAAAAAATTGCTATGATTCTTTGCACTACAGCTCCAGTTCTCTTTGCAGAACAGACAATTCCTCGTTGCCTGTGTCTCCCCAACCAATCCTTCCTCCAGGGTTTTATCTTATTTCTCTTTTTTCTTGTTTCATCCAAAATAGTGCAGAAACAACCACCACAGACAGGTCACATGATAGACAGTGCTCTTATTTATTTTTGTAAGAAAGTGTGATTTGGGGATCAGGCAAGCTGTGTGGGGATCCCTCCAGGTGAAATATCATGTAGTCTGTAGGCTCATCTGAGCTTGCTCATGTACTTTTTGTACCATTGCATCTACAACAGTGATGAAAGTCTTGCAGTGTCCACTTGGCAATAGAAGACAACCAGACCCAGCAGAGAGCCCTTCAGATAAAGCCTTTGTTCCTTCCAATGTCTGTGATGCACTCATCAACTGGGAACATATACAGTATCTCTATTTACTAGCCACCTAGTGTTCACCAAAACATACCAGCTGTATAACACTAAATACTGTTGGGAATGTATGCTCTGATCTCATTCATGCATTTGCCAGTGATGCTTCTGAGCCATCCGCATTTACTGTTCAGATGGTTTGACCTGTTTGTTTCCTGATTAAATGCACTGCCTGTCCTGGTTTATGCCTGCTCACTGATCGCCTGTCTTTCCGCCTGTCCCTCATCTTTATAATTGCCTAATCTCTTGGGTTTGCCTACTTTGGATAGTTTTAATAAACGCCAAATCTGCATTCATCCATCCACCATTACTGATAACAATATTGTTTATATCACTATGGAGGAGATAAAAGGTAAATTGTAATTAATTTATTTTAAAATAAATGTGTGATTAGTTGTATTGCTTCCAGTAAAAGGAGGTGGTCTGAATCAATGGGACATTCATTGCTCAGTTCTGAACAAAACAAGGTTAAATGGGCACTATGTAGGCGTTTTCACATTTAAATACTGCAAATGCACTCAAACTTTCAAAAAACAAATTGCTACCATAGCTACTGTTTTTCTAAGACTACTTATTAGTGTGTTGATTTTTAGGTTTATCTGTGGTGAAAACAAAATATTTATCAATATGCTTTGAAATACCACTCTGTCCAAGGCTACAGTTAGCCAAAACAACACATGCTGAAATATATGCAGAAAAGCAAAAAAAAAAAAAAAAAAAAAAAAAAAAAAAAAATTTCAGGTCAAGGTTTTAGGGAACACATTTTATTTGGAACATTTTCAGAAGGATTTTTGCTGTTGTGGTCCGGCAGATGGCGGGTGTTTAATAGGATAGTGTGCCACCTTTCTACAAGCTTAACCATGGATCCTTAAAGTAATGTTCCACCTACTCTTCTCTGCATCTTTAGCCTTGCACTAAAAAGTTGGAGGTAGGAAATAAAAGAATAACTCTTACAGTATGTTAAAGTGAACCATTTTCTACAACCTTGACCTATTTCATGTCTTTCTTTTGGCTTGAAGCCTCTTGAAGCGAGAGAAGGGCGACTGAGGCCACATGATGTTCAATTTAAAAAAAAAAAGGCCAAACCTATACTGGAACAATAAACAAAGTCAATTCAAGGTGAGGAACAGCCGAGTCAAATTATACATCACCTCGGTTGTGGGCTGCTATAGGCTTGATGCCATCTAGAAAGGAAATGCACCGTAAGACATACACAGACTGTATGCCTGTATTCTCTCTCTCTCTCTCTCTCTCTCTCTCTCTCTCTCTCTCTCTCTCTCTCTTTCATTTAATTTCCCTGTGAACATCTCCAAAAAAATTATCTAGAATTGATTTCAGTTGGATGAGGTCCACGAGTCTCTCATTATTCATAGGTTTTCGTCATTTCTAATATATGACAGCAACTGCTGTTCAGGGTTTCCCCCCCCCCACACACAGATGTATACACATACAGACAAACAATTAAATTGATATGATCAAAGTGACACAGTTAAATTGATATGAACAAATTGATATGATCAAAGTGATTAAAGTGTATTAGAGAAATACAGAATAAGACCATCCGATAGGTGGCAACATTTCATGCATTCATCACATGAACCAAACTTATAAATATACTGCTAATACAGTCTGGTAATGCAGGAAATAAAGTCCTTCTCTAGAAACTCTCAGCAAAATTCTCATTCCAGGATTAAACCCCAGAATTATGAAATCCTGTTTATCATCTGGATGGAAGTCAAATCTCATTCATCCATTTGCCAGTAAAAACATACAAACTGAAATGAATCTTCTTGGAAATTCCCTATTGAATTTCTCAGTACTTCAGCGATTACAGCAGATAATGGCTAAATATCAAAGACATGACTCAACTGTAGCATTTGGCCATACTAAGCTTTTCCAGTTAATATTCAACTTTTACAGTGTATCTATATTCAAATTTATTCAATATATATCACAAATATATATTTTTTCATCTTTGATTGTGGCCTCTCCAATCACTAATATCTAAAAATCATGTTTTGATTTTGACATACAAAGTTCAAAACCCTAGTATCCTAGTATCAAACTAATCTCCTGGCATTACATAATCCATTGTGCCGCCTGTGCCCGGTACATTCAGGTCTCTTATCAATCAGTACATTTACAAGGACAACAATAATCTGATATTAACCTGATTAAGACAATACTCTGATTAAGAAACTAGCATGTAAACATCGATTATTGATGATCTTAATCCGGCTAAAGTCATACTCAAAGTAAACACAAATCGAATTAAAACATGTGGACATGCACACATCTTAATCACACTATTAACGTCATGTGGGAGTTTTCACCGCATTGTGCAACAGGACACATACACACACGGCATTGCTCAACCGTCTGACGGCAAAAAACCGTCTCACGGCTGCGTCCGAAGCGCGTACTTATCTACTATATAGTAGGTGAGATACATGTATTTCTACTATATAGTAGGTAAATACGCAGTTTCAGACACACCCCACGGCTTAAAGCAGTCATCTATTTGCACATATAGCATGACAAATAATTAACTGCACTTGAAGCTTTCTTAAAATTAAAAATGAAACACCCAAAACTGTACACGGTACCAGAACGAAAACGAACTGTATGTTGATGCATGAAATTCTGGTGGGAACGTCGGACGGCATGGCGTGGGGATGTAATGACGTAAGCCATTAATCGAACTTTCTTCTATAACATGTAAAACGGGAACATGAAAGGAGTATTCTAAAAGCAACTCATGTAAACACCTTAATCAGAATATTGTCTTATTCAGAATATGGTCAATAATTAGATTATTGCTGTCCATGTAAATGTATCTAATGTCAAGAATAGCTAAATCCCCAGTGGGCTTTGGAACACCTCCCTACCAATGTTCAGGATTTCGATACATTCTCTCAGTCTAGAACAGTGGTTCTCAAACTTTTAAGCCAGCGACCCCTAAACTAACATCGACGAGAACTCGCAAACCCCACTACCACAGCATACACAGACAATAAACAAAAAAAAGTTGTTTTAAGTCCTTCACAACATTTTAACTATGTTGCATCCGCTTCCACTGTATTTACTGCATATAAAATTCATTTAGGTTTACCTTTCAATGGGATGTGTGCACTTGTTTCTCAGAGCACAAAAGCTTAATCTGTGGCCTGATGGTGGATACGGCTACTCACAGATCATCCTCAACATCAAGACCTGATCAGTATTTATTATTATTTGTGAATTATTCTTGATATTTCTGACATTTCCTACATTGGTCAGATGGAGTCTTGCTCTTGTGTTTAGTAGCGGTACACGGTTCATGCGACTCAGGCAGACTATCCACAATTTCCTCAACATTTTTAAACTTGCAAATTACAAATGTATCCATTTTTGCACTTGCAGTTTCCACGTGCAGTTGCGAGCTGTAGTGATAACTAGCGAGCAGTCGTCGCACAGTGACGTCATATCTTAGAGTCACGGAATATTATTTAACATTTTTTTAAAACACTGTTATTGTAATCAGAAAATACTGAAACTTTATTTTTCAAATCATCTTGCAAACCCTTGAAATCATTCCGCGACTCCCCCAGGGGTTGCGACCCCCAGTTTGAGAACCACTGGTCTATAATAAAGACCAGTTCAGGCAAGCACACTGCTGACTTTCTTCCAAGGTGTTAGAGCTGGTGGACAATGGGTGAAGAGAGTTTTTAGTGGACCAAGATGTTGATGCTGTCTTTATTCTATTACAGGCACAGTTTAAGTTCTACTTTGCATTCTATTACAGCACAGTTTTAATTTGATTACATGCATACTTTTATTTCTGTTCTCTATTCTATTACATCCACAGTTTTACTTCTATTATTTATTCTATTACAGCACAGTTTTAGTTCTATTATGTATTCTATTGCATCCATAGTTTCACTTTATTTATCTACTCCATTAAATCCACATGCTTACTTCTATTATCTGTTCTATTACATGCACATTACCTGATTTCTTTGAAATTTAAATGTTATGGGCTCTCCTGTTTAAATCTGATGGTGCAATGTTAAGAATATTTGGAGAACTCTTAATAATGTTGCACTCAGCTCTGCAAGCACTACCCCAATCCCTGAGCAACTATACAAAACCCTACAAGCTCCTATTAGATCTTCATCCTATTCATTGCATCCTGGACTAACATTGCTATATTAATTTGTTGTAACCTTAAAAAAATGGTCATAAGCAGTCTTTTTTATTTAAGATTGGGTGCAACACTACTGGTGCACAGTGGCTTAGCCGTTAGCACATTTGCCTCACACTCCCAGAGTTTGTGGTTCAATTCCCACCGCTGCCCTGTGTATGCAGAGTTTACATGTTCTCCCCGTGCTTCTGGGGTTTCCTCTGGGTACTTCAGTTTCCTCCCCCAGTCCAAAGACATAGACTGATTGGCATGTCCAAAGTGTCCGGACGGTGTGAATGTGTATGTGATTGTGCCCTGCAATGGATTGGCACCCCGTCCAGGGTGTACCCTACCTTGTGCATGTGAAGAATATGGATGGATGCAACACCACTGTTTTGCTGTTAGTTTGTGAGCAAACCTATATATTGTGATATGTTGTGACACTGTGATGTCTTAAAGAATTGTCATATGATATATTTGTCATATCACCCACTCCTGTCATTCATTTACCCAGCTTTAACAAACCTTGACCATGACAAATTCCTACATCAGTGGTAAGTTAGATAGAGAACAGTAAACACTGTACTTAATCAGCTAGCAGAACACAAAAAATATATACAGTCCTCTATGAATGTATTGGAATGATAAGCTCAATTCTTTTGTTTTTGCTATACACTGAAGACATCTGGGTTTCAGATCAAAAGAGGAATATATGACAAATTTTAAATTTTCATTTCCTGATTTTTTCATCTAGATTACAAGTGTTAAACAACCTAGACCATGTTTGAGCACACCTATTTGTCAAGTGATTAAAACATATTAAAACATGTGACTGACAGGTGTTTTAATATGTTGCCCAGGTGAGATTGTTTAAACAATTAATAGCTCTGAATATCTACTCTTGGTTTGAACCCTGAGTTTTTCCGGTAAAGACTGCATTTGTTGTTAAAAAGGATAAACCAACATGAGAGCTGTCTAGTGGAGAAAAGCAAGTCATTCTGAAGCTGAGAAAAGAAGGAAAATCAATCAGAGCCTTTGCACAAGCATTGGACACAGCCAATAGAGCAATTTGGAATGTCCTGAAGAAAAAAGAAAGGTGAAGGTATCACAATCCACTTTCCAAAGACTCAACTCAGAAATATAGAGGCCATACTACAAGATGCAAACCACTCATGAGCAGTATGAATCAGAAGGCCAGATAGGAAGAACTACAGAGATGAGCCTCAAAAGTTCTGGAACTAAGATTAACCAAAATGAGGGAAAATGCCAAGTGTGGAGAAAGAAAGGATCTGCTTATGATCCAAAACATACAAGCACCTCGGTCAAGCAGGTAGAGGTAGTGTTGTGGTTAAGGTTGCATGGATGCTTCTGGAATGGACTCACTAATCTTTATTGAGGGTGTAACTCATGATGGTGGCAGCAGAATGAATTCAGAAGTGTACAGAAACATTCTGTCTGCCAATTTACAGAGAAATACATCCAATCTAATTGGGAGGAACTTCATCATGCAGCAAGACAATGACCCAAAACACTGCCGACTTATCAAGGGATTTCATCAGGGAAAAAAGTGGAAGGTTTTAGACTGGCCAAGTCAATCACCAGACCTTAACCCAAGTGAGCATGCATTTCACCTCCTGAAGAGGAGACTGAAGGGAGAAACTCCTGGAAACAAAAAGCAACTGAAAGCTGTGGTAAAAGCCTGGAAAAGCATCACAAAAGAAAAATTCAACAGTTGGGCGATGTCAGTGGGTTGCCAGCTTGATGCAGTTATTGTAAGCAAGTGTTATAAAACCAAATATTAAGTGTTCTATCCATCCATTTTCTATACTGCTTATCCTACAGAGTCGCAGGGAACCTGGAGCCTATCACAGGGAGCATCGGGCATTGGACAGGGTGCCAATGCATTCACACACCCATTCATATACTGTGGACACTTTGGACATGCCAGTCAGCCTACCATGCATGTCTTTGGACTGGGGGAAGAAACCGGAGTACCCACAGCATTTGATGACAACATGGGGAGAACATGCAAACACTGAAGGTGTGAGGCAAATGTGCTAACCACTAAGCCACTTTAATTCCCTTTAAGTCATTTTAAGTCAATCGTTTCCAATACTTTTGCTCACCTAACTTGCGTGGTCTGCCACCTAAGGTGCCATGTACTAACTTGTTTAACACATCTAGATGTAAATATCAGTGAACTGTGATGGACTGGCACCCTGTCCAGGGTGTACCCCGCCTTGTGCCCGATGCTTCCTGGGATAGGCTCCAGGTTCCCCCGTGACCCTGAAGAAGGAGTAAGCGGTAGAAGAAGGATGGATGGATGGATGTAAATATCAGCAAATGAAAGCTGAAAGTACGATCTATCATCTCATATTCATCTCAAACCAAAAAGTCTTCAGTGTATAGTAAAAGAAAAAAAAAGGATTGCCACTGCTGTACCACTACTTTTTGAGGGGACTGTATGAATATAACAAATATTCTTGAACTAATATACTCATACTCATGATATGTATTTAACAACTAACCACTGAAGTGTTCAACCTCTGAGAGCACGCTTTGCAGCAGGTGTGTGTGAGTGCATATGAGTAAACCACGTTATTATGGAACTGGAAAGCAGGCAGTCATTTATGAAGGGTTACAGTATACACAGACGGTTTCACACTGTGACTTTAAGTAAAAGCAACAGGGTCTCTTCTATTATCCCTTATAGAGTGTGAGTAATGGCATGGCCACTTCGTCTCAAAGTGCTTAATCAATGCCCATTAGAGACCTTGTCCTCTAGCACCCTCAGGCTTGGAGAGACTCAGAGTTCCGAGCACAAGATGTGTAAAGGACTCGACCGGAATAATTCACAGAACCAGAATGAACTTGAATGGCATTCTATAAACTTCTCTCAGTATCAGCAGCTGTCCAATTGAGAAACTCTGGAAAGACAACTCTGGTGTCTGTGTACTGTCTCTTAAGTGGAGCTGTGGGGTATAGGCTGTGTTCGAGTGTCCTTGATTGAAATTGGGCAATAAGTGTTTTGCCTAGGCTGTTAAGAAACTCCTGAGGGATTGAGGACTGTGGATGCCAAAAGGGAGGAGAGACTGCAATTAACATACTTGTCAGTTATCTTATTCAAGCGAATCACCCAATTACACACACACTGCTCCAAACTGGGACATGGATTCAATTTAGAGCACATATCCTGGTAAACAGCTCTGAAAATTTTGCTAATAGAACGCCACAAAAACTGACACATAATACACAGTATATCAGGACACACATCTAGCACTGTGGTGTTGGCTTGAAAGGAGTACAGAAAAACTTTTCAGTCATACCGTAGCTTTACAATACAGTACATTTTGTATGTAAATCAGGGTGAAATTATGATGTCAAATAGTTATAATTCAGTTATATTTGGTTAATATCCTAATTATATGAGTTCCTCCACAGTTCCTTAAGCTCATCTACATCACATAATTCATAGTTGGTCTCAAGTAGTGTTGTGCATGGGACTGTGTGGTTTTTATTTTTTAATTATTATTATTATTTTTATTGTTGTTCTTGGTATTTTTTGTACCTGCCAGCAATATTCTCTAACAAATTTAGTTCAAGGTTTAGTTATTTTATTTAGTCAGTAGTTCACTCCAAATAATGTATTCATATTAAGTTACATCCATAGTATAGACAAGTTCTGTACTTTTCTGCCTTCTCACTCTTTTTTATTCTACCCTCAGTGCAACTGAGACATTACCAGTTACTAGGCTTGTGCAATATTGATTTTTCCCTAACCAATTTTCTATGTTAAGGTATAATAATAACATGATGTAATTGTACAGAATCATTAGCCTAAAAAAGACAGGAAAACAAGAATTTCCAGCAATTTTAAGGAGAGTAGAGAAGGCATAATAATATTAGCAGCAGTTGAGTTTAAATGTGTAAATCATGACAAAGTTTTAATGGTGGATTTTTTTAATGATTCTGCAGTAATGCACAGTAAACAGTTAAAAACACATCACATTTTGGCCACACTACATGGTTCAATTTACACTACATGGTTCAAGTGACCCAATTCCTTTTTTTTCCCTCCCATATGGCACAGATCGGATATGACCCATGAACATGTAAGCAGGAAAAAAGCAAATGGATTCTGATATTCTCAGATCAGTTTCAGGCCTCATTCATATGTGGAAATAAATATGATATGAATCGGATATGTGCATTTGTGTCTGCCATGTAAGCGGACAGATCGGATATTCCTCTGTGAATGCGAGTCGCACGTCATTGAAAAAGCGACGGTGGCAAATGACATCAACTCAGGTGGACACCAACCGCAAAAACATACAGAAAGTTTCTCGTCTCATACGAAAGTTGCTGACCTACTGTTCCTGACCCCAGGTTTCAACAACTTGATCCCACCAATCTTGAGTCCTTTGCTGCATCCACACGCCCCTCTGAACTGATGTAGCAGTGATCATTGGTACATTCGCCCAGGCTGCAACAAGTGCTCTCTCTTTTATTCTCCACCTTAAGAGGACGGTGTTTTGCTTACCTTTAAATATGGTGCAGAAAGCAAAAGTTTGTATTATATTCATCTGCGGCAAATTGCGGTGTTTTTGCTTCCTTTTCGGGCTAACCTTTTCTGGTGATGTCTACCTTGGGTTGTTTCACGAAGTGTATAGTGTAAATGCAGATATCAGATATGAGTCACTTAAAAGAGGATGTAAGCGGGTCGGCAAAAAAATCGGATATAGTCAACAAATCGGAATTGGACATCAAGACCTGCTGTGTAAATGCAGCCTTTGATATAACCCTTTAACAGTGGTTGTCTAATATTCACATGACCACCATTTTCTCTGTTGATGCCGCTCTGCATATTTAATAACTTACTAATTATCATTTACTTATACATAACATTACTTGTAAAGTGTAAGATTTTACACTTTATTGTAGGCCCATTTAATCTATTTGGGTGAACATTTTCATTCGTGTTTTGACTTTAAGCCAAACAAAAACAAAACAGCCGATTTGACCAACTAATATATTGAACATATATATGAACAATACATTGAACTTAGTTGAACATATACTGCTAAATTTTATTTCATGTTAATGAATTTTTTTAAAAATATATTCTCAAATTACCATGACAGACACAGAGAGTGCATGAGATGGGAGAAGGGGTGGGGCTCCCAGGATGTATTTGTTAATACTGGATAGTTCAAAACATTTGTGCAGTTCATTCCAGATTCATGTCAGTTGGCTCATCTCATTGTATTGGGGAGAAAAAGACAGCTCTTTTGGTGTAGTTTTGTGTATAGTTTTAACCCCTACTAGTATACTCTGATCTTTTTATGGAAATCTTACCAGTGGTTGACATGTCTGGTAATATAATAATATTATAAGTAATATAATTAGCAATAAATGTCACTGGAAATGTATATTGTACAAGTCTACCAGTTGCCCAATTTGCTCTATCTTTGTACTTCAAAACTAGCCATGGTATTCTGAAATACCATTCAAAAATGTGCAAAATGTATGGAAGCTGATCCTTTCATTGGACTTTAGTCTCTGACCTCAGTTCACTAGGTAGAATAAAAGACAAGAAAAAAACCCAGGTCTTGGAAATAACTTGCTGGATGTCCCACTTCACCTGCTCTTGGGGTAAACACTGCTGATGTGCAGTATATAAAAGACTCCTTTTATGAGCTTCGAGCAGGAGGAATTCTGATTTGGAAAAGGGCTGAAGGGAAGGGCACACTGAAGATGACTACAAAGAGCTTCTGCCAATAAAAAATGTCACTAGTAATCCTATAGTGACTTCTCTCTCTCTCTCTCTCTCTCTCTCTCTCTCTCTCTCTCACGCACACACACATCCCCATATAGGAGGATGAATATCTGACTCTGTGACCATAACCCAGTCACTTTTAGGTAGTGCCGCAGTGCTGTTCATACTGCATTCACTGCTCATATCCTCTTCTGAGGCAATGAAGAGAGAGTCAACAGAATAATAGTCACACGGATGAATAAGCAGCGAAAACAGAGCGCAAAAGAGAATTGAGAGAGTGTGATGACAGTGCAACTGACAATTAAAAGCCATTCAGAAAACAGCTGGAAAATGACAGAATGTCAGATTTTATTTTTGTCATTGTTCACCATCTACAAAATCAATTTCCTAAAAACTATACAAATTCTCATATCTCTCTGCCTGATCCAAAGTAATGACAGACAAGAACAGAAAATACTGCATAGAAGCTACTTCCTACAACCTTAATTAAAGATAATACCACCTTAATGGGCCAGGCAACAGTATGGACTTAGACCATTCAATTTCTTGAACCTGATGAAGAGTCTATGTCCCTGTAGTTAACAACTTCTACATCACATGATCAATACCACATAAGAATGACAAAGGAATCCATCTATTTCCCATTAATTACAGATCATTAATGCTCAAAAGATATGAGAGCATCGTGCAAGAAATCTGAGCTAATTCAATGCCCAGCACATGCCCACACAGGCCTAAAGACATCAGCCTGATTGAAATTTATGTAAGCTGAGGAGGGCTGACATTATACTCCTGACATGTGAGAAATAGGAAGTCTCACATTCGCTGCTGGCTCCATCGCCCAAACAGTAAACAGGTCAATAAGCCATCATTATTGGTCTTCATGGTCGACCGGCTGAGAATCGACTGCTCGCGGGTCCATTTGAGGGATTAAGAGGAGGCAGTAATGCCATTTCGGAAGATACGACAACACTGTTCATCTCTAGTCCCTTAAAAAAAAACAGCATGCTGGAACACAGAACGGAGCCGTTTTTTCCTTCTGCTCTCCAGCAGCCAATGAAAAGGACCTGTCACGGCCCATAATATCCTCACCGGAGGCAGCAGAGGACGGTGGATGCGAGATACTTATTTGGGTCAATGTCCCTGGAAAGAACATCTCCCTCGTCCACTTGCTCTCTGTCTGTGTGAAATAGGAGACGCAGATGCTTCTGGGGAATATCAAAGTGCAACCCAGGATTCATGCTACTATCCATTTGGCTTGAGGCCTCAATTCTACTTTGCAGTTTCTCTTAGACCATATTTTGTGAGACTTGTTCTATTTAATAATGGTGGTGTTTTTTGTTAGTGTTTTTTCTTGGGAAGAAGCCAAGCCTTCTTGTAAAGACTTGTTCTCATGTACCTGTATATTGTTTGTGTTTATGTTTTAGGGCAGAACTAAATTCAATTCTGTGTATTGTTAATGTGTTTATGTTTTAGCGCAAGATTGAATTCAAGAGCTGGTTTCAGACATAGGCACAGAAAAGAAAAAAGATGAATGAAGGAAGGAAAGAAGGAAAGAAGGAAAGAGGGAAGGAAGGAAGGAAAGAAGGAAGGAGGGAAGGAAGGAAGGAAAGAAGGAAGGAAGAATTGTGATTATCATTTAACCCTGTGCTGTTCCCTCAGACAGACAGCTAAAATCAGCTGGATATTTTATTGCTGCAAGGTTGTGTAATGGGTATTTACTGTATTTACTAAACAAACAAGATTAGCAAGAGATTTTGTGATCGTCCTGGTTGAAACATGAAATTCGGAAAATGCAATAGTTTGATTTAATGAACGCTCCATGCTTTTTGTTAAGCTCGAGTAGGAATAGGCAACATGACAAGGTCATTTACATTACAGGAAAAGAAAAAAAAATCAGCCCTCCAGCCAAATGTGTTTATTTATGGTGATCCCTCTGTCAACAAAGTTGAATAACCATTTCCTATGGCAATCCATTGCTACATTAAGATATAGTATAGCTATGATATTCTTTATGAATACACATATGAAGAGAAACTAGTGACAAGTAGTCAGTGTTGAAGGCCAATCCACCATTCTACACATTCATAAATAACAATTCTCATGTAGAGGAACTCAACACTGCAGTCCTACATAAACACTCCATAGCCTGTCAATGTATTCAAACTACAGTATATACTGCATATTGTTTCAAAAACACTGGATATATGGATTCCAAATCCACTCACAAAAAAAGGGGAAAAAAAACATGCCGAATCAATACAGCCTGTGGGGACTGAAAAATTTCTAGCACTTTCTGTGACTCTTACAGATGAATGACTGGGAAAGGAAGTCAAGGCAGATGATGTGAAGATGAAAGCGAAAAGCGCACACATTTTTAATTCACAAGTGAACCCCAAGGACTGGAAAATAAATAAATAAATAAAGTCAATACAACTTTAATACTGCGGTAGTGCCCTGAGAGAGGTTCTGTGATTTGCCGATATGATTTTATTATCTCCCCTCACTCTGGTACAAGGTGCTGGCTGGCTGGAAGCTGGGATTAATAGGATCGGTGTGCTGAAGGCTCATCTAAGGGGTTTGATGGCATTCTGACAGGTCATGACAGATAGGAGATACTGGCACCACACACACTGTGCAATGCCTGGTTGATGTACTGTAAGATGAGACACACATACATACATACATACACACACATACAAATAAGGCAGGCCTTGGGCAAGATGCACCAAGCCAACCTTTCACAGGTCCTGTAGCACAGCATGTAGAACCCCCCACCCCACCCCACAGATCACATATATATGTGATATATATATAAATATATCAGCCATAAGTTTAAAACCACTGACATGTGACCTTAATAACATTCATTATCTCATTACAGTGCCACCTGTCAAGGGGTGGGATATATTAGGCACAAAGTGAACAGTCAGTTCTCGAAGTTGATGTGTTGGAAGCCGGAATAATGGGCAGGCATAAGGATCTGAGTGAACTTGACAAGGGCCAAATTGTTATGGCTTGTCGACTGGGTCAGAGCATCTCCAAAACGGCAGGTCTTGTGCGGTGTTCCCAGCATGCAGTGGTTAGTATCTACCAAAAGTGGTTCAAGCAAGGACAACCAGTGAACCAGCAACAGGGTCATGTGTGCCCAAGGCTCGATGTGCATTGGGAGCGAAGGCTAGTCCGTCTGGTCCGATCCCACAGAAAAGCTACTGTAGCACAAATTGCTGAAAAAAAAATCAATGCCGGCTATTATAGAAAGGTGTCAGAACAAACAGTGCATCACAGCTTGCTGCGTGTGGGGCTGCATAGCCACAGACCAGTCAGAGTAAGTCTTATACCTGGGGAAGAGATGGCACCAGGATGCACTGTGAGAAGAAGGCAAGCCAGCAGAGTAAGTGTGATGCTCTGGGCAGTGCTACTGTTACTTTGACAAGTACCACCTACTTAAGCATTGCTGTAGACCAAGTATACCCCTTCATGGCAACGGTACTCCCTAATGTGAGAATATCTGTGATTTTTCAGCTCAATGTAATGAGTGCTGAAAAATGACCCAACATGCTAGGGATTGTGTGTGCGGTCTCAAATCATAATCATAAAAAAAGCTTAATTCAACAAGGAGATGCTGCTGCTTTTATTAGCTGCGGGAAGCAGGTGGTGAAGAGTATTTCATTCTGGCTCTCTGTCTGTCCCTCTTCCTGTCTCTCTTGGGTAGGTTGAAGACGAAGGAAGGATTAGTAAAAACAAGCTGGAATGGAACGTCTCTGTGCAACACTGGTGCTGGATCGCATAATGAGGGATTAATGCTGTATTCTGTGCCACACTTGCTCTGTGTGCATGTGCAAGAAGTTCATCATTACTATACCATTACTCACTCACTGTGTGCAACGACCCTGAAAACATACATGCTGAAGCCAGTTGTAATTTAGGGTCTCTCTGTCTGTGGTATAGAAAATGGACATGTAAGCTGGGTTCATTCTTGTTTTCTGTGACATCTGGTGAATTGAAATCTAGTGTAGTATTAGCACAGTACTTTTACAGTAACATGGACACATAATGTAAATATTTTACATCAGCAATTATTGGCATCCTGGATCGTATTTTGCTCTAGTAAGCTGATTAGACTGACGTCTAATCTGACGTCATTGTTACTGTTTTCTAAATGAAGAGCTACTTACAGGCACTCATAATTGTCACAATGCCATAAAGTGATCTAACAGTCTCAAACACTCAGGGACAGATGCACGTACAAGAGGAGACACAGTACAAAAAAAAAAAAAAAAAAAAACAAAACAGCTTCATGCATCTAATTCAATTCGTATTGCTGTGGCTAAACACGCATTTTACTGGCTGAGTCCCAGTGCACTTGCCTTTACCTGAAAGGTGTATTTGAGAAGGAGTAAACAAATTCACTGGCACAAATAGGTCTACATACAATAACATTAGACTAAAAACTTAGACTAAATAAAGCATGTTAACATGTTTGTTTAGCATGTTTGAGTACATTTTGGATTTACCTTGTTGTTTGGAGGTTTTGCGATTCTCTGTGTTTGACTTTTGTCTGTTTCATGATTTTGATAATGGATTCTGAATTGGAGGAACCGGAGTACCCAGAGGAAACCCCTGAAGCACGGGGAGAACATGCAAACTCTGCACACACAGGACCGTAGCAGGAATTGAACACTCAACCGTGGAGATGTGAGGCAAACATGCTAATCACTAAGCCACTGTGCCCCCCCCCCCCATTTATTATGTGTCAGTAATTAGCACATAATTACTAAATAGCAATTTACATATGCTTTTTATTAGTCATAGTCAAGTTGTCCAATTTATGCCTAGCTAACTTTATATTTCATTTCATTTGGACTTTCCTGCATGCTCTCACGTAAATAAAATCTCATCCCATTACACTTCCTTGAAGGGTTGTTACTCAGGGCTGGCTGCAGGCGACATGCAAGCAGTGCTCTAAATTCAGACGGCACAATGTGACATGTTTGCCCTTGGTAGAAAGTGCCTCTCAAAGCCATTGATTAGGTTAAGATCGCTTCTTTTCATCTACACGTCTAAGTCATCAAGTCTCTTTCATAGGAATGTGGCTGCTATCTTACAATCAGAAAACAGGTTCACACTAAACATTCTCTGGGCCTTTGAACTGAGTGTTTGTGATGATTTGATAGAGCATGTAGGAAAGTGGGAGTAGGAGAATATTCTCAGAAAAACGTACCATGTTTACAACCACAGCTCTCATCAACCAAGAGGATTTTGCATTATCATAATAGTGATGCACTCAGCACTCTGAAGGCACTGAGTATAAACTCATTAGGTTTAATGGCATCGAGTTTAGTCTCCAAACCTAGTTTGAACCTTGAATGTAAGCTTTACAATTATGGGTCATAATTGTACTCCTAGGAATGATACAAATGTCTTATTGCTGTATTATTTTTTTAAAAATTGGCCAGCCTTATTTATTTCATGACAGTACTAAAACCTTTTATGAAATTCACCATACATACCTTACATGGGTATGACATCATATCTTCAAATACACCTACTAATTCAGTGTATAGTAACTCAAGTCATAGACAACACAAAGGTGTTGTCTTGATTTGCTTGGCTTTCTAAATATTGTGCTTACTGTCCCATAGAGTTATTATTACACCTAGTGTTCAAACATTTGAACTACAACACATGCTAATAGAGGCCCATTGGGGCAGGAATCACACTGATCCACATTCAGGGGAAGAGCAGAGGACAGGACAGTCAATGACAGGGTTGCCAGTGTAGGCTAGTTTAAAAATGTTCTGTGGCTGCAAAATCTTGTTTTATAGCAAATAATCAGAATTAAATCTAATAGAATTCAAGCAAAGGCCAAGTGTAAATACAGACAGTGTGTCAACGATGTACAGAGACATTTATATTATATCTATTGTGTATCTCAAAGATTGGCGGATGAAATGGGGTAGTATGGACTGGATCAGTCAGAAATCAGAAATGTGTGTGCACTATGGTGACCTTGTTTCCCATGCAAAGGCTTGTGGTTTTTGAGACAAAGTTATTACCTCAAACAGGTAAACAGGTATGAACATGTATGAATAAAACCGCTCAGATGTGTCCATGTATGTATGTATGTGGGTGACCGAATGTTCCTTATTAAGGGGTTGTTCTAAAGTTCACTAGAATGTAGCTTGTAGCATAAGTAAGCTGTGATAGCCTCTCTAAGTCATTTCCCTTAAGTCTATGTTGTAATTAATATTGGCCTGTGTAGCATTCTTTGTCTAGCATCCGTTGTGAGTAGTGTCATTAAATTTTGTTATATCCATGACATGCTCATGTATATTTCATGCAAGTCAAGTTTATGTTTGTGTTACTTAATCCTAGTCTTTCTTAACGTGACCCTGACAGTGGGTCTGAAAATGTACATAGGACATCAAGCCCAAAGAGGGTTAACACACAAACTCCCAGAAAGCACCATTTTTCCCTCTTGGTGCCATGTGGTCGTTAGCATGCAGCTCAGTATCATCAGCAGATTAAGTCTCTGTGTCTGTACAAAGAGCTTCATTTGCTACAGATTAGAACACTGAGAGTGTAAGAAGTCTTCCTAAGAACAACACACAGCACCAAAAGCCCCTCAATGTCATGATTTTACTTAAGCTCTTAACATATAAGCCTCCATCCCACAGTTTGCATTCACATTCACACACAAAGCCCCTGGGGGAAATTTTAAAACACGAACTGTATACGCACTGTAAAACTAATGAAGGAGTGCAAAGGCGAGAAGAGTGCAAGTCGAGAGGTGCTGCGATTGCTGCGAGAATGTCGAGTTCAAAACACTGCTGTTCCTGAATCGCACACAAAACACAGATTCTGCCAGCCCAAAGGGATCAATTAAAAGCCATGATGCATAATCTGTCACATGCAAACACATGCAAGCTTGGGATATTCAGGAAAAGAAGAGTGCATGCAGGTAGAGAATGAGAGCGAGAGAAAGAGAAAGAGAGGGAGAAGATTTCTGTCCCCCCTCTCAATGGAACCTTGGTACCCCATCAGAATGCAAAGCAGCAAAGCAAAAAAACAAACCAAAAAAAAAAAAAAACAAGAAAGCAGCAACGATGCAAACAACAGATCCAAAAGCCTCCTAATAAATGACTGTATTTGCATTTTTTTCCCACATTTTTAGGCATTGAAAAGAAGGCAGCTGGCAAGAAACCAATATAAAAAAAGCAAAGCTTCAAGCTTCAAAACAGCCCTTGATGCACTGAACCACAGAAGGTAACACACAGGGTCTATCCTGGTGAAACCCCAGCTTTTTTGATTCTGTTAGTGTAACTGTGTTGGCCAGTGTGTTATCAATGCAGACCAGCTGACTTAAGCACACTGATGTGAGAGATTTCAGACGTCTGCCCTATTGATGATGTAACACACTGAAACTGTTCTGCCTGTGATATATTACTCTGATGAACAGTGACAGAATGACAAGTCGCCAACAACATTAAAGCTATTTCTGTAGACTTCCTATTAAAGAATCCATCACAAATTATGAGAAATGTGTGCAAGACTCAGAGAGAGTCATTCCTAACTCTACTCTCTCCTAGGTATGATTGTATTCTCCTAGAGGATTTCAGCCTCACTGATCATTAAGAACTTTTTCGTACATAATCCCTTGTGTGTCTGTCTGTGAGTGTGTGTGTTTCTCCAAGCAGAAAAGCAAGTCCACCTCACTAATTGCTCTAATGTGATGGCTCCAACCTGCAGCGCTGGCCCTGACCAGCAGCAGACAAATGAAAAAGGTCACAGATCTGAGTCTCTGAAAGCTGCAGATATTTTTATCTCTCCGAGAGGAAAAAGGAGCCGGGTTTGCTATTTTCTATTCTGCTTAATTAAAGTTATTTGTATAGCAATTTTAACAATAGACATTGTTACTAAGCAGTTTTATGGAAATCTGGGCCTAGAGTCCTGATGAGCAAGTCAAAGGCGTCAGCTGCTAGAAAAAACTCTCTGACATGCCATAAGGAACCAGACTCCAACAAGGAGCCCATCCTCCCTTGGGCAAATATTCTGAATATAAATGTGCTTTCAATCAGTAAAAACAAAACTGCTGTTACTGATGCAGAAACACAATAGAACATTACAGTAGAGTGTGTGTCTGGGGGGGTGTGGGTGTGTGGGGTGTGGGTGTAAATGAATCACTGTAAAGTGTATCAGCTAATTACTTCTGTTTATCATGGCTTTTCAACTGAAGAGGAACATTGCTGCATTTTAATCTTTATGCTCTCTTCCCTCATGTCAGTAATGCTAATAATGGAAAAGAAATATTAGAATAACTTGAGTGAATTTCATGAGTAAATACACAAGTCGTTACGGATGCTCAGGCAAACTACTGAAACAGTCAACTGTACTGCATACGGAACAGTCACAAAAACTGCCTGCTAATTATTAAGAAACAAGAACAAAAAACTGGGGAAAATACTTTATAACTGATGTTATTGCCATCCTTGTAAAATTAAGCATTCTATTTAGTTTTTCTTTTTAAATTCACATACATTACTTACAGTATAAAAAGCACAACAGGTGACTGGGTGCTGGGGTGCATTACCACCCAGAAGTTTGTTATTTTCCAATAACAACACATCCTGAAGTAATTATTATTATTATTATTATTATTATTATTATTATTATTATTATTATTATTAATAATAATAATAATAATAATAATAATAATAATAATAATAATAATATTGTTGTTGCGGTTATAATAATAATAATAATAATAATAATAATAATAATAATAATGGTTGATCATATCATTCATCCATCCATTTTCTTTACCTCTTATCCTACACTGGGTTGCATAGGAGCCTGAAGCCTACCCCAGAGGACTCAGGGCATGAGGTGGGGACACGCTAAACAAGGGTCCAGCCCGTTGCAGGGCACTGATTATATCAAAAATATAATCAGTTTTTTTTAGTATTATTATTTATTGCTCTTAAACCACAGCTACTGTATTTGCCAACTTTTGCAAAAAAAAATGTTTTAAAAACCAAAATGCTATTTTTAACCATTTATATTTATATTTAATGTTTTAATTTAATGTCCACACAACAAGTTAGGTCCTGTTCCTTTAAATTATAGCAGATATATACAATCTTTCCCTCACTAACATCTCTTTTTTCTCTCTCTTGAAATTAATAAGACAGAAAAACACAGCTTGTCTGGACTCCTTCCATAAATGTTCAATAAATGTCTCCTTGCAGAACACTGCATTATATCAACGATTATACTGTACATTTTTTCTAAATAACAGCACATTTTATCGGTTTATAATTAGCTTTAGGTTAGGTAGATTATCCCTAACCCTCGCCACCCAGAGCATGTACTAGTACTACAGTGGGATTTGAAGAGAAATGAGTGAAGAATGATGCAAAATGGGTTGAGATGAAATTATTGGTGTTTACTATTTACTATTTATATCTTTCTACATTCGATAGGGAGGATCAGTATAAATTATGAAAGTAATTCAGTGCCATCCAGTGATGTTTGTGTACACAGCTGCATAAGGCAAATTATATAAACAATTAGAAATTATCGTCGTTTAATTCATATTCTTTCTTATAGAGCACTGATTTAGTTTACTCCTATGTGTTAATTAATACATTAACTAAAAAACATGTACTAAAATGTACTTAAGGTGGTTGCTATTCATGCATGAATTCATAAGACTCACATCATAGTTCAGACTAGCTCTTCATTAGTTTGTGATTAGTACATGCCTTAACTCATAATTAATTCATATTTAAGTAAGTATTAATTCAGGTACTAGTGCATGATTATTCATGTACTGTTATTGTAGAGTGTAACCAATTAATCAACACCTTCCGACCTGTCAGATACAAGACGTCAACCCTGCTGTTGTTATAAAGACATATACAGTATAACAACACAAACTTTTTCCATCACCTGTGTTTTAATTTAGATTTAAAGATTCATACGCTGTGAATATCCAGAGCTGCCTCATGACAAATAGTAATCCTAGCAAGCTGTTGTGCAAGCTGTGTGTTTGTATTATATTCATTACTTGTGAAATAAATCATCATCAGCACTAGTTCTTGATAATAGTAAGCTGCAAAAAAAAAAAAAAGGCTGTTTGTACTTCGACATTCAACCCAAATCCGTATCCACTTTAATATTCAGTGCCAGCATCTTGGGCTGCTCGAGGCGCAATGCTTGTCTGATTTCTCATGCTAATAGAGCCACAGATTCAGCGTGGCAGTAAAGAGGTGAGGCCTGGAGCATATGGACAACAAACAGCTGACAGCGCACAGCAGTTTCAGTGGAATCTGACCAGCATGAGCGCATGCACACTGTCACACACACATGCACATCTGGTACACTCTTGAGAATGAAGCCAGAGAGAGATGTCCCAAAACACAACCCCTCTCACACACTACTATACTGGAGCAAAGAAAAAACTCAAATAACTCTAATCCTTATAAAACTTTTTGTAGGTTATGTGTTGTTATGCTCCTGCTGTGAATGAGAATAATTCTAATGCAGAAGTTCGGCTATGCATGGACACAACTATTTGATCACGCATTTACAGTGAAAGCTAACAAGATGACGGGAGCTACAGTAAAAGACCAGCTCTTGTTGACATGTTTAGCTTTTTTACCTAATAATACAGTAAATCTGACAGTCTCACTAATGTCTGTGTCCAGAGTTCCTGGGGTTGACACTGGAGTCACCACAACCCTGTCCAGGATAAGTGGTTTCTGAAAGTGAGTGAGTGAGAAGTGTCATTACTATTTAGACATCCTACTTAGTGTGCATTATGTGGTTTGTGGTGCAGTCTTGAATTCTCTCTAAATGTGCTCTGACTTGGCACTGGCACCTGACAGATTAACCAGCATGTCTGAGAATGGTGCAAGGCAACCCATGTTACAAACTGTTTTGCAGCAAGTATTTTGTAATAGCATTTTTACATAAGAATGGGCAAAATTCCAAAATCTCACATCCAACAGCTTTAATTGATAAATGAAAGAATGAAATAGCTAATTAGTGGAAAATAGTAAATGACTGTTATGATCTTGTGGCTAGCTGTTAGGAAATGTTTCCAGGAAAGTTATAAATGTATAGCCCTGAAGCACTCCTTTATATCCATAAATCACACACTTTGCAAGGCTGCTCATGACTTCCAGTGAAAAAAACCCACTCTACCAGTTAAGATGATCTTAGCTTCAAGAGGCTTTTGGAATACTTAGCTCATAGTTTCAAACACACTGTAAAACACTAAGAAAGCTAATTAGGTAGTTTACCAAGCCAAAAGGGTTTAACCAACAATCAGTGGTATCAACTAGCTAGTGTGCTAGTTTGTTACAAATTTTCTGTTGCCAAGCATGGCAAGGTAACTATAGATTCTAGCTAATAATGTGTAAAACTGGGTAACTCATGGGTCTGAGTAATAACTAAATTCTGGGTCAAATTGCCTGCTTATCTTGCTATGTGTTTTCCCTGTTGAAAAAAAACAATATAAACCATCACAAAAATTCTAATGGTGTCCACTACAAATACCATTACAAACCACCAGCTAACCATTAAAAATATACCATTACCACTATTGGTCCTTAATGGTATCCACTAGACATAAGGTGCCACCAATAGAAGGCAACAAATTTCCAGTAGAGACCATTACAGTTACCATTAAAATCAATAAAATTCCCATTATAACCATTACAAATTCACTGAGGATTTCTATTGGTTCAGGGTTTTCTTTTTCAGCAGGGTTATATGGCTAATACAATATTTGTGTCTGAAGTTCTGCTAACCACGGTAAAACTTGTATTTGAACCCATCACAGGTTGACTAAATTCTACCACTGTCTAATATATAGTGGTTTACCATCTATAGAAAGCATGTGAATCATTTTATTTGATAAATGAATTAATATCGACAGTAGAGTCCTCACAAGTACATTTTTTGTACACTGACTCCTTGTGGGTCTTGCAATTTTTGATAAATTTTTTGGAATGGGCTGACAACACAGGCCTCTCTCGCAGTCTGCTTGAGTGCAATGAGCCCATCCGGCTCTAATGACCCCCAACTGCATAATCACATTAAATTCCTGCACTTCTTTGTATCACAGGGCTGCATTAACTCCTCAGCAGGTCTCACTGTAGAACAGCAGCCAGCGTGGGCACTCTGGGCCAGAGATTGGCTGACAGCATGCAAAAACTTTCTCAAGCAGAATTCTGCCAAGACACTTCATTAAACATTAGCCAGCTGTTGCAATGAACATTGCTGCTAGCTTCAGAGAGAACAGTTAAGCTGAGCCCATGGCGAAACCATAGAGGAGGAACAGGCCTCTTTGTGGCCATACTGAAGTCTCAGACTATATGTTCTGAGATACATGGGCCCAGCACAGTTTTGCACTATAGGATAGCATTATTTCTCTTGAAACATGTGCGCTCTTCATCATACGAGAAACAATCCTTTTTTTAAACACATTGAGAATTACAAATGTTAGCAAATTAAGGTTAGCAAAAAATCTCTTTAGGTCTATTATGCACAGTAATCACACCAGAAGTGAGGATGCTTTAGATGATGGCTTTAGTGATGATGACTAACCAATAACATTTTTGAGGGAATATGAATGAATAAGTGACAGTATACAAGACACTTGAATTGCTTGCATTGCCACTCAGTTACTCAGTGTCACATAAACAAATGTATCCATCAAAGAAGCTGCATCTAAAGTGAGTGTCTTGTGTAAGTATTCTTCCATTTTGCAGTGAAAGCCCTAAATTATCTCTATTGCTACTAGTTGCCATAAGAAGTCATATAATTAGGTGAATGCAGTCCACCTGTGTACAACTAAAGTGTCACGTGATCTCAATATAAATACACCTGTTTCTGGAAGACCCCTGAGTTTGATAGAGAACATAACTATGCATCATGCATAAACAAATCATAAAGACCAAGGAGATATCAAAAGAAGCACAAGAAAAAGTTCTGGAAAAGCATGGTGGTGGTAGAATCATGTTGGATGGATGCTTTTCATCAACATGGACTATGAAAGGCAAGGAGGCAAGAAGGATGGAGCCAGATAATGTGCAATCGTAGAAGAATACTTGTTCCAGTCAGTAAGAGACATGAGAATGGGGAGGAGGTTTACCTTCCAATAACGACCCTAAGCATACCGTAAAATTTACACTGGAGTGTTTTCAGTCGGGAGTGGTTTCAATTTCAGTGTTTCTCATTTCAGTTGTCTGTGGCAAGTCTTGTGAATTGCTATTCACCAACAGTATCCATTCAATCTGAAACCGATTGAGCAATTTTTCCAAGAAGAATGGACAAAATTATCAGTATCCAGATGTGAAAAACTGATAAAGACATATCCCAGAATACTTGCAGCTGTAATTGCTGCCACTGGTCATTATATCCATTGAATACTTATGCAACCAACAAATGTCTGGGGTTTTTTGTTTGTTTGTTTGTTTGTTTAATCAACCTTTGTGTAACTATAAACATATTTCTTTAATAGAAACACCTGTAACCCTACATGCAATTATTCAATCAGCCAATCAAGTGGCAGCAGTACAATGCCTAAAATCTTGCAGTTACAGGTCAAGAGTTTAGTGTTAACATCAAACATCAGAATGGGGAAAATGTGGTCTAGATGACTTTGACCATGACATGGCTGTTAGCACCAGAAGGGCTAGTTTTCATATTTTAGAAACTGTTGGGATCTCCTGGGATTTTCATGCAAAAAAAATCTCTAGAGTTTACACAGGATGGTGCGAAAAAACAAAACAGTCCCTCCAGAATTTTGCGATGGCAGAAATGAACACAAAATTAAGCAAACTCTGTAAAATTTGGAGGAGCTTGCAATTTTTCAAAATTACTGCAGATTTTCCACAGATTTTTTGTGACATCATCACAAAAAGCGCATTCAGCCAAAGCCTGCTTCGATTCATGTGCCTCGAACATGAGTACAGCTAAAAGGTCTCATTTACCAACAAGTATCACTGCAAAAGGCCGTGCCAAACAATTTCATCAAATGCAATTTCACCAAATCTATTCGTTTTCCACAAAAAAAAACTCAACACAAAAACTCTGCAAGTTGTATCGCAAATTTTGAAAAAAGCCACAGCAAAATGTGGAAAGGTTCAAGGGGGTGAATACTGTAAAAGTATTATGTTTTATCTTAGGTTCTGTGCATTTCCGCAATGGTGAGATGATTTAGTAATATATGCATATGCAGTAGCTTGAGAAAGCTCAAATGCGACTTCAGGAATTTGCAGCAGATCATTAACATCACTCCCACATGTGCACTGGACATGGTTCAGGAGCATCTCTAACCAAATTCTGAGCTTCCTGTACCATTTCATCCAGCTCAAAAAGCTGAAGCGTAAACCAAACTAATGAAAGCTTCCTCTCTGTTTCCAACAGGCTTCCCTCCTTCTCTTTCATTCACCCTCCCTCTTTCTCTGTAGTGTGCAGGGCTCTGTTATAACAGGTTTAATTTCAAGAATGGTGTCAGTGGGGTGGAAATGACATAGTGATCCTCCATTATCTGGCTTCTCCTTTTCATGTGCACTGCTTTTTGCGCCATCGATTGTGGGCACTGGACAGCGTCATTAAATCCATCATGCTGAGAAGAGAAATGGTTTGTGTATTGACGCTACTTGCCTCCGTCATCAGTGAAGCCACTGACGATGAAAATCAATAAACAAAGCACATTTGCAGACAGTTTACTGTAATGTGTGGAAAGACTTATGATATTTCTGACATGCACATTTTTTATATGAAACACTAATGAGCCCTGTATGATCAGAAAAACTGCAGACTTTTTGAACCGGTGAGCTATTTACATCCGCCGTCTCTTTAAATGTATTTATGTCAAATATAGAAAATCTAAGGGGATGTGTGGTGAGTTCCTGATGATTTCTGCTTGTACTTAATGTGCTCTACTGACCATCTCCGTTCTCTGGTTTCATGACAAACTCTTTAAATAAGCTGCACATATATTACACCAAATCCCCTGCTGGTGAAATATCTCACATGATCAGTATTATTATCTATTCTGCTGCATAAAAATGCCGTTTTATTATTACTGATAATCTTACACTGCTTAAGCAATTCACCATCTACCTCAACCTGTGAATCAATGCTGCATGCATATCTGAGCCATATTTATATTATCTGAGGATAATTTCACATGCCGCTTATGTAAATAACAGGTCTGGCTACGTTAGACTAGCTGATTAACTGGCTTGATTAATACAAATAAATGTGTGTGGGGGGAAAAAAACACACCATGTCCTCCATACTAATATAGCCTGGAAATATTATTATAGATGGATCTAAAAAAAATAAATAAATTTAAATAAAATCCTGTCCGTTTGCACGTCCATTTCTTGAATAGACCTCTACTGCCACCAAATGGATAGCCAACACACAGCACTGCTCACTTTTTTTGTATTTTTTTGTATTCTTTGTATTTATGTTTTAAATGTGTATTATTTTAAAACTACTCCGGATACTATGAGTATTATGAGTATTCAGCAATAACTGGGTGTCTGAAAGTTGAATTTGGTGCAGTGGGTTGTATAGTGCAGGACAGCAAATAATGAGACATTGAATCTTTTGTCTGCAGTCTGAACTTTGGCTTTCACTCAGCAATGCTCTAATTCATCCCTAGACATTCTCAACTATAATTACTGTGTCCCAGAGGGGCCTTTATCAGTTCTGTGCTGGTCCTTAATGAGCTCTTATTAAGTCATACACTACAACGGCCCTCACACACATACCCCCCCCCCCCCCCCCCCCCCCGCACACAGACACAAAATTATGAGTCCCCACTGATTACACTGGCTCACACTTATTTGAAATGCCAATCCTTCAGTAAACCTTCCCAACATCTGAGATTCAACATTTTATTTCATTTAATCTTTTTTTTTTTTTTACCTTTATTCATTCAATCAGGCTATTCAAATATGTCTAAATCTGCAATTATTATGAACATTAAGGTTTCCAAATAGTTGTTAAATTATACTCCTTGTCAAAGCTCTAAAGGAACTGTAAGATGAAGGTGTAATGTAATAATTAGAGATGGCACGATACACTTGTTGTTTTCTGATAACCATACCGATACTGATACCAGGGTATGAGATGATATCGACACCTATCCGATATTTTTTTTTCTTTAAAAGCTACTAAGATTTAAAGTGATATTTAAAATAAAAATTGGAAACACTTCACTTAAAAATAAAACAAAGAAAAAACAAACATGACTTACACAAAACCACAATTTATATTATTGAGTTAAACATGGCAAATACAATAAATATAATAACTACAATATTTTTAAAAATCTATCCTAACAAAAATACAATCATGTCCTCTGTATATGTAAACACTTCCAGTTCCATTTTCCCCCAAATGCAATTCCAATCTACCAAATAGGATCAGACTGAATTAGATTTTTTTTTCTCTATAATTTAATACAATATATACAATATCTACCATTTGTTGCTGGCATTGTCCCTATTCTGGGTGTTGGATCGGTGCCATTGCTAGTAATAAGTATTAGTATTAGTAACAAGTCTTGACTATTTCAAACTACATACTACACTCTTTCATACTACACACCCCAGACAAATAAAAGCAGTGTGAATTTAATGACAACAATATCACGGGAGCAAAATTAGACCTCTTGGTATATGACAACTTGCTGACTTCCTTAGCAGCATGGATTCTCAGGGTAATTAAATGCTGATAAAAAAGGTGTGAATTAAAAGCTAATCCAGAAGGTGATGGGAGTGGGGGGTAGAAGAAGGAGAGAGAAAGATGAGGGGAAAGAGAAAGAGAAAAAGGGAGAAAGACACTGGAGGGGAGACACTAGACTGTGACGTCCTTGCATGTGTCAGCTAGCCACTGCGCTGATAAATGCTAATAGTTTTCCCTCCACTGATCTCAACAGGCAGAGGCTCCCATAACGCTGCTCCATTAATATAGCCGATTTCTCACTCTCTCACACACATACACACAAATACACACACACACACACACACACACACACACACACACACCGTCCACCCTCCATTACCAAGACCAACCTTGCTAGATGCAGAAACTGACACAAATCATCCAGCAGAAATACAAAAAACACTGACACTGTACAAACTAACACACACACATTACACCACATTTTCCACCTCCTTTTCCCAATGTGGTTTGTGCTATTGTCCTCTAGGATCAAATAACTAATACAAATCATCCGACAGAATTATAAAAACCAGTAACACATGCACACATACTTCCACACAATCTTCCACTCATTATCCTGTGTCATTACTGCTTCTCTAAGACAGCATAGTTGTTGCTTTTGCCCTTACAGCATCCAAAAGCTGATAAAAAAAATGACCCAACAGATATAAAAACACCACAGAATCTATTTCTCACTAACACACATTCACACACACACACACACACACACACACACACACACACACACACACACACACACACACACACATTCTCCCACTCTCTGACTCACTACACTATGCTATTACAGCTCTTTATTTTCAGACAGTGTGTCTTGCTCTTGTCCTCACAACAGCAACGGTGCATGTGTCTCTGTAATGTAACATAATGTAATTGCAGAGCTGAGCTCTCTTGCTCTCTGTTGACCTGCGAATGAGAGGCGAGCCAGAGTCATTGTGTCAACATAACTGTCAGTGGACATTATCCTCCACTAACCTCAATGCTGCCATCGTTCAGCTTTTACGACTACTGGCTCGGTCTAGACTGTCTCTCATCCAGGACTCAGTGGTCATTCAGAACTATCAAAGGTTTCCAAGGATCAGTGGGTGACATGAATGAGAGCAGGAGCAGTGATACCTGGCTTAAATCACAGCCTGGATATCAGAGATGGGAATAAGTCCTGCACGGCCTACCGCCAGTATGCGCATAACCTCAGGGTCACTCTGCTAATTTGAGACAAAGCTGCACCGTTTAAAAAAAACAGCAAGTTTACTGTATACGCATAGTGTTGGTTCAATAATAAAATGAGAATAGTTTAAAAACGAAACCTATCAAACTGAGGTCAGGAAAAAGCTAAATAATTTTTTGTAAGAGCTACAGTAAGTAGAAAAATTGTAAGTTCCTCAAGGATGGTTAACGCATCTTAATTTCTAATGAGGTACTTTTCTGAAAGGGAACCACACTGAGGGTTCAACATATAACCTTTAAAGGTTCACCCAGAGGGACAACCCCTACAGGATGTTAGATATTACCTTTATAACAAACTTAGGTCAGTGTTAGACAAGGTCAGGGTTAGCCCATATGTAGTGGGCCTTGTACAGAATGCCACTGGAATTGTACAAAATGCATTTGGGGTAGTACAAACTTCTCAAAATGCTCCTCAATGATAAAAGACAAACTTAGCTGTTCTTAATATGAATATAAAACTGCATTCAAACACAAAAACAAAAGTAAAGAATACACTGACAAGATATGTTCATCGAACAGTAAAACACAACATGGCATGCTGTAGAAAAATAATCAACAACAGGCTGGTGTTAAGTGATCTGACACAAGGTTTATTTTCCTTTAACAGCTCTTCCTGAGGTGTTTTATTCCTCATATACTGTATGTAAGTACAATTAGACAATTTTTAATTATTAGAGTGATGCATCATATGTTTTATCCTTGTAGTTACAAGTTGGTTCCTGTTATCACTTACATTATAACAATTATAAACATTTTTCCTTCACTAGCCTTTCATGTTTTTGCTTGAAGTTAATAAAACAAATAAAATGCAGCTTGTCATGTCCTGTGTCAGAAAACTTAAAGTTAGTGATGATTACAACATGCTGTGAATGGAGACGCCTTCCAAAAATTCGAAATAAATGTGTCCTCACAGAAAGCGTCACCAAATTAATGATTGCACTTTTTTTTATTCCATCTACCATACATGTCTCTGTATACTATAGGAATTACCATAGATTATTATAGACTATAAATTACTATAGAATGAGCTCATTAAAATAAATGATGTAGCTGGAACTACTGCCTGCTGCAATGCTGTTATAGAAAATTAATAAACACATTCTGATGTATACTCAGCAAAAAAAAGAAATGTCCTCTCACATTCAACTGCTTTTATTTCCAGCAAATTTCTTAACATGTGTAAATATTTGTATTAACATAAAAACATTCAACAACTGAGACATAAACTGAGCAAGTTTCACAGACATTTAACGAACAGAAATGGAATAATGAGAATATCAAAAGTAACAGACAGTATGACTGCACCAGATTTGTCAGTTCTTGCGGTGAGATGTGACCCCACCCATCTTTCACCAAGGCATTTGCACGTTCTCGATCACGTCTGGGGGGAGACATGGTTACACATAATTTTCCATTGCAAGGATGATCAGCTGACCTTCCTGTCTCCTTGTAGCACTGTCTCAGGCGTCTTACATTATGGACACTAATGTTTATTGTCTAAACATTAGTTTAGACTAACTTTTAATGTTTAACGTTTATTGCTCTGGCCACATCTGCAGTCCTCATGCGTCCCTGCAGCAGGCCTATGGCATGTTAACGCAGGTGAGCAGGCTCCCTAGGCATCTTTCTTCTGGTGTTTTTAAGAGTCAGTAGAAAGGTCTCCTTAGTGTCCTAAGTTATTGTAACTGTGACCTTAATTACGTACCGCCTATAAACTGTTCATGTCTTAAGGACTGTTACACAGGTGCCTGTGCAATAATTGTTTATGGTTCATTGAATAAGCATGAAAAACCTGTATTATACCCTTTCCAATAAAGATCTGTAAAACCTATTTGGATTTTACAAAATTATCTTTAAAATATGTCTCCTGAAAAAGGTGTGTTTCTTTTTTTGCTGAGTATGTATATACACAGTGCCCTCCACTAATATTGGCATCCTTTCATTTTTGTCTTTGTCAATAACTTGTCTTTATTGTTTAAACCTCATATATTTTGTTAAAAAGATTCACAAAAATTCTCTGCTCTAATGGATATCAAACAATTGCGCAACACAACACAGGTGTATCCAAAAAAGATCTTTTTTAAATATAGCTATTAAATTTAAATAGTAACTATTATTGGCACCCCTGTGAATTTTTATGAGAAAAATATATTTGTATATGTGTATGAATATGAGGTAACGCATAGGCCAAATTCCCTTAGAACATTCATAACAATGGGTAAGACCAAGGAATATAGCTGTGATGTGTAGCAAAAGGTTGTTGAGCTTCACAAAATGGGAAGTGGCTATAAGAATATAGCAAAAGCACTAAAAATGCCCATTTCCACCATGAGGACAATAATTAAGGACTTCCAGTTAAATGGAAATGTTATGAATGAACTTGGAAGAGGACATGTGTCTATACTGTCTCAAAACACTGTGAAGAGGGTGGTTCGAGTGGCCAAAAAATCTCCAAGGATCACAGCTGGAGAATTGCAGAAGTTATGTCTTAGGGTCAGAAAGTCTGCAAAACTACAATCTGAAGTCACCTATGTCACCAAAAGTTGTTTGGAAGGGTTTCAAGAAAAAAGCCTCTACTCTCATTCAAAAACAAACTCAAGCATCTTCAATTTACTTGACCAGGGGCAAAGTAAAGGCAGGAAGGGGCAACAGAGAGAGCTTGAAGATCTCCTAATCACTTGAGAGATGCCAGGCCAATAGTCTGTCGCTATTGCGCAGTTCACTGGGTCTAGCTGACCGCTAGTCGCCACTTGAGCACATACAATTTCCTCCTGGATGGTGCTCTAGCATTCAACATGGTCTCTACAACCACAGTAGTAAGACCAGAATCAATGAGCTGGTGCCCCTCAGGGGCCAGACCCACAGTTTCCACATTTCCCGCTTAGGGAAACTGATAAATTAGCCCTCTGGCTTGAGATAGTAGATCCCTGAGGATGGGAATCTCCCAAGGAGTGCCGTTCAGCAGAGATATTATCTCTGAGAACCATATTCAAGCTGGCCATTAAGGTGCTACTAGCAGCAGACATAGACAGTCTTGGTGAACTCTCACTAGAACTTGTGGGAGCAGAGCGATCAGGGGAAAAACGTACAGATTTGACCACGGCCACATGTGCACCATGGCGTTCAGCCCCAATGGTGTGGAAGGAGTGAGGGTGACAGTGGGCAGTGTGTTGTCTCCTCGGAGGCAAACAGTTCCACTTCCACTTGGCCGAATCTCCGCCATATACACTCCACCACTTGTGGAGGGAGCCTCCAATCCCTGGGCCTCAGCACCTGCCTTAACAGGATGTCCAGAATGTACATTGCACTCACTGACAAAAACTTTCCCTCCACCCAGAGAAGAATTAGTTATGCCTGCCTGAACAAGGGGCGCAAACATAATCCTCCCTGATGGTTTATATGTGAGACCACCGCTGTGTTGTATAACTAACACATGGTGACCGCTAAATTGAGGAAAAAAGAATTTCAGTGCTAGAAATACGGCCCGCATTTCTAGGTGATTTATATATGCCACTCCAGATGTTGGCCGCTCCAGAGACCGTGAAGGACAGCCATCTAAACCCGGGTTCCAGCCTGTGAGGGAGGTGTCTGTCATTACCGTTTTGCGATAAGGAGACACCCTTAGAGTGTGACCCAAGGCTAGAAACCGGGGATACCTCCAAATTCCCAGAGCAAGTAGTCACCGCCGTGTGACAGTGATTACTCTCAGAGGTTTCATCCTCGGACAAAACCCCCGACTTTTCAGCCACCACTGAAATGGTCTCATGTGCAATAGGCCCAACGGTATGACGTTGGCTGCTGCTGCCGCCAGAAACACCAACATTCTCTTGTAGAAACTGGAGGGGATGCTGAGATCCAGCTTTATCGTGCTCACTGTTGACAGGACTGACCCTACACATGTTGGGGATAGAAACGCCCTCATTGTAGTAGAATCCTTATAACTTCTAGAAAAGTTGTCCTCTGCAATGGAGAAAGCATACTTTTCTTGAGGTTCAACCTGAGCCCCAAGCTCTTCATGTGGGCAAGAACAACATCTTGATGTTGAATCACCAGTTCCCAGGATCGTGCTAGAATTAACCAGTTGTCCAGGTAGTTTAGTACATGGATGCCGTGGAGTTGCAATGGAGCCAGAATGACATAAATGCACTTTGTGAAGGTGCGAAGGGATAAAGCTAACCCGAAGGGAAGAACCCAATCTTGGTATGTGTTGCCTTCAAACGCAAAATTCAGGAACTTCCTGTGACTGGGCGATACTTCTATGCATCTTTTAGATGCATCTTTTAGATCTATCGTCACAAACCAGTCCTCAAACTGAATCTGTGGAACAATAAGTTTGAGCATCAGCACCTTGAACTTCTATGTCCGAAGAGTACAGTTCAGATGACACAGATCTAAAATTGGCTGCATACTCCCATCTTTTTTACAGACCATAAAAAAAGTCTGTAAAAACCTCCCTCCCTCAGGGAACAGGGTACATGTTCTATGGCCCCTTTGTCCAAGAGGGATCTTACTTTGTGTGCTAACATTGGGCTCTGCTCTGTGCTTACTACTATGGTGAGCACACCTCTGAACCGGTGGGGTTCGAGCTCTGAACTGGACCTGGTAATCCTTTTCTATGGTAGACAGAACCCATGGAGACACATTTGGCAGTAGTTTCCACACTGCAAGATGGCCTTTTAGTGATGTCAACTTTTCCACATTCTACTGGAGGGCAAGCATTAGATTTTCTTTGCTCTGTGACAGCTTGCTGACCAGAGAACACTGAAAACTTGGGACAGCTTTGGCCAGGGGAGGTCCTACAGTAGTACTGGGGGTTAACTGCCCTAACAGCCTTATGTCCCCTGATATGTCCCTCCACGGCCCCTCAGGACTGCTCCTCCTTTGTCTACTTGGCCTTTATGACCATTTTCAGATCAGGCATAGTAGCAGACTGCGACTATGGCTGCCCAGTTCCCCTGGCTGTCTGTGGGCCCCCACACTCACCTTCTGTGCCTCCCTCACAGAGTTGTATCGAGTTCACAAAATTACCCCATGAATTATCTGCCGTTGATGGAGAGAGGTAGCTCGCAAGCGCCTCCTCTACCTTCAGCATAGCTAAATAGCTGTGCCGACCTTTCCCCACAATGGCCGAATAATCAGACATCACTGTGTTATAAATATGGCTTATGTAAGGTTTTCCCCAGAAGATTTTATCATTCACCCCAAAAAAAAAAGGAGCGTTTTCTGCAGTGTGAGGGAGATTTATTTTCACTGGGGAGAAAAAAAAGCTCATCCAGCCTTAGTAATCACTTCAAGCAGCTCTTTATATGCTTGAGAGCTGCTCTCAGATTTTAGCACACCCTTCTGGCTCCTCGGCGTCAGAGAGGAACTTTTTATTTTATTTATTTATTTATTTATTTTACATTTTAAATATATTTTTTGGCTTTCCATTGCAGAAGGAGGAGCTCCAAAATCCAGATCCATACAAGATCCCCAGGACCTGACCCGGCAGGCTGCCTCGGTAGCAGCCGGCCCAGATCCACGACGCTCTGAAACCCACCTCCCCTCGGCCGAGAAGAATATGAGTCGCAAGTGGAGTTCTCTAATTGTAAGGTGTTAACAATGTGTACAGTCAGACTTCTTGGGGCTGCCGTGGCGTGCGCCACCTCTAGGCACTTCACACAGAAAGTGTGTCCGTACCCCCCATGATGAAAGAGGAGCGAAGCGCAACACACTTCCTGAATTCTCTCACACTCATACTTTCCTCCCTCTCTCTTTTTTTGTTTTAAGGGACAGGAAAGTAAAGAGATTTTGAAAAAAATGAAGTGTCTTTGTGCGAGCGTTACACAAACGACCGACATGCAGTCTCGCTGAAGATAATAAGGCTGACAGTGTGGTTCACAGGTGCTGATTTTATATGACGCGACGCACTTAATTGCCACATCACCTGATCACGGTAGGCCTATAAACAATCATGATGTTACACGAGTTTCATATACTGGTCACATGCGAGGGTGCTTCCCACAGCGTGTAGCTCACACAACGTTGAGCTCCCTTTGAAAGGGAGCAACACTTTTTAGCAAAATGTCTTCCAAAATTGTTCATACTTAGTTCATATAATGTATATATATATATATATATATATATATATATATATATATATATATATATATATGTATATATATATATATATATATATATATATATATATATATATATATATATATATATATATATATATATATATATTTTATGATAACCTTTGCTATCAGAAAAATGCCTTTTTTACTTTTGACAAAAGAAGAATGTATTGAAATCATTCTTATATCTGCATCAGGAAGCTGTCGCAATGTTGTGATGGACAGGAAACATGGCAAGCACATCACACCCGACACTGTTGCCAAAGTTATTAACAAATTCAAAAAGACTGGAAGTGACAAGGCATTGTTTTCAGTCTTTGCATACACTGCCCAGAAGAGGATAGTTCACTTTAGCATCTGGTTCCTCTCAAACGTTCTTCCTGCCAAATCATCTAAGGGAGTTTTTTCATGCCTCTATCTCCTTTTGCTTGTTCATTAGGATCTAAATTTATACACAGATTTCTATAAAGCTGCTTGGTGACAGGGTCTATTGGTTAAAGCACTATACAAATAAAATGGAATTTATTTGCATTTTATGATTCAAAATCCAACTTCAATGAAATACTACACTTTCTTTCAGTGTTCTTTCCAAATTCAACCCCCCAAAGTGCTAGCTCACGAGTAGTCTGACCTCAAAGCATGAGTGAGCACTTTCTGAACTGACAAGCAAAAATAATTAATAGCCAAGTAGAGTCCACTCTATGTCCTGATTGTTTTTTTCTCTAGTTTATAGAGCCTGGGGCACTACAGAGACCAGAGGATCTTCCCTGAGCAGATGTTTTTTTTGACAGTTGACAGCAGTTGGAATGTGAGGAGAACCTCAGCAAACATTAAATAAAATGTCCTAACCAAAATTGCTGATTCCACCTTCAACCACTTTTATTATTATAAAACTGCACATTATGATAAAATCAGGGTGCTTTTAGCCACTAAAAAACTCTACTGTAATGTTAACTGAACTGTTATTCACCTACTCTGCTATATCTCACTACATAAATGTTTTTATTGTTAGAGGAACCCCATGTCTCATGTATCTGCAGTGTGTTGTTTAGCTTCATTGCTCATCACATGCTTTGACATTTACATTTACACACACTTCACATAACAATCCAATACATGAACCTCTATTTGTGTAACCTCCCTGCAGGGTGTGTATTCTGTGAGACACAATTTTGTCATGTTGTAACTCACTCTGAAATAGCACAAATACTGTATACTGTACATATTTGAATTGATTCTCTGACAGCATGATGCATGTGCCATTGAGGACCAGCCATGAGAAGTTCCATTAACTAAAACTTGGAGAGCATTGGCCTGATAATTGGGAAGACAGAGCAGAGTCCACATTGCATCATTAACCTTGCCCTCGACCTCAATGAGTGCTGCATAATGACACTGTGGCTAGGAGATTGAAGCATATTTATAAAAAGCAGATGTAATAAATGAAGCTCTTTAATTCTTGGCAAACCTCAGTGTGCAGAGGATTTGCAAATCAGCTTCACAGACTGGCAACATAATCAGAGATGGGAAATGTTCATAGTTGTTTTTGACTTAATGAAGCATTTAAGCTGGTTACCATATGATCATATGGTTCATAAAAACTTTATTTAGTTTTGAGGCAACAATAGCAGAAATGTTTATTTGTGGCAACAGGAAAAATAGAATGTTAGTAAAAGGTCAGTGCTAAAATGACAGATAATTCTATGGCAGACGCTCCATATGATATAATACCACTAATAAACGGATTTTAAAAATGTGTTGCTATTTAAGATATGTATAATTGTTGATATGAGGAAACGTTTCGTAGGGAGACATTTATTTAATGTCTATGTAAGGAGTCTCCAGTGTCAGCATAAATGGTCAGTATGTTTTCCTATGTAGGAAAGTCTTCAGGACAGAAGACTTTGCTTTTTCTGGTTTCTCTCCAACATGACAAGCTGTGTTTTTTTGTTGCTGTTGTTGTTTGTTTTGTTTCTGTATTTTTTTGCTTCTTTGTCTTAGAAATTAAATTTTTTTAAAATGATGAGAGAACAACTGTTTATAACCATCCATCCATCAATTTCCCATGCTGATTATCCTACACAAGGTCATGGGGAAGCCTGGAGCCCATGCCAGGGAACTTGGGCAAAAAGGTGGGGGCACTCTGGATGGGGTGCCAACCCATCACAGGGCACAATCTCACACATTCATACACTATGGACAATTTGGAAATGCCAATCACTCTAAAATGCATGTCTTTGGACTGTGGGAGGAAACCAGAGTACCTGGAGGAAACCCCCAAAGCATGGGGAAAACATGCAAGCTCTGCACACACAGGGGAGATTCGAGTCCCCAACCCTGAAGCTGCGAGGCAAATATGCTAACCTCTAAGCCACTGTGCCCTGCTACATTCTGCAATATTCAATGTAACTATAAACAGTTAAAAGTATGGCGTCATTCTTTACATTCTTAAAAACATTTTTAAAATGTAATTGTTGACAAATTGCTGTGTTATAAGAAGAATGTAACCCTTAGGGACATGTTGTTATTGGAAAATAATCATCTCCAGTTGGTAACAGCACACACATCACACCGCCCCAAAACTGATTATTTTCCAATAACAGCATGCCTCATTGTGTTTTATTACTTAATTAACAATTCAGTCATTTTCCCTCCAATGCATAGCAAAACACTGTGTCGTTTTACTGTACACTGAGAACTTCGCCGAGGTGTGTTTAAAACTTCTAGCAAGTAACATTTGAAATACATAACCGGAAGGGGAATATTACACGACTTAAACTAGTATAAATCATCCTCCCTCCTTCTGTCCCTCCATCTTTTCTCTCCCCACTCATCAACTCATAACAGCATGTTTGCAAGCTTTGTGACTTACTGTGAACCCCTTGAATGTACAAAAAAATCCTTTATTAGCAATATGGCATCTTGTAACATATGGACTCGGAGATTGTGTTAAAGTGGGCCAACTTTGCTGCAAAATGTTCTGCTGCATATGTTATTAACCTTCTTCTGACCTTGAACTGAAAATCAAAACCAAGTTTGCTGACTGCTTTATCATATAAAGACATATTGGACTGTTTACCTTACCTTTTCCTTTACAACATGCTAACATTATTAGGGTCTATGTTTTGAGCATATTTTCAGAAAAGTTAAGCTGCTTAACTTCAGCCATGAGTAAGCATCATAGACGGGTGAAGAGATTATACTGCGGCTGCAGACAGAGATTCTTCTCACTAAAGCCTGGGCTGTGTGCATGGGTTAAAAAGGGGTCACTTTATAATATAATCCTCAGATTTTAACAAAACAGCCTAGCTACTATCACACTCTTGGCAGAAAGGGTACTAAATTATACCTTTTCTTATCACTGGGGTACGTTTAGTACATATTGTTCACCTAGACATTAAGGACCTTAAGAACCGATGTTATACATAAATTCTGCATGAAATAATGCCTTTCCAAATATAAGTTAAAAAAAATATTTTAATTAAAAGATTATTATGTAAAAAAATGTAAATTATTAAGAGTATTTACAAATTTTTTGTTAGTAGATAAATTTGCACATGTGGGGGGTGCATGGTGGCTTAGTGGTTAGCACATTTGACTCGCACCATCGGGATTGGGATTTTGAATCCTTCCTCCGCCCTGTGTGCACAGAGATGCATGCTCTCCCCGTGCTTCGGGGGTTCCTCTGGGTACTTCGGTTTCCTCCATTGTTTGTGTGAGATTGTGCCCTGCGATGGGTTGGCACCCCATCTCAGGTGTCCCCCACCTTTTTCCTTGAATTCCCTGTGATAGGCTCCCGGCTCCCTGCAACCCTGTGTAGGATAACTGGTATAAAACTGGTAGAAAATGGTTGGATGGATGGATGCACATTTGCACATGTGGTACAGGTTGAACTAGGTAGTGTTGCCATCCCCAGTTTGATCCTGACCTCAAGTTACTGTTTGAGTGGAGTTTCTAGGTTTCTTCCTCACTCCAAAATACATGTCAATTGGTGGCTTTAAATTGCCCCGAATTTCGTAAATTGCCCCTCCATTTAGAGATAAATAAATGAAAGTTCATAATTGGACAAATGATGCAATTATCAATAGAACAGAACAATGGCTAGAAATAGACTTTTGTTTTATCATGATAGAATGTTGCCTTTGAAACATGTTTTAGTTCGCTAATTACGTAATTTGTTTTTACAGTGACCGTACAAAAAATATACAACAAGCATTACACAAACAGTTCAGAAAATTATTGAGTTCAAGTTCCTCAGATCTAATTATTGAATAAAATGTGTTGCCTACACACTGTTTCACCCCAAGCAATTAGGACTATTACAAGAAAATTGCTCATAAATTAACACTGTCAATAATAGCACTGGAAGTCATGTTACTTTTTAAGCAAGAATATGAGTAAGGTGATAAATAGTAGTGCAATAAGAAATGGCATTCAAATAAAGAATTGGACTAAATAGGGGAAAGCCAAATATTTGAGCAGTTTTTTTCTTTCTCATCTTTGCCATGGTTTAAGAAGACCCAGTCTAAGTGGTGACAGGCGTTTGAGTATGGAGCTTGTTAAACGTGAAGGTGAAATGGGGGCGTAATGTAGGGACAGGATGCATCCCTGTGCAATCGATTCTGTCATATATCAGACCCTCTTAATTACAGGCTGCTCCGGCTGCTCCGGGGGATTGCTACAAATCTGCAGAATCTGCACAGGATCGCTCTTTAAAAGATTTAGAGGCAGCAAGAGAGAGAGAAAAAGAAAGAGAGACAAGCATTCTGCCTCAGGTCTCAGGAGAACTATTACAGGGAGTAATGCACTAGTCTATACTGTCATGGCATCCTTTTGACTAAAACACACAAATGTGCACACACACACACACACACACACACACACACACACACACACACACACACACAGTGTGTACAGTGTGAACTGAGTTATTCTTTTTTAACTCAATCTTCAGGTTGAGGTTGAGACCAGACTTTGCTCTTTTCTTTTATTGTAGCATCTCTCAAATGCTTGCATGCCAGTAAAGTAGCAGATCTGGCTCATCTCCTTGAGGGCTATATCTATGCTAATAGCTAAATCGCTGGCCAAGATGAGAGGACATAATGAATTGGGATATCCTGTAACCAGGTATGAGACAGGGGCAGAGATACACTATCCAGGGTGTTATTTTAATTTTTTTTAATTAATTGAATCTAAAAACTTCTTCAAAGACAATTCAAACATTTCCCATAGAGGTTAGAAATGCATTGGCTCCTTCACATATTCACATATTCACGTTTCTTGGCTGGAAATTATATGAAACTGGCAGCTGCAGACATGAAATAAATCATGGTGTGATGTTCATTTTCATATATCACTGGAACCCTAAACAAACAGTGAGGTTTTATTGAGCATAAATAGCTCAAATACTGCTGCTGAAAGCCTTAATTAGTGGATCAGATGTGTTGGATTAGGGCTGGAACAAAACAGCACAGTTGTAGATTACCAGCCATGACCTTCTCTGTGTTGGCAATAAGGATTGCCTTGGAGCACTACCAATATATAGCACCAGATGGCACTAAAAGACCTTCTGACAAAAATGTTCTGACCTTAAAGTGGTAAAAGACTTAAATCTGTGTTGAGCAATGCAGAATCCTGTTCAGCTCAATGATCAAGCACTGGAGAGGGAAGTCCACCTTTGGGTTACAAGGACACTGCATGGCCAAATCACCCCTGACAGGGTAATTTAGTCAAGGACTTTGCCTTATGTGTTCCCCCGACATGAAGCTTTTAGGGATTTTTCTGGAGATCAACCAAACAGAAAATTACAATTCACCTCTGTGCTGCTATAGATACCATCAGGCAAGGAGCAATATGTTTTTTTTTATTTTTTTTATTAGATATAGGCTGAGGGGATATGAACAAAAATATGGCAAATATTACCATTTATAAAGCCGTATAAATATTCTCAACATTCAGGCTGGCAAAAAAATTTCTGGTATAATTCACTAAATCCTGCAGAGGTGGTTCCTAATATTTAAGAATGGCTCAAATTGCGGAAAAAAAATGCTAATCCAAAATGAATAAATCCACTTTTTCGAAGGGTATTTGTTCATCTAATGGCAATATGGTCTTATAAGCTCCTTGCAAAAATCAATTCTATCCTCCGCATCACAGTAAAGGAAGATCTATGGTATATGGCCCACTCCTAATATGTTGTATCACAGAATCAATTCGACAAATTCCAATGTGTTGGAAGCCGTTACGAAAGCCTATGGCAAACACCGTACAATCAAAACTCATCCACACATTTTTTACTCATCCATCTCAGTAAGCGTTGCGGCCTTCTCTCAGGGAGAAGAGCGAAAAGGATGGTGCAGTGAACGGGGAATCTGGTCAAGCGATGCTCTTGTTTTCGCCTTCCCCACAGGAGAGCAATGGAAAATCCATTTCTTCATTCTCTCACCTCTGGCTTCATCTGATACTTTCTCCTTTTCTACGCTGATGGAGGAGGCGAGGAAAATGACTACATGTGTACCAATATTCTGCTAGGATAACAGGTGAGGCTCTCAAGCCTATTTTTAGCATTTAGCGTTTTGGCTTTTTGATGTCACCTTGATGATATGTTCGATGAAGTAATGAAGCAAGATGGAACACATTTTCTCACCTCAACTTATTTTCTCACCTTCTCGTCTCAAGTAGAGCAACAAAAGAACCCTGATTACTAGACCTGCGCTAATTTGCTCAGTTTCAGCACTTTGCTATCCATTAGCTTCCACTCTCCTCAGAATGTTAATTAGGTTCCAGAGTGCCCATGAAAGCTACGCTCCCTGCTGAGATGCTCAACTTATGTGCTGCGGGACATAAAAGAAGAACCCTACAACACAGCTAAATGGGAAACTCACACAACTTGTGAAAAAGAAAACAAGGTGCTCCAGAAACAATGAAAGACCTGGAATTGGTGCTTAAAGCTTGATGACATGGACTATGAGAGCTCCCTTGACATGCAGAGCGACCCGTGGAACTGTAGATCACTCTATCGTCTTGTTCCCTAGCGGAAGAGAAAGACAGCCCAAGGCCCCCGATGCTGTCCTTGGAATAAAGGCAACAGAAAGAAAATCACAGGAGACGGAACAAGAGAGGGTAGAGAAAGGACATATTTAGAGCAGAGTGAATGAGAAGGTTGTGAAGTAGAGAGAAAGAGAAAGGAAAAGAAGAAAAGACATGGTGTTTGTGTATAGAAATACAATGATGAACAGCAAAGAATGGAATGAACAGAAAAAAAAACAGAACAACAAATCCTTCATTCTCCTACTGAGCATGACGTGCCTTTACCCATAGGAGCAAATGGATCTTTTAGGTTCATAGGTCAATGGTTCTCAATCTCTCTGCATGTCTTTATCTGAGAGCTTTGTGATGCTGCTTCAGTGGATTTCTACAAAACTCCCTATAAAGCTCCCTTCACAATTTCAAGCACTAACACCTTTTTTCCCAAGCATGCTTTTTTTTTTATTTTTAAAAAAGCTACTCTATCATCCAGCAAGAAACACTTGTTAATAACCTTAACTTGTCCCTTTGAGAATACCATACACTAATGAAATTACTCATGCTTCTGTTTTCCACAGTTTTATCTGTCCATAAATGAACATGACCACAGGAAGCAGAAATCCAAATCAATACAGAGAAAGCACTGTATGCAGGAAAGAATGTGACATTTGACGAGAAACTTGCGTGACATTTCCTTCTTCATCTATTTCTGGCTCTTGTTTGAGAGTCCTCTGGATCAACCCATCTGTCTTCCAAGAGCTCAGGCTGAGCACGGATTACTTTAATATCAAGCCTTTGTTCTCAATCCCATGCAAACAGCATCGGGTCAGGTCCAGGAGATGAAGTTTCAGTGTGTGAGATTGCACAGGTGTGCTCCACATATGATTTGGAAAGGCTGATCTTTGGCTTCTATTGAAGTCAGCACCATCTCTGTAGATTTCTGTGTTTTGTTGGGTTTTTTATTGGTAACAATTGGTCTGGGACTACATTAATATCTACTCCAACAGGCATCAGCTGTCATAAAGTTATAACACGTGTCGGTCATGACAGCTGACGTTGTAGATCAGCTGTCATGACCTTTTAGTATGTCATAATGGCGCGTAATGATGATGTACTCTCACTTAGTGTCAGTGAAAATGTACAAAATGTACTGTTTATCTCTTTGTACAAATATTTTATCTTTAGCCACAGATATTCATAAAACATTAATAATTTCAAAATGAATTGGACAATAACAAAATCTGTCATTACGGTGTCATGACATTGATGCAAGTCAGCATAGAAAGTGTCATAACAACTATATGTCAACAAATATCTTTTACTTGACACAGGTGTTACATCAAAATTACCAAAACCATCTTTATGACAGCTGAGTCCTACTGGAGCAAATATTTATAAATATATACAGGATTGTCAGCCATCATAAAAGACTTATGAAGGTGTCATGCGGTTTTATGAACACCACAACTGTTAAGAGAATCTCACTCTACTTAGGAACCACAGAAAAGGTACATAACTCAGAGCAGAATACAATAAGGTACAAGACCAGTGATGATGTAACATCAGTCAGCTGAGAAAGTGTAATAACAACCTTTCGACCAATCTTCCACTTGAGTCAGGTGTAGCGACAACTTGACATCAAAATGGACAAAAGCAGTATTTATGACAGCTGAGGCCTATTGGAATAAACCTTTATAAATACAGATACATACAGGTATGTAAGATTGCCAACCATCATAAAGGGCATACAAAGGTGTCATGCAAGCTTATGAGCGCCACAACTGGTAAATATGTCTCCCTTTACTTTATAAGCCAGAGAAAAAATACAGTACATAACTCACAGCAGCTGAGGTTTCTTGGAAAAAGTCTTTAAAATTGTTTATGTAGGAATGTCAGCTGTCATAATGGGCTTCGAGATACCATGAAGCCTAATTAACCCCACTATTAGATAAACTATTAGGTAACCTAAATACAACTATTAGGGAAAACATTTTAAACAGAAATATTAAATTCATTTAACTTAAGGATCAGAAAAAAATGACAACTCAATGACTAATAATCTAATGTCAACCAGTCCTATATATCATAACAACCTTATGTCCAAAAATACATTTCACTTGACTCAGGAGTTACAAGAACCTGACATCAAAATTGACAAATAAAAACTAAAAAAACTAAAAGTTTTGTAGGTTTGTTCCAGCCATCATAAAGGTGTCATGCATCCTTATGAACACTAGTTTACCCTATATTTAATTCCCCAAATAACATGAAAAGTAAGATTATGTCAGCAAGCAAAAAATTACATGAGCAAGCAAGAAGTATTCAAGAAGTAATAAAAATAAATATATTCAGTAAAATTATATATGAAATATATAAGTATAGAATATAAAGTATCGTATAGGTTATTATTGTTAAGTGTAGGCTATATAAATATAATTGCAATTGGTAATTGCATTAGTAGGGCAGAGGTTAAGAAGCTGCAAAATCTCCCCGTTGCTTTATTGATAGGAGAGGTTATTTGATTAGTAAAGACCCTGCTATATAGACTCCCATTATCTCCTGTTGGCTTCAACAAAAACATGCGGTTTGGCCATCAGTGCAAAACCATTACAAGGCTGTAAAATATGACAGAGGTCTGGGACTTCCTTGACAAATGCCTCAGTTTTTCATTTCATTAATCTGCACACATGCTCACACATACACACATAAAACACTCACATACAGTACATACACACATTAAATGATCAGCACTTGCAGGCAGCTAATCACAGAGTAACTTTTGGAGGACAGAAATAGGGAGAGAAGTGTGAAGAATGATTGAAACTCTCCTCATTAGGATGTAGGTTGGCTCATCCATCAATAAGGACCATAAATGCACTGACTTTTTTGAGTAGCCTTGAAAAATTAGGCATTAATTCTTACCTAATTAATTTCTGCAAACGATAGAATTTTTGATGCTCAAGGTGGAAATGGGGAGTCTAATGGCTATGATTTATTTAAATAAGACAGATTGCAATAGTGGGAGTTGGAGAGATACTGTAGAGGGAGGCACAGAGAAATAGATAAAGACAAATAGACAAAATACGTAAATACATTACAGATAGATAAAGACAAATCGATATTTATGATACATGGATTCTATGCAGTCTGTAGGTAATTGAACAGTTTTGGCTCTGTACAATGACATTCAGAAGCCATTTGCATCTACACTGAGTGGACTAGAGAGGAATCGTAGCTCTTTTCATACAGAGTGTCCCCAGTTTCAGTGAGCAACAAATTATTCAATGAACAAAAGTTTAAATTAATTGTCATATGTAGTAATTGCTTGTGAATATTTTACCACCATAACTATTAGCAGGTATAGAGTATGTTCTCCGTTCCTGCTGGTTTTACAGGGCTGTCTGACATCAGTGTTCACTGTTCTAGCGTTAAGTGAAATCAGTTTCAATGGAGTTCATGTCAAGCGAATAAACACTGCACTCAAATACAATAAACGTTTTGGCAAAGAAAATCTCCACAGTTGCTTTACTAGTATGCTTTCCTACTGAAAGGTGAAGTGTTCTGAGGCATTGAGCTGATGGCAATAAACATCCTCAATAAAGACAATTGATTCATTTCCGCTAGCAACAGTGCAGGCGCAAGGCATGGCATTACCTCCAGCCACTTTACCAGACAGAATGAAATGATCTCATCTCTCCATGATAGTTTTGTATCAACTTTTTAGCTAACAGGAAGCTGTTCTGCATTTAGTGCTTAGCCATGGTTTGCTTCCTGTGGTAACACTGGTGTTTTCTTTTCTCTGGCCATTTGATAGTCTAAGTATTTTGATCCTCAGAGTTAGAGAAAACAGCAAAAGCTAACTGACAGTGAAAAAAAAAGAACTCTCACTTGTCTTGGCATGTATATGTGACCGTAGATTTAGATTTACCACCAGGAACACATTTAAAGGGTTCTTTAGATTTACATTTATTCAGTAATTGATCTGATAAGTGATTTGACTATAGTGTTGCTAACAAGTTTTACATGTGACAATACGGCAGTGGGGAAAATTATGAGCTCCTGCACCACACAATATCCTCAATTCCCAGGAGTTGAAACTCCCAACATTTTAGATGAACACACTGGATGGTGTGAAATCTACCAAGCAAACCCCAGAGCGGACTTCTCTCCCGTACTTCTCACAGAACAATGCGTAGTGTGTGTGCGCGTGCCTAGCCTCTTCACTTGTACCTAACATCATTACTTACTGACACCTCTAGGACAACTTAGGCAATAACAGCTTTTCTAACTTAGGCAATAATCAGACCATTTACCACTTGGTTACATATATATTTTCTATATAAAAATAATTTCAAAGTTATATACAATATTTAAATGCAGTATTCACAATGATTTCATTTTATAATCATTTTATCTCTAAAATGATAGATTGCTCCAAAATCCTAGATTACAGATCTAAGACAGCAAAACACTGGATGGATGGGTGGATGGATGGATGGATTTTTATAATTTCACAATCACCATTTTAACTGCAAAGTCCTAGAGTATAGATCCAAAACAACAAAACACTGGATGGATTGCTGTGTGGATGAAGGAATGGATGGATGGATGGAAGTTAGATAGATTGATTTACAATTATAACTCAGAATCATGGCAGTGCTGTTAATTGTTGTATTTAACTTTGTTAACTTTACCCTTTATATATGTGTGTATTTACTACATATGTGCTGTTACATTAACATTACTGTTTTAGAATCATTTATACAGTATTATAAGACAATTAGCTTTGTCTCCCCTTTATGGGAGCCAATGAATGTGATTATGTGAATGAAGAGAATAGTTGTTTTATATGAAAGCATGATGCACTATGAAGGATTTATAAAATTTTGAATATATATTGTGGATGGCAAAGAAAGCTGTCACTATAGTTATAGGTTTTAATAAGCCAGGAAGAGATGAGAGCTGACCAAAATGGTGTCCTAAACCCTGTGTCCTCACTTTGGTGATGTTGGCGAAGTAAAGACATCTTGTGCATACGGTGCATGAATAAAAAATGGGCCTTTGGGACAGAGCTATGTTTACCTGCCCATGCAGTGCACCATTCCCCTTACTTCAAAATTTCACTGAAACTTAACAGTTTCAGAATCACACTGACAACTATTGGCATAAAAATTTATCAGCCTGTGTGTTAGATGAGAGACTTAACTATCTAGCTATGATAAATATGGTAAACAAACTATTAGGTTGCAGCATTATTATTTTAAATCCAACCTAAGCCCACAATTTGCAGTATAGAGCATCCATGATTGTCAGATCAATTGCCTCAATAACTACATCTGTGGTATTGTCACCATTTTTGTCACCAGTTTTAGAAAACACCAACACACACTTTCTTAAGGTCCTTGAAATGGAGTTAAAGTCTATGAATAGGTCTGTGAAAGCTATATGGTCCTATAGATATACATTTCAGATGTACATGAATTGTAATTCTGATTATGTAGATAACTAGATTATTAAATTATTAAAATTTAATAATGATTAAAATTATGATTATTAGATTATTAAAAAGATAGTACACCCTCTTTCAATTCTACGTTTTTATTTATCAGGGCCTAAATAACAATTGTGTTGTTCTCACCAACTTCTAACAAACAAGTAACTTATAAAACACAACAGATTTCAATATTAATCATTTTATTCCCCAAAACGTAAAACAACATTCAGAAACTAAGTGGAATGAAAATGTACACTCTATAATTCAGTAACATGTAGAACCACCTTTAGCAACAATAACCTGAAGTAAATGTTTTTTGTTTTCTTTTCTGATTTTATCAGTATCTGTTTGTTTATAGAAGGACTTATTTAGGCCCTGATAAATAAAAACATAGAATTGAAGGGAGGTGTACTTTCTTTTTCCCGTGACTGTAGTTACTATAAATTATGCAATAACAGGAACTAACTTGTCTTGTAGATGTTCATTAAAACATTAAAAGTGAATGAATCAAAAACAGTACATGTCATTTAAAAATTGTAATCATCGTCAAATCGCTGCAGTATAAGAAGAATAAAACACTAATAGGAAAATAATCATATTCAGGGCCACATCACCCCATCCCACAGTTTTGTATTCTTCTATAACAGCATGCCCTATAGTGTTTTTTTCCTTATGCAAGGACAGAGAGTCTAATAAGTTTGCCAGTAACATTTGACAGTGTGTTTATTAGCCCAGAAATGATGCTGTGCTTTGTGTACTTTTACCTACTTATCACACACTATCATGTTACTGTCACTGCTGTGCCATAGGTGGTCCCTTTCCACTGATAGATGAGTTAAAGGCATAGCAATGGTCTGTTTATATTAATGAGTCTGTCAGAATTCACCCAGTTTTTCAATAAGGACTTTAATTTGAAAATTGTCTAGTAGTTGTTGTTTTTTTTTGTTTGTTTTTTTATCAAAGAGTAACTGGCTTCAATTCATCAGGCTTAACGCAACATCTGAATCATTAATTAATGTTTCTCCAAACTCTGTAATGGTGAAAACTAGTGGAGTGTCTAACCAAGCATTCTTTTTTTTTTTTAAATATACTTTATTGGAAAATAGCTTCACACATTTACATAGTTATCAACACACACAGTACAAGCATTCCATGTGCAGGCATTAGAGGCTGGTTGTTACATGTGTTTCCACTTCACGGACTGCCCACCAGAGGCTAGGTTTGAGGAATCATTACTATAATTAAAATTATTTGCCTGAAGTGCCTGCACTTGAGTCACTGTAGGTAAAATTCCATGCAGTTGTATCAGTACATTAGTGTTTTTAATCATGCAAAAAGAAAACCAACAATAAGTGTATGATAATAATAATCATTTAATAGTAACATAAATTGTGTGCATTCTTATTAATAGCAAAGTATTTATTCATTTGTTAAATTGTGAACCATGTTTATCAGAGGACACAGTGTTGATCAAACATCATAATATCTCAAGTTTACTTTCTGTCTTTTTAGATCTGTGAAAAACTGTCATGACTTTCATACTAATTCACATAACCAGAATTCAATTCACCTCAGTTTATTGGGTTGCCTACTTCATTACAAATGAGTAGAGAAATTTAATTTATAAATTTCTCCCTAGACTGATCTGAATCCCTTTCAATTAGTGTGCTTTTAATTGCAGTGTTATTTTCTTATAAACAGGACAGTCATTTCCATTTTACTCAGCAAACAGGCTTCAATGAATAAGTAATGAAAAATAATGACTTTTCAGCAGAAAAGTGAAAGGGTGATTTTTAATCGTCTGATAGGGTTAGCTTTGAAATCCAAGGACAGGAGAGTAAACATTGCAGTGAAAACCCTGAAACTAGGACAGTTTAATTTAAAAGCCATTTCATCATAATTTTATGGTCCATGCACCATCATTCCCACAATGTCCCAAACTGTGTTGGACAGTCATCAAATCTATAACCCAGAAAAAAGCTTCCATACACCTAAAGTTGGTGCAGTCATTACCTGAGATAAAAAAAAAAGTCTGTCTTTTTTTCTCTCCTCCAAATGAAGCTTAAAAGGCTCCATTTGACTTGGCTTGTGCACCTTGTGGGCTGTTGTTGCCAATTTAAGAGCATGTTAAAATGCAGCCAGCGCAGCACTGCTCCGGTGCCAGACGGGACGATGTTTAAAATCTCATTTGGATGCAATCTACGAGAACCCTCAGGAGATTTATGTGGTGCTGGCACTCGCTCTTTCCTGCTACCGTATATGGTAAATATATCTGAGTAAAGGTGTCAGAATCACTACACAGTGCTACCTGTCTCCTGTGTTTTAAAAGTCTCAGACTCAACAAATAGATGACATGATAGCCGAAAACTGAAGCTTTCCAACAATTCAATGAGTGAATTTTTCAAACTGATGTGACAGTCAGACACAACAGCTATACCTTTAAATGATTCAAGCCATCTGATGCTACAGGAATGCTTTTATTTAATTTAGGTTGCCTGGTTTTGCAGCAAAGAGACTCTATATTATGTATGCAGAATTGAATGAATTTGTCTTACTTGGCATTTTTGCTGCACATCTGTGATGAACCTGAAGCTAAAACAATAGCAGCCTTTGTGAAATGACTGAACTTTTGCAAACTTTGATTAATTTCCATTCGCTCATAAATTCAAACCGTGCTGAGTCCTATATTATTCAAACACACTGCCTGCCAGGACAATATAATATCCCTTCACGATTAGTAGACCCTGAAGCAGCCAGCTACTTGAGACCGATGGTTAGGACATCAATTCTCCATTACTTGGCCATAATCCTTTAGCAGGCATCCGGGGCTTCAAACCAGGAACCTTCTAGTAACCAACAGTGAGCCACTGCCATGCAAGTTTGAGAACCTGAGATTGAAGGTTGGCTGGACGGTCTATAGGAGGATATGCCAACCCCATTCCTGGACAGCTAAACCTTTGCAGTGATTAGTTCCAACACACCTGGCTCTAACATCCGGATGATGCTGAATGCCTTGATTAATTGTATCAGGTGTGTTAGATTAAAGCAGAAATGAATATCTGGGATTACCACTGACCAGCCGTGTAATACAGTATAAGCTGATTTTAGAACCTGGGACCGTTTGTAGGTTTTGGTTTGTTTATTGTGGGGATGAAGTTGTTACTCAAACAGCTGTGAACCAAACCAAAATGTGTGTTAGGTTTCTCAGATGTTATTTTTTTAAATCCCAAGTAACAAAATGTTAACATTGTATGTTAGGGGATGATAGTAAAAAAAATCTACTTGAGAATAACTTCAGGGTGAAAACTGCTTCATACCACTATTTTCCTAACACATCAAGAAGTCTTTTCTCCTGCTTGTACACCAATATTGTATTTGGTAATGAACAATATATTGTGATTTGTAACCATATATATTTACATTTCATTCAATTTAGTTCCAGTTATCGCTTTTGTTATAGTGTCATACTCTATGTTCCAATTCGCCTACTTACTGTATACTAGGCATTAAAAGTATGTACTCTTTTTGTGAAGAAAAAGTACATACTTTTAGTGTGTAGGAAACCAGTATACAAGTACTGGGACATACTAACATGTCATGTAACGGAAGAGAACGTTGTTGCCTGGAAGAGCACACTGTCACTGTAGACAAACTCATCGTTGCATTTAAGCTTTTCTTCATTCATTATCCCTTAAATAATTTATACAATATAATTTAATTCATCATTCCCTTTATTTATTTTTCTAAATTTCATTTACACCTCTCTAAAATGCGTGCTTGAATTACGTGACGCAAACGGTCACAAAACGCCTCCTCCCTTGCAGGAGTTATGTCTGAAAGAGTGTCCATGGCCCCACAATTTGTAAATCTACCAGAAATAGTAGACCATCAGGGTTCCTTTGGGATACTCATTTCAACATACTATGATTTAGAGCACACTAATTCTAATCTCGGATACTACTTAGTATGGATAGTATGCCAATTGGAACGCAGGGATGGTATGCTGAAATCGGCATTGAACTACATTAACCATCAACCTCAGCACGTCACAAGACCATGTCACATGTCTCACTGATCACTCACACCTGTTCTGTGTTATCCCTAATAAACACCACTATTAAAGTTCTGCTTTCTGTGTATCTCATTGTCATGCTTCTGTTGATGTTGTGTCTCTTTGCCTGCCCATCGTCTTTAGGTTTTACTGTTTTGTGTGCACTCACCACGTTAATTGTTATTTATACATACTGCACAATAATGGTTTGCACTTGCATCCATCACCTCTGAGAATCCCTGACATATAGCAGCTACAAACAATCATTCCCTCATCAGCCTTTCTTTGTTCTCTCTCTTGAAGTTAATAAAACCAGAAAAAATTCAGCTTGTCATGTTACAGAGAAATTGGAATGCACATTGGTCTGTCCTGAATACTTTCTGACCATTACAAAGTGCTGATACTGAAAACTCTTTCCACAGATTTTAAATCACTTTCTTTGTACAGAAAGCTTCACCATATGAATGCTTATATGCTTTTCTTTGTGAAATAACAAAAATATTTTTAAAAAATCTGTTTATATAAGTCCCTGCAAATAAGCTGTTTCTAAAGAAACCATAATATACAATGATTAGCGCATTAATATAATTTAAACCTTTCATTTGAAATACAGCCCAGACTATTTTCAGAGCCGTGCTGTTACAAAAAAAAAATTCTAATCATGGAATAAATACTGTGTATGCCCACCTTTTCCCTTTATAACCTCTTCCAACCTCTTAAAAGTATCCTCTCAAAAGTGTTTGCATTTGCTCAATCTTAACATTCTCTCCATTCTTCCTGACATCTCAGAAATCTTTACTCATTCTTCTTGACTTATTTGTTCTAACTCTTCAAGATGTCATGTACTGCCTTTTTCAAATCAGGTCTGGAGACTGACAGAGTCATGTCAAAACTTCAACCTCTCAATTTTTATTAGATTTTTGAGTTGGGTTTCGAGTTGCAAGATACACCTACATTTTATTTTAGGTTTTGTACAAAAATTGTGATTTTTCAACCAGGACCCAGGGGATGCAAATTTTTGCACTCAGCTGTAGTTGCTATAATTTTGTTTGCACTTAGCAAAATTACCATCCATATTATGTCTGATAATAATGTAGGATGCTGTTGTCAGAATCCTCTCCGCTACGTATAGGAGTCATTGTCTAGTAAAAATGTGTTTGTTTGAGAAATGGAAATAACACATGAAGGTGTTGGACATGTCAAAGCATTTTTCTATTGATACTGCTCCTAAAGTGCAATCTCTCCATCGAATATGCTGCCCTCTTTTCCCTGCTCTATCTTTTTGCTTCCATTTCTTTTCCTGTCACACATAAGCGTGCGCACTAACACACATGCACATGCACGCACACACACGCACGCACGCGCACACACACACACGCACATGCACACGCACACGTTGAAGCTCACCACCACCACCCTGCAGGTGTCCTTGCTGCCTTGTTCTAGCATGAAAGCCACTAGCACCAGACATGAAAGTACAGCACTCTCCATCTAACAGCCTTCAGGCCCAAAAACAGCCACTAAATATCTAATTCTGGGGCCAATACATCACTTTCCTGTCAAGGTGGCCTGTACCATATAAAAGGCAAGCACAAAACTATATATACAAATGAATGAGCATTGACAGCACAGGGGGAAAAGATGAGAAGACAAAGAGGAATGTATTGAGTTTGAAACTAACTCCATATATGAACAAGCTGTATCGACTCACAAATAACTCAAAAGCACACAAAGAAATGACTTTAGTTCCTGATGGACGTCAGGCAGTGGAGGACAAAGACAGCAAAGTTCAGCAGGCACCATGAACAGAATGGCACAGCTGTAGTTTCAATTATTTTTCAGGAGATGCAAAAACCTAATGGAAATAAAAAGGCAGGATTGGGGTGAGAGAAAATGGAAAAGCAAATTGGTCTCCTATTTGCAGATACATGCGCTGCAAACCAAATGGGACTAGGACAGTTGTCATAGGGAAAAAGTTCAGCACAACCTTGATAGACAATGACAAAATAATAACTTTATAAGGCAACCAATTAATGAGCATGTTTCAGTTTTCATTCTAGCAAAATTAGATCAGTAAGCATTAATATATTAGATTAATATATACAGATGTACAAATGTACAGCAATTATTGCTTCTGCAAATATATCATGGAAGCTTCACCTGTACATCTGATTGGCACAGACTAGCTTGGTTTACTCTTATTACACAACCACAGGTTCTTTATCCATGGTCTAATTAGGACAAATGAAAGGAAAAAACAATATAAAGTGTTTTTGTAAGGTTTCTGGCCACCACGAGCTATCAGAACAGCTTCAATACACCCTGGAATGGATTCTACAAATCTCTATAATTGTACTGAAAGGATGAAAATATATTCCCTCACTGTTTTTATGATGATGATGATGATGATGATGATGATGATGAGAGCTCTGTCTAATACATTTGTGCAAAAAGGTGTTCAATTGTTGAGATTTGTTGACTGTAAATTCCATTGCTTATGATTTACATAATTTTAAGACTCATCCAACCATCCAATAAGCCATCATGCCCTGTGGATGGGGGATGATCCCGGAAGAGACCACTCCCATCAGGATAGAAATGTTTGATTATAGGATAAAGGTGATCATTCTGAATAACTTTTAATTGATTTGCAATGGCCTTTCTCTCTAACAGAACAAGTGAAGACAAACCATGTCAGTTAAATGCAAAAATGCCCCCCACAACAAAACAGAGCCACTGTCTTTTGCAGTAATCTGTCACCCATCTCTGTAAACTGGCTTTACACTGTGCAGTTTCAGCATATTGCTTGTCACACTTTTGAGCTGATCCCAATTAAATCTTGTCCAAATTCTATAGCAGGCTTTTCGATGTCAGGTCAACCCCATCAACGAACTCAACTTTCCAGAATGCACCACAGCGTATAAACATGGCTGGCTCAGACTACACTTTCCGGAACCCACTACCACTAAGTCGTTCCCAATCGCCAGACTTCTAATCACACTCACTTGTTCCCTATCACCCCACAGCATAAAAGAGACACCACACTTAATGTGAAGTAATGCTCAGTTTGTTTGTGCATCTGAACTTACCAAGGCTGTTATTTCTGTGCTCGTTACCTGGTTTTTGTATATTGGTATTCCGATATATGCTGTTTGCTGATTGCCTGAGCAAAGCCAAGTTTTCAACCTTGACCTTGCTTAAAGTTTTGGATTTGTCTGTCTGCCTTTTAATAAATAGCTCTAATTGCATCTGCATCCATCTCAGCCCACTCCTTCTGACATTCGATAACATTTGTTCTCCATGTCAGACTACACAATGTAGATCCATTAATGAATTGAGAGCATGAATTGTTTATGATGTATAAAGAAAATTACGACATGCCTCATACAACATCGAGCAGTGGCTTAGTGGGTAGCACGTTTTCCTCACACTTCCAGGGTTGGGGGTTCGATTCCCAAGACTGCCCTGTGTGTGCAGAGTTTGTATGTTTTCCCCATGCTTCTGGGGTTTCCTCCAGTTACTCTGGTTTATTCCCCAAGTCCGAATTCCAAGTTATCCATAGTGTGTGATTGTACCCTGTCCATGGTGCCCCCTACCTCGTGCCCTGAGTCCCTTGGGATATGCTCCAGGCTCCCAGCAAGCCTATGTGGTACGAAATAAATGGTACAGAAAATGGATGGATAATCAGAAACATTTTCAAAGTGTGCTTTGTTTACATTTCACCATTTCCACTGCTATATTTGTAGCTGTTCTGTGAGTTTTGCATCATGCTATGCCACGCTCCTATGGTGGATTTTAATACAATATTTCAGACATTGCCAGAACAATGTCATCGTCTGTCTTTGGTTGCAATAGCAACCAAATCAGCCATATTATGCATTCTATGACAGCTGATCTCAACTCATTATTTTAACAATATAAAAAGTGCAACTTTTGTCGGTGAAAGTAAAATAATACTGATAATTGTACATTGTAAAGCCAGATTTAATTTACACAATACATTACAGTATTACAATATTAATTTATATTTTGTTATTGTGCGCATGTGTTTTTCATAATTCCACATTGCCATGTTTTGTTCTTTCCTGCCTGTTCTCAATTGATTATAATCCATGTCTTATGAATCTGTTGTATCTGTATAAACTGACTATGCGTTCTGTAAAAATCTACATAAATTCACTACAAGCTTGCAGTCCTGTTTAAATAAGGATTGTCCTAAATGAATTATGCAAAGAGTTTTAAACAGGATGTGATCATAAAGGATAAAAAGGAAAATCATATAAACTCATTTCCAGTACTGACAGCCCAGATATGGTTCTCCATCAAAGTGCTTTACTTGGTTTTGGATGCAGTGATGTTTAACAGCTGTGACACACCTGTCCTCTGAATGCAGGACGGGTTATAAATGGGAAAAAACCTGTTCACTCTTTTCTTTTCTTTCCTCTTCAGTATGAACACACACACACACACATTTTCCATTTTTACTCAGTGGTCAAAATTCCCCATACTTCTCTCTGTCATAATTTATTCTTCTGTCAGAAAGATTGAGCAGTGTGTTTGGATTTAAACCGCCTGCACACTTTGCCCATAATAAGAGAAATTGTTAGAGTGATTGCTTTTTTTTCCACCCAGCAATGCAAAATGGAATAGATTAAATCAATCAATTACCCTATTGATTCTGTTGTTAGGAATAATCAGCTACTTCATCTTTCTCAAGAAAACGAGTTCAACAAAAACCTATATACCTCAGCAGTTATTTGAAAAGCTTCTTTCTCTGTGATACCTGGCATGTGTGTGTTTGGGCCCTCATTAAAACCTCCATTTTATGTCTAGTATTTCAGTGCCTTATTAAGATGCCCTTTAATCGAACTCATCTACCCTAAGCCCCTCCCAGTCCTGGTGCTGTTAAAATGTAATATCCAATCTCGCCCCAATATTTAGCTTCCATTTTAAGAGTCGGAGCTCCGTTATCCTCTCCTTTAGTACAGAATCCCATTACGGCGCAACATAATCTTATATATGTGTGTAGAGAGAGAGGCATTATCTGAATACTGCTGGCAATAAAATATGATAAATATCCTTGGAGATGAGATCATCAAATGCCTTCCAAGGCTGCATGTATAATTAGGGGAGTGTCATTAATCATAAGTCGCAGTGCTGTTCTCAGTAATGAGAGTCAGAAAGTGAAATTTATTAAGCTAGCCTGGCACTAAGCACAGTGTTTATTGCATCCAAATTTACACACTGCTCAAGACTAGGTGCCAAGGATGATGCACAGGCGTTGGCAATGGGGAAATCAGTGAGAATTCACTAAAAGTGAAGGAGCATTATTTAAAGATGTGCCTCCACTCCTGCATTTATTACACCGTGTCTCGGCATCTCCTGTGTCATGACCACCCCCAGTGAGCAGAGCTGTTCTGTCACTGTTATGCTTCTTAATTAAGAGGCAGCTGTTGGGACAGTGTGATAATATCATGGAGATTTATCAAATAGCTTACGTTAATTGTGTACTCCCAGATTGCTGTGTAATCAGCACTACAATAACTCTAATCAAAATCATCATTACTGCAATTTATGTGCTTGCTGATGCACTGGGGAAGTGGGCAGGACTTCATGGGGTACCACAATTATATCATAATTACATCACCTGCCCGTTTGGCCATTATGATGAAACACCAGATTCCACATAACTATTCAAATGATGATCATGTAAAAGACATTTTATTCTGGGCTTTGAAAAGACAATATTTCTATAAAACAAATGCTATTCTATTCAATCAGACACAAATATCTGGTAAATCAGAAATCATCAAGTATCCAAATGGACACACTGATGTTCCTGTTCCATGTTATTCAGTCATTCAAGAGCCCTGATCAGGGGCGGATGGTATAAATGTGCTATTGGTGATTAGCACTCTGTTTTTCAATGATAAAACATACATTATATATATATATATATATATATATATATATATATATATATATATATATATATATATATATATAATCTTAATAAGAGGGATCATAAAAATCCCATGTTGTTTTTTAGTCCTGTCCTGAATAAGCTATTTCAGATAACAGATGTTTACATATAGTCCACAAGACAAGATAATAGCTGATTTTATAAAAAATTACCCCGTTCAAAAATTTACATACCCTTGATTCTTAATACTGTGTGTCATTATCTGGATGATCCACTACTGTGTTTATGTTTTGTGATAGTTGGTCATGTCTCCCTTGTTTGCCCTGAGCAGTTAAACTGCCCACTGTTCTTCCGAAAAATCCTTCAGGTCCTGCACATTCTTTGCTTTTCCAGCATCTTCTGCATATTTGATGTAAAGTTTTGAACAGGATGATCGGTTTAAATTATTATTATATTGTATTTTATATTATCACACCTCCAGGGTTGGGGGTTCGATTCCCACCGTGGCCTTGTGTGTGCGGAGTTTGCATGTTCTCCCTGTGCTGCGGGGGTTTCCTCCAGGTACTCCGGTTTCCTCCCCCAGTCCAAAGACATGCATGGTAGGCTGACTGGCATGTCTAAAGTGTCCGTAGTGTATGAATGGGTGTGTGAGTGTGTGTAGTTTGGGCCCTGCAATGGATTGGCACCCTGTACAGGGTGTACCCCACCTTGTGCCTGATGCTTCCTTGGATAGGCTCCAGGTTCCCCGTGACCCTGAAAAGGATAAGCGGTATAGAGGATGGATGGATGGATTTTATATTATCTTGGTTTGTGGACTAGATGTAAATATCTGTTTTGTGAAATAGCTTATTCAGAAGCAGTGATTTCTTTCTAAACCAAGCTTGTCCTGTGACAGATGTGTCAGGTGATTACACAGATTGAAATGGCACTTTGACTTTGTATGCATTGAGGCTAGTATTTTCAGCTCATATTACTGAAATGTCTGTAACATGTCAGCAATGATTGAGAACACACATGTGAAATACAGTTGTATTCAAGAAGCTCAGTAGATCAGATGATGGATTTTTGATCCGAAGGTTGTGAGTTCAAATCCCAGCACCACTGCTGGGCCCTTGAGACCTTAACCTTTAACTGCTCAGCTGTATAAATGAGATGAATGCAAGTCACTCTGGATAAGGGTGTCTGCCAAATGCCATAAATGTAAGCACACATTGTCTAATAAAAGTACAAATTACACAAGTGGACAGATGGCAAAAGCACAAGTTTAGTGTTTCTTAGTTCACGTCAAAGTGTTACAACTTTTCCGTTTATTGTGTTTGGTATTCAGAGAAAATGCGGCATGAAGCTTGTAAGGTATTACAGATCTGCAACACTTAAAAAAAAAACTTTCAAAAAACAAGAAACAAAAATGCAGCTGCGCACCTGCCCTTTTGTGTATGTGTATCTATCTGTGTGTGTGTGTGTGTGTGTGTGTGTGTCTGTGTGTCTGTCTGTCTGTCTGTCTGACTGTCTGCATGGGTGTGTAATAGTTTGCCACACATCATTCTTACTATGCCATCTATGGCTATGTTTACTTACAGCCTAATAATAATAAATCATCATCACATCATTATAATCATAATAATACTTTTATCTCGCCTCTCCGGGCTTGGGGGTTCGATTCACGCCTGTGCCCCCAGTCCAAAAACATGCATTGTAGGATGATTGGTATCTCTAAATTGTCTGCAGTATGTGAATGGGTGTGTGAGTGTGTGTGTGATTATACCCTGCGATGGGCTGGCACCCTGTCCAGAGTGTCCCCCCGCCTTGCGCCCTGAGTTCCCTACGAAAGGCCCCAGGTTCCCTGTGACCCTATGTAGGATAAGCAGTACAGAAAATGGATGGATGACTGGATAAGATAATAATACTGACTATCGGAGTTTGCGCGTGCTTTCTGTGCATGTGAGCTTGAGTCACATTGTGTTCCTTGCACAATCAAATGGTCCTGTAAGAAAACATAGCTCGTTTTATAGATTTTAATTTATGTATAATAATTGTTGCAGGTTGCATGGTTGGTTAGATTGGTAACAAAGTAACATTTTGAGGCGGGGGGGGGGGCATTAAAATACAAGTAACACACATACAAATGATGATTGTGTACAGCTTGTCCAGTTTAGGATGGATTTACACAGGTTCATTTGGAATCTGCAATCAGGATGAACTTATTCGGAGTGTAAACATAGCTAGTACGATAAAATCACCTTCTGACAAAATGCATTGTTCAGCCTTAGTTTCATTGTCGAGCTTTTAAAAGATATTAGATTTTAGCTCTCCTGTCTAATATCACAACCAGATGTCATGCTCTTGAAATTGTCTATTTATACTGTATATTTAACATACTAATGTTACTTGAAAATCAAACAGATCTGCAATTCAGCTTTTTCAACACTCTAAACTAAAGAAACAGACCAAAATATAATATCTCTACAGGAAATTACTATGACTTTTTTTATTGAAACTAATGAAGCAGCTTATCTATAGCACTTTAAAAAAAACTACTTACTTACTTAATAAATTAGCCTGAAAGTGTGATGATAGTTTACTTTCAGGGTAATTTATTATTTATGTATTATTACTAGTTAACAACTAAAAATGGTTTAGAAGCCCAAACATTCAACACACAGAATTAAAAATAATAATAACTTTCCCCCAACTTTACATAAAGTTTCTACATAATGCAGCAGCAGCATCATGTGTCAAATATATAAAATCAGGAATTGTAAAATAATAAAGCTGCAATGCTCTTTTGGTTGCAGCGAAGTCCATATTTCAAGGCTTCTTTTATTGATGCTTCTGAAAAAGTTGTTCCCGTTATACTATTCAGTTTGAGAATAGCTACATAGTAAAGTGAAGATTCCTTTTGAGGAAAATCTGCATCAGTCTGCTGACAGACGCTTCCTTTTTTCATCAGTGGTGTTACAGGCTGTTCTTTCAACCCTACTGGTACATAACATGCAGAGAAACAGCACGTGAGGAAAACTGTGTAGCATTTTTTAGTTCAGTATTATACTAGGTTAGGTCTGCATTTAAACAAGTGCTGATGTATTCAAAGGCCCTGTCTCCATTTTTCTTGTATAAGATGGAAATAAATACACTGCTAAAGCTACTGTTTGCTGTATTTACAAGAGACTCTGACACTTTACTGCTCCTGGCCTGCATTCTCTTCACTCCTTATATGAGAGCATCATTAGCATGGCATATAAAACCAGCAGACATTGAAAGAACGAGTAATTTTACTTGTATTTTACCTGAAATAGGTACTTGAAAATGAATAATACTACCCTTACTAATTCCATTATTCACAACATCCAATCAAATCAACAGCCTTAATTTATAATAGATGCCACAACAAATCCTTTTTGGACCAGGATAACTTTGCCTATTAATCTCATGTACTTGCTTTTTTGAATCATATGAATTCAAAATATACAAGGTAAGTGTCACGGTTTCCCCGTTAGGCAGCGCGCTGGAAAGCATGAGGGCGTGCGTGCACAAGCAAGGTGCGCGAGTGCCTGCTCTGCGAATGTTGATAACCGTGACATTGTTTACTATGGACACGTGCATTTGTTATGTTTCTGTTATGTCTCCTCCCTGTTCTGTCATTGGCTGTTGTTTGAGCGTGTGTCTAGATTGGTGTCAGCTGTCAGCACTTAACGCGCTGATTATGTCTGCTTATATACCGTGCACCTCCCAGCACACGGCGGAGTATTAGTTTAGATACGTTAGAGATAGTAGATAGAAATAGTCCATGTCCATGCCCATGTCCTTGTCCATGTCAGTGCATTTAGTCCATGCTGGTTTTCCCAGTCCCTAGTCATAGTTTATGTTTCTTGTTTGTTTCTCGACCCTGTTTTCCGTGACTGCGACCTTGATTCCTGCTTTGCCCCGTTTATGCCTGTTTGCCGATCGCCTGACCTTTTGCATGTTTTTGGATTACGATCTGGATTTATCTGCCTGTCTCTCCCTCAATAAAACTGTTAACTGCACATGCATCCGTCCTAATCTCCCTTACGTCTCGGGACGTGACAGTAAGGAGTTGGATGTTCACTTTTATATGAGTAGATGCTTCTATAGGAAGGTGAAAAATTAAGTTTTTTTGGTTTATTTCAAGTTTTACATTTTGCAATGAAAAAAGAATATCTTGGCCATTGAAAAAAATCTAAAATATCTTACTCAACTAGGAGACAATTTAGTTAATAAAATAACAGAATTTCAAGGTTGAAATGAGTAAAGAAATCTAGAAATATGCTTGACCTCATAATGTGATATCAGACAAAAATGGTCTACAGTATATTCACATTACTTTCTAAGACATCCTTTTTTGCAGTGTACTTATAAATTCCTGAGTACATTTAAGTGCGGACACTTTTTTACTTTTAACTGAGGAAAAATGTGAGATAATACCTAATAGTTTTGCATAATATGGCTTTCTCTGTGCCTTCTCCACCTCTCATAACCAGCCGAATCATGTGCCAATGAAGCCCAAGCTTCGTATTGTAGTTCTACATCATCTGTTGCTTTTTTCCCCAAAAACAATCTAATGGGAATTGCACTACTTGCGCTGCTCTGCTTCTGTGTTTCTCAAGCATATTCTCATTACCTGCATTATAAACTCAACGGTATGATTTTCATGCAATTGTTTAGCATGCTGTATTTATATAGTGGTCAGTAAAACTAATGACAAATATATGAATTCCAGATATCAGCAGTAAATCAAATTGCAGGAACATCTGTCAGGCAGCTTTTCTACATATTTAGTCATGGGTCTTACTGTACAACTCTAATATTTAAATGTCTGAGATGGATGGGGCACCCTAAATGGGACACCAGTCCATTACAGGGCACCATGCACACACACACACACACACACACACACACCTAGGGGAAATTTGAAGTCACCAATATATGTTTGCATGTTTGTTTTTAGGACAGTGGGAGGAAACCAGACAACTCAGAGGAAACCCATATGGACATGGATAACGTGAATAAACTGAAATCAGGATCAGACTGAGGACCCTGGAGCTGTGAGTTGGCAACAATACCTGCTGCGCCGCTATGCTACCCAAGCAATAAATTCTCCCTCTATTATTTCGTCAATCTCTCAAGAACTTTTTTATTGCCTTTTGACAGTACCCTCCAGTGTGCCCTTTTGTGATGTCTTTACCTGAGTGATCTGTATGAATCCACTAAAATTCTTCATATGCTTTCAGTGTGTCTTATAATATTGTTATGGTTGAAAGTAGCTTTAATGTGACTGCCTTGTAAACACTAGCATAAACAGATATTACAAGTGACTATTTTAAATGTCCTATTTCAGAGAGTTCCATACAGCAAACTTTTAATCTACAAACTTTTATTCTTTAAACTCTTTGCAACTACTAACTGTTTCACCCTTGTCTCACTGACACAATTTGATAATGTCTGTTTATCTAAAATCAGTGACAGAGGGCAATGAGGAAATCGAAACTAAAGTAGATTAGATTTTGATTGGACAATCAGTTATTGATCAATTAAAATGTGCTTTGATTGCCTGTGGTACCCATATAATAGATCAGATTTGGATATCCATGGTTGGCTACATCAAGCAAATCAGCCTCTGAAGCACACATGGAGTCAATGGAGTGAATCTCACTGAATAAGTGGCCTAGGGTACCAGGTGAACAACCCAACCAGTGGTCACACAATAAAGGACTGTGGTTAAACCAAAGCAATAAATGAAAAGAAACAATCAATGTGGAAGTCCTTGTTCACCATTGTTGTTCTTGACAGGGCGAGACTGGAGCGTCTACTATTAAAGCTGCTCTGATTCATTGTTTAGCATCTATCTCTTTTTAATTAAGTGCCATTGATCTGCTGTGACTGCGCCCGTTTTATATGTGTCTTCACTGCTCGTAATTTCAGCACATGTCCACGGGAGCTATTGATGGGAAAAAACGCATGCATTTAGATTAATTGTGCCTTCAAGCGGCGTTCAGCCAAGATGCTATGGTGTGATTTATTTTGTTTTTTCACCACATTTCCTAGGTCCATGTAGAGCTAATATAAACACCGCTGACTCTAAATCTCTTTCATTAGAATGGGCTGCCACCCCTGCACTGCCCTTGTGCACAGGAGGGAAGGTCTCCTGTTAAAATGTGATTTACACGCATGCTTAATAGTTTCCTTGACATTTATCTATGAGCTTCTCAATGCCATGCCAAGCCCTGCTGAAAAACACTCTATTTTTTTTTTTTTTTTTTTTTTTTTTTGTATTTGGACAAAATTACATCGTGTCTGATGGTAAATTGAAATACAAAGGGTAATCTTTGCATGGAAGAGCAGCAGTAATGGTTCACTAAAACATAGGCTAGGGATTAATTCCCACCCAGGATGAACAACCACTTTAAAGGTTATTTGTGCATCCTGTTTAAGTTTAAGCATCCTATTTTCATTATAAACAGAATAATAAAATATGAGACCATTGGCTTTTATACTCTTGATATTGTCTTTTCCATCAGGCAGGTGGTACCTTGTTGAAAAGTGCCACATTTTTCCAAAAACATTTTTTTATAAAAAATCTGAGAGGCATGGTTACATGCTATTCAATCAAATACAATCCTCCCATTCCCTTTAAAAACCAAGCACACCCACAGCTCAGCACAACACAGTGACATGTTTGTAATGTAATACAATTACATTGCACTTATAGATTTTTATTTTAGTGGTAGAATATTTGTCTTGTTGAATAAAATGTGTTTCTGTCTTCTTGTGGGTGTTCACTAACACATGTCTGAGCCTCTAAGACATTGGCACTTTTATTAGTTTTGTGAGATAATATATTGATTCAATTAGTTTGATATGATATTCTGTGTTGTAATGTATTGAATGTCAGATTCACATTTAGTAACCTCAATGGAGTTCTCTTTTATTATTTTATTTTATTATACTCTATATTTTTATTACATATTGTAATTCGGTTTTATTTAGTAGTTGGTTGAAGTATCCACTAAACTTGGAAATGGGATGAGATATTTAAGGCTTTGCTTGAAGTTGGGAAAATACAATTTTATGTAAAAAGGTTGTCAACTAATTAAAGCAAAATCTAATTCAGGACTTTTTTTGTGCAGCAATAAATGTCAAACCACATGTCAATTAACACTCATACACAGGCTAAAAAAAAGGCATTTCCACTGTCTGTTATATTACACTATTTTAGGATATACCAATTCTTAAAATTTACTTGCATGGACAACCTGAACACAAAGTACAGAAGCTAATGTCCATCAACAAGGCCCTCAATATAACTCAATGACTGGCCTTCCATGGATGGAGGATAATGGAGGGTAATGTCTCTACAGATGTGTTCCAGGCTAAAGGTGAAGCATCCAGGATTACCAAGGGAAATAGATGCATCAAACAAATAAAAAAGTTTTTATGTTCTACTCAAATAGCTAATTCACTCAGTGGAACCCTGGTACTGAAATCCATTTACCCGTCTAATGGAAGAGAAAAACCAATGTCACATGACAAACAGAAAGTTCTTTCATAAACAGCCTTTCTAACAGCATGGCTGAGAAAAAAGTAGGTTCCCACAACTGCCATGTTTGTCAAATATGATCAGCATTGCTTGACTTCATCCAGCTCTGAAAGCATTTACTTTTCCTTGGGAATCCCAGATGTCTAATTTTACCTAATTTTTCACTATATTATTTTTCCAAAAGTTTGTGGATACCTAACCAGCACATCCTTTTGTGCTTTTTGAACATCCTGTTCTAGATTTAGTGGCTCTGTGCAAGCTACTTGAATTCTTCCACTCCAAATTTGGCAAACCATCTCTTCATGAATCTCACTTTGTGCGCAGGGGCATTGACATTCCGGAATAGGTTTGGGCCTCTTAGTTGCATTTGTTGGTCAACATATTCATGATTTCACAAAATATTGCAATCAACATATGAGAAATTATATGTCGGCATTGGACAAACAAGCTTCCTACAGTTCAGCTATGTTTATCTACATACAGAATTTACTTCTACTTCAAAATGTAGAACGGTACTATACAAGAGCATTTATTGTGCAGCACTCATGGTGGATGAACACGATTAGTCCATGATGCAAAGTGGATTAGTCCATAAACATGTGAAAGTTCTTAGGGCTTTTGTGTGTGGAAAAATTGCTTCCATATTCATAAGCATGTGGACTCAAGTGAAAGAAAAGATTCTGCTTCACTCACTGGTGGGTTTTATATTAGCATGGCAAACATGCTGAAATTCACTTGTATCCCCAGACTTCAAACAAATGAATGGCTTACACACATTTAAGAGAAAGAAACTTCAGAAAGTTATTGATTAGGTATCACCCACATAATCAGATGTGCCATGAAACAAGTTGCACAACTGTTGCATACTCCTACTCAAACACTGGAAGCACATCCACATAACCATGCACAGCCTTGACCACACAAAGACATGTGCTATGACTCGGAAATGAAGGGTATTAAGTCCTTGACTGTTCCCTAAGCTGCAACTCCCTCAGGCCTTTAAGCTCTTTCTACACTTTCACACAGAGAGTTGCAGAAAGTGCCAATACAAGCCATTTCAGAACATTTCTACACGTACACACACTTGTGCGTGCACACGCACACACACACACACACACACACACACACACACACACACACACACACACACACATACACACACACACACACACAGGACACACTTTTAACAAAATTGATGAAGCAATTAAACACAGGGAAGCATTTCCACACAGCCAAAGCAATGGCATTTCAATGCTATTAAAACCTGAAAAAGGATGGCATGGCATGGTAAAGCTGGTTTGCATATTCAAAAACTTCTGATCTCATACACAACGATCTCTAGAGTTTACATAGAATGAATAAAAAACAAAAATAATCATCCATTAAGTGGCAGTTCTATTGGGCAGAAAGACCAGACTGGTTCAAACTGGCTACAGTAACTCCAAAACTACTCTTTACAACCATGGTGAGCAGAAAATATGTCTCAGCATGCACAATATGTCCAAATCTGAGGCAGATGGGCTACAATAGCAGAAGACCGCTTCAGGTTCCATTCCTGTCAGCCAACAGGAGAACAGGAATCTGAGGCTACAGTGAGCACAGACTCAAAGAAACTGGACAGCTGAAGATTGGGAAATATCACTGTGACACGTGGATGGTATGGTCAGAATTTGGTGTCAAATGCATTAATCCATGGACCCAACCATGGGGCGGTGTAATGAGGTGGGGAATGTTTTTTGGTACACATTGTGCCACTTAATACCAATCAAGCATTGTCTCATAGTATGCTACAGCATATATGATGTTGTGCTGTTGCCACATCTCTTACGGTCACAATTTATCCATATTACAGTATAATGGCTTCTTCCAGCATGATAATGTGCCATGTGACAAAAACTGGTTCCAGGAAGATGTCAGTGAGTTCAGCGTACTTCAATGGCATCCAGTCACCAGATCTGAATCCAATAGAGTGTCTTGGCAATGTGGTAGAACAGGAGATTTGCAGCATGAATGTGCACTTGACAAATCATGTCATGTCATCATGGACCAGACTCTCAAAAGAGTGCTTCCAACATCTTGTAGAATCCATGCCATGAAGAACTGAGGTTGTTCTGAGAGTAAAGAGGGACCTATCAGTATTAGTATGCTGTTCCTAATAAAGTAGTGATTGGAGGAGGAGGGGTTTTCTAATGGTGCAATAAAAGGAAATAGCTTGATGATACCTTAATATATGAAACAGTCTGCCATATTGCGATTTGGTTCACCTGCTGACTGACCAACATTTTTGTACCTCTAGAACAGAGGACCTCTCAACATTCCTGTCACACTGTCTTATACAGCACTTCTTCTTTTGCCTATATGAACTCCACTTTAATGGAAAATGATTAGGTGTAGAGGGAGGCCATTATGATAAGAGAGCCATGTCTTTCTGTCAGCACTGCACTCAGGTGAATGATAATGCAGCCTGAAAAGTCGAGGTTTTTTTTTTGTATTTCTGCGAAGGAATCAATCAGCTGGACAAGGCCTCATACTCAGCTCTATCTGATAGTGTAAAGGGAGAATGTACTCGGTTAGGTGGTAATTAAACTCATAATTATTATCAATCATGCACAGCATTACTTCATATTGCATATGGCAGTAAATGAAGCATGCTGTTTTGAAAGTGAGTACGGGATGGGAGACTGCTTCAACAGCAATGCTCATAATTCCCCCAGAAAGCCGCCTTTGTTTCTGTCATCCATCCAAATTTACCTTCAAATTAGAAAGCAAGTAACTGAGGAAGTGTTCATTTCTGTAACACTAAGCTGGCAGTTAGTGTATATGATTATTAGTTCGGTGAATGAGCAGAATAAATTGAATATATGTTTACGGTTGTCGTGAATAGTGATGAAAAGACCTCAAGGTCTTGCTGTTGTTGTTCTGTTCTCAATAGACACAGCTCTCCGATTAATTATGTACACATTGAGTAAGCAGCCTTTTCAGAGGTTTCAGATGTACTGTGACTAAGATTGAGTGTCTCATAGAGATACAGGAGTCTCTTCGACTGCAGCCAAAGCAATGAATATAAAAAGTGTACACAGCCCTGTTAAAACTTTTGAGATGTAAAAAAAATAATAAATAAACCAAGATAACCAAGCTAAATAATGTCACATTCCACACCCAATGTGAAATTACACCATATAAAACAAAAAAAGCAAAAAATAATCAGAAATTTTTGGGGAAAAATAGAATGAACCAATCACATTCAGTCTCATGTTCAGCTCTTTCTGTAAGACTTTCACTGCATCTTCTTGTTTTCATCCGACTACTGATGCCTTGGTCCGCAAAGAGCTTACATAGCATGCATGGTATCTCACTTGTTGAAAGGTATTGATCAGGATAGGGGTATAAAACATTTCCAAAATATATACCATGGAACACCGTAAAGGCCATCAGCAACAACTGGAGAAAATGGAACACTACAGTGACATTACCAAGAACAGGACGTCCCTCCAAAATGTGTAAAAAAAACAAGACAAATACTTACAGAGGAGGCTGCCAAGAGACCTACAGGAACATTAAAGGAGCTGCAGGAATATTTGACAAGTACTGATTACTCTCTGCATGTGACAACAATCTCTTGTATTCTTCACATTACTGGGCTGTGGGTTAGGGTGGCTAGACAGAAGCCTTTTCTCACAAAAAACATCCAAGCTCAACTAAATCACCCTGAACCATGTGGCAAAATGGGTTATATTCTGATGAGAACAATTCCAAATGGTATAATAATTCCAGAATTCAAAACAGTATAATTGATGCAAAAAAAAAGAAAGAAAAAGAAGCACATCAACAAAAGAACATCATACCCACAGTGAAGCATGGTGGTGGCAGCATCATGCTTTAGGGCTCCTTTTCTTCAGTAAGAACTGGGACTTTTAGCAAAGTGGAGGGAATTATTAATAGCTACAAATACCAGTCAATTTTAGTGCAAAACCTTTAGGTGTCTGCTAGCAAGCTAAAGATTAAAAGGAATTAAACCCTAACCCAACTTTCAGCACAACAATGACCCAAGGCATACATCCAAAATTAACAAAGTAATGGCTTAACCAAAAAAAGAACAATGTTTTTGAAAGACCTAGCCAGAGCCCAGACCCGACTCCAACTAAAATCTGTGGGGTGATGTGAAGCAGGCTGTACACAGGAGACAATTACAGTTTAATGGATCTAGAATGTTTTTGCAAGAAAGAGTGGGAAAATATTGCCAATTCAAGATGTGCCACTCTGATAGACTCTTATCCAATACAAACAGACTGACTGATGTAATAAAATCAAAAGGTGCTTCAACTAAGTATTAGTTTAGGGGTGTGCACACTTATGCAACTATATTATTAAAACTTTATTTTTTCCCATTTTCCCTAAAATGTTTCTGATCATTTTTCACATCTTTACATGTTTTAATTTCACCTTGAGGGTGAGAAAATTAGTGACATGATTTATCTTGATACTGGCACCCTGTCCAGGGTGTACCCCACCTTGTGCCCGACGCTCCCTGAGATAGGCTCCAGGTTCCCTATGACTCTGAAAAGGATTAAGCGGTAGAAGATGGATGGATGGATGGATGGATGGATGGATTTATCTTGATTTAATTTTTTACATCACAAAAACCTGCCATTTTAACAGGGGCATGTAGACTTGTTATCCATTGTATATATGACATTTCTATGTCCATCACTGGAAAACAGCTTCAGAGAGCTAAAAACGTATGGGGTACGCATGTAACCTTGTTCCCTGAGAAGGGAACGAGACGTTGCGTTTAGCATAACACTATGGGGAGCGCCCTTGCATGTGACCGGCATCTGAAACTTGTGTAAAATCATATCTATTTATAGGCCTGCCATAATCAGTTGACGTGGCAATTAAGCACGTTGCGTGATATATATATATGGCACCTGTAAACCGCGCCGTCAGCCTCTATTATCTGAAGCGAAGACGCAATTCACAGGCCTATCCCGATATGATAAAGCTACGCAACGTCTCGTTCCCTTCTCAGTGAACAATGTTACATGCGTAACCCAGACATTCCCTTTCAAGGGGAACTCCACGTTGCATTTAGCATAACACTGTGGGAACGAGAATACCCATTCCGTCATACCGAAGGTACGGCCTGTTCAAAAAGACCCAAGCCTGAGGGTCACTGTAAGACACTGGAGCCCAGGCGGAATGAATATCCAGGCTGTAATATCGAATGAATGTGTGTGGCTTAGACCACACTGCAGCAGCACACACATCCTGTAAGGATACCACGTTGGACAAAGCCTTTGAGGAGGTGACCCTCCTAGTGGAATGAGCCTTTATGCCCAGAGGCATAGCGAGACTGCGCGCCTCATAAGCGATAGAGATTGCTTCCACGATCCAATTAGAGATGTGCTGCTTTGACCCAGCATCACCTCTACTGTCATCGCCAAGCAGACCAGCAGCTGCTCCGACTTACGCCACTGGCCGGAGCGGTGGACGTAAGTACAGTGAGCCCTTACTGGAAACAGCAGGTGCATTCTCTCTTGTTCTGGTGTGAGGAACAGAGGAGGGCAGAAAGCCTGCAACACTACTGGCTGGACAGCAGATGTAGGCACTTTAGGAATATACTCCGGCCTAGGATACAGGAAGGCCTTGGCTAATCCAGGGGTCAAGTCAAGGCAGAAAGGGGCAACAGAGAGAGCTACAACCTCAGTTGTGAGACCAGAATCTATTAGCTGGTACCCCTCAGGGGCCAGACCCACAGTTTCCATAGTTCTTGCCAAGGGTGATAAATCAGCCCACCAGCTTGAGACAATAGATCCATTCTAAGGGCTCAAATGGGGCACCTGAGAGACCTTCCAGGACCACAGAAAGGTCCCATGAAGGTATGCGCAGCCTGCAGATGGGCCTCAGCCGCCTGACACCACGCATAAACCTTGAAGTTAAAGGATGTTGCCCCACAGAGGCTCCATCAACAGAGGCATGGCTGGCCGAAATGGCGGCCACGTAAACCCTGATTGAAGAAGGAGCCCATCCCACTGAGAAATGTCCTTGTAAGAACTCCAGGACTGTTGCTATTGCGAATTCACTGGGACTAGCTGGCGTTCCTCACACCACAAGACAAAAAGCCGCCAGTTGAGCGCATACAATTTCCTCGCGGATGGTGCTCTAGGGTTCAACATGGTGGTGGCTAATCCAGGGGTAAAGTCAAGGCAGAAAGGGGCAACAGAGAGAGCTACAACCTCAGTTGTGAGACCAGAATCTATGAGCTGGTGCCCCTATGGGGCCAGACCCACAGTTTCCATAGTTCCATCCGAGTGTGATAAATCAGCCCCCCCGGCTTGAGACGGTAGATCCCTGCAGATGGGAATCTCCCAATTAAGTGAACCACAGCGGGTAGTGTGTTGTCCCGTCAGAGGCGAACACATGCAGTCCCGTTTGGCCAAACCTTCGCCATATGGAGTCCACCACTTATGGATGGAGCCACCAATCCCTGGGCCCCAGCCCCTGCCTCAACAGGATGTCTGCCCCCACATTCCAGTTGCCCAGAATGTACGTTGCACTCACTGACAACACTTTCCCTCTGCCAAGAGAAGAATTAATTGTGCCTGCCTGAGCAGGAGGCGCAGACATAATCATCCCTGGTGGTGAATATATGAGACCACCGCTGTGTTGTCTGTAAATACATGGCAACCTCTCAACTGAAGTTAGCTGCTGCTTCCATAAGCTCCAATAATCTCCCATAGAGACTGGAGGGGATGCCAAGATCCAGCTTTATCTTGCTCAATGTTGATAGGATTGACCCTATGATAGTATTGACATGTTGGGGATATGTTGACATGTTGGGGATAGAAACTCCCCCATCATAGTAGAATCCTTATAAGCCCTAGAAAAGTTGTCCACTGCACTGGAGAAAGCATACTTTTCTGAGGTTCAACCTGAGCCCCAAGCTCTTCATGTGGGCGAGAACAACATCTCGATGTTGAACCGCCAGTTCCCTGGATCATGCTAGAATTAACCAGTCGTCCAAGTAGTTTAGTACACGGATGCCCTGGAGTCACAATGGAGCCAGAATGACATCCATGCACTTCGTGAAAGTGCGAGGGGATAAAGCTAGCCCGAAGGGAAGAAGCCGATCTTGTGGATCTTTCTATGTGAAAATATGCACCTTTTAGCTCTATCGTCACAAACCAGTCCTCAAATTGAATCTGTGGAACGATAACTTTGGGCATCAGCATCTTGAGCCTGTATGTCCAAAGAGTACGGTTCAGATGATGCAGATCTAAAATTGGCCACATACTCCTCTATTTTTTGCAGACCAGGAAATAATGGCTGTAAAAATCTCTCTCCCTCAGGGAACGGGGTACATGTTCTATGACCCCTTTGTCCAAGAGGGATCTTACTTCCTGCGCTAACGTCGGGCTCTGGTCTGTGCTGACTACTGTGGTGAGCACACTTCTGAACCGGGGGGGTCGAGCTCTAAAGTGGACCCGGTAACCCTTTTCTACGGTTGACAGAACCCATGGAGATACATTTGGCAGTAGTTTCCACGCTGCCAGATGGTCTTTTAGTGACGTTAACTATTCCACATTCTATTGGAGGGAAAGCATCTGATTTTTGTTGCCCTGTGACAGCTCGCTGACCAGAGAACAGTGAAAACTTGGGACAGCCTTGGCCCTACAGTAGCACTGGGGGCTAACTATTCTAACAATCTCATGTCCCCTGATACATTCCTCCATGGCCCCTCAGAACTGCTCCTTTGCCTTTATGAATTTGCTTTGCCTTTATGACCATTCTCAGATCAGGCCTAGTAGCAGGCTGCAACTGTGGCTGTACTCACCTTCTGTGTCTCCCTCGCACTAGTGCTGGCCCGGGCTTCACTCATGGATGCCCGGGTGAACTTGACACAACAGGGAAGGAACTGGCTGAATGCCGCTGTACGTCAAGCTCAATCAGCAGGTCTGCTCGGTAGGCCTGCAACACTGTCATTGTCTGCAGTGACCCACAAGCAAGACTACTACTGCATAGGCCTTGCCCACCAATGCCACGGTGGCTCGCAAGCACCTCCTCCACCTTCAGCATAGCTAAATAGACTGGCAGTAAATATTTTATTTACATTTTATTTTAACCCCATTTTCACCCAAATTATGTCATAGTAGGTTCCCTCTAGCACATGCTTTCACCAAAAACATGAAGCTGGTCAGGTTAATATTCTTGGTGGAAAGCATAAAATACATTCACTAGTTGCTGCTGTGGGAGTTGTTGACTAGTTGGAGCAGTGGGGAAAAGCAAGGCTAAATATATTTTGTTAAGTCAGAAAATATTTCAGATAAGATAAAGCCATTTCTTGTGCTTTAATGACACTCCATCCAAGGAAGGCCGTTTACTGAGCTCTAAGGGGGGCTCTGTTAATGGGCATCAGATTCCATGCGGCATGCTTTCAATTCCAGAATCAATAATTTCAGCTAAGCCTCCATACAAGTTCATTTTAAAAATTTGTACATCCTTATTTAATAAAATATAATACACAGATTATTATTTTGCACATTTATATTTATTCCTTTTCTGCTGAATAGGGCATGAAGTGCAGTTTTGCTGGGTTATTTGATGTTGCTTATCAGCATTTATACCACAGCGCTGTTGAATTTTCAATTCTGAATGGTCTGCTGGTGTTGATTAATTTTCTATAATAGCAGATCTGCTACTTGTTCAAATCTGTCAAAACACAATTCAAAACATAGGATTATATGCATTTGTTCTAATACATTTTTGTTTCTATAGTAATAGCTCATTCATAGGGACTTGTATGCAAGATGCTCTATATTATCTAAGCATAATAAAAAGAAATTTATTTAACAAAGAAAAATTACTGTTATACCAGCTGCTAGCTGCTACACAATAAGTGATAACAGGAACTGTTCAGACAACAAGGAAATATAACAACAAATAGTTAAAAAGCACATGTCATTTATTAATAAAGTAATAATTGTAATCATTGGCAAACTGTGTGGTTTAAAATGAGTGCCATAAAAAAGTATGTGACATGCTGTTACTGGAAAATAATTTGCAAAATGAAAAAAAAAATATATATATATATATATATATATATATATATATATATATATATATATATGTGTGTGTGTGTGTGTGTGTTTCTCATGGAATACTGTTAAAACAGAAACAAGAGCACAGCCACAGAGGAAATGGCTCACTTAAAATGTATGTTTGAGACGTTACCATTACAGTTTATTGCATATTTTGTTTAATATGCCAATTTTCCTACTTCGACCAATATTTTTTATTAGTATTAATCTATACAGGGTTCACATTCAAAAGGAACTTCACGTTGCGTTAGCTGAAGCTTGTGTAACATCATGCCTACTTATAGGCCTGCCGTGATCAAGTGATGTGGCAATTAAGTGCGTCGCGTGATATATAAACGACACCTGTGAACCTTATTATCAGCCTTATTATCTTCAGTAAGCCTGCATGTTGGTCATTTGTGTAATGAAAACAAAAAGACGCTTCATTTCCTCTATATCTTTTCTCAAAATCTCTGGACTTTTCTATCCCTTTAAAAAAGAGAAGAAAAAAAAGAATGAGCAACAGAGAAAAGTATGAGTGAGAGAATTCAGGAAGTGTCTTGCTCCCGTCATGGGGAGGACTGCACACTTTCTGGGTGAAGTGTCTAGGGGAGGAGCATGCCATGGCAGCCCTCGAGAGGTCTGAGTATGCGCATTGTGAATGCCTTACAATTAGACAGCTCCGCTCGCAACTCACTCTCTTCTCGGAAGGCAAAGCGAGTCGGGATTCAGAGCCTTGCGGATCTGGGCGGCCGCCGAAGAGTCAGCTAGCCAAATCAGGTCTGGGGGATTTTGTATGAATCTGGAAGAGGAGCCGGAGACAAGCACTGCTCTATCTCTTGCTCTGTGTTCTGGGTTGGGCTCTCCGCTGGATTTTGTAGCTCGCGTCGCGACTCCTCCTTCTGCTATAAAATTGAAAAAAATTTTAAAACACACACAAAAATAAAAAATAATTCCTCTCTGATTCCGAGGAGCCAGAAGGGTGTGCTAAAAACTGAGAGCAGCATTCAAAGAGCTGGATTACCTTTTTTCTCCCCGGTGAAATAAATCCCTCACAATGCAGAAAACTCCCCTTTTTTTCCAGAAGAGCATGACAAAATATCAGTCTTCTGGGGGAAACCATATCATAAGCCTTATTTATAACCCCGCGATGTCGGATTATTCGGCCATCGTGTGGAATGAACGGCATGGCTATTTAGCAATGCTGAAGGTGGAGGAGGCGCTTGCAAGCTACCTCTCTCCATTGACGGCAGGTAATTTAGGGGGGCTGGCTTTGCCATCCAAGCCACCATGGTGGGCAAGGCCTATGCAGTACTAGTCTTGCTTGTGGGTCACTGCAGACAATGACAGTGTTGCAGGCCTACCGAGCAGACCTGCTGATTGCAGGCCCCTTAGGGGCCCATTACACAAGGTTGAATTCCCTTCAAAGGGAACAGGGTTACATAAGAAGCTGTTCCCTTTCAAAGGGAATTCAACGTTGTGTGAGGTACACACTTTGGGAACGACAAAATCCACTCCGTCATACTGAGGGTATGGCCTGTATAAAAAGATCTGAGTCCGAGGGATCCGAGTCTACACTTACACATCCTGTAAGGGTACCCTTTTGGACAAAGTATTTGAGGAGGCAACCCCCCTAGTGGAATGAGCCTTTATGCCCAGAGGCGTCGCGAGACTGTGCACCTCATAAGCAATAGAGATAGCTTCCACTATCCAATCAAGAGTTGCACTGTTTCAACACAGCATCATCTCTGCTGTCGCCGCCAAAGCCGGCCAGCAGCTGCTCCGATTTACGCCACTGGCTGGAGCCGTGGACATAACTACAGAGAGCCCTTACTGGACACAGTCGGTGCATTTTCTCTTGTTCCGGTATGAGGAACAGAGGAGGGCAGAAAGCCTGCAACACTACTGGCTGGGCAGCAGATGTAGGCACTTTAGGAATATACTCCGGCCTAGGATACAGGAAGGCCTTGGCTAATCCAGGGGTCAAGTCAAGGCAGAAAGGGGTAACAGAGAGAGCTACAACCTCAGTTGTGAGACCAGAATCTATGAGCTGGTGCCCCTCAGGGGCCAGACCCACAGTTTCCATAGTTCTGGCCAAGGGTGATAAATCAGCCCTCTAGCTTGAGACAGTTGATCCCTGCAGATGGGAATCTCCCAAGGAGTGCCATCTAGCAGGGATATTATCTCTGAGAACCATATTCGCGCCAATAAGGTGCTACTAGCAGCAGACGTAGACTGTCTTGCCGAACTCTCGCCAGAACTTGTGGGAGCAGAGCGATTGGGGGAAAAGCATACAGATGTGACCTCCGCCACATGTGCACCATGGGGTCCAGCCCTAATTGTACAGGAGAAGTGAGGGCGAACCACAGCGGGCAGTGTGTTTTTCGTTGCAGTACCTCGAGCAACATTGAATTCCCTTTGAAAGGGAACGTCTTGGAATGTAACTCTGTTCCCTTAGAAGGGAACGAGACATTGCATAACTTTGTCATACTGGGGCGTGCCTGTGAATTGTGTCTTCACTTCAGATAATAGAGCCTGACGGCACAGTTCACTGGTGCTGTTTTTATATCACTCGACGCGCTTAATTGCCACGTCACCTGATCATGGCAGGCCTATAAATAGGCATGATTTTACACAAGCTTCAGATACTGGTCACACACGAGGGTGCTTCCCGCAGCGTGTAGCTCATGCAGGGTTCCATGAGTAACCCAGACGATTCCCCCAATGGATGGAGACTTTTGGTACTTTCGGTGGACTCGAAGGCTTTGCCCAAAGGGGCATCTTTACAGGATGTGTGTGCTGTGGCGGGGTGGTCTACGCTGCACACATTCATTCGATTTTACAGCCTGGATATATATTCCGGCCCAGGCTCAAGTGTCTTGCAGTGACTCTCAGGCTCGGGTCTTTTTGAGCAGGCCGTACCCTCAGTATGATGGAGTGGGTATTCTCGTTCCCACTGCATTCAGCTAACACAACGTGAAGTTCCCTTTTAAAGAGAAGGTCTGGGTTACGCATGTAACCCTTTTCCCTGAGAAAGGAATGAGATGTTGTGTAGCTTCGTCAAACTGGGGCATGCCTGTGAACTGCGCCTTTGCTTCAGATAATAGAGGCTGACGGCACAGTTCACAGGTGTCAGTTATATATCACGCAACGCGCTTAATTGCCATGTCACCTGATCACGGCAGGCTTATAAATAGGCATGATGTTACACAAGTTTCAGATACCAGTCATGCGTGAGGGCGCTTCACACTGCGTTCAGCTAACGTAACGTCTCATTCCCTCCTCAGGGAACAGGGTTACATGTGTAACCCAGATGTTTTTTATGCATGAATTTGTATTAAAAAAGGTTGAAGGAAACACTATAAAATCATAATAGAGAGCATTTATAGAGGCTTGAGAATAAAAGAACATTTGGTATTGTGTGTCGATGTGTGTTTAGCAGGCATAGTTAAGTGTGTGCCAGGTGTGTAGTGTGTGCCATGCTGACTCTCTGATTTAGCCCCACACCTTGTCAGTGCTCTGATTGAGTTGTGTATTGTGAGCTCAATCCATCGGCTGATAAGCCCACAGGAGAGAGAGAGAGCGCCCTCGCTAATGACTTGCCCTCTCCATGCCCTTGAAAACTGAAGTCAATTATGGAGGCCGGCTGCTGCAGTGATGCTGTAGGCATGAGGGAGGCCCTGAGGACGCTCAATTCTGCAAGAAAAAGGCAAGCACTACAATCCTTGCCTGCTACAGATATCAATCAGAAGTCAAGCAGAAGGGACAGGAAGGAGCTTCATTAAAAGCTTGATTGATCTGAATGTCAATTTCACATTTTCAAGCATTCTGTATGCCCATAATGTGTGATATTGGCTTTGTGGTGGTGATGTGTGAGGATTTGCTGAAGGTTTATTAATGGAACTGATCCTGCGTTGATTCTGTCTTGGTTTTGGTGTACCATAGTTTTCTGTAAAGGACTTGCTGTTACATAGACAAAAAAGAAGATTACTATCTATAAATAAACAGAAGAATGTAAAGCAAATAAGCGTGATTAATAAAATGGATTTCACCAAGGACCAGAATGAAAGGCTCGCATGCTATGCACCTGTTTATTTTAAATACATGACCCATGCACTAGATATAATACATCAGCACAACTCAGTAACTCACTAAAGAGAAAAAGCCAAACTGACCTGAACACACATCTAGTTGAACTAAATGAACTACTGGATATTGTGGTGGTGGAGGCAAGGTCGAGCATCACCTGTGAAAGGACTGGAGGCAGGTCGAACCAGCAGGTAACGTGTGATGATTTTCACCTGTGTTTTATTACCTTGAGTTGATTTATGTGTATCTCTTTGTGCTTTCAGTTGACTCCCATAACCCATGAGCAAGAGAGAGACAGAGTGTGAGACCGCTTGGCAGAGCTTGTGACACACACACACACACACAAACACACCAAGAAGCATGAACTTAACCCTGATGGAGCGAAAGCTGTGAGTGTTTTCTGTTGAGTTTTAAAAGTGTGCTGAAAAGCAAAGTCTGAATAAACGTGACCCCATAGCTCATTTACAATTCTGCCTGTCTCTCGAGCCTTCCTCCACACCCTCACACACCAGGGTTCTACATATATATTATAGGATATTTTGGCATCATTGCACCAGCACTATATACCTATTCTAGGCATATATAAGGCTTAAAGATGAATTCCACTCTGAAAATATGTTTAGTGATTAGTGACATGCACAGTGATTCTGTTGCTAACTTGTTGCTTGATGCTGTATTTTCGTTACTTTCATGAGAATTTAGTTCACTAATGTCAAACATAAGGGATAATGGTCAGGTTTCACTAAACACAAAGGAGCAAGTTATACCAAAGTGAAAATAGATTACAAAATAAATCTTGAACACAGCTGAAAAGTTAATTATAAAGATCAACATGCAAGTCAACTAAGGTGTATTTTTCTGTTGAGAGGAATTTCTAGTATAAAAAAGAAAACAGGAATATTAATACTGTTTTTATTTTTGTTTTGTTTGAGGATTTTACCCCCCTCAACTGCTGTCAATATTCATAAAAGTCGAAAAAAAAATCGAAAACTAAACACAATCTAAAAATTTACATTCACATACTGTACTGTACAAAATGTCACTAGAGTATAGCACCTCAGCCTCTTTCTACTGTAATAATGTCTACAGGAAAATATACTCTGTCAAAGGTTACCATAGTTACTTGAGGAAAAATTAAAAACTGAATTTGCATTAAAACAGATAGTTGTTGGTTTTTGACCATAACGCAACGTCAAAGTTCCCTTTGAAAGGGAACGTCTAGGTTACGCATGTAACCCTGTTCCCTGGGAAGGGAACGAGACATTGAGCATAACACTATGGAGGGAGCACCTCTCGCACGTGACCGGTATCTCATAGTGTTATGCTAAACGCACCGTCGAAGTTCCCTTTGAAAGGACTCTACAAGTTATGAATAAATAAAACCTGCGTGGTCGGCATTTTGTCTGGGATGTTTTGCTTTCAGATGTTCAAATCTGTAGTGAAAAAAGTACTGGACTAAAAGTTTTAGCAGTTTTACCATTTGCTTTATTCTTGGTGCATCCATATTATTTATTATTGTGGTATGTAGTTTTGGTTATACTGTAGTTATATATATATATATATATATATATATATATATATATATATATATATATATATATATATATATATATATAAATTATTTATTAAAAAACAAACCAATTTTCACATATTTAATTTCTATAATATTTTCTACCATGTTCAACAGAAAGAAAACATATCCAATTTTATATTTTTATTATTTGTTGTCTTAGGTATAAATTTTGAATCTTCAATAAAAACAAGTATATGGGAAGTTATTTAGAAGGTGACTGAAACTGAGTAATCGTTCACTGATTTTTTTGTTTATGCAAGTACTTTTATAATGACTTGCTTCCTGTTCTTTCTTTATGGGGATCCTTTATCATTCTTAATGTACAGTGTCAGTGTTAAACAAAAGGCAAGTGCGATGTTTCTGATGAGTACATAAATGAATACAAAAATAATCCTATATTTCATACAACCAGCCATGTGTTTGGTTGACTTCAACTAAATTTACACACAACTTTTTATATACTTTTACATAAAGTAACTTGCACACACCACTGCCTAGCCGACTTACAGTAATCCAGCTAATCAAGGGAAGGACTCAACAATAACTAAACAATCAGTAATGTGTTAACAAAACAAATAATGAGGTAATATTATATTTTCATATTGAATATGCAGTGACATATTACCCTTGATTTTATTTTTCCTTAAAATGTTTAATATTGTTTTGACCAAATTTCACAAGGTAAAAATCTAAACTGTCCATAGTTATAGGCTAAGATTTATTATGGTTTCATACAATGTAATTTGTGGCTTGAAATATTATATTTAATTCTTAGAAATGTCTAAAGTGGCCTTAGTAGCTTTTATAATATCAACAATATATTAATGACCTCTCACACAATAAAGAATAAATTCTAAAAAAAAAAATAATAATAAAAAATAAAAAAAAATTTAATACTTTGCTCATGATGTGGTGTCTGTCTCCATCAGTTTTAATCCTTTAAACAATCCCCTATGTCTATGGGGGTTCATGGGTCCATGGAGAATAACCAAGGGCTTGTTGAAATCACAGCCTACCATTAGCAAAATTATTATATTTATTATTGAGTCATCAAGAGTTTTTAGCCATGTTGACCTTTAACCTGGATTGAAGGAGTTTAAGCCAAACTCCAAACAAGTAAGACTACAAATAACGTCACCTCGGACACAACTCACACCTGTTGTGTTCCTGTGTCTGAAGGACGTATTTGTACACTGTAAAATGTGAAACCCCCATTAAGAACTTATTTATTCTCTTTAACTCCAATTGTCATGACAGGTTTTGGTTACTAAACTCAAGTTTAGAAGATTTCAAAAATAAAACTTAAGTCCATTGTCTTGACTTGTAAAATTGTAAAACATAACTTTTTTGAGTTGCAAGAAAGGTTGAGAGTTTACTCACATTTTCAAGGCAGCAGGTGATTTTTTGTTTCTAAGTTGAACCAACCTGAAATATGTTACAGTGTACATATTCGATAATTGGATTATGTTCATAAAATAAATATGTGCTGACAGTATTTGTGGAATTTATTTTACAGGTAATAGGCTCCCTGGTTCCAAAAAAAAACAGAGAGAATCCCTGCTCTATATCATAATTACACACACATTTCAGGAACCATTTTTATCATGATCAGGCAGAGTCATGGTGGGTCCAGAGCCAATCTCCTAAAACACTAGGGATGCAGTGCAGGGGTGGGAATTCACCATGCAAAAATACATATGCCCATTCATTCCCAACTAGGGGCAATTTAGCATAGCTAATCTACCTACCTGTACAGTATGTTTTTGAGAGGTTGGAAGAAACCAGATTACTCCGAGGAAGTGCTCGCAAAAACAGGGAGAACATGCGAAACTCCACACAGACAGGAAGCAGCAAGACTACCTGCTGCACCACAGTGCCACCATAGTTTCACTGTCCATAGCAGTTAGCAGTGTTAGGGTTAAATACAGTATCTCACAAAAGTGAGTACACCCCTCACATTATTGTAAATATTTGATTATATCTTTTCATGTGACAACACTGAAGAAATGACACTTTGCTACAATGTAAAGTAGTGAGTGTACAGCTTGTGTAACAGTGTAAATTTGCTGTCCCCTCAAAATAACTCAACCCACAGCCATTAATGTCTAAACCACTGGCAACAAAAGTGAGTACACCCCTAAATGAAAATGTCCAAATTGGGCCCAAAGTGTCAATATTTTGTGTGGCCACCATTATTTTCCAGAACTGCCTTAACCCTCTTGGGCATCGAGTTCACCAGAGCTTCACAGGTTGCCACTGGAGTCCTCTTCCACTCCTCCATGACATCACGGAGCTGGTGGATGTTAGAGACCTTGTGCTCCTCCACCTCCCGTTTGAGGATGACCCACAGATTCTCAATAGGGTTTAGGTCTGGAGACATGCTTGGCCAGTCCATCACCTTCACCCTCAGCTTCTTTAGCGAGGCAGTGGTCGTCTTTGAGGTGTGTTTGGGGTTGTTATCATGCTGGAATACTGCATACTGATCATGCTCTGCTTCAGAATGTCACAGTACATGTTGGCATTCATGGTTCCCTCAATGACCTGTAGCTCCCCAGTGCCGGCAGCACTCATGCAGCCCCAGACCATGATACTCCCACTACCATGCTTGACTGTAGGCAAGACAAACTTGTCTTTGTACTCCTCACCTGGTTGCCACCACACACGCTTGACACCATCTGAACCAAATAAGTTTATCTTGGTCTCATCAGACCACAGGACCTGGTTCCAGTAATCCATGTCCTTAGTCTGCTTGTCTTCAGCAAACTGTTTGTGGGCTTTCTTGTGCATCATCTTTAGAAGAGGCTTCCTTCTGGGACGACAGACATGCAGAGTAATTTGATGCAGTGTGTGGCGTATGGTCTGAGCACTGACAGGCTGACCCCCCACCCCTTCAACCTCTGCAGCAATGCTGGCAGCACTCATACGTCTGTTTCCCAAAGACAACCTCTGGATATGACGCTGAGCACGTTCACTCAACTTCTTTGGTCGACCATGGCAAGGCCTGTTCTGAGTGGAACCTGTCCTGTTAAACCGCTGTATGGTCTTGGCCTCCGTGTTGCAGCTCAGTGTCAGGGTCTTGGCAATCTTCTTATAGCCTAGGCCATCTTTATGTAGAGCAACAATTCTTTTTTTCGGATCCTCAGAGAGTTCTTTGCCATGAGGTGCCATGTTGAACTTCCAGTGACCAGTATGAGGGAGTGTGAGAGCGATGACACCAAATTTAACAAACCTGCACCACACTCACACCTGAGACCTTGTAACACTAATAAGTCACATGACACCGGGGAGGGAAAATGGCTAATTGGGCCCAATTTGGACATTTTCACTTAGGGGTGTACTCACTTTTGTTGCCAGCCGTTTAGACATTCATGGCTGTGTGTTGAGTTATTGTGAGCGGACAGCAAATTTACACTGTTACACAAGATGTACACTCACTACTTTACATTGTAGCAAAGTGTAATTTCTTCAGTGTTGTCTCATGAAAAGATATAATCAAATATTTACAATAATGTGAGGGGTGTACTCACTTTTGTGAGATACTGTACATACAGCTGTTTCATGATAGACTTTTAGTTTGTTTAACTACAATGCCATACAGTATTGTTTTTACTTCTAACTGTGTCATGTATTATCTGTTTAACTGCCATATTCTGTAATGCTAATTACTCAAAGTAATCAGAGCTGCACTTGACTAATGTGTGTTTATAACAAAACAGCAAAACAAGTAGCCTACTATGAGCACTCAAATTTTGAGTGACTGTATTAATGCTGCTAATTGTAAAAGTTAATTACACAGTCCTGTAAGTACAGATTACTGAGAAAACATTATAGAAGGAATCCTTTTGCAGTGGTACTTCATGAAACATAGCAATATATTACATTACTCCAAAAATGCTAAAGTTATCTCTTTTATCATGTTTTCCAATAATCCACAATGATGGGACTCTAGTATTTAGTGAGCTAATTTTGTCAGTGTTGGTATAATAGCCATGTCCACTCTACTCCTGCCTCAGAGATGTAATCAGTGTAACATGAACAGTGTGTTTCTTCCCAATGGGAAGCTGATGGGCGATTTGCTCTCTATTAGACAATAAAAGATGGATGGGTAGATGGTGGCCCGGCATTACCTCAACAGTTGGCCCTTTCTTAATAACGTGCTTTATTGCCGACTTGTCTGGGTGATGTATTCTTTCCGCAGAGCTGCTGGGTTGCCAGACGCTCGTGCCAGACTTCCCAGTAGAGGAGACTGTTAACTGATCATAAATCCCTCTTGATGAACACATTCCCAATCTACTAATAATTAATGAAGCAATTTGTACAGCTTCTCTAGAGCGTTGTGAAATGCTGAAGCCCCGAGCACATGGGACTGAAGACAAACTACTTTTAATCGGATGCATTCACAGCATCAGGTCACAAAGTCTGCTCCTTCTCAATATATACAGTACATCACAAATGGCATGTTATAAATGAATCAAAATCGTTTTGGGATTCCTCTGAATTAGCGCCCTAAGTCAAATTGCAAATCAAAAGTGGTGTTACTTAGCCATCTTATAAGTGGAATAGTAGAAATATCCATTCAACTCCTCTCCAATTCAGGCTGTAGGTGTATGTTGAAGTCCACACTGAATGTACTTGTGGTTCACTTACCTGAAACAAGAAAAAGAAAAAGAGTTAATTAGATTTTTAAAAATCTATATGCAGTGAGGGAAATAACTGTCAACATTTCAACAACGTCAACATTTTGTTCAGTAAAAATATTTCCAATAAGGCTATTCACATGAAATTTTCACCAGACATCAGTATTAACTGAAGAAACACATATAAAGAAATCCAAACATTAAAGTTCATAAATGAAGTTATGTGTAATAAAGTGGAATGACACAGGAAAAAAGTACTGAACACGCTAACTGAAATTTATTTAATACTTTGTGGAGAAGACTTTGTTTGTAATGACAGCTTCAAGACACTTCCTGGATGAAGAAATTAATCGGGCGCAGTATTCAGGTGTGATTTGGCCCATTATTCTAAACATATTGTCTTTAAATCTTGTTCAATTGGATTCAAGTCAGGTGATTGACTGGGCCATTCTAACACCTTGATTTTTTTTCTCTGAAACCAATTGAGAGTTTCCTTTGCTGTATGCTTTGGATCGTTGTCCTGCTGGAAGGTCCACCCACGTCTCATCTTCATCATCCTGGTGGATGGCAGCAGATTCTTCTCAAGAATCTTCCGGTAAAGGCCATTATCGTTCCTTCAATTATATGAAGTCTGCCAGTACCATGTGATGAAAAACAGCCGTCACCATGATGCTTCCACCTCCAAACATCACTGTTGGTATAATGTTTTAAGGATGATGTGCAGTGCCAAGTCTTCTCCAATCATCATGTGTAGTATGATATCCAAAAAGTTCATATTTGCTCTCGTCTGACCAGACTACACTCTCCCATTATTTAAGAGGTTTTTTCCAAATGTATCCAAATTTAAACAAGCTTCGACATTCCTTTAGTAATGGAGTCTTGCAGGGTTAGCGTGAGCAGAGGAGTGCATTGCCCATTGTTTTCTCTGTGACAATGGCACCTGCTGCCTCCAAGTGTTTCTGGAGCTCTTTCCGAGTGGTCCTTGGCTCTTGGGCTACTCTTCTGACTATTCTTCTGACTCCCTGGTCAGAAATCTTGCAAGGAGCTCCTGTGCATGGCCGGTTGATGACAGAGTGATATTGCTTCCACTTACGGATAATGGCCCAATGGTGCTTTCTGGAGTATTCAGAAGTTTTGAAATATGTCTGTATCCGATTCTATCAATGTTTCGCAACAATAACGTTCTGAAGGTCTTGGTAGAGCTCTTTGCTTTTAGCCATCATGAGATGTTTCTTGTGTGACACCTTGGTAACAAAAAGCATTTTTATGGACCATCAATTTACTAACCCAGCTGATATTAATTTGCACAAATAGGGGGTATTTATTTAATTACTTACAGATTTCAGCTGGTTCCTTGCCTTACCTTGCATTGGAGAACTGCTTTGTCTAAGTGTGTTCAATACCATGTCATTCCACTTTATTACACATAACATTATTTATAGGCTTTAATGTTGTGAGTTCTTTATATTTCTGGATTTCTTGAGTTAATACGGAGGTTTGGTGAAATTTCATGTGAATAGCCTCATTGGAAATATACTTACTGAAGAAAATGTTGATGCGTTCAATAATTATTTCCCTCACTGTAGTTTCTCACACACAACAAAGAAAAGGCAGATGTATGCTTATGTCTTCTGTCTCAGTTTTTCTCCTGAGACAAAAGTCCAGAATAATCTCATATATATTTCCTGCTGAGTTTCAATAGAGAATAAATTAAATTTTGATTGTATAGCCTTTTTAACAATAGACACTGTCACATGTCATTATGTGCATGTTATCAACGCATCATTTATCTTCACTAACTATTTTTCTACTGGTCAGGGTGGCAGTAGATCCAGAGCCCATCCCAGGAGCACAAGGCACAAGAAGGAATGCATGCTGGTTGGGACACCAATCTATTGCCGAGCACCATGCACACATACTAGGAGCAACTTATCCTAACCAATCCATCACCATGCATGGTTTTGGATAGTGAGAGGAAACTTGTCACAGAGCAGTGTATCTGAAATCCAGATGTAGATGTAGATCCATCCATTTTTGAATACCACTTCACAGGGTACCCTGGAGCCTATCCCAGGGAACAGGGAACACACACACACACTATGGACAGTTTGGAAATGCCAATCAATCTACAACCCATGTCTTTGGACTGATGGAGGATGCCAGAGTACCCAGAGGAAACCCCCGAATAATGGGGAGACCAAGCAAACTGTGTGCATACATGGCAGGGATGGGATTCGAACCCCCAACCACAGAGGTGCAAGGCTAACCGTTAAGCCAGTTAGGCTAGGAAAAACTCCCTGAGATTATACGAGGAAGAAACCTTGAGAAGAACCAGATTCAAAAGGGAACCCATCCTCTTCTGAGTTACAAATAATTATTCTCCTCTACAACTGAATACTATAAAGTCAAAAATTAGAGTGTGCAGAAAGGATGTTCATTATGAGTATATTGTGAATAACAGTCCTGGGATGAGCACAGGCCAGTGTTTATGATTACAGCAGCTGTTCTTAAATGCTGCAAGTATCCAGGTGAGATTATCCACTGAAGCAAAGATACTTGGGCATAAATTGTTTCTGGCAAGTGCAAATCTTTAGGGTATCCATGTGGAACCATCCACAGCAGCAGAACTTGTGAAAGTACAGAAAGTTCCAAGCTTCAATGAAGTTACACACTGCACTAAGATCTGCAACTTAATGTGTCAAGTTAATTCAGATATACTACCAAGTTTACTACAAGCATACTAATGTATATTTGGTGTACAGTCAAGTATATGTAAAGAGAAGTACATGTGTGTATTTTGATATGCTAATCTAAGTACTTGGAGAGTAGTACACTAGTGTACATGCTAGCTTTTGTAAATATATCTATAGAGAATACACAAACAGGACACTAGTAATATGGACATGGGGGAATAAAAAATGTTAAAATTGACTGACAACATTCTTATATCAATTTCTTATTTAAACCTTGGTGGGGTTTTTTTGTGAAATGGCTACCACATTGAGTTTGGAGCAAAAAAGGCATGCAGGTCTGTATTTGCATATGCTAAATATTCAAGCCTACTTATAGTTGTATGCAAAGGTTTGGGCAACCCTGGCCAAATTATATGTTATTTTATTGAAAAGAGATAAATACAACTTCAGCAGCAAATTATAAAAAAAAATAATATTAATGTTAATGCACAGTTACTTTATATTTGATTGACTTATTAAAAAATACTAAATAATAGCAATTGTGGCATGTGAAAAAAAGTAGACACCCTTCCAGTTGTAAAGTCTCAAAACTAATTCACTCATTAGGCCTTATTTGACACATTAGGACTCATAGGCAGGTCAAGAATTTCTATTAGGAATAACAATCCCTGAACATAACAAATTCTCTGAATTTTCAAACTGTCAGGTCAACTCAGTCAGTGAACTCAGTTTCCCAGAATACACCAAGGCCTACAAACATGGCTGCCCCAGACTACATTTCCCAGAGCACATACATCTTGTCACTCTCAAACTCACCAGACTTCTGATCATGCACACCTGTCACCAATCACCACTGGCACTATATTTTGGACTCTCACTCACACACAATCACTGTGAAATAAATGCTCATTTGTTTGTGCATATGACTTTACCAAGCCTGCTATTTTTTCTGTGATTGCTGTTCTGGTTTTGACCCTGACTTTGTTTCCTGGTTTCCGTGTCCTGCCTTTGCCTAGTGTACACTGTTTGCTGATCACTTGACCTAAGCCTGTTTTTTTTTTTTTTTTTTTTTTTTTAACCCTGATCTTGTTTCACAATTTGTCTGCTAGCATTTCATTAATTAAAAATGCTTAACTGCAATTGCATCCATCTCAGCCTTCTCTCACATGACACAAAAACTGTGCTTAGCACTAAACAACCATGGTCTCCTGTAAGCAACTGATTGAGGATTAGAAAATAAAGATAATAAACACCTATGCGCTGTCGAGGAAAGTTATATAAAGATATCACTGTGCCCCAGTTCACAAATTCCACTGTCTGAAATGTCATTAAGAGGAACTGTGTAAGTCAAGACCAGAAAACCTCTCAGATAGACCTGCCCAAATGTTGTCCAGAAAACCAAAGCAAAACCCCAATATAACTGTAAGAACCTGCAGGAAGGTTTAGCTGACACAGGACTGATGGTGTATCTTTCTACTCTGCAGTTTTGCTTGCATAAACATGATCGTCATGGAAGAGTCATCAGAAGGAAACCTTACCTCATTACAAAAGTGAGCATCTGATTTATGCAAAACAATATCTCAGCCAGAGGCATTTTGGTAACAAGTGCTGTGTACTGTTGAAGTAAAAATGGAACTCGTTTGCCACAAATGACCATAGGTATGTTAGGAGGGTAAAGGAATAGCTTTTGATTAAAGCATAATGCCAGCTATTAAGTATTATTACTACAAAGCTCTATTATGCTTTGGGGTTGTGTAGCAGTCAGAGGCACAGGAAACATTGTACACGTAGATGGAAGAATGAATTCCAGTAAATATCAGAAAGCAAATATGTCAGTCAAAAAAAACCCAAAGCTGAAACAAGACTTCTACAACAGGACAATGATCCAAAACATACCCCAAAATCCCCCATGAACTACATCAAGAAACACAAGCTAAAATTTTGGAATGGTGCTCACAATCCCCTTATTGAATACACTGTATGTATCTGTAAGTAAATATTAAATATGCTATACATGCACAACAGCCTAAGAATATCTCAGAACTAGTAACTGTGCATTAATATTTGCTTTTTTTAAAATAGTTTTGCTGCAGAGGTTTATTTCTTTTCTCTTCAAAATCAACCAAATATATAATTTTGCCGGGGTGAAATATTGGTCAATGTTCACATTAAATTATTTATTAGATTTCCATGTAAATCGGAAAAAGGATTTAATGAAGGATTTAATCTAGTTAAATTGATATCACTGTATAATATAATATAATATAATTTCATTGGCTTAAATTAAATAAAAACCTAAATAAACAAATTAAAATTAAATGCGGCTTTATTTTAGGACTTCTGTCAGAGAAACAAATCAATGCAGACTTGTTCTGTCGTGTTGTTGCAATGAGAAACAGCCTGAGGGCACTGTGGGATACGATATTGCAATTGCAAGCAAGGGGAGAAGGAGAATTAGTGGACAATAAAGACATGGAGTTTAACACAGTCGCATGTTTTTCTGACGAATACTTTAAACGTGTTTTTATACGTGTAGTATACCACAAGTTTATCAAACTTTGAAAGAAATACCAGTAGAACGGTAACCTAAATAATATGTTAAAAATCTAAATATTAAATAAAATAAAAAACACGGTGGATGACATACCTGGAGATGGCTCTTGAGATTTGTAGTGTTTGCCCATTTAACAGTTATATTTCCCCACAAAGCCGACATATGGCTTCATCCAAATTTATTGGTTCTCCTCTATCGTTAGGCACAAATCCAAAATGTTCCCAGATCGCCAATGTAACAGTTGGTTTCCCAACAAGATCCATTGCAGTGGCAAAACCCTAAGTGAAATTGAAGAATTCGCCTGACTGGATTTTGCCGCGCTCAAACGAACCCGCGCCAAACTAACAGACAACACCATATAAGGCGTTTGATTATGATTACATAATTTGTGTATTTAACAAAAAATCTCACACTTTATGGTAGGCTATAAATACAAATTAATATTGCAACTGTTATTATTACATTATTATACAAAACGTGGCCTGTGATGTGACACTACCACAGGTGGCCACTGTCACAGCCCTATCAGTTATATAGTTTTATATATTTCCTCTTTTCTAAATCTGCTTTTGGTAAAAGCATACGCTGCATGAATAAATGTGTATGCAATTAAATACGCCATTAACCAAGGTAACACATCACAAAGCAATGATCTTTTTCAAAGATAAAGAAAAGTAGCATCAGAACACACAGATATAGCAGGATTTTACAGCTTCTCTTTATAAGGAAATATTTCCTTCTGTATATCTGATTTTAAACAGTCATAAAACATTCCTGCAACCATAATATGAATATTTTTTATTCATATCTCCAATGTGCATTTTACCCATGCACGTGCAGTACATACTATAGAAGAAACAGGTACAAATAGGTACATATTGTACAGTCAGTACCCTTGATATAGCACCCATGTCTATCTCCCCCCCTGTCTTGCATCTTTTGCTATTTCTCTCTCTCTCTCTCTCTCTCTCACTCACTTACACATACACACGCACACACAGCATGTATGTATTTCTTACACAGATTGTAATAGCTTGGGTCATACTGGTGGTTTCAAGGACTGAGTGTTTAGTAACAAGGTAGTAATCAGCTCCGATTTCAACTGCTGTCTGTGTCAGTTTTCATCACTGGATCTCTTGTTGCCATGATGAGTTAGGCCTGAGGTTTCAAACCCATTTTACAGTATGCTTCCAATTACCACTCTTTATCCTTTTGCAATCTAGTAGTTACTCATCAGCATTAACTTTTTTATTCATTGGCCTTGCCGTTTATGTTGATGAGAGAGTACTCTGTTTCTAGAGGAAAAAAAAAAAAGGAAAATCCATTTCTACCTCTATAATTAGCATTTGATGTTTACATACTGCACAGTGTATGCAATTGATCGGACTCATTAAAACACCACAATGGCTTGAAACTAAATAAAATGTCTCACTTCAAAGAGGAACTCAGAGAAAGAAATGATCCAGTTGGCCACCAAAATACGAAAGTTATTAAAACAGTAACTCAAAACCTGCAGGTGACTTGGTGTTAAACAGAGCTCCTCAGTGGGAATGATATCAAAGAGAGTGATAGCAAATCGCTGTCCCACAGTTATTACACTGCAGATAATCGCAAGAGCAGTTTTCTAATGTACAGCATATTCTGGATGTAAGTTCTGAAAGAAGTAAGAGGCCTGCAGCACTTTTGGCCTGGAGATGAATGAAGAAATAAAACAGAAATTAAGAAGAAGAAATGCTAGAACATCTTTACGTGCAAAGGTGATCTTGTGCTTTCTGTGCCATAAAGAAAGCAAAGCCAAGGAACCTACACATCCTGCAGCACTTATAGTGTGTCTCTTTTTTTTCCCATGTTAAGGTATCTTGTGTTTTTCATCAGAACGGTTCAGCAACTCCATGGACAGTGTCGCTACGTGACAGAGATATACTGCGCTATGTCTCCAAAGAACCTGCGGCATTGCTCCGAGCCAGATAGATCTAAAATACAATGCATGCTGCTCTTATTAGATGCACCTCTGCTGAAAGGAGTTTGAAAAATTAATTTCATGCCTGATTTAAAACATCCCAACGCTTGAGTGAACTCTCTGCCTGGTATTATAAACATCCACGGCTTAATCTTGCCCAGAACTGGCTCCGAATCACAATTTCTAAGTAGACAAAAAGTCCTGGGTCTGGTTGAGAGGACTGTGCAAGCTAAATCTGTTGAGCGTTCCTCTCTTTCAGTGATTTGTCAGCTCACGCCAGAGGCGTCATACTCATCCTCCAGGTGCCAAAGGCTAAACGTGACCTGTTTAAAGCTCTAAACCACTGCAGTGCACCAGCCCTGGAAAAGATTGCATTATTATTATTATTATTATTATTATTATTATTAATATATGCTGGACCTACAGTATCAGAGCAACAGTGTAGGTATTCATAATGCAGCTGAAGTACAATAAGAATGAGACAGTGATGACAGAAGAGATAGTGCTCCAGAAATATTGACGCTCTGAAGGAAGTCGACATTGCAAGCAATACTGGGGAAAAAGTGATACAAAGGCTCTGTGGCTTACACAATTTTAACTTATTCCCTTCACCCTGCTACATTTCTGACACTACAGGGACTTTAGTTTAAAAGAAATAATATATTGATTTGTATGCTATGTAACAAATCTCATTCCCAGGTCATTTTAGATGCAGTGAAGCAGTTCAAAAAGAAACTGCACCTATACTATACATCATCCTGTGCTTACTGGTGTGTCAATCAACATGAATGGCATCATTCCCATTAGACTTCATATGTCATCCCTGGCATTTTAATGATTTCTCATTGACATGCCTTTTTTGTATTTTTATATAAATCCTGCTTATAATATGGATTTACTATCTGTCACAAAAGCTAAAGTCTAATGCAAGGTTGTGCACATAGGATGAAAGAAGTAAACAACTGCTGCACAAACAGATTAAGGCAGCAAGCTTCAATTTGGCACTCAGCACATTATTCCTGACTTGCTTTATATCACAACAATGTTTAATGCTTGTTTCTGATTGGTCAGACGGTGTTGGTTCATTTTCTGTAACAGCATGGCTTGGACAGTAGTTCCAACTATAAGGTTTATATCTATGTGTTCATCCTGCTGGAAAAAAAACCCCAATAGAAACCATCACAGAAATTCTAATGGCTTCCACTACAAATAGCATTACAAACTATCACCTAAACATGAAAACCATTACCATTACTGATCCTTAAAGGTATCCACTAGACATAGCATGCCACTAATAGAAGGCAACAAATTACCAGTAGAGACCTACAGCAACCATTACAGTTTCCACTAAAACCAATACAATTCCCATTATAAGCATTACAAATTCTATGCGGGTTTCTATAGTTTTTTTTTTCAGTAGCATATTCTTATATGTTATTTATAGTAGCAATTTATACAAAGACTTGTATGACTTGCATCTTCATAAACAATGTGCAATCATTGATATGGTGAAGCTTTCTGTGAGATATTTATTTAGCATTTATGGAAGGAGTCTCAAGTGTTAGTATTTTGTTATTGGTAAAGCTCTTCCATTAAGCTTTTGACACGACAAGCTGCCGTTTCTTTTGCCAAGTTAACTTCAAGAGGGAAAAACAGAGACTGTTGAGGAAATGACTGTTTATAACCGCAGTAGCTTGTATTGTGGATGTTCCACAACATTCATCATAACTAGAAATGGTACAAACTGTACAATGTGTCATTCTTTGAACAATAAAAATTAGACCCATTGGCACGGTGTCTTAGTGGTTAGCACACTTGCCTTGAAACTCTGAAGTTGGGGGTTCAAATCCTGCCTCCACCCTGAGTGCATGGAATTCACATGCTCGCTCTGCACCTTGAGGGCTTCCTCCAGGTAGTACGGTTTCCTCCCCCAAAGACATGCATTGTAGACTGATTGGCATTCCCATATTGTCTGTATTGTTTGAATGTGTGTGTGATTGTGCCCTGTAATGGGTTGGCACCCCATCCAAGTTGTCCCCCTCCCTGTGCGCCAAGCTCCGTGGGATAGGGTCCCCTGCGACCCTGTGCAGGATAAGCAGTACAGAAGATGTATGGATGGTAGATTGCTGTGATATGTGAGAAATAAAACACTTCAGGATGTGTTGTAACTGGAAAATAATATGGTAACATCTTACCATTCTGACCTTCATAATTCCTTATGTAAATGTATAAAAATCCAATTCATGGAAATACACTAAATCAAATTTATGTTCGTTGACTTCTAATTGTACACATCAAATGGGAGCACAGACAGTTTGATTGGACATAACCAAGAGAACCACACTCCTTTAATTTACTGCACAAGTTCTTCGTACTTAAGCAATAATATATTTTTTAAAAAGTTCAGGCAAAGTTCTCGCCTGCAAGACTTCATTATTTCTATGCAGCAGCTTGCAGGATCACAAACCCAACACTGCTAAGACTGATGATCTGAAATCCAGAAAGCCTTATCTGCCGGTGGGCTCTTAGAAAATTCATCGACATCAGTAGTGAGATAGGGATCTTCCATTAGTGTAACGGGTCTCATCTCTCTCTCTCTCTCTCTCTCTCTCTCTCTCCATCCCTCCCTCCCTCGTGGTTTAGATTCATCTGTTTAATTCTTTCACCTCCCACTGCTATGGTGAGCTAAGTGGTTGCTATATCCCAGGCAAAAATTTAATTATCTTCATTTAGAGATTATTAGCCTTTAATATGTGATTTTTCATTACAAATTAAAAGACTCTTTCAGAAAAGCAGCCAGCATGCCTGGAACATTGCGATATCGGCTTTGTGTCTTTATGCATGTGGTTACTGAAATTATTATATCACATATACACAGAAGGTTGCAAAGGCTGCAACAACTGGGAGCGTTTGCAGAAAATCAAAGCGTTTACTAATTCATCTGTTTAATACTCAATTTATGAGCTTTTTCTGCCAGTGTAAAACCTCGTCAAGGTCCGATAAATCTTTAAGTGTACATGTCAAAACAAGATTTACACTTGCTGTGCAAAACCCAACAGGATCACAAACTGTTCATTTGCAAAATGCTGTTGTTGATGATAAATGAAGGGGACAGCTACTAGTTAGCGCAATGCAAAAAAAGTGCTTAATGCTAAGTGGTGGTGACTGGCTTCCAATTATTGTTGTACTTGTTAGGATGTTTAGTCAAGCGATTCCTTTAAAGTCAAGAGTAAGACAACTGTCAGACACATTTGCTTTTTAAATGCACTTAGCATGCATGTAAAATACAAACATCCATAAATATTCATTTAAATTCAACTGAAAAGTGCAGGTGAGTGTTGGGAACAAATAATACAAGTAAACGCATTCACAGAACACAATGATGGGAGCAGACTCAAAAGAGAAGCAATTATTACAATATGAAAGAGATAAGCGACACACCTAAACAGAGAGGAACGGGAAGAAAAAAAGAGTGGGCGAGAGTCAGTGCTGTTACTCGTGCAGTGTAATTTAATCAATATGCTTCCATAGAAATTGCTTTTCAACATCTGAGCATTTCGTTAGTGTGAATGGTGAGGCATGAATTTGACTTTCAGCAGTGTGATTGAAGCTGCGTGATGGAGCACTGATGCTTGCTGAAGATGTATTGTATGTAGTCTGTGGATTAGGGCAGACGGTCAGTTGCAAAAATGAGAAGGAATCTTCTTAATGAAGCCTAGACAAAGTGTCTGCAATAATATTAACATGTGAATACTGTTGAGTAATGTCAATGTATGTTTATAATATGCCTTTCTGATTTAACTATTATGTAAATTGATTTTTATACAGTATAATGCAATTTTGAATTAGAAGGTGGAGTACGATTTCAGGAAACAATATCAGTCTTGTGAGGCATGGTGGTTTAGTGGTTAGCACGTTTGTTTAGCAACTCCGGGGTTGGAGGTTAGAATCCTGCCTGTGCAGAGTTTGCATTTTCTCCCTGTGCTTCAAGGGCTTCCTCTGGGTACTCCAGTTTCTTCCCCCAGTCAAAAGACATGCGTTGTATGCTGGCATTTCCAAATTGTCTATAGGATGTGACTGTATGTGTGATTGTGTCTGTGATGGGTTGGCACCTCAAGCCAGAGTGTCCCCTGCCTTGTGCTCTGAGTTCCCTGGTATAGGCTACCCACAAGTGTGGATAAGCAGCATGAAAAATGGATGGATGGATGAAACATCACTCATAGATAAGCAAACAAGAATAATCGCAATCACAGTATTGCAAAAAACAGCAACGAGTCGTGTGAGAGCTGAAAAAAAAAAACATCTCTTATTGGTGAGCTGAGACAAATAATTTGACTCACTGATAAATCAGAATTTTTATTTAGTTAAGATAAGCTTGAGGACCATGTCAAATGTGACATCCACAATCACCTTTTGCAAAATGGCATTTGAGAGCACTTATATCTATTAAAATATCATTATATTTTAGTGTGAAAGAGAGAATCATCACTTATGTTAAATGACTACACCATGAAAATATTTAATCAGAAAGAACATCTCAAGCAGAATAAGCATCTTCAGCCCCACTTAAAAAGCTCAGTGTGTGCGTATTACTGAGAAATTTACTCGGTTATCAGGTCCTGATGGTTGTCCTGAGGGCAGCCCAACCTGTTACGATAGAACTAAATGAGAACTGCTACTACAGTTCTGCTTAAGTGCCACGATGTGCCAAGCGAGGCCATTGGCAAGCGAGGCTCTGCTTCTTAATACACTCTATAATCCAGCCAGTCACATCCAAGTACACACGCTCCAGGGCAAGTATGTGCAGTAGCCACTAAATAATGTCATTTTCCCAAACGGGCAGATTTAGGTGTGTCCTAAACCACTATTTGTAGTGTTCTGTACTTTCTGTTTTTGTCTGTCTGGATTGTAAATTTTGTATATTAATGCTAGCACACACCAGGAAGTGTAAATAAAAACACAAAAGGATAGTTAGTGTGTTGGCCACTGTGTGCTGTGCCTGTGATACAGGGAAGAAAATATACTGACATTTATAATGGTACAATGAGACAATAAAGAAACACAAATCCCATATTTAGAAAATGTGCTTTAAGAATATTATTTGACATTTGACACAAAGCAATGCAAAGACCAAATGTGGAAAATTAGAATATATTTACCTTAGTGTGTTTCCCTCTACACAAACACACACATACATACAACATGGCATACACACAAATAGAAAACATCATTCATCATTCAAAACCCCAATTTAGCAGAAGTCATTATAGAGGTCAACTATTAATAGCCAAGCCTGGAACTTTAAGGAAATAAAATGAAACCAGAAGAGGAAAAAACTGACATTTATGCATTTGAATGAGCTGACCTGCCATGGCAGTGCGTCTGGACTTTTAAATGAACATAATTAGTATTCAGTTATGTACCTACATCTTCAGTCTGCTCTTGTCAGAACATGAGGTAGTGTCTGTAGTTATTAACACACTCCCCATACTAAGAGGGTAAAAACTGTGTTAAACTGTCAATTATCCAAACCATTTTTTTTTACTAAGTTTTGACCTCATTTTGATGTGTAGTTGTGATGTAAACATCAGATTTAACATCTAATCAAATGGAGTGGTGACAGTTAACATAAATGAATCTATCAATTCTAAATGCTGGGCTCAGAGCATTACACTCCACTGCAGCCACTGGTTAGCATCAATCACAGCTTTGTCTAGGTATGTAAAAGCAGCACTATTTGTAGCACAATAATAAGAAACTTCCATGGTAGTGCGTTTAAGATAATGAAATACAGCCCACCCTAAAATTATTGTTTCGGTGACCAGGCAATCCCACTTATTATCAGTTCTATCATGCCAGCGGTATGCCATTTCAGAAAGAAAACCATAATTTGCCTAAACCTAAAACTCTGGAGACAATACCCAAGTCCCTTCTCACACATCTCCCCAGCACCTTTGGTAATTTCCTGCATTAAAAAAAAGTTATTGCATAGTCAATTTAAATGTTTATTTGCCCTCAATAATAGGTGGTACTCTCAGACAGTGTAATTGGGCAGAAGGGGGAGTGCTTTCAGTATCAGGTTCAAACAGCATTTATTAAGCAAACACACAAGTAATTATTCATTATCACACAGACAGATGGGGATCTGCTTATGAATTCCAAACATACAGATTAGACATTTAGATCTCCTGCTCTGTGTTGCCACATCTCCTCAACGTAATTGGCCTGGAGTAGTCCAACAGGAATTGCAGAGGAGTTTCAAAGAGTGCTTTGTCTCCGCTGGCCGTGCTTCATGGTTTGCATGAATAAGTATTGCTCTGCAAGCACACTCAAGATGAAGAGTGCAAGATGGAAAAGACAATACAATTCACCAAGGGGAAAGTCTCCTCGCCCGCTTAATCAACCTATCTGGTCTCTGAAAACGGAAATGCATGATTGTGATGCTGTTATTGAATATTGTAGAGGACATGCTATTGCACATTTAATAACAGAGCAAAACAAATCTCCAGTTCAGGATATTACTATAGGAATATAAATTATATGTACACACCCATGGGCACTTGGTGCCTGCAATGTATGCTGGTCATGCCTGGAAAATCTGTTCAAACATGTTTACAGCCAAGTTGATGCTTTTAGCAAATAGTTGCTCATAACTTTAGTAAATTATTTATAGCAGGCATTCTTTTTAATGTTTATGAGTCTACTAAGTAATCTACTATGACTTTGGATCAAGATTCCCTAGCTCTTGTATCCTAGTCTAGTTTTGAGTCCTAATCAGTGATGACTGGTTGTGATATTAGATGGGAGGGCTAAAATGTATTAACTATCAATAGATACTATTAGCGCTGAGCAATGCATTGCACACACACACACATCCACACACATCCACACACACACACACACACACACACACACACACACACACACACACACACCAATGGCAGCTGGTGGTTATTAAAAATAGGGGAATGTACAGTATATGTAGCATAAACGATGGGTTTACATTAATGTACTCATTATCACTAATACATTATCACTTGTTCATAGGGATTTAGGATCAAAAACCAATAATAAACACAGCCAATTGATTTTACTGTACCAAGACCTTTTTTCCTCACTGACTTTGGGCATTCGGTCTCTCCTAATAAACATGAGCATCAAAAGACTTTCCTAAAATCAGGCCAACATTAGCGGTGCCTGCTATTTCGTCCCAAAAGGCCGCTAAGCTGCTAGAGCTTAAAAAAGGAAGTGATAGCTAGCTAGAGAGACAGACTTATAAACAACAAATTTCAGAAACGCAACTAATCAAATCGAACTTTATACTTACAGTTTATTTTTTACAATATTTACAAATAACACCTACAGCAGGCTCCAAGCGATTCCAACTGATATATGTTAAATTACTTTAATACTAATACTTGCATATACTATTTTGTTTTATACCTATTTGTGTTTTTCTATTATAACATTGTGTAATACATAGTGACCATTCATACTGTTGTCTACTCAATAGCTACTGCACATATTCACTGCCTTGTTATTTATACAGTGTCCCAAAAGTTTCCATACATGGGGAAATGAACACTTTTTAGCAAAATGTCTTCCAAAATGTTTCATACTTAATTTAGATCATTTTTTTCAGACAGCCTTTAAGAATGCCTTTGATAAAAGAAGAATGTATTGAAATCATTCTCATGGCTGGATCAGGAAGCTGTTGCAAGGTTGTGAATGACTTGTGAACAGGAACATGGTGACCACATCACACACGACACTGTTGTCAAACTTATTAACAACTTAAAAATGACTGGAAGTGTTGTGGAACCACTGAGAAGTGGATGCCCACTAACATCTACTGATGAAGGCACAACGTGGTGCAAGCATACATAGTCCCTTGTGTATTGAGACTTTTGAGACACCCTGTATTACATATTCAACCTGCACTTTGTTAATTTGCCCAATGCTACTATTTGGCACATCTGGTAGATTCTAAACTGCATTTTGTTGCGTTTGATATGTCAGCCATGAATCATGACTTATGATCAGTCCCAATTTACCAATTCCAGCCCTTTGAGAGGTCTACCAATCATCATAAGGACAAGCCATGCATCCAATTCAGACAAACAGAGAGGGCACTATACAATAATTGTTGACTGGTTTTTGTTCTGTGCAAAAAACACCCACCCACACTCCATTCACTCCCAATGAAGCTATGCCTCCGGGCAGGACTCAATTATGCATTAAAACCCTGTTGTCTAATGAACGTTAATTTTTTGTCCCATTAAATTAGCAAGTACACAACCACCTAACACACACTAACTGACGCACAGGCTTCACTGAATGTGTATTAGCTGTGATTGATTTGCTAAAATATTGAATTCCACCAAGATTGATGAATAATATAGACGATTTGGGAAACATTGCTGCATTGTGGTGAAATTTTAGGGAAAGCCAGGTTTCCTGTGTAGTCTTAAAGTGATCACCTGTGTTATTTAAACACACTCTCTCTCTCTCTCTCTCTCACACACACACACACACACACACACACACACACACACACACACACACACACAAAGGCAGATAGACAGCTGCATTCATGGTTTCATGACTTTAAGTGTTTCATGGCATGGTAATCGGAAATGTTGTAACCCTTTAGTTTAAACCAAATAACAATAAACTTAAGGTTCTGTCATTTTGAGTAAGTTGTGCTTTGCTCAGACAATGATGCTTAGTATGTCAATTTTTAGTTTCTCCTATAATTTTAGTTTCTTCATGTGCCTTTTCCATCACTGCTGATGAAATGTTATAGTGTGCCGGTAATATGACATGAAATATAGCAGTCAAAATCAAATTTAGAGAACATTTAATTCTGTGCAAGAAGACAACTATCTCTATTTGCTTAACTAACCCATGTGACCCATGTGACCCAAGCTTTCTTGATTTGTCTTTGATTTTAACCACAGGGCTGCCACTCACTGGATGTCTTTTGTTTTCTTGCACCATTCTGTGTAATCTCTATATATGTGTGAAGATCCCAGTACTGTACATCAACAGTTTCTGAAATATTCAAATCATCCCTGGCACAAAAAACTGCCCCTTGACCTTTGACACACATTCTCAATGGCCACATCTGTCACAAAGTCATAAAGATAATTTTTTTTTCCTATTATAATGTATGATGAGAACATTATAAGAACTGGAGATCTGTATGATTTTCTGCATTGCACTGTTTCCATATGATTAGCTGATTGGATAACAACATGACTGAGCAGGTGTACAGGTGTCCAGTGAGTGTAGTGTTTGATGATTATGTTGGTGTATTACAAACTTCTATAAAACTGCAATTAATAAATAGTTTTATGTTACTGTATAGAAGACTAATTATAAGTTAATGATAAAAGCCACATTGCTGTCAACCTTGGAACACCCAGAACATGTTAAACCCTTCCCTATCATTATAATCCTCAAGGACTATAAGCATTTTGTCACAGTGCAAGACTATATCCATTTCATTACACACCTAAGTGTCCAAGGTTGCATATTATATGGGTCTTTCACTTCATGAGTCCTTGTATTGATCACTCACACAGAAGAATCTGAGAAAGACAGCTCCAGAGGAGAGAAGCAAAAGCTTTTCCTTAATTCCTCCAAGGCTGAATGGGTGCTCCATCCAGTGTTAGTTTATGTTAGTTACCCTGAAATCCAGAGGCTCAGTGTGAGTCGTTAGAATTGAGAGAGGGTTTTACAACCTACTACAAAAAGCCAATTAAATTCAGGGACACTATAAGCCCTTCATCTAAAGGTAACACTGGCACCATCAGGAGCAACAGCAGTCTGTGCTGTTGAGGCTGCTGCAATTTATCTTCAATCGTTGAGAAGCTGGTTTACAGGTTACAAAGAAAGTGATTATGTCTCCTTCAGTGAGAGATCAGGAAAAATGCTGTCAGCTAGTATAGGTTCTGTGATTTATTCTACACCAAGGTGTAGTGTGTCTGTTGGAGCAAAGCACATGATAATACTGCCCTTTTTTACATGTCTAAACTGTATATATATTCATAAAGAGTATACTGTTGGACAGATGGGTTTTATTATGATCTGGAGAGCATGCAGGAAAAAGTAGTACTCTTGGTTTTAAAGAGGCATTTCAATTAAACCTATATTTTCTGCTCTAATTATCCATCACTGTTAAGCTGCAATCCAAAGAGTTTGGAAGTATGACTGAACAACAACTGGAATACCTTTACAGTATCCATTCAAATATAGTCAAAAGACAGCAATTAAAAAAGTAATTTTTGGAAAAATATGATCACAATTTATGTTAAATATTTACAATATAATTGCCATTGTTCTGCACATGTCTATACATTTTCAAAAATCACATTAGCAAATTGGATTATTATTATTATTATTATTATTATTATTATTATTATTACTATTATATTTATTTTTTAAGTGTTGGTTTTGGGACTTCCTGCCCTCATTTTGAAAGTGTTCTAGCAAAAGCATCTGAAAATATCTCAAACAGTGGTGCCTCTGCAGTTACATTTCTGAGCTAGTAATTAGAAGATTATGAAATCTGGGCTGGTATGTATAAAATCTCGGTCTTGCATAAGTGACAAAAAATTATTGTGAATTTGCTGCTATACTGTGTCCTAAGAAAGGGAGTAATGTACAATAATTCTTTACCCACTAACATCTGTACTCGTAAGGATGTACTGCAATTGGCGAAGCGCTTGTAAAGATGTAATCTTTTTAAAAATCATGTAATTAATCAGTAATCAAATACTAAATTCAGCAACATTATAAGAAACAATGCAATAAATGCTGACTGAATAATGATGATTATGGACATATTGCATGTTATTATCTGACGACATGCTCCTTTGAGCTCAAGTGTAAACTGCACAATGAAACAATGTGGTTTGTAAATATGAATAAACATAAATTTGTTAATAAAGTGCTTTCCTTTTTAGCAATTACTCAGCTTTTGCTCACGTGCTAAGCACATAATATGCAGTATCCTTTGCTTTAGCTGTTATATCCCGGGCCACCTCTGTATCTATACTGGTCCTGTTGGAGTGACGATCACAGAATGAACAATTTCAGCCAATGAGTCTACCTTGTCAAAAACCAATACTGAAATACATTAATAATAGACTATGTCATTTGTCTGTTTTTTTCTTTAGATTTTTTTTTTACAGGCAGTGATCTACATCTGGCAACTGATTTATGGCGATGCAACTGTCATCCTTCATGCTTAAAGTTTACTCCTAGAATTAACTTTTTCTCTTTACTAAGAGTTTCCCAGAGAACAAATTTTCACTCCCAGACTATAACTGGTTTTTTGGTATTAAGTATAAGCTTCCAAAACTAATTTTAAGAGCAATTCTGAGAGCCTGTATACATACACTGTATGGCTAAAAGCATGTGGACACTTCACCATCATTCCCATATGTGCTTGCTGAGCATCCTATTCCAAAGTTGGTCCCACATTTGCTGCTATAACAGCCTCCATTCTTCTAGGAAGACTTTGGAGTGTAGCTGTGGGAATTCAGCCACAAGAGCATTAGTGAGGTCAGGCACTGATGTCAGGCAAGGAGGCCTGGTGCACAGTCAGTATTCCAGTTCATCCCAAAGGTGTGCAGTGAGGTTGAGGTCAGGGATCTGTGCAGGACACACAAGTTCTTCCTCACCTAGCTTGGCAAAACATATCTTTATTGGTGCCATGGTCCCCAAGGGGCAATTCCACCTTGAGCCACTAGAGGGCACCCTGACTATCCTTGCAGAACGTCTTTTTCTGTTGTCTTACTGATTTCCTGTTTTGCCATGCTCACCTGTTTGTTGTTTGTCTTGATTAGCTACCCTATTTAAGTTCCCCGTTTTCTATCGTTTGTTGCTGGAGCGTTATGTTCAGGTTATGCTATGTTTTGTCTTTGTTTCTTTATTTCCATTTGCTATTGTTTGCATTAGGCTTATTTATTTAAAGTATTTCTAACCTTGCTTATTTAGTATTGCTTAGTTTCTGGTTGTCTCGGTATTATGTTTTTTCTGTTCTTGTGTTTGTTTCCCTGAGTCTTTGTCCCCTGTAATAAAAGAAGTTCTGCATTCTCTGCGAACAAACAAAACAATGATAAAATCTTAGTGACCATAAGGAGCGTTATAACCAGGTGCATTCTGAATGCTGAATACTTGAGTCATATAGAGCTGATGTTTTCACATGAACGATTCATCTAGTAAGATTTTAGAAATGGAAAATCATATTCTGCCACATACTGAGCTCATCAAACCTGGGTTGTCTGTATGCAGAGAACCGCGAGTAACTTCAAAGCACTCAGCACAGTGTACGCACTAGGGAGAATACATCTGAACCATCTCTGAAAAATAATGCAGTGTCCTAGATGGGCTACTTTGCACTCCTAAGCTGAATGTTGCCATAAAAGAAAAGTTGAGATGAAATGCTCTCTTGCAGAGGCGAATGACTTGCAAATTTGATTTGCTACCAAATCTAATCCAACCCAACTCTTATTTCACAAATGTATAAACTGCACAAAACACAAAATCAGAGATTGGCCTAATTGAACTATCTGTACCAAATGCATAGTTTTACCTTCAAGTGGTGATTTAAAGAGGCTCACTCTGAGCTCTCATATAGAGAATATTCATTGATTTGATAGAGTGAATTATTTGGGCTCACCACAAATCTGGGGAAGACTCATGGTAATGATCCATAGGGAAGGCCAAATGTAATAAATAGACAATAGTCTGCATGGCTGGCCCATTAAATGAGCAAATCATATCCTAAGTTATGACAAACCGTGTTTGGCTAACCAGCTCCAGTGCTAAGTGCTATTTGAGCACACCAAAAAAAAGAAAAAAACATTAATAAGGGTTTTCCATGAAAAATATGAATGAATAACTCTTTAATATAGTATGTCAAGACAAATAAATAACACTTATTTATATTTAATATGCTCAAATGTAATGTTGATGCTAGTAATTCTAAAAAAGTTGTGTTCTTTAAGGAAAGTTGTGTGCTGTGCTCATGTGCAAAATCTGTTGCATCCGTCAACTCTTCACTTAATCATGGCATAAAATAATTCAGTGGATAAAGTCTGAGAATATGTTAAATCAAATGTGGCTCCAGTGTTTCAGGCCAGTATCAGCCCTAATACTGATACTCAGTATTGGATGTGTGCTTCCCAAGAAAATTTGCTTAAGTCAGTGAAGGTTTGTAAGCTGACCGCGGTTCCCATGGTGACAAACACCAAACGATTGTGGTTGTTTTGATCTCTGTTCTGGTACAGTCTTCACTCCTGTCCTTTTACTGATTTGTTGCCCTACCGTGGTCTCCTGTTCTGTGTTAGTTCTCGATTAGTCTGCCTGTTTATATCCTCTGTGTGTTTGTTCAAAAGTCTTATCATGCAATTAGTTACTTTCAGAGTTATGTTTGTGAGTTTTTCATGTCATTGTACTTCTTGGTTTTGATTCTTGTCTGTTTCACTACTTTCAGATTATATACAGTAGGTTATTGTTGTTTAAGTGCAGCTGATATGGACTTTGAGTTACCATAATAAAGCATAAACTGAGATTATGGACTTACCTGTCTCTACTCACTGTGCATTACACACAAATGTTTATTGAAATTTGTTAAAAATCTGAATTTGAAGTAACCCTTTGTCAAAGAATTTATCTGTATCGCTAAGCTGTTACTTTGTAGGTGAACATATTATATTGCTTTACAGAAATACATAAATTTAGCATATAAATTTTAAATTGATACATTTATAAATGTATCCCTAATAAGCAAGCCAGAGGCGACGGTGGCAAGGAAAAACCTGAGATAATATGAGGAAGAAACCTAGAGAGGGAACCAGACTCAAAGGGGAGCCCATCCTCAACTGGGTGACAAAGAATAGTGCAATTATAAATAATTCCCTTCTATAACTGTACACTACATGGTCAAATAGTGCAATTGTGTAACCAGGAAATTCATCAAAGTCTATTTTATAGAAGCTATCAACTATTCACTGATGGAGACTTGAGTGTAAAACTATTCTTGGCAATTGTAGTCCTAAGCTATTGTAGCAAAAATCATATCGATTTCAGTCCATCTTCATAGTTTTTAAGTGTTACCATCCTCAGTAATCTCATTTATCTTTGGCTATCCATGTGGGGGCATCCTCAACAACAGCGAATGTTTTCCAAGTGATGAGAACTCCAACCTGAAGTAGGGCATCAAGATGATCAGGCAGGTCCGGAGAGCACTGGTATCTCAGGATATATATACTCTGTTTCATTTTATATTGTTTTGTGAAACTCAGCAAAGCAGATAGATATTGTGTGAATTTCAAACAAAATAAGTGAACTGACATTTCACTATTAATCACATAAAAAAAATTATAAATACAAAATAAAAACCTCAACTTCAATGTTCTCTTCTCTTACTGCTGCTGGTTGTGATTAGAATGTAAAATACAAGCAAAAATGTGTCTATAGATAACAATTAAAAGTGACTACAACATTGAAAAAATATTATATTTAAGTAATTAAATGTATTCAGATCTGCACACTTTTCCATTTATCCACATTTAGTCAAGTATTTGCATTTATGGACCCACTTCAGTTGATACTAGATTAGTCTGTGTAAAATGCCCCTGATATTTAATTAATATTTAAAAGCAGTTGGTCCAGTTTGATGGTGTAACATAATACAGTTATAATAAAAGCCAGTATTTTTCTAAAAGCCTTTAATACAAACAGAAAGTTGGTATCAATCTTTTTTCTGGTTTTAACATGAATCCTCTCACAGGGTCTACGCGCTCGACATGTGGTGACCTTCAAATCACTCGGGTAATAATGAATTTTTCAAAAACCTTTTCAATTATTCATGACACTTTATTCTGCATCATTTCCATCAGATTTCCATACCACATGGATGGTATTATTTAGTGTTACTGCTTTCATTGGGCAGTTTATATGAATTTCTTGCTTTATTCATCAATGCAGGAGGAAAATGTACCTGTGCCCAGCCACCAAAAATTACATCGGGAGAAAGTGATTAGATTACAACCTAATAAGTGCTTGCAGCATACATAAACACAAACACAAACACACACACTCACATAAATACAGATTGCCAAAAGAGCAAAGAAACAATTCTCTGTCCATCAGTTTAGCAGGTTGTCAAAGACACATTACCTGAGGACAACAGCTTTCCTAATTTTTACGCTTTGCCCAGAGCAATGCAGAAATTCTTGGAGTATTAGAGGATTGGGAATTATTCTAAGATAAAGCAATTTGTTCTCTTCTGGCCTAATTTTCCAAATACATTAGTATGCACTAGAGTTGGAAATTATCAGTATAAACAGTAAACATTACACTAGCCTTGTTTTGAAAACCTTGGTGCATGCAGTATTTCATATTTCTCTTGGAATAATGATTTTGGTGACATTATTGTCTAGCCTAAAGCAATATAATTATTTCAGAGCTCCTTCTCTCAATATATCACAATGCCAGAATACTGTCACACCACCCATCACAATCCCTGAAAAATTCCCACATACGTTTAAAAAAACTTATTAATTCGTCTTCGGCAGCTGCTGGTCAGCATTGTGGTGGCTCTGGAGGCTATCCTGGGTACAATGGGCACGAGGTGGAAATACACACTGAATAGGACACCAGCAGGGCACCATCCACCCAAATTAACATTTACTACAGGGTGAATTTAGAGACTGCAATTGAGTCATAATGTTTTGAAAGCTGGAGCCCAGAGGAAACAAATAACAAACATGAAGATTATATGCAAAACTCCACAGAGATAGTAACCTGAGCTTCAACCCTGTACCCAAATATTAAATGCAGGACCCTGGAGCTACCTGTGCCACCATGCCAGCATACTAATCATTTATTCTTTCATCTTCAGTAACTACTCTATCCTGGTCAGGGTCTCAGTGCATCCCAGGAACAGTGAGCATAAGGCGGGAGAGCATATTCACCCCGGATGAGACGCCAGTTCATCGCAGGACACCACGCACAAGCGTGCGCACACACACGCGCAGACACAAACACACACACATACACACCCACCCCCTTTCACACCTAGAGCAATTTAGAGTCATCAATCCACATACTGGCATGTTTTTGGAGAGGTAGAAGGAAAGCCAAGTGGACATGGGGAGACAGTAACCAGAGCACAGGCACCAAACCCTGGAGTTGTGAGGCAGGAACGCTACAAGCACAACTAAAATGCATCTGTGTACTAACACATTATACAATAACTTCCACAGTAGCCTGGCTTATTCATAATGCAATTACAAGATAATCCCAGACTAAACTAAAAGCAGCTTGGCGTGGCAGGGTATCAGTAGACTGTGGCAGTATTAATAAGCTTTAGGGTTCATAAGCATCAGTATAAAAGCTATTAGAGGTATAAAAACAACTGCAATATGGTTTTATGGTCTCCTTATTCTCCATCTGTTCTGCTGAGCTTTTGTCCTGACTAGCAGTGATGACCTGCCCTCCCCATTCCTGCCATCTGGACCTCATAATGTATCCTCCCAAAAAGTCTCTCTCTTCCACTCTCTCAAATACCACACACTCTGACACACTGACACACAAACACACACACACACACATACACACACACACTCCCAATCAAAGCCTCTTTTATAACTTGACATTCAAACACATGAATAGTCAGAAACATCTAGACACATATACAAAAGTGTGCTTCTTTTACTGTTACTGGTATCAATATATCTGTACATTACTTTATATAATAATCTTTTTCGAAGAAATGTATAAATAAATAAATAAATAATCGTTAATTATTAGCTCACAGCTCCAGGGTCCTCGGCTTGGTATTTTTGGATAATCAATTAGTCTAGTGATTATTTGGTAATAATCACTAGACTAATTGATTTAATATATTAAATTAGTTGACAGATTTTTCAATTATAAAAAAGATAATTTTTTGCAGCTCTAAAAAATAAGCATAAATGCACAGCATTTCACATTTAATGTCAATGTTTGTTTATGGAATGTCTTGGCTTTTTCCTCATAAGGCTGTGCAGACCAGGCAATTAGTTAAAGTTGGGGTGAGGCCCACAATGACTTTTGTCACTGTATACACTGTTACACTGTTGCCAGTTTATTACATACTAAAGTGGTTCATTATGGGTGTATAGCAAATAAAAACAAATAGCAAACCTCAGTGTAAGAAGCATAATCCTGTTATCAAGTGACACAAACCAAGACAAAGCAGGGCATACTGCATCTTGTCATACTTGTTTGTGTCAGAGTGTGTGTGTGTGTGTGTGTGTGTGTGTGTGTGTGTGTGTGTGTGTGTGTGTGTGTGTGTGTGTGTGTTTGAGAGAGCGAGAGAGAGGGAGGGAGGGGGAGAGAGAGAGAGAGTTTGCTATAGTACAGTGTGTTTGTACGGCACTTCAATATTTTCTTGTTCTTGTCTAGCTCTCTCATAGACTGTGGCCTGTATCAGCTGAACAGTAGTGTGATCATTTCACACTACAAGACCCATGTGCATTTTCAGTTGTAAAAAATCACACATTTCAAAACATTGGCTGCATTCCAATAACTCTGGAGCTGGATTGGAAGGCTTAAAATAGAGTTAGTTTACTCAAACACCACCGGATAAACTGTGCAAGGCCCTGACCTGGAAATGCACTTTTGATTTAGAAAATTTGTTGGAAAGGGCAAACTGGAGCTAAAATTCAGACTAAACACTCTGCAGTGCATGCCCAGCTTAAGAGATTCCATTGTTTGGAAGTGTATTTATATAGTCCAGTATGGTGTAAAGCTCTTTTCAAAATTATTTGAGATGTGTTGTGGAAAGGCACATGTCTGGAAATCTAAAAAGCTTTTCAAAGGGTTTAAGTATTCCAGTGAGCACAGTAAAGACCATCATTAAAAAGTAGATGCCAGATGTTACTCAGATCAGACCGTTACTCCTAAGTGGATAACTGAGTGTCAGCACATAGTGGGAGGCAGTGTAGGAAAAAGTTACTGACTTTCAGTGATATGGAAATGTGCAGTCCACTTGGGAAGGCCCAGGAAAAACTTGAAAGCTCTCGTGACCACAGGTGCAGAGGCAGTATTTCATTAATTCATCAAAAGCATCACTATAAAAGAGCTAACTGGAACAGTCAAAGATGCTGCTTTCTAAGGACCTGCTGTCAAAGCAGAGAAAAATCATATATGTTTGACACCATTCACACTACCCAGGTGGAGTCATGCAACTATAACTACCTTTTTTATTAACTGATTTGCATACATTCCACACACAAATCTGTAGGTCCATATTCATATTATGTAGAGCTACTTTGATTAGGCTACCTTACTTCATTTATCCCCTGCTAGATAAGTAGTTTAATAGTGTAATACAAGTGCTAGCTGGTGTTCTGGTGTCCTCAATAAGCAAGAAGTGGGCTGATAGCAACTTTCAAGACGTTACAGGCCCTTCGGTGCATGTGATAAGAACATAAAAAGTGTTTCTCAAATCCAGCTTATAAGACCCTCCTTAGAGAGCCATCAAGTTTTTCTTTTAGCCAATTTTCTCCAAATTTAGTGATTGCTAGTTCCCACTTATTAGCTAATTCCTTCCTGTCACAACAGCCACCAACAAGGGTACAGGCATGCATGTACTTGCTATATGAGACACATGAAATCATAAATGTACTCTTTCAAACTATTGCTCATGCAATATCACAGGGCAGCTGAACATATTTGGTGGAAAGCACTAACTGCTGAGCTGAGTGTCTCCTATTTAGTGAGGATATTTCTGATGAATAAATTAGAGATCAGGGCCAAATATGGATGACTGTAGCATCATCAGGATTCAAACTAGTGATCTCTTGACAAGGGGCTACAATCATCAATCATTGTACTACTCCAGAGCTGTCTTGCTTTGCTAGTATCAAAGTATCATAAAGATTTGCTTATGTTCTCATATGATACCAAATCTGTTGATGTGAAAACACAACACCATCCCAAGGACATCATTGCTAAGGCAAACGTGATGTTGATAACACCCTGGTGCAACAGAAGCATCTATCTGCTGTAAGTCAGGCACGAGGTACAATGGATATTACAAGGTAAATTCATCAAGAAGCACTGCAGCTTCCAGCCATAAAGATAGCTTATAACTTAGTATGACAATAGTCCTAGTCACATGGCTAATGTAACTGTACAGTAACTGATGAACAAAAAAGCTGAAGACTTAGTGGCCTAATACAAGGATCAATTTAAAATCTTATCAAAAAATCTTTTGATGTAAAGACAGCAGCCTATAAACACCCAACATTCAGTTAGAAATAACAAGAGGTTTTGTGCTTTTTCTTCATACAAAGACACTCCAGGAAGCAGTATTTTCTTTAATCTCCTGCCAATTCAAAACCAACTGAAAACCTAATATTGTAAAATGCAGAAGTATAAAATATAGACTATATATAAAAGGAATTGTCAGAAAAGTAGTGCTTCTGGAAGTTTTCAGTGAGTTATTGCATTCTTAGCATAGGTATAGTTTATGAACACTATAATATCTGGTAACCTGACCATCATACCCATAAGTGGGCCTTCCCCAAACTGTTAGCACAAAGCTGGGAGCACACAATTGTCTAGAATGTCTTTGTATGCTGTAGCACAACAATTTTCCTTCACTGGAACTATGGGTCTAAAACCTGTTCCAGCATGACACTGCACCTGTGCGCAAAGTGAGGTCCACGAATAATTTCCAAAATCTATTGGAAAGACTTCCCAGAAGACTACAGGTTATTATAACAGCAAAGACAAGATGTTTGGCCCTATTTCATTAGGAAATTAGAACGTTTTAGTAAGATTTACTTTTTAGCAGTACTGTAGGGATTTAAAGGCATTAAAACTAAACATTCAGTAATTAAGTTATTACAGTGGACAGTTCAAAGTGGAAACTTCACGCAAATATGAATGAACACCATCCTGGCATGGGGGCACGAGAGAGAGAAAGAGAGAGAGATTACATGGCAGTAGGTATACCTCCTACTGTAATTCACTCACATGCACACACAAACAGCAGCATTGCCAGAATTGTGCCACCCCCTGGTGTGAAGCTACAAGGTGAATATGGATGAGTGGAAACAGTATTTTACTTTATTTCCCATGCTGTTGCAGTCGCAAGGGAACCGGGGGATCCTTTAAGGCAGTGGGTTACAAAGGCACAGAACATCACACACACACACAAACACCCAGGAGTGCTTATACATCGATGTGAAAAGAAAAGTTCAGCTCTGTTCAACCTGTTAAATATTCATATCTGTGCATGTGCATGCACATGTTTTGCTGCTTGGAGTGAGTGTCCACCTTTTGTACTGTAATGCATATTTGTGTCCTCGGGCAAAAAGCTGATTATGCAGATACATGGAAATTAAAAACTCTAGTTTAATTTCAGAATTATTTTTAACTTGATCTCAGCTTCTTAACAGTATAAATTTTACATCTATTTGGCAAAGTGTTAAAAACCTGGAAATAACCTCCCTATTCCTGGGTAGTGGTTTTACATAATAACAAATCTCTCAATGTAAATTTCAAATGACACACAGCTTATACTGAGCAAAATGATCAATACAGCTGTTTTGTTCATTGCATTGTGTTGCACTATATTTATCACCTTGAATATTTTTATGCAAAATCATTTACTAATAAAAACCATAAAAGTAATTGCATAAGTATTCACCCCCGTTGCTGTGAAACCCCTAAATTAGTTATTGTGCAACCAGTTGCCATTATATAATTAGTTTCTGCATCCCATGGAGCACCATTAAAACCATTATCAAAACATGGTAGGAATATGGCTCCATAACAAATCTGCATTTACTAAAAATATGGTGTGGTTTCTCATTTAACACTGGCTTCACTTGCCTTACTTTGATGCCAATTCAACCTACACTGTTGTGGGCCAACAGTAATATCAGTCAGCCTGTCAGTATTCAAACAGAAGCAAGGACTTCCAATTTTGTGACAGAGTCAACAACTTTATTAATAGTAAAATATGACAATCAGCTAGCTGAAAGGAAAACCACAAGGAACAAGCCAGAGAGTAGAATGAAACACGAGGAACAAGCCAGAGAGTATAATGAAACACAAGGAACAAGCCAGATAGTATATTGAAATGTCTGTGTTTGGTGTGTGCTAGCTGTTTGTGTAGTTTTAAATTTTGTAAATTTGCCAGTCACATCATTGTTGGTCTATTATTTTCTACGTGCGGACACTTTTCTGGAACTGTATGTGTGGTTTTTTTTTTCTTCAGTTTACTTTTCTTCATGGATTCAGTCTGACACTTTACAAACAGTGAGTGGTTTGTCCAGATATTATCCATAAACACAGTTTGACAAGCTGCATTTTGCAGTCAGTAAGTGCAAGACATTATAATAAGGGCCAATTCTATTAAAACTGCCATATGTCCTGATATATTATAAGTTACAATTACTGTATATACTTACATTAAATTTATTCATTTAGCAGACAGTTTTATCCAAAGCGACTTACAAATGAGGAAATACAAACAAAGCAATATATCAAGCAGAGAACAATACAAGTAGTGTTACTATACAAGATCTTTAATTGAGTTCTAGAAGAAGCAAAGTGCGCAGAGTAGAGGTGTAAGTGCCGGAGAAAAGGTTTTTTTTGTTTGTTTGTTTTTTTTAACTTGGATATACTTATAATCTGTTTTATCATAAGCATGTCATATTATCATTTATATTATAATTACATAGCATAATATTATGTCATGTTTTGGTTTTGTACTCCAGCACATATGATTAAATATGCTGTTGTGCATTTTGTCACTGATCTTTGGTAATCATTTTATCCTGGTCAAGGTCACAGTGGATCTGGAACATGATCTGGAACACAGTGGATCCTGCGAACATGTGGAGCTACTTAGATTGGAGTACACGTCTCAGGGAGTTTTTTACCTTGCCACTGGCTTGCTCATTAGGGATAAATACATACATTTAAAATCTATATCCTGAATTTATATATTTCTGTAAAGCTGCACCACCATGCTGCTCCATGATGAGGTTTCTTTCCATCCCATTTCCATCATGCTGGTACAGATTAATCTTTCTTACAGTACATGGTCATGAGCCATACTAAAGGTAATGCTTCCGATGATTTTCTCTTTATAACAGGTTGTGACATACGTATCTTTGACATTTAAATTTTTGTGAGTAACGAGAAAATGTTTGGCTAATATGAAGCCCTCGTTCTATCTCCAGCAGTCATTACCAGTCAGCCATCTAGAGAGAGAATTTGGTGTCTCTCACAGAATGAAACAATTAGTGTAATTAGGATTTGCGTCTCAAAACTGTATGTCTGATTAAGAAGGAACGTGTAGGGATGGATTGGAGAAGAGGATAGGGATGCATGTTATTACAGCTCAAGAATACTAATAGCAAAACAAGAAACATAAAAACCTAACAGAGCTAGAAGAAAAACACTGAAGTTTAGATTAAAGAAAGAGGTAAATAAAAAACACAATATCTACTGCATAAAATTTATATATATATATATATATATATATATATATATATATATATATATATATATATATATATATATATCCATCCATCCATCCATCCATCCATCTTCTACCGCTATATAGGGTATATACATAAATTTTATCCATGGAATAAAATTAAATATTAGAAGTGTACATTCTGCCATCATTTACACATTTGAATGGCCATGTAATACAAAGCAATGTGATAACATGAAATTAAAAATGACCTTATATGGCCATGAGCATTGTTTCAACTCAGGACAGGTGTCATTTGCTGCTACTGTCAAGCAACTGTTTGATGCTGTATACAACAGCGCTTCGCCTTTGCGCGTTCGCTGAGAGTAGGCTAATGGTTGATAAGCAGGAATTTTGGCAATAATTGCTGCAAGCCTTTTATATAATCGACCAATTGGGGTGCGAGAGGGCAGGAATTACAGAGAGGGGTTACAGTAACGCAAATATGCGCACGCATATTTAAGATCATAAACACATCATAATGAAACTAAGCTTTAGAATCCCGGACATTTTCTCCAATTTAGAAATCCTGGCCGGATGCTTTTTTACAGTCCGAAAAAGAGGACATATGATCACTCTAACAAAAGTAGTTCAGAGAACAATTAGTGTTCATTTCTACCAAATAAATTTATAAAGGAGGTTTCGACTAACAAGAGAGAACCAGAACTATAATCAAGCAGCTGACTATATATTGTGTTATGTCAAAAGATTAATTTCTTTGGTTTTAAATGAAAAAAAAATTATCCTGATAGTATTCACATTTTTTACAAAATGTACCTGTAATCTGATTACTTTGATTTTTGACATAACTCTAACGGATTACAGTTACCAGTTGTTTGTATCCTGATTACGTAATGCCATTACATGAAGTCTAGCTTTAGCTTATAATGAATCAAACTCATGGTAAAATCCTTTTTTTCAGCTTTTCAAAGAACAGAAACCTGGAACACTTAAAAAAAAAAAAAGTCAAGTACTTCTCCATTATATTTGACCCATTTTTCCTCACTCACATCTTTCATAATTCATAAGGCTTATTCCAGTCAAATTAAGCAATTCACTTCAAAGCTAATGTCTGTCCATGAAAAGGCTCTAATAATGCAAGTAAGTGTAAAAGTGTGTGTGTAGAGATGGTGCTTATATTATAGCATGAAACAAATATAAAGATAATAATATTGGACAGTTTTGAGGATATCTGTCTATTTCCCATGAGGAAAACGTCTGGGTTACACATGTAACCCTGTTCCCTGAGAAGGGAGACGTTGCAAGAGCTTCATGATATGGGAAGCACCCTTGCGTGCAACCGGTATCTGAAGTCTGTGTAAAATCACACCTGTTCGTAGGCCTGCTGTGGTCAGGTGACGTGACATATCACGTGACTATAAAATGGCGCCTGTAAACCACATCATCAGCTTTTTTGTCTGAAGAGCAGATGCAATTTACAGCCATACCCCAGTATGACAAAGCTACACAACATCTCGTTCTCAGGGAAGAGGGCTACTTGCACAACCCAGATGTTCCCTTACGAAGGGAATTGAACATTCCATGAGCTGCATGCTGTGGAAACGAGTATATCCACTCCGTCATACTGAGGGTATGGCCTGTCACAGAGGCTCCATCAATCGGGCTGGCCGAAATGGTGGCCATGTAGACCCTAATTGTAGAAGGAGCCAGCCTTGCTAAGAAACGTTCCTATAGGTAGACATAGGCACTTAGGAGTAATCCGGCCTAGCATATAGGGCGGCCTTGGCTAAGCCAGGGCAAAGACAAGGTAGGAAGTGGCAACAGAGATGTCAGAGCCAGCCTAAAGAGCTAGCTGTAGGACTGTAGCTATTGCTACAGTGTTCCTGACACCACGATAAAAAAGTTGCCACTTGAAGGTATACAATTTTTTTGTGGATGGTGCATGCTTGAGAGGCCGGAATCTATAAGCTGGTGCCCCTCAGGGGCCAGACTCACAGTTTCCATAGTTCCGGCCAAGGGTTATAAATCAACCCTCTGGCTTGAGACAATAGATACATGCGAACGGGAATCTCCCAGGGAGTGCCATCCAGCAGAGAAGCAAATTCAAGCAGGAAAACTCGGTACTATTAGCAGCAGATGTAGCATGATCTTGGTGAACTCTCACTAGAGAGTTATGGACTCACCCAATTGTGCATGGAGCCTCCAATCCCTGGGCCTCAGCCCCTGCCTCGACAGGATGTCTACCACCACATTCCAGTTGCCCACAGTCCATTGCACTCACTGACATTACTTACACTCTGCCAGAGAAAAATTAGTTGAGCCTGCCTGAACAGGGGGCGTAAATGTAATCCTTGTTGGAGGTTGATATACGAGACCACCGCTGTATTGTCTAACTCATAGTGACCTCTCAACTGAAAAAGTAGAATTTCAGTGCTAAAAGTACGGCCCACACTTCTAGGTTATTTATGCCACACTAGATGAGGGCCGTTCCAGAGACCGCGAGGGAGGCATTTGACATTACTGTCTTGCAATAAGAGATGCCTCTAGAGTGTGACCCAAGTCTATAAACCAGGGACACCTTCAACTTCTCAGAGCATATAGGCATCGCCGCGTGACATTGATTACTCTCCCGACTTTCAGCCACCAGTGAACAGTCTCATGTGCAAGGGGCCCAATGTTATGACGTTGGGTGCTGCTGCAATAAGCCCCAACAGTCTTCGTATAGACTGGAGGGGATGTCCAGACTTAACTTTACCTTGCTCAATGTTAATAGGTTTGCCCTACACGTGTTGGGGATAGACACACCCACATAGTATTTGAATCCCATATAACCCCTAGAAATGTCGATCACGACTGGAGAAGCAAATGTCCCTGAGGTTCAACCTGAGCCCCAAGCACCTCACGTGGGTGAGAATAACATCTTGATGTTGAATCGCCAAATTTCTGGACCACACTAGAATTAACCAGTCGTCCAGGTAGTTTAGCACATGGATGCCCTGCAGTTGCAAAGGAGCCAGCGCAGCATCCCTGCACTTTGAGAAGGTGTGAGGGGATAAAGATAGTGAAAGGAAGAGCTAATATTGATACGCGAGGTACATGTTCTTTAGCCCCGTTGACCAAGAGAGATCTACTTCCTGGGCTAACGTCAGGCTCTGCATTGTGCGGACTACTGTGGTGAGCATGACTCTGAATTGGGGGGGTGTCTGGGGGGGTCAAGCTATGAACTGGACCTGGAACCCTTTTCTATGGAGGACAGAACCCAAGGAGACACATTTGGCAGTAGTTTCCATGCTGCCATATGGTCTTTAGTGACGTTAACTTTCCACATTTTGTTGGAGGGAAAGCATCAGATTTTTGTTGCCCTGTGACAGCTCGCTGAACAGAGAAAACTGAAAACGGGACGACATTGACTAGGGGAGCCTTACAGTAATACTGGGGGCTAAATGCCCTAACAACCTCTCATCACCTGATACCTCCCTCCATGGCCCCTAAGGACAGCTTCTTTTTCAGCAACATTGCCAGTGTATGCCAAGACCCACAAGCAAGACCGCAAGACCGCTGCCGCATAGGCTTCGCCAACCAGCGCCAAGGTGTTCTTACACAGCCTGAATGGCAAAACTGCCCCCCCCCTCATTTTGCTGCCGTCAATGGAGAGAGGTAGCTCACAAGCGCCTCCTCCACCTTCGGTATAGGAAAATAGCCATAATGTCTATCCCCCACGATGGGCGAATAATCCAACGTCACGGGGTTATAAACACAGCTTTCCCCAGAAGCATAACACTTCATGGTGCACTTCCTTGAAAAAGGGAAGTTTTATGTGGTGTGAGGGCGTGCTCTCCTTCTCACTGGCTCCTCTGAATCAGAGAGGGTGGGTTGACTCTCCATACTGGAGGGAGAAGTTGCTTCGCAAACTCCAAAACCTGGAAGCGGAGAGCCGGATCCAGAGAAAAGAGCAAGAGACAGAGCAGCGCTCGTCTCCGATCCCTCCACCAGATCCATACAGTACCACTAGAAACTGAAAGTGCCACTCCACTCCAATACCCTTCACACAAAAAATGTGTCCCTCCTCCTCTGTAAACACAAGAGCAGTGAGTAACACCTTTTCTAAAGCTCATTCTGTTTGCGCAGGATAGCAAGAGAAACGATATATATACACGATATATATATCGTTTCTCTTGCTGTCCTGTGCAAACAGAATGATAGGGTATATATTCCTTTGAAAATAGAGAGCAGTGAACAGTTTTAGACATGCTCACACAGGCAACTGACATGCGGCTTGCACTGAAGACAAAAGAGTTGCATAGCTGTATCATACTGGGGTATGACTGCAAATTGTGTCTGCACAACAGACAAAGAAAAGCTGATGACATGGTTTACAGGTGTCATTTTATAGTCACACGTTGTACAACATGCCACATCACCTGGCCACAGCAGGCCTATAAATAGACGTGATTTTACACAGACTTCAGATACCAGTCACACGCAAGGGCGCTTCCCACAGCGTGAAGCTTACTCAATGTTGATTTCCCCTTTTTTTGTTTTAAAAAAACTTTATTTTGAAAAACTAAAACAGCCAAGGTTTCCTTTGGTTATTAAAGGTAAGGTTAGGGTAAGGCATTGGTCCTCACAAGGATAATAACGTGTGTGTGTGTGTTCCAAGGGAATATTGCTGGAATGTGTTGCTATATAAGGTACTTGACTCCCAACTGTACTAGCCACATACATAGCAACAGTGGCACACACACACAAACACACACACACACACACACACACACACACATACACACACGCGCACGTGCACACACAGTGGCCTGTTTGTCATTCTGTGTCCATCTCCATGTGTGTGTGTGCATGAAGAGCTCCCACTGTGTCTCGTGTCTCCTGTCCCCTAAAGCTGCGCACAGTCACAAAAAACACACTTCCAATCTTATATAAAAGGACAAAAGGTCTGACCCACAGCAGTCTGACCTCCTGACAATACAGACAGAGTAAAACTGCAGTAGCACTAATGATCGAAGAAAGAGCTCAGCACTTTCCTGTGTTTCACACTTGTCTGTGTCACTCACCATTCTTGAGGACTTGCTAACTGAACAGAGCATATTAGAATGTACACATCAGTTCTTACCTCTACTCAACATATACCATCTTTCGATTCTTTCTTGAGTACACATACACTCGCATGTACATCCACCCCTAGGGCAATTTACTGTAATTAATCAACTTCCTAGCATGGGAGGAAGACAGAGAACCTAGAGGAATCTAATCCCATAGGTATATGCCGGTTTTATATACATATATATATATATATATATATATATATATATATATATATATATATATATATATATATATATATATTGTGTAGATAAAATTCCCTCAACTGGTATTTTGGTACAGTGCTGTGAAAAAGTATTTTCCTCATGATCTCTTCTGTTTTTGTGTATATCTCATACAAAATTGTTTCAGAAATTAAGACAAATCTAACATAAAATATGTTTAATGTTATATCTTGAAGAAAAAAAATTATCAAATACCAACAGGGCCTGTGTGAAAATGTATTTGCCCCATAGTTACTAATTCCCCAAATCTATGAAAGCACATTCATAATGGGGTTCAGTTAGACTAGACGCAACCAGGCCTGATTACTGCAAACCTTCTTCAATCAAATCAACACTTAAATAGAACTTTTTCAACAGCATGAAGTTGGTTAAAAGGTCGTACCCAGTAACGCAATATCTAAATTGAAAGAAATTCCAGAAATGATGAGGAAGAAGGTGATTGAAATACATTAATCTGGGAAGGGTTACAAAGCTATTTCAAAGGCTCTGGGATGCCAAAGGACCACAGTGAAAGCCATTATCTCCAAATGGAAAAACTTGACAGTGAACCTTCCCAGAAGTGGCCGACCTTCCAAAATCCTTCCAAGAACACAGTAACTACTTACTGGATGTAACTTCCAAAAGAGCCAAGGACATCAAATGATCTACAGGCCTTTCTTGCATCAATAAAGGTCACTGTGCATGACTCCACTATCAGAAAGACACTGGGCAAAAATGGCGAGTCAAAAGTGACGAGGTGAAAACCACTGCTAACCCAGAAGAACATTAAGTTTTGTCTGAATTTTGCCAAAACACACCTTGATGATCCTTTTGGGAGAATGTTCTGTGGATTGATGAGTCGAAAGTGTAACTGTTTGGAAGACAGGGGTCCCATTACATCTGGCGTAAACACAGAATTCCACCAAAAAAAAGCATGGTGGTGGAAGTGTGATGGTGTAAGGATGTTTTGCTGCTTCAGGGCCTGGGGAACTAGCAATAATTGAGGGAAACATGAATTCTGCATTCTACCAGAAAATCCTAAAGGAGAATGTACGGTCTTCAGTCCGTAAATTGAAACTCAAGTGCAACTGGATTATGCAAGACAGTGATCCAAAGCATGGGAGTAAGTCATATTCCTAGAAGTAAGTGAAACACTGATATCTGTTTATATTTGTTTGCAGTTATTGCTGCTAAAGTTAGCACAAACAGATTTTACGTTTAAGGGGCAATTAGTTTTTCAACTGGATGATATGTGTTGGATAACTTTTTTTTACTTAAATAATTTTTTTTTTTTTAAACTGTATTTACTCAGGTTGCCTTTGTTTCATATTGTATTTTGTTTGATCTAAAACTATTTACTATGAGATATATACAAAAATAGTAGGACTCAGGCAAATACTTTTTCACAAGACAGTATAATGGTGGGAGAGAGTGGTGTCTAACAAGACAATCCAAAATGAAGCCCACAGGTGTTCAGATGGGTTGAGATCTAGTGACACTGAAGGCCATAGCATATAATTTATATCATTTTCATCAAACCATTCAGTGAGTTCTTGTGCTCTATGGATGAGGGCGGAGTCATTCTAGAAGAGATGACTGGATAGAAATGTTTCCCCAATTAGAATAACCTTTCACTCCCAAACTTTTTTTTTATTATTTAATGTTATACTGAATATATTTTTTCATCATGTTTTGTGTACATTCACTCTAAAAAAACACTGGGCTAAAAACAACCCAAATTGGGTTATTTTTAGCCCAACGGCTGGGTAAATATAGGACAGAATACATTTTGGGCTAAACTATCCCATCAAGTTGGGTTGTCAATTGTAACCCAGCAAATGGGTTGTTTTTCAACACAAAGGATAGTTTTATTTTTACAAAAATGCTGGGTTAATTTTATTTCATAAATGGTTAATAGTTAATGCACATCAGAGCCACTGAAGACACAGGAATAGTTTTATTTTTGAAGCCAAGGTGCCCCGAAAAATAGCTAAATTCGTGTATGTTTGTGTGTATCATTTTACACCAGACTGTTTTGTGAACAAGGGTCAGTACAAAGCAGGATTTGCTAAAAATTTTCTCAAGCATGGATCAGTACCAACTGTTCGATATCCAGTTTTATATCCAGAAGACGTAAGTATCGCACTTCATATTTTGTGAATATTTGCAAATCGCCTTTCAGAATGTGGTTGTTATCAGATTCCAAAGTTACCAAGGTCTCTGATTGTATTCAAGGAGACCAGAGCTATGTCGTCATTTTTATTTTTAACCCAAAAACACTTACTGTCTATATAATACATAACTGCACCTTTACTATGCACAATACAGTATGATGATTGTCTGTCTTTTGAAAAATGTGTACATTCTGTACGAATCATTTTACACCAGACTGCTTTGTGAATGAGCTTGCTAGCATATTCCACGGCTAATGTTGTTGACGTAGTATCGAGCTGTTCTCTTCCGGAAAGGGGGCAGGGAGCAGCAGCTCATTTGCATTTAAAGAGACACACACGAAAACAGCATGTTTTGGCTTCCACCCAAAAAGAGGCATTTACAGCATTGTATAATAAATGATCCATGGGGTCTTTTGGGCTGAAACGTCACAGACATATTCTGGGGACACCTGAGACTTTTAATACATCTTGTAAAAAGGTTAAAAATAGGTCTCCTTTAACCCACTCTCTGTATTACATCATGGTGAATAGCTGTAATACTATGTTATCGTTAACTTTCAAAAAAGTAATGGGAATGTCTAACATTACTGCAAGCTGTATACTAAAGGAATGTTACTACCTCAAGTGAGTGTCTAGGTTAGCAGCACTCATCCCGACCGGTGACAATATCCACCTAACTAACCCTAATTCTGAGCCTCAGATAAGCTGCAGACCCAGAGAATTATAGAATAACCTCAGTCCATATTTCACAGCCAACATAAACACATGACACTAGTAGTGTAATGCCAACACTGAGGAAGCAGTACATTTAGCAGCTCCCTGCCTAAATATCACTACCTTGGCCAGGCATTTTCTGCAATATTAACGCTAAATAGTGATGAACACTAACTTACCTATGGTCACTTGGTCTCCTCGCCTCAGGACCCCGACTCCGCTGTCACAATCAAAATGTCAAATCAACGAACTTTGAGGCGAGTTCAGAGTTGAATGATGACGTCAGTACCATAGTCCGCAACATGACTGGACAATAATTTAACATGCTGTGTTGGACACACGTGTGAATTTTTTTTTCTTTTTTAAACACATTTATTAGATAATTTAACACAACATGTGTTGAAATAGAAATAACACAAAAAGTGCTTAGGATATTAACACATCCTTTCTGAGTGTGTTTCTCCAAATAAATCTAACAGTCTATGGTTGGGTTACACAAAACTACCCCAAAACTACCCAAGACTGATAAAATGACCCAATTAAATGACCTAAAAGGCCAACCATCCGATCAGTAGTCCACCATCTTAACCACTGAGCTACCACTAACCCCACATTTTAAGAAGTTGCACCACATGGGAATTGAACCTAGGACCTTTAGAATAGTTAATCTAAGCTGTTAACAAAAAGCATTCTAACAGCACGTTAAAAAATAACCAGGAAAGTGCCAGGAAATTAGATAGACAGGTTGGTGAATAAGTAGAAATAGTAACAATTCTTTGTAAATACTGCCTTTCTCACACTCAAGGTAATGATGCAAAACAAACATAACAAAAACACACGCACATGGTGGTGCCAAGGGTCTGAGCAGCCATGCATGAACACAGCAAGAAAAGAGAGCTGTGTGATGGGGGCAGAATGAAACATCTCACCCTCAACAAGAACACAGAAAATGACGATCCAAAACACAGAAGGTAGAACATAAAAAACACATTCAAATAAATGTGGCAGTGTAATCAATTCGCATCTGGCAGACACAATCAATGTTTTTGCCAAATAGACATAAACAATTAGCAAACTAGCCAGCTATTGTTAGCCAGGTAAATAAAGTCGGAAAAAAAAAATCACAACTGGTTAATGGTACACGTCAAAAATGTTAAACTATCTGGCTGTTATATCAGTAGCTCAGGGATCACAAACTGGTGGACCGTAGCCTGGATCTTGGTCCAGAAACATATTTTAGTGGAACTAACTGGAAAAAAATATGGTATAACAGAGTTCAATGTTTGAAAGAAATTAACCATAGGTTCAGCATTGTGGGATGCTGAACCTGTGGGAGAGTGTAAAAGTGAAAAAGTGTACAAAGTGAAGTCTGGGTAAAATCATGCCAATTTATAGGCTTGACATAGTCAGGTGACGTGGCATTTCTCGCGTTGCGTGACTATAAATGGTGCCTGTAAACCATGTCATCAGCTTCTCTTTGTCTGAAGCAAAGATGCAATTTACAAGCATACCCCAGTATGACAAAGCTATGCAATGTCTCGGTCCCTTCTCAGGGAACAGGGTTATATGCGTAACCCTGACGTTCCCTTTCAAATGGAACTCAATTTTGCGTGAGCTTTATGCTGTGGGAACAAGTACACCCACTCCATCATACTGAGGATATGGTCTGTCCAAAAAGGTCTGTGCCTGAGTGTCACTGTAAGACCCTCAAGCCCGGGGTGGAATCCATATCCAAACTGTAATACAGAATGAATGTGTGGCATAGACCACCCTGCCACAGCACACACATTCTGTTAGAGTACCAATTTACATAAAATATGTATGCATATGTGTACACATAGGTCATAGTTTTGAATTTAACACAAAATTATTTGATGTGTACACTAATTTTTTTTTTAAGGTTTTAAAAGGGTACATAGAAATGAAAGTCTAAATATAATAACAAACTGATATTTCACTTTTAACAGTTTAACTTGCTGCCAGTGTGCTTCAGTTGTGTACACTCGTGTGAAGTCAGTTGAAATTTTTTTTCCCCTTAGCATTAATGCTAAACTCTGCCTATGATTATAAGTTGCATTTTCAGTTGAATTTGGGGAAACCACTTGAAGTATTTGTTGTATTGAGCTAAAGTATCTCACAAAAGGGAGTACACCCCTCACATTTTTGTAAATATTTGATTATATCTTTTCATGTGACAACACTGAAGAAATGACACTTTGCTACAATGTAAAGTAGTGAGTGTACAGCTTGTGTAACAGTGTAAATTTGCTGTCCCCTCAAAATACTCAACACACAGCCATTAATGTCTAATCCACTGGCAACAAAAGTGAGTACACCCCTAAGTGAAAATGTCCAAATTGGGCCCAATTAGCCATTTTCCCTCCCGGTGTCATGTGGCTTGTTAGTGTTACAAGGTCTCAGGTGTGAATGGGGAGCAGGTGTGTTAAATTTGGTGCCATCGCTCTCACACTCCCTCATACTGGTCACTGGAAGTTCAACATGGCACCTCATGGCAAAGAACTCTCTGAGGATCTGAAAAAAGAATCGTTTCTCTACATAAAGATGGCCTAGGCTATAAGAAGATTGGCAAGACCCTGACACTGAGCTGCAGCACGGAGGCCAAGACCATACAGCGGTTTAACAGGACAGGTTCCACTCAGAACAGGCCTCACCATGGTTGGCCAAAGAAGTTGCCAGCATTGCTGCAGAGGCTGAATGGGTGGGGGGTCAGCTTGTCAGTGCTCAGACCATATGCCGCACACTGCATCAAATTGGTCTGCATGGCCGTCATCCCAGAAGGAAGCCTCTTCTAAAGATGATGCACAAGTAAGCCCACAAACAGTTTGCTGAAGACAAGCAGACTAAGGACATATATCACTGGAACCAGGTCCTGTGGTCTGATGAGACCAAGATAAACTTACTCGGTTCAGATGGTGTCAAGCGTGTGTGGCGGCAACCAGGTGAGGAGTACAAAGACAAGTGTGTCTTGCCTACAGTCAAGCATGGTGGTGGGAGTGTCATGGTCTGGGGCTGCATGAGTGCTGCCGGCACTTGGGAGCTCCAGTTCATTGAGGGAACCATGAATGCCAACATGTACTGTGACATACTGAAGCAGAGCATGATCCCCTCTCTTTTTGATTGGGCAGTATTCCAGCATGATAACGACCCCAAACACACCTCCAAGATGACCACTGCCTTGCTAAAGAAGCTGAGGGTGAAGGTGATGGACTAAACCGTATTGAGCATCTGTGGGGCATCCTCAAATGGAAGGTGGAGGAACACAATTTCTCTAACAACTACCAGCTCCATGATGTCGTCATGGAGGAGTGGAAGAGGACTCCAGTGGCAACCTGTGAAGCTCTGGTGAACTCCATGCCCAAGAGGGTTAAGGCAGTACTGGAAAATAATGGTGGCCACACAAAATATTGACACTTTGGGCCCAATTTGGACATTTTCACTTAGGGGTGTACTTACTTTTGACTTATGTTGCCAGCGGTTTAGACGTTCATGGCTGTGTGTTGAGTTATTTTGAGGGGACAGCAAATCTACACTGTTATACAAGCTGTACACTCACTACTTTACATTGTATCAAAGTGACATTTCTTCAGTGTTGTCACATTAAAAGATATAATCAAATATTTACAAAAATTTGAGGGGTGTACTCACTTTTGTGAGATACTGTATATATTTGAGAAAAGCAGGAAAATAGAGAGAAAGTGAAGACTTTTGCAGTGTTTTATAACACAGACAACAGACATGCAGCTTAATTGAATTGATGATATGGTTTACCGGCACCGTTTATAGTCACACGACATGCAAAATGCCACGTCACCTGACCACGGCAAGCCTATAAATTGGCATGATTTTACACAGACTTACCAGTTAAACACAGAGTTACCGGTCATGCTCGAAGGCACTCCCACAACTCACACAACACTGAGTTCACTTTGAACCACCTCAGCTTCTGTAGCAGATCCTCATTTTCAGTTTATCCAATCACATGCATTCATGCAAATTACACGGTGACCGAAAATTATCTTTACAACTTTTAGCTTTTTTGAAACTTTTATAAAAAGTCAATCAGGAGCTGTAGTAATACTGGGATTGTCCCATTTTGCAGAGAAACACAGATTTTTTTTTCTGAATTCCAAGTTTTTATCTTTTCTAATCTTTTTTTCCTATTTTTACTCAGATTCTTCACCACAGGAGAATCCACAGGAGAAAACATTGCAGCATTTGGATTATCTCCAGGACGTTTTGCACATCACCAGTGGTGCTCATATTTAAGATTTGTAAGTTTGTTTCTTTAAGAAATGAGTGTCGAACTAGCACTTGGCGTTAGATTGGTTATTCTGTGTGCAAGTAACTTTTTCATTTAGTATCAAAGTTGTAAAGACAACTGTTAGATGAATTGTATTTAACTAAAGGCAGCTCATCAGACCACAGACTAGCTACAGGGCAGAAGACATTAAGAAAGGGAAGAAGTTTCATAGATTTTCATGCATCTTTCATTTCTTTTACCATCTCCAGCCTGTGTGTGAAGTGATGACACGTGGCAGCAGTTGTAATGCAAAAAATCATGCAGATACAGGTGTCAAGAGCTTCCGTTAATGTTCACATCAAACATCAGAAGGAACAAAATGTGTGATCTCTGTGACTTAGATCGTGGCATGGATGTTGGTACCAGAAGGGCTGGTTTGAGTATTTCAGAAACTGCTGATCTCCTGGGCTTTTCACACACAACAAATCTCTACAGAATGGTGCAAAAACAAACAAACAAACAAAAAAAAACACTGACTGAGCAAAATTCATTGAGTTCTTTGGGTGGAAACACCTTGATAAGAGAGGTACAGATGTGACCTCGGCCATGTGTGCACCATGGCATCCAGCCTCAATGGTGCGGGATGAGTGAGGGCGAACCTCAGAGGCGAACACATCCACTTTCACTCAGCCGAACCTCTGGCATACAGACTTCTCCACTTGAGGATGGAGCCTCTAATCCCTGGGCCTCAGCCCCTGCCTGGAAAGGATGTCTGCCCCCACATTTAGGTTGCCCAGAATGTACATTGCACCCACTTTCCCTCTGCCCAGAGAATAATTAGTTGCGCCTGTATGAACAATATCCCTGGTGGTTGATATACGAGACCACTGCTGTGTTGTCACAACTAACACATGGTGACTTCTTAATTGTGGAAGAAAGAATTTAAGTGCTAGAAATATTTCCCGCATTCTTAGGCAATTTATATGCCACTCTAGATGAGGGCCGCTCAAAAGACTGGAGCTGGACAGCCATCTAAGACTGTGCCACAGCCCATGAGGGAGGCGTCTGTTATTACCGTTTTGCGATAAGGAGACATCCCTAGAGTGTGTTCCAATTTTAGAAACCGGAGACACCTCCAAATTCTCAGACTACGTAGGCATCACCACATGACAGTGATTACTCTCAAAGGTTTTGTCCTCAGATGAAACCCCCGACTTTTCAACCACCACTGAAACGGTCTCGTGCAATAGGCCCAACGGTATGATGCAACAGTTTCTCACAGAGACTGAATGGGATGCCCAGATCCAGCTTTATCTTGCTCAATGTTGATAGGATTGACCCTACACATTTTGGGGTTAGAAATGCCCTTATCATATTAGAATCCCATATAACCCCTAGAAAAACTGTCCTCTGCACTCGAGAAAGCAAACTTTTCTTGAGGTTCAACCTGAGCCCCAAGCACTTCATGTGGGCGAGAACAACATATCAATGTTGAATCGCCAGTTCCCTGGATTGTGCTAGAATTAACCAGTTGTACAAGGAGTTTAGTACACAATTGCCCTGGAGTTGCAAGAGAGCCAGAATGTCATCCATGCACTTTGTGAAGGTGCAAGGGGATAAAGTTTGCCTGATGGGAAGAACCCAATATTAGTACACGTTGCCTTCAAACGTGAACCTCAGGAACTTCCCGTGACAGGGTGATATTTCTATGTGTAAATATGTCTTTTAGATCTATCGTCATAGGCAAGTCCTCGAACTGAATCTGTGGAATGGAAAGTTTGAGTGTCAGCATCTTGAACCTGTATGTCTGAAGAGTACAGTTTAGATGACGCAGATCTAAAATACCCCCATCTTTTTTGCGGACCAGGAAATAACAGCTGTAAAAACCGCCCTCCCTCAGGGCACAGGGTACATGTTCTATGACCTCTTTGTCCAAGAGGGATCCTACTTTCTGTGTTAACATCGGGCTATGTTCTGTGCTGACTATTGTGGTGAACACATCTCTGAACCAAGGGGGTCGAGCTCAGAACTGGACCCTCTAACCCTTTTCTATGGTAGACAGAGCCAGACAGAACACTGAAAACTTGGGACAGCTTTGGCTAGGGGAGGCCCTACAGTAGTACTGGGGGTAATTGCCCTAACCACCACATGTCCCCTGATACATCCCTCCACAGCCCCTCAGGACCGCTCCTCCTTTGTCCGCTTGGCCTTTATGACCATTCTCAGATCAGGCCTATTAGCAAGCTGCAACTGTGGCCACCCAGTTCCCCTGGCTCTCCACGGGGGGAGACGGGCTGCCACACTTGCCTTCTGTGCCGCCCTTGTACTAGCACTGGCCCGGGCTCCACTCATGGTGAATTTGATATGACGGAGTTGAATGACGCCATATGTTGATAACACTCAGCAGGTCTGCTTGGTAGGCCTGCAACACTGCCATTGGAAGCAGTGACCCACAAGCAAGACCCACTGCCACATAGGCCTTGCCCACCAGCGTCGAGGTGGCCTTACATGGCTTGGATGGCAAAGCCGGCCCCCCTAAATTACCGGCCATTTATGGAGGTAGCTCGCAAGCGCGTCCTCCACCTTTGGCATAACTAAATAGCCGTGCCGTTCATTCCCCATGATGGCCGAATATTATAAATATGGTTTTCCCCAGTAGTATGATATTTCATCATGCACTTCTGGAAAAAAGGTGATTTTTCTGAGGTGCGAGGGAGATCTATTTTCACTGGGGAGAATAAAGCTCATCCACCCTTAGAAATCGCTTCAAGCAGCTCTTTATATGCTTGAGAGCTGCTCTCCATTTTTGGCACACACTTATGGCTCCTCGGAGTCAGAGCCTTTTTTTTTTGGCTTTCCATAGTGGAAGGAAGAGTTGCAACGCAAGCTCCAAAATCCGGTGGATAGCCGGACCCGGAAGAGAGAGCAAGAGATTGAGCAGCGCTCGTCTCCGGCTCCTCTTCCAGATAAATACGAGATCCCCAGGGCCTCAGGATCCATGAAGATTTGAAACCCAACTCCCTTAGGCCGAGAAGAGAACGAGGCACGAGCAGAGCTGCCTAATTTTAAGGCCTTCACAATGCGCACAGTCAGACCTCTCGAGGACTGCCCTGGCATGTTCCACCACTAGACCCTTCACAAAGAGAGTGTGTCGTCACCCACACCCCACTCCCCCACGGCCCCCCACGACACGCTTCCTGAATTCTCTCTCATTCATACTTTTCTCTCTTTTCTTAAAAGATTTTTCTTTCTTTTTTTTAAAAGATAGAGGGGAAATGAAGAGTCTTTTTGCGAGCTTTACCAAAACAACCAACATGCAGTCTTGCTGAAGATAATAAGAATGACAGCGCGATTCACAAGTGCAATTTTTATATCCCACAACGCACTTAATTGCCACTTGAACTGATTACAGCAAACATGATGTTACAAAAGCTTCAGGTACCAAGGGTGCTTCCCACAGCGTAAAGCTCATGCAACATTGAGTTCCCTTTGAAAGGGAACTTCATGACATAGCCATGATGAAGCCAAGCGGATTTACTAGCATTCAATGCTGAGTCTAGCCTAGAAGCCTCAGAAGGACTGTTCTAGGAAGGACGCAGCCTCACTAGGACATAGCCTTCGGTTTGAGAAACACCCAATGTTTCACAACTAAGGAGGCAAAACACAGAACTTAAGTAATGTGACTAATTGGGAAATATAAGCTCCGTCTGAAATCGCGTACTATGCTACTGTAGGCGAAAAGCACGAAGCCAGAGGGGTAGTATGTCCGAATTCTCAGTAGACGAGAACAGTAGGCAAGAAATACCCAGATGGTGTACTGCTTCCGGCAAGATTTTGTAGTATGCAACCGATCGACACTATGATAATCAAAAATCACATAATGCAATGGGAAAAAAACTTGTGAAAGATAGTGTGTCGGCTACTTTTTAAGTATTGAATCTTGGTTAAACAGGACTTAAATTGTTAACTTGTTGAAGTTTTAAACAAGAAAACAGTTGGCACAGCGTTTGAAACCTTTTTGTGATCTCCATCATGCCTTAGCCAGCCAAGTTAATGGTAACATATTTACCTCAGCCTGTTAACACTGCCCACATCAATTTGCGAATTCAGTTAACTTTCCTGATGTGCATTTTGCCATTAGTGCAGTTGCTTTAATCCTTTCTCTTTAAGATTTTTGTGTTTATGATGACGTCAAAGGTCACATGACAATGCCAAAATGGCGGTTGTAGTATATCCGGGATAGTATTCATACTACACACACACTGATTAGTATGTGCTGTTTCATTGGCCGTGCAGTAGGTACTGCATCGAATGCAGTACGTCCTGTCACAATACACGATTTCGGACTCAGCAACTAAATGGGTGTGCACAATCAAGTGAGGAAATGGAGCAGACAACAAAAGAATTTCAAAAATGTGAGAGTGGGGGGGTGGGGGGGGGGTTGTATATGATAGATGTGACACTTGTAATGTAAAGAAAGTAAAACCTCCAGTATCACCACACATTAGGGCTGCACAATTATGACCAAAATGATAATCATGATTATTTTGATCAATATTGAGGTCACGATTATTTATCACGATTATTCATTGATTTTAGGGACATCATATATTTATTGCACTTTCAAATTTAAATAAATAGACCACTGCCTTCACCTCCATGTTGTGCTACATTCCTGCTAATGTACAAATCTTTGCATCAAATTAGACTGGTCCTTAAAGTGCATCATCTCATAGATGCAACATATAAATAAAATTGTACCCAAAATATATGATAAGTAAAAATAAAAATACCATCATCCAAATGAAAATGTGATCAAATATAATAATATCCAACCAAATGAAAACAATTCAGGCCAATTCAGAAAAAGCAATAACAGTGTTTACAGGAGGAGAGACGCGGCCAAATCACCCAATAGAGCGGCGCAAGGATGACGGCATTTTGTACCAGAACCCAGAAGTTAGCATCACACTGGTTCCCTCGACAAAAACCCAATAGGATTTTCCCATAGGCTTGTGGATTATCGCAAATAATATGCTCTGTGATCACCAAAGTTTACAACACTAACATGTTTTGTCCATCAAGATAATTTTCACAAATGAACATAACTTTTATGAAGTTTGAAACCTAAATACAATTGCCAGAAATAAAAAGCTAACCGTATGCTATAAACGAACTACACCACGATCGCTTGACTTCAACATCACCAAGCTTCCGACAACTTTTCCAAACTTGATTTAAAACATTTTCCACAATACGAATTTACTCTGTGGATGAATCTTCATCCACGTTTTTTGGGGGGAATTGTGCACAGCATACCTGAATCAGTTTATCTGCAAAGTTTTTTCCTGTTCGGCGTGATGACGTTTACTGTCCCCGACAACATTTGTAGTCCAATTTATGCAACATGTAGGTGTCATGATGTGTGATGATGTTAACACCGTTTCTGGGTTTTGGCATACAAAATGATGTCATCCCTGCGTCACTCTATGATGGCTGGCTGTAAGTTTAGGAAGCGCGTGATTTGATATGCAGCACAGTTTTCTATGAGCGGAGGACAAACTTTAAACGTCAATATCGCAGTCGATTACGTTCATGTAATCGTGGGCAGTCAAAATCGTACTCAAGAATTGTGCAGCCCTACCCTACGTTTTTTGATATAAGGCTTTCACAAATTCTCCAGCACTGCTTTATAAACTATTATATGCAATGTTTATGAATGTGTTATAAAAGCACTATGTAGGTATCCTTCAAAAGAAAGTGTTACTTCAAAATATTAACACTTAAACAGGGTTTACACTGTATGAAATTCGGTACAATTTTGCTGTTGCAGGCATAATCATACATCGCAAAGGATAATCTTTGGTCATGAGTTTGGTGGTTTTAAAACGTATAATGTGATATGCTCACCAACGGTCGATTTAGTGCCGCTGCAACCAAAGACAGTCGACAAAAAAGTTCTGGCAGTGTTAGAAGATTTACATTACATTCTCAGAGTGGAACCACTGCTACAACACTCATCTAAAATCTACCAACATTAGGATGGTATATGATTACACAAAACTCATGAGACAGCTACAAACATGGTAGTGATGATGGCGAAACGTACACAAAACATAGGATTTAAAAGAAGAGCAGTTTGTTGAATTGTGGCAGCAGACAGATTGTCTCTATAACAGTTATATCATGACAGAGCAAAATGGGAGTCGAGATGGAAAAAAAAAAAGAGCGGATCAATTACAGCTTCCAGGTGTAAAACTATTTTTATGCTTTCCAGCTGAAGAGCTACAAATCTGTGCGTCGTTGAGTAACCAGTATGCCAGAAAATACTGTAGTTCTTCTTGGGATCATCTTGTTCACTGTGACAAGTAATAATTGTAAAAGACTCTTGGAGTTACAATGTAAAACTTTACTGGCCACATTTTTTGACAGTGATTTGGGGGGGTTGGGTAAAATGGCTTCCAGGTTGAGTTTGGAGAAAGGAAGAAAAAGTTTGTGGCATGATATTTTGTATCATATGTGTTAACATTTTTAATCACCCTGGAGATGAAAAAAACTGTTGTAATGCACAAATATATAATAAAATATATTATATAACAAAGACTATTGCTTTTCACTGAAAATAATATTTTGGGCTAAAGAGGGAAAAACTAAAAATCTTGTCTCAAAAAGTATTAGGAGGGCGCCATCAATGAGTTCAGAGTGATGGGTAAAAAACAAGAACACATTATTATATAAAATAAAGATAATCCCATTTGTGTTAAAAGATTTTCATGCTAGAGTAATTACAGTGGTGCCCTACAGTATTAGAAAAGCAAAAGCAAATAGCACAACACTTAATTCCTCTCATTAACTGCAATGAAGTACATGGTAAAATAAAGTGGCAAATGTAGAACTAAACACAATACACATGTTGTATTGTCCACTTTAACCACTTTTGGCCTATGTGAATTAGCCTCAGTGAATCGTATTACTTTTGAGAGGCATAAAAAAAACAGAGATAATGAAAATCTTTAAAAGTCAGACGTGTGACAGAGACAATCTCCACTGTTATAAAGTCTGTAAATGCACTTGTTATCTAATATAAAGTTGGGAGTAGCAATGAATAAACGGAGCAGATGTTATTGCTACAATAAAGCTTCACACACACACTATACGAGCCAACACAGCCCTTTGTATACTTCTTCAGACTTTTTTACACGCTATCTATCCATCCTTTCCTCTACTATCCCTTCTGTACTGCTCCAGGAGGCAGATTTACTGTACTGAACCACTGCAAACCCCCTACCGGCATTAAAAAGTGACTGCCATGACTTACTGAACTGATGCAAGTTGTTTTTAGCACCTATAAGCAGACAGGTCTGTTTGATGCATTGCATATTACATTTCTGGGAGCTTCTGTCTCCAAGCACAAAATATTGGGGAAGATTATTGTACCGAATCAAGCATAGCTGATTTAAAGTTATTACTGATGCTGATATTAATGACTGACTTTACAATTGTGTACATTATTTAACACCCGTGAAAAGTGTATCTTACTTTTTAACACAGAAAATAATTGTTAGAGCTGAAAAAACACATCTCTGTTTACAGAAACATGGTGTTCGAAAAGAGAGCCTTCTGAAAGTTTGTTTGTTTATTTTTAATGATCAATTAAGCTATGCAAGGCTTCTTCAAATGCAAATAATGCAATATTCAATGAGAATTAAAGGCTGTGTCTCAAATCACTAAACAGAGCACTAAAATAGCCATGACACCACTTCTGGACAAACAGAATTAATACTATTAGTACCTGCTTTGATATGTGGCAGATTCTTGCACATCATTGTGCACTTCATTAGTACACAATGATGTATGCTGTACAGTGGAAATAAATCCAGAACTTTTCTTTCTTTTTTCATTTTGTTGTGTCAGGTTCTGTAAATTTCATGGATTTAAATGCGAGTAGTTTTCCCTGAAAAAAACTACACAGCATACCAAAATAGCATACCATGATAAAATGAGAGAATTTAATTGACAGAAATGAAATTTCCTCATTTCTTGATTATATACTCCTCACAGTCAATACCTTGGCACATTTGGCAGCTACCACAGCTACTAGTCTTTTTGGGTAGAGCTCCAAAAAGTTGCTACACCCGTATCTCGCACTACTCTTTGCAGAAATGTTCAAGCTGAGAGGTAACCTTTAAGTCATTCCTTACATTTTTATTTGGATTTAGGTCAGGCCTTTGACTAGGCCACTCCATAACATCCCCTATGCTCTTAGCAAGCCACTGCATAGTAGATTTGCCCTCATGCTTGTGGTCATTGTCCTGTTGGAATATGAATTTCTGACCCATTCTCACATGTTTTGCAGATTTCTTCAGGTTCTTCCTCAGAATCTCACTATACTTTACTCCATTCATCCTCCCCTCATACTGGACAAGTTCTGCCATCCCTGCAAATGAGAAACTTGCCCACAACATTATGCTTCCACCATCATGCATCACAGTTGGGATGGTGTTGTTTTGTTGATGGACTGTATTGACATTCATGCCAAAAAGTTCGACTATGGTTTCATCTGACCACAAAACCTTCTACCAGTTTGTTGCAGGATCCTTCAGGTGTCTTTGCATGAATTTCAAACATGACTACAAATGGACCTTTTTCTTCTTGCAATCTCTGATACAGGCCAGATGTGTGTAATTTTGATCATTTTGATAATATTGTGGAAAGCACCTATTTTTCTCTGTTGGCCATAAAATCCTTTTATGTATTCTGACCAAGTGTCTTCTTTCTCGGTCATCTGGTTTTGATGGATGCCCAGATTTTGACAGACTGTGGGTGGTGCCATGCACTTCCCATTTCTTAATGATGGACTTAACAGCTCTCCTGGGTATCTTTAAATCCTTGGAAATCTTTTTATATCCCTCATCTGACGTGTACCTTCCAATAACTTTGTCATGGGGTTATTTTGGGAGGTCTTTGTTGCTGCATTTGTGTAACTCTGAAGGGTCTGAAGACTGAAGGGACATAAAGAACTGTTTTAATTCAACCTATCAAGTCAACTGCTGTGATTCCACACAGTTGCTGAAACAAATAAGCGGCAATGTGAACTTGAAGGCAATTGGGTATTCTTGAGCTTGTTTAAGGGAAGTTATAGTAGCATAAGGGGTATATACTTATCAAACCAAGATTTTGCAGAAATGTTTTATTGTTAGCTGTTCACCTTGACATTGTTAAGTGTTTTTTGTAGATCAGCTAGAAAATAAATAGCTTTATTAAATTTTAATTCCAGGCCAATTAAAATTGAAAATAGTTAAAGGGTGTGCATTCATTTTCTATCCACTGTATCAGAATTGGCGTATGATGAATGCATTTGAAAATCTGCATAAATTTGAACCAAACAGCTCTGAGTAAAAATTACTGTGAATACATATTTCAGGATTTTAAGGGTGACTTCCAGCACCTCAGGAACATCTTAGTATAGTAGAGGGGTTTTTTTTGTTTGTTTGTTTTCTCTCCCTTGACTCACAAACATTATTTATTTATTTATTTATTCATTCATTTTAATAAAATAAAAAATATAAAATCTGTGTTGTAGCTTTAATATGAAGTCTTGGAAGGAAATAAAAGCTGAAAATGTCCAAACCAAAATCCCTGTGTTACCATAAACTCAAATTCTTCTCACAGCCTTTAATTCTAGCTTGTCTGTGAGGTCACATTAGTGACTAGTTCAAAACCACATACAGTTCCCAAATGATCAATGCATTACACATGATTTCTTTTATTTTCAGGATTACACAGTTTCTAATTTTTGCTCATATGAAGTTAATCCTATCAGCCAAAAACGATCATGTTTCAAAATGCATTGAACATGCTGTGTTAATTAAAATCACTAATAAAAACATTATTGTAAAATACTCTGAGTTAAAGCAATTTGCTAGGGGGACATGTAGAACATGCGTTGTGCCAGGCATATTTTAATTAGGCAAGATGCTCCTGTGTTCACATACACACTTGTTCTATATCGACCACTGCTGGTGCACCAATAGGTACTCAACAGTCTATAATTAGTGTTCCTTTTAGTAAATATGTCTTTATGTTAGTCTTTCTCTAGCTGTATTTCCTTGCACTATTTGTATTGTATATATCTTAATTTTTAATCTGTTTCGCTCTTTTTCCCCTCATCCCTGTCTCCCAGATGTGTGGATGCTGCCCATGCTAAGTGTCTCTCTGTGCCAATTGCCTTGTGAGACAAAAGTGCTTTGTGCTGCCTTTTTTTAATGAGTGATTCAGAAAAAGGGCTTCTGACTTCCGTCATTGCTAACTTAAAACACATCAACTGCTGAGTGACACAACAGCTTCCGTGGGGTGTAAGAAGGGGGAAAAGGGTTAATGAAGTGGCAACAACCCCAGTCTGGAGGGTAACGAAGGAGAAGAAGGCCAAGTGCAGGGAGGGGAGGAGGGAAGAGGGAATCAATCTTCCGGAGTACTGTGGATAGCAAGTCTCTCTCTCTCTCGCTCTCGCTCTCTCTCTCGCCCTTGCATGCACACATACACACACTCACACACAATGTCCTTCCCTCACTCAGCGGGATGCTGACAGTGACTATCTGGCAGCCTGGCTTGGCAATATAGGGCAAAGGCTCTGTTTCGGCTCTCCTTGGGCCCAAAGCCACTGAATGCTCGCTCACTTATTCGACAGTATGAATGGGACAGACTACATCTAAAAAAACGGGTACAGTTTGGAGTCCATTTGTGCAGTGGCCATTTCACAAAGCGAGCGAGTTCCCTGCAGCCCTACCCACAGAGGTGCAGGAAACTCAATGAGTCACAGGCAGCTCAATGAGTCAGTAGCTGGATCATGCAATTGATTCTGCTCCTATTTACTGGCAATGTCAGTAAGAAGCTACTGCAAAAAACACAGCTGAATAAGTATTCTGTACATTTGACTGCTGCCTTTGTATTGAACAAAGACATGGAAACTGTGAACCGTAGCCTCGGGATGTTCTCTGACAATATTATTTTTATACTGCCTTGGTGTTTCTGCTGAAATTGGATGCACACTGACTGCTTTTTAGATTTGCACTTGCTGAATGCACTGTGCAAAGCACTGTCAAGCTCAACTGTGTCAATTTTACAGCATTTTGGGTATAAGCATCTGCCAAATAAATAAATCTTGTGTGTTTTGCAAAACCCAGAAAATTAATGTCTTAATTGCACAATGTACAGAATTTCAAGGAAACATTCAAAGATAAAATTGTATAAATACTGTAAGCTTAAAAGGCAAAAAAAACAATCTTTCAGAGGTTGCATTGCTTATTCCCTCCAAGATTTTGTGATTTTACGATCACAAAAATTAACGCACAATCAAGCAAACTTCGCAATATTTAGAGGAGCGTTCAATTTTTCTAAATTACCACAGATTTTGGCCAATCACAACGCATATTCAGCCAAAGCTCTACCATTCGTGTGCGCTGAACATGAGTACAGTTAAAAGTTCTCCTTTACCAATAAACATCACTGCGAAAAACATAAAAAACATTTTGTGCAATTGCAATTTTGCCAATTTATGTAATTTTCCACAAATAAGCACAAAAAAAAACTGTGGAAGTTGCATTGCAAATTTTTTAAAAAAAGCCACAGCAAAATCAAGCATTTTTGGCCACAACAATCACAAAAAAAACTCAGCAAAATCCTGTATGCTCTGCTTTTTAAACCTCTTGTCCCATCCCCAGCTCACTATATATATATTTCCCTGGTTTGTGTATGTATTTGCAGCAATGCTCCATGCCTGCTTGTGTTTGGACCCCTAACAAGGATATCAAGAATGAATCTGATAAAACTCTAGATAGAATTCTACAATTGGATCCACCCTGCTCCCTACATTTCTTCTTACTACATGTGCCTGTGCAAAGTTCTTTGCTTTTTCAGGCAAGATATAAACGTTGGGTATAAAACATATATAGTATCTCACAACAGTGAGTACACCCCTCACATTTTTGTAAATATTTGATTGTCTTTTTATATGACAACACTGAAGAAATGACACTTTGCTACAATGTAAAGTAGTGAGTGTACAGCTTGTGTAACAGTGTAAATTTGCTGTCCCCTCAAAATAACTCAACACACAGCCATTAATGTCTAAACCGCTGGCAACAAAAGTGAGTACACCTCTAAGTGAAAATGTCCAAATTGGGCCCAAAGTGTCAATATTTTGTGTGGTCACCATTATTTTCCAGCACTGCCTTAACCCTCTTGGGCATGGAGTTCACCAGAGCTTCACAGGTTACCACTGGAGTCCTCTTCCACTCCTCCATGACGACATCATGGAGCTGGTGGATGTTAGAGACTTTGTGCTCCTCCACCTTCCGCTGAAGGATGCCCCACAGATGCTCAATAGGGTTTAGGTCTGGAGACATGCTTGGCCAGTCCATCACCTTCACCCTCAGCTTCTTTAGCAAGGCAGTGGTCATCTTGGAGGTGTATTTGGGAGTCGTTATCCTGCTGGAAAGCTGCATACTGATCATGCACTGCTTCAGTATGTCACAGTACATGTTGGCATTCATGGTTCCCTCAATGAACTGTATCTCCCCAGTGCCGGTAGCACTCATGCAGCCCCAGACCATGACACTCCAACCACCGTGCTTGACTGTAGGCAAGACACACTTGTCTTTGTAATCCTCACCTGGTTGCCGCCACACACGCTTGACACCATCGGAAACAAATAACTTTATCTTGGTCTCATCAGACCACAGGACATGGTTCCAGTAATCCATGTCCTTAGTCTGCTTGTCTTCAGCAAACTGTTTGTGGGCTTACTTGTGCATCATCTTTAGAAGGGTCTTCCTTCTGGGACGACAGCGATGCAGACCAATTTGATGCAGTATGCGGCGTATGGTCTGAGCACTGACAGGCTGACCCCCCACCGTTTCAACCTCTGCAACAATGCTGGCAGCACTCATAAATTTCTATTTCCCAAAGACAACCTCTGGATATGACGCTGAGCACGTTCACTCAACTTCTTCGGTCGACCATGGCGAGGCCTGTTCTGAGTGGAACCTGTCCTGTTAAACCGCTGTATGGTCTTGGCCACCATGCTGCAGCTCAGTGTCAGGGTCTTGGCAATCTTCTTATAGCCTTGGCCATCTTTATGTAGAGCAACAATTCTTTTTTTCGGATCCTCAGAGAGTTCTTTGCCATGAGGTGCCATGTTGAACTTCCAGTGACCAGTATGAGGGAGTGTGAGAGCGATGACACCAAATTGAACACACCTGCTCCCCATTCACACCCGAGACCTTGTAACACTAACAAGTCAGATGACACCGGGGAGGGAAAATGGCTAATTGGGCTCAATTTGGACATTTTCACTTAGGTTTGTACTCACTTTTGTTGCCAGCGGTATAGACTTTAATGGCTGTGTGTTGAGTTATTTTGAGGGGACAGCAAATTTACACTGTTACACAAGCTGTACACTCACTACTTTACATTGTAGCAAAGTGTCATATCTTCAGTGTTGTCACATGAAAAGATATAATCAAATATTTACAACAATGTGAGGGGTGTACTCACTTTTGTGAGATACTGTATGTAGAGAATGTATTGAGGGTGTAACAAATAGCAATTGGCTACTTGCACTTGGGGCTATTATGCATTTCTGTTTTGATGGTAGCATTGTTTACATTCAGCAGTATAACAAGACAGCAACATCTAACAGTTGTTTTGTTTTTCAGTCTTACAATAAAGTTATATTGTTGGGCTAATGTTAGCCTGGGCGTGCATTTTTTTTACCTGCATATTTGTCTATGTATGACAAAGCATACAGTCTGACACCTTTCTCCAGCTTAGAGCTTTGCAAGTGTTCTTATATAGTATATATGATGAACTTTGTTGACATTCATTTCCCAAAGTTCCTGCAGACACCGGGTCTAAAACAGCACCATGGTCATTATAATAGACAATCCAGAAGCAGAAGTGGCATTTTGGTTATAACGTTGAAGTGTTTATCCATTTTTCTACATTGTCTACAAAGTGGACAGAGAAGGGAACAAGCATCATCATCACTTAATCCATTATTGATTTTCAAACACACACTTCCTCCCAACAGGAGACTTTTCAGACTATCTTTTCAGACTGACTACTTTAATTTAAAAATTGATCTACCTCTATATGTTAGAAATGTGTACCAGCCTACGCCACAGAATGCACTGTACAGGTTAGGCAGGCATATCACTATCAAATTATTTCTCCCTCTCCCTAAATAGCATATAATGAGAGCTACTAATGTTCACCTACAGTGGTTAAAGAGTTTTCCCTAAACACGAAGGACATTAGTGGCAGCAGCTGCTCATACCCTGAGAACCTGTTCCCTATTTTCCACTAGTTTGGCTCACGGTCCCTCAATAACAGCTACATAGGACTAAGAACTCATTTAAGGCTATGTGCACTGCTCAATCTTTGCTTATACATAATTATATATATATATATATATATATATATATATATATATATATATATATATACACACACACACATACATCAAATGCATAGAAAATTCATCCTGCTCTAATCATGCCCGCCACTCTATCGCCTTATTCTTCATCATCAATATCATCTTCCTCATCCATTCTCCATTTTCTCTGTGTAGACTTGATACCATCCCTGTACCTCCATCTAGACCCTTGTCATCAACCTTATTCTAACTTTCTCCATGTAGGGTTGCTACCATCTCATCATCTCTCTCATCTCTAAATGCTGTCTTATCCTCACTATCCACTGGGTGTGCTACCTCTGCTTCATACTTCCCTGAAGTTCATATTCAGATCATTTTAACTATGTTGTTTACAAATGCAATACTTTCAATATATACTCACCTAAATGCCAAAGGAGGTGTAGAAAAGATCTTTACTTACTTTAAAACCACAAGAATGGAAAATTGTTGTTGCTTTTTGTTACATCAAACAGTGAATTTATTTATGTTGCCTAAAGGCAACATGGTACCATAGAGAGATAAAGTTCAACAAGAGAGTTGCTTTATTTTAAATTCAGCTGCCTGCTGTATTAATTACAATTTGGTGAAATTTGATGTAATTAAGATATAAAGGAGTAAATGAATGTTCCAGTATTACAGTAGCTCATAAAACACGTTATTTTTTCTTCAGGAAAATGTATATATGTGGAAATCTCATATATCTTACAGTAGAGTGCTTACAGAAAATAGTCTAAACTGTACCGTACCAGCATCTCACCATGTCAGTACTTCTTTTCTTTTTTTCTGACATTTCAGGCATGTCTTTTTTTCAATTCAAGTGAAAACTTATGCTGTCAGCAAGAGTTTCTAGGAACACCAAGTGACATTTGTCCTCCAATGGGTGTTATGTCTGTAGCAACATTGCAGGAAATGTTCTTTTTCTCTTTTGTTATGTAAGACTGCCATACGTAATTCACCAATAGGCCACAAGGGTCATTTATTTTTAAAGAGTGGGTGTGTTGCCTGGGAAGGTAAAAATTAAAATAGCAGTACATAAAAGCAATCTCGCCCCCTCTTCCCTCTCTCACGCTGATCAGCGGGGTAAACACATTCACACGCTTTGTTCAATGCATATCATAAAAGTTAATGTGCACCATGTATAAGCCACAAAATATCAAACTGCCTATATACTGTAAGTCTGTAATAAACCTGAGAAGTAATTATTGAATATATATAGTTGGTTTTATTCGATATTATACCATAGTGATTTTGAATTCTCAAATCTGATTCATCAGAAGGTGCTGATTAAGTTTCTATAACAGCATGGCTCTAACAAAGTTTGGCTGCAATACAGCAATATCACAGGTTTGTATTAATTTACTTGTTATAATATATTATTGTTTGTATAGAAATAATTAATTCCCAGGGACTTGTATGGAGAACACTCCACATAAAGGGATTTTTAAACTGTGTGTATTTGTTATGGGCATTTGGAGATTTGACATTTATGGAAGGAGTCTCCATCACTGCTGCAACACTGTATAAAGGTGCAACTTTATGTTTTCAGATATGGGAAAGTCTTCAGAACAGAGCGCTTATTATTTCTTGGTAATATGACAAGGTTCACTTTCATCTTATTAACTTCAAGAGATAGAAACATGAAAGGTTGGTGAGGGAATAACTGTTTACAGCTGTTATTGTTTTTTGTTTTGTTACACTGGTGGAAACCATAAACCAATATTACCAAAGTTATTACATTTATTATAGAGGTCTTATTAGTGTGCTTGACGCCTCACTTGAATTAAATGGGTTTAATCCCAACCTTGATAACTCAAAAACAAGTAGACTTATAAATAATATAGATTTAAATATAATGGCAACTTTAATACAGATGTGCTCCGTGAGTGGAATTTTTCAGAATAAAAAGCTCTATAGCTTGGTTTGACAGTTAAATTTGTGCCTGACTCTTCATGATCTTTTTTCTATAAGCAATTTTATTTCAGTCCTGTAACAGCACAACGGGTGTCCCTAACTGGTTCAAAAGCTCTGACTAAGAATGAATATCTGATAAGAACCAAAAATTACGATTAGAGTTCTCATCTACGATGCTTCCCATTTCTTGAAATGAGGCTCCTTGTTTCCTTTCCTTGTTTCCCTTTCTCACTTCTTATCTTCGCTTTCAGAGGAAGCTAGGAAAACATACGAGGAGAGGAGGAATCAAGGACAATGTACAAAGTGTCACTTTAAAGCGACTTACTGATCACATGTTGCTCAGGTGTACTAATTATGTAACGGATCTGCCTATGCAGAAGAGTGATTTGGCCTACACGCTGTATTAATCTTAATTTTAAAATACATTTGCATGTGTACATCACACACTTAAATGTTGATCATCAAGATTCTACTCATCACCTGATATTTCATAAAGTAAGGCATCTTTTAATTAACTCTTATCCAAGGACTTTTTATTTGTGTATGTCTATTTATTAAATGAAGAATATTAATTTTGTATTACTGTATGATTTACTGGGATTGGGTTTTGAAAAATGAACCATAAATAAAAATAAAAAATACTTCTGATTAGGAAGCACCTGGTTATTCAAGATCTAGAGGCCTCCTATCTACTTGTTCCTGGATACCTCTGCATTTTAAGGATTAAGGAACAAGGAATCATGTAAGCATTGATTATAGTTTGAGATGTACTCACTGGTAGTTGCTACAACACTTTATGCCCTGCCCTCACTGCACCGTTAATGACTGCTGCATCCCCATAATCATCAATTCATTCCATTACCAACAGTAATGACTTTTAATAATTTCTTGAAATTTTGTCTGGATATTATCTAATATACAGTGCCCTCCATGAATATTGGCATCAATGGTAAATATGAGCAAAGAAGGCTATGAAAATTAGTCTTTATTATTATTTTTAATACATCTTACAAATCCTTTGCAGTCAATGACTGCCTAAATTTTGGAACCCATGGACATCACCAGATGCCAAAACGTTTCCTCCTTTTAGATGTTTTGCCAGACCTTTACAGTAGCTGCCTTCGGTTGCTGCATGTTTGTAGCTCTTTCTGCCTTCAGTTATGTCTTCAGAAAGTGAAGCATGCTCAATTAGGTTGAGGTCAGGTGACTGACTTGGCCATTTAAGAACATTCCATTCCTTAAGAAGCTCTTGTGTTGCTTTTGTGGTATGTTTTGGGTCATTATCCATCTGTACTGTGAAGTGCCTTCAATCAGTTCTGCAGAATTTGACTGAATCTGAGCAAAAATTATAGCTATAGTGCCCTCTACTAATATTGGCACCCTTGGTAAATATAAGCAAAGAAGGCTGTGAAAAACCATCCTTATTATTTAACCTTTTGATCTTTTGTTTAAAAAAATCACTAAAATACTCTGCTCTCATGGATATCAAACAATTTCAAACAAAACACAGGTTTATCCAAAAAATAGATATTTGTTAAATATAGGTGTGCAACAATTATGGGTACCCTTTTAGTCAATACTTTGTGCTACCTCCCTTTGCCAAGATAACAGCTCTGAGACTTCTATAATGCCTGATGAGGTTGGAGAATACATGGCAAGGGATCTGAGACCATCCCTTCATACAGAATCTCTCCAGATCCCTCAAATTTTGAGGTCTATGCTGGTGGACTCTCCTCTTCAGTTCACCCCACAGGTTTTCTATGGGGTTCAAGTCAGGGGACTGGGATGCCAATGGCAGGACCTTGACTTTGTGGTCAGTAAACCATTTTTGTGTTGATTTTGATGTATGTTTTGGATCATTGTTCTGCTGGAAGATCCCAAACATAACTTAAAAGATCAAAAGGTTAAACAATAAAAACACATTTTCACAGCCTTCTTTGCTCATATTTACCAAGGGTGCCAATATTAGTGGAGGGCACTGTATTATTAGAGTTACAGAGCCCATGAAATAAGCTGCTCCTCTTCTCTGGAAACACAAATGCACTTGTAAGTAATGCAGTACGGTAACAAGTGTATTCGAAACACAAAGTCTCTGCATTCTCAGTAGCCAAAAGAACTCACAGGATTGCCATTTTGAAAATACCCACATTACTGTATCATGTCACCATATCACTTATAAGCCCGGTTGTGTTTGCAGAGAAGAGGAGAAGCTTAATCATGGTCTAATCATATGAAAGTTTGATAAGTGGCAATGCAAAGTATGCTTGCTTGAGAATGTTGATGAGAAGGTGATGCAGATAAGCTACATATAAACATTTCCTCTTTGAGACTGGGTTGAACAGGAAGGCTAGCAGCATGATGATTGTTCCCACTCTTCTGAACCTTTGCACTGATGTTAGCTAATACAGAGGAAAACTCTATTATTTATTTTCACACTAACCTGGCAGCTCTCTGAGCCACAATCACACTGAGTAACATGTTGGCTTCTTTTAAACTTGTCTCATAATAAAAATATCCTGTCTGCATCCTTATCTTTATATTTTATGAAATGCTAAACAAAGAAACCCTATACATGTCAAGTCCTTTATGTATCCACAGTTTATCATAGTTTTCTATTTTTAAAGTAAGAACAGTATATGTAATCAAAGTTCAGCTTACTTCCCTTTAATGGCCTTTCAAGCACAAAACAGACTTTAAATTGTGACTTTAGGAATATTATCCCAGAAAGGCCAGCCAATTGCCTTAGCAGTCCAGCTCTAACTGACAGTGCACCTCCCTTCTGTCTTCACTTTCCAGACTAGCAAATGTAGCCAAAGTCTTTGATACAGCATTCCACAGAATCTCATTCATTAAAACACTCCAGCAGAGTCATTTGAAATATATGGTTGTAATGGAATCAATTTCCGGTGCAGGGGCAGGCACTGACCTCATCCACTTCCGAAGACAGTTCGGCCTGGGTCCGCAGAGAGAGCTACAGAAGGCGAGATGGTCATGATTGATTAGGAATGGCGTGTAATAAAATTCCCTGGGGCAAAGGAGCAGACCAGCGCAAGACCAGTAATTACAATCCAGATAATGTTGGTAATTACATCCATGTACAGAGTGGAACAGTGGACAGATGAAGCCATTGCTGTATTTCATGCCTGATGTGACTAGCCAACACGCTCATGCTCTCAATACTCAACACAATCATTGGGCCTCATTTATCAAGCCTGGCTATGAACAAATATCCATGAATAATTTGTTGGAACATTTACACAAGAAAGTTGGCATTCAAGAAAATCCTGTTAGTTGTATCTTGATGTGCTTGGTGTTCTTGATCATTTGGGTTTAGTGCAGATGTCTTTTTTTCTTTGTTTTCAGGTCAAACTATTTTCTTTTCACCTCAATTAATTCACACCTAATTCATATTTCCTGTAATTTGTCTCCAGGTTTTGACCTTTTCATGTCCTGTTACACTACTAAGTAATATTTCTTACACACCAATGCATCAAAATAACGTCAACTTCTGCCTCTGAGAAATTCATTTTCTGTCATAAATTTGCTCAGCTCCCTGTGAGCTTTACGTTTTATTTTATTTTTGAGTTTGTGTGCGTCACTAAATGCAAATGAGCTGTAGCATGACAACATTTGCACTTTAAGTGCGACTAGTATTAATCAGCATACGCACATTAGTACAAAGAGAATCTGAATTACTGAAACTTGAGCTTTTTTATTTGGAGATCTGAAATTTTTTAGTTCAGCGTGGCCTACAAAAAACAGCCACACAATTTGACTAAAAAGTTGATAAATGAGGCCCCTTATCTTTATCATAAAATGAATTTCATAATGATCATTTATTTTTATCAACACCCCCAACATCAGTGAGACTGGACTTTTTCAGACTTTCACAACATATTCACAACCAGCTAGATTCTAAATCAATGCACCACACCATCACAGCTGAACTGAAAGATTAAAACTGGAGCTGGAGGCTATAAATTTGGTGGCTACAGCCCAAAGAGATATACATCAAAAACCTCATTCTGTCAATTCTTTAGTATCACTAAAGGAGTACAACAGAATTAAAAAAATGGGTCTTAATGCAGTGGTAGAACATTCATTTTTAATCTACAGGTCTGTCTTTTGAAGGGTGTGTAAAAACCTCTTTAATCTTCTCCAGAGCAGAACATCTGACTTGGCTCAACACTAATCCCACATCCACAACAAAGTGTGTTAAGCTGGGGCAAAACTCTATGTAATCAGTTGCACACACAAAGGACAGCCTGCCCAAGAGCCAGCAAACTCATGAATCCTCTGTCTGACCCTGACCCACAGACACCAACATAAAGATCTTTGCAAAATGACTCCACCAGTACCAAATACAAAACGAGACCATGTGTTACCTCATGTATTCTGCAGTAGTAGTGAGAAAGGCCGGCATACAGAGACAGAAAAGGCAAGACTGAGAAAGCACTAGACAGAAAGAACAAAACAAAGGCAACTCGAGCGACAAAGGTCTCAAAATACAGCAAGGTCACACAGGCGTAGAAGAAACAAAAAGCCCCTGTATGCCATGATGGTCACTGTTCTCCAGTCAGACACAATGGACCACATAGAGTTTTGAGTATGCACAAAGACAGAATGGTGTCAATACATACACAACCATCAACATCTTCAGCTTGTCATATTTGTACCATATCTGAGCAAAATATATGTGGCAAAGTAAATGAGTATTTCATGTGTATAATGCATGAGCTGTCAAAACAGGCATGACTTTAAAGTTTAATCTCCTGCTACAATGTGAAGCACTTAATTAAAACATAATAAAAACGAAACATCTGTTCTCATAAGTGTAATCCATTGCAACTAAAGAGATATCGGTCCTGTATAAAGTGAGTGATTTAAAGCGACAGGAAGGACATGAAGATGGAATTGTATTCGACATGGCTGGCGTGGCACCTGCTGGCATTTAAATGACTGATATTTCTTTTCCAGTCAGGCGTGCTGAATGATGACTGTGAAACGGGTCGTTTGTCTTGAAAAAACACCCCCCCGCCCCCGCCACAGCATGTGCTCTCATTTTAGAATTACCTTTCTTCCCCGTAGCTATACCATTTCTGCCATACCGCATTGCCATACCACTGCCGCTGAGCTTCCTCGCTCTCCAAACAGATTACGGCACGTCAGGAACCACGAGTCTCTGCCAAAGGAGCTGGCACTGAGTGGCCGCCCACACAAACAGTGAGCGTTCTCATTGCCTAGTCGCTATTATGAAAATCACACTTTGCCATAGGTGTGTGAAGGTACTTTAGATGGATAAACACCACCGCTGAGCTCTTTTTTGGAGGAGATGAGCTGTTGCACTTAGACACAGCAAGACACTGATGAACAAGAATGTTGCTGGGTGACACAGACATCTCAAAGGCTGTAGTACACACTGCAAGCTCAAGGAGCCAACTAAAAACAAATGTGATGTTGTACTAAATCGTGTGTCTATTTGTATGCAAGATTGTTACCCTGTGTATTCTGCAGCCATTAAAGTCATTGGATGTGCTCAGACTGGATAACCACTAATAACAATGACAATGACGGAACTCTTTGAAGAGAAGCAAATAGAGATCATTCACAATTACCTACCTCCATTTGCTTGTGTGCTGTATGGATGCTTAACTTGGATTGTGTGTGGGTGTGTGTAACCCAATCAATTTGCTGAAATGACCTGCATAGTGTATACATTCAATGTTGCCTATTTTTGTTGAGTAGGGTTCCTGGAAAATTAGTTTTTTATGTATCTAGATAACTCACTTTAAAACAAGAACTTGCCTTTACAAGCCACAAAAAAATGAGTTAACAAAAAAAGAACGGCTGATAAAGCGGATTGCAATTGGTGGACAAAATATGACATCAAATAAAATACAAAGCAGCATAAAAGCACAAGACTATAAAAATGTTTTTTTAAACAAAATACTTTAAATAATATTCATACAATACTACTACTACTACTACTACTACTACTAATAATAATAATAATAATAATAATATCAAGTTTCCGACGTGGTTTTACCAAGTTTATTCATTCATGCAGTCATCCAAGTATTTGGGCGGGTTGGGGGTTGAAAGATTATGCTGCAAGTGTAAGACATCTGCACAATTTAAAGCAGTGGGTTTTGATTCATTCCACTGACACCAGGCCTGCTTATTTGTCCTCTAAACTAGATTAAACTAGATTTAATAAGAATTTTTGTGTGTTTGTTTGTTTGTTTACTTAATCATGTGATGACAATACTGGGGATAATGAAAAATGTTGTTACATTTTAACTATTAATGAAGATTATTAACCAGATCTGGAAATGAAACAAAATTTTCCATGACTTTTTTTGGGGGATATCCAGGACTATAAAACTCTGTAATATATTCCATTAATATAACATTTCTAAAACTTAAAACCCCACTGTGGACTTAGTTTGATCTAAGGCATCACCAGCATGCTGTTCGCACTGTTGGACCAGACATTGCTAGCTAGAGTGAAGAGCTGCAGGAAATCAGATGGGAGAGGGCAGGTAGTTCTTCATATAGATCAGAAGTATATTTATATTAATGTGTTATATTAAATTAATTGATTTGGTGTGAAATGTACAGCCACTGTAACTACTGGAGTAAGTAAATAAAGTGTTAGGTTATGAAACCAGGATTTTGGTATGTCTTAAATGAAGTAAGCGTCAAAGTCAGGCACAGTTACAGGGCTGACCAAAAGCCTAAAATCAACATTTATTGCAATAAACAAGGTCAATTTTCAAATAAACATCTAACGATGGTTGTATATATTGAGTTTGTTCATCATGAATAGTTCTGGTATTGATAATTATGTTAGCTTGCCAAAAACGTGTCTAAACTAAGCAACCTTTCGCAGAATTGGTTGCTTGCCTGTAAAATAGCACTTAATTACCACAGTATAGTATACGTACATTAGATCCAAATTATAATTGAAGCAAGTCAAAGGAAGAAATCTCAGATTTTCACATGATGAACTAGAGGTCTCCCCACTGAGATCTCAAGTAAGCCTGCAGTACTTGCATACTCACACTTAACAATTTGAGTTCAATTCACAGCTTGTTGACATATTTAACTTACATAGCTCAAATATGAATGGGAAATAATGTAGTTACTACAAATTGTCGGACATTGCTTACAGTCAGTATCAGAATAACTAAGACATTCCTCTATTTTTGGCACTTTAATTCCGAGGCCTGAATACCAATGTGAATCATTTCCATATTAACTCACTATCGTCACTTAAATCAACTCAGAATATGGCCCAAAGTATAATACCAGCCTAATTTTGGAAATCTTGGCATACTGACCTATAATATTAAAAAAAGAAAGGAACAGGGGGACTAAAGTAGCTCAACATACACTAGCAGTCAAATGTCTCTGAACGCTTGGAGTTTCTTATGTTTTAAGCCTATTACAGTTCAGTTACTTTTAATGCCATGGACCAAACAAAATGATGCAGAATAGCAAATAAAAAAAGAAAAGCTAAATCTTTGTGTAACTTACTAAATGCTCACTTTCAGATTCTAGTGTGACTCTAATGAGTGCTTTCATAAATGAAAGTGCACTTGAAGACTAAAGGTATTAAGCCTAGAGATAAGAAGCTCAAACATGGTGCCTAATTGAGTGATAAAGATTTTGACCTTTTCCAACTAGATTACATCAAAATAGTTTCAATAAAATTGTCATTCCTAACATTTCTTAACTCAATTCTATCTATTCTTTGCCTAGACTATCATGTTAGAGTATCTAAAATGAGATCATTTAAACAGAAAGGTTAAAACACAGTGTGTTCAATACTTTTGACTTGAGGTATATGACTACAACTAACCTTTCACCTCCCACTTGAATCAATGACTTCTTTTGTGCAAATTTAATAAAAAAAACCTTCTCTTTGCCACTTATAATGCACATAAATTCTTTGATGAGAATATTTTTGCACACTTGAACAAGAGCTTGTTTAATTTCTGGTTAAGCATTTGATCACTAGGGGTGTGTTTGAGCTCAGTCAGAACTGAATGTCAAGGCTTTTTCACAGCGATATGAGTCACCCTCTTTAATCCTACAGCCGTCGCTTCAGGGCCATGATTCATTAAGCAGTTCTGGCTCAAGTAATTGTTTTGGACCTTTTTTCTTGCACTCCCACTTAAAAGGCACATTATGTCTATGTTAGGTTCTGCCCTTGTGCTGTGCTGTCACTCTGATTTGGGATGCCTCTGATTGTAATGTGCTTTTCACCGAGTGCTAGCTGGAGATACATATGGAAGGACGTACTGTAACAAATGATGTCTGCTCTCTCACCACACTCTCTGCCTCTGTCTCTCTTTCTCTCGTTCTGCAGTTTATCATATTGTTTTGTTGTTCAACATGAAGAGCACATCTGTTGCTCATTGAACATCTGTACTCATTTGCATATTAATGAATAATTATGTTAATTCAATTGCCACTGGCTTTTTGATTTGCATGGATTAAAATGAACATCCAGGGAGTGCTGCGGCTATTCAAATGAGATTTTTTGCACTTGGATTAATGATTAATATATCTACACCTAATAAAGTGGTTAGGAAGCAATGAACAGTCTGAGACCATTCACCACTGCTTAGTTTGTTATGTAGATTATAAATACAGGACTACCTAGTTCTAGTATAACTGATATTTTTGCTAATAAAAGCCTGTATAATAGCGAAAAATATTCAAATGCTGAAAAATGCCTATCGTAATTGCTCTTGTTCAGCCCATAGCCTCAGCTGTAACTGAAATTATTTTGGGGAAAAAATTCAAATGTAATTATTCTAGCAGTGCAAGAGTTCCAGTTGAGAGCAGCTTTCACTTTGTTTTGAGTCATCTATGATTAAGATAGTTAAGAACCATTACCATCTTATTATCTGACCCATCTAGAGAAACTGGACATTCAATCATTTATTTCACATGCTTGAAAATCATCACCCGATAGCTTTACAGTGAGCATTATTCCAATAGCACATAAGTAATGACACAAAGACAGTGCTGATGAAGATCACTGATAGTGGTATATTAGATATTTAATTAGATGTTACAGTACAATGGCTTTGCGTTTTGTTGAATACTATTGTGACCAAGCTACTACAATAAGTACAGCATTTTTTGCATCATATACTCTGTATGTGAGATCCATTGCACAAGCGGCCCACCCAGAAGTGATACTATTAGCTTCACTTGCTCCCAAATGGAAATAGTTACAGTTCATCTTTTCTGTTGAGGGCTTGTGCATTAACTGATTCTGGCTACTGTCAGAGAAAAAATTTTAAAAAGAAAGAAAGAAAGAAATCACACATGACAAGGTGAATAACCGCTAAATGATACATGAAGTGCATACCTGTGATCTGGAGAAAAAACAAAAAATCTATTCCTTTCTGTGTCTAAGAAAATGTCTCCTAGTACGCTTAGCCAACCGAACAACCTTACTCTGATTCTGTCCTGGTGTTCTAAGGTATCATAGCCCAGGCTTGATGGATGAGCTAGTCTCTACACATTGATATGGGGCTATCTGCAGTATATCAGAAGCTTGGGCAATGCTAAGGCAAGCTGTCAAGGCAGATAACGGCATCATGCCTGGAACACCTTTTGAGTTGAAAGAGCCGGTAGTGCAAGTATTATAATGCAAAAGAAATATTGTGAACAGTGAGAGCTGCACCATAAATGATAACGAGATGAATTTAGACAGGGATTTAAAACAGCCCATACAGAGAGCTGAATATAAACTAGTAAAGGGCGATCGCAGCCGTCATCACTTCAGGAAGTGAATTAGTGGATTTGAGATGAGGGTGAATACAGGGTGGACAGGATTTGGTGGGCTTGTCTGGTATAGTGTCCAGGACACAGTGGTAACACTAGAGTAACCGCCTGTACTCTGACACCCCACATGGACAGTCCTGTTATATCACCATAGTCTTATATAGTCAAATGCTACTTCAAATACTACCATTTCCTTTATAGCAAACACAGAGGTTAGGCTTAAGCTAGCACTACAACCAGCTCTTTTATCTATGTTGTTCAATTACCCAATGGCAAGTGAAAGCTTTAATGTACTTTTCCAGTCCCATGTTTTGGATACCCGGAAATGTAATATAATAGGCTTAAAAAAGGTTGCAGAAAATATAATTTAGCTTGTGTAATTTCCCAAGGCACAAAGCCACCTAGCTCCCTTCAGAAGAGCTGTAACAAGTTTATAAGCTCCCAGCGAGACACTATTCATGGTGATGTGATGCAATACATACACCCTCAACAGTACTGAGCCGAACAGCCAAAGGAAACCCGCACTCGGTGGAGATACGGGGAAATGGAGGGAAGGCTAACTGCAGCCCACATATGCAACTTCACAAGCTTAGTGTGGACAGCATCGCATATTCACAATCCCGCAGGTCGCCAGATGACGGTTGATGTGAAAATATTAAAAGTGCTGAGGGAAGTTGCAGAAGGAACTGAGAGGTGACTTTCAAATTAAGCAACAGAACAGTTCTTATCTAGCTCGCAGACGGCAATAATATATAATAAGGCAATGAGGTTCAGCTGACGAACCTCACCTGGTCCCTCATCATGAGTGCCATAACCAAGAAAGCCCAGCAGCGCCTCTACATTTTGAGAAGGCTGAAAAAAGCCCATCTCCCACCCCTAATCCTCACCATGTTCTACAGAGGTAGAACCATTGAGAGCATCCTGAGCAACTGCATCACTGCCTGGTTTGGAAATTGAACAGTAGCGGATCCAAAGACCCTGCAGCAGATAGTGAGGACAGCTGAGATGAGCATTGGGGTCTCTCTTTCCTCCATCATAGACATTAACACCACACGCTATATCCGCAAAGCCACCAGCATTGTGGATGACCCCACACCCCCCACACACAAACACTCCTCCTGCCGTCTGGAAAAAAGTACTGAAGTGTTCAAGCCCTCACAGCCAGTATGTGTAACAGATTCTTCCCCCAAGCCATCAGACTCCTCAATACTCAGACAGTGAACCCACACATGGGCGCGCACACACACACACACACACACATACTCTGAACTGAACACCATCCCACTCCCAATGCAATATTTGCACATTGACTGTATTAGTTTTTTTTTTTTTGCTGCTACTGTATTTATAAAAACATCATTTAATTTCTTTTACTATTATACATTGCAATATGCAATATTTTGCAATAATTAACTGTCCATATTTGGTATAAGCTTATCTGCTGAATACAAAGTCATAGCATGTTATGTTTACATTCACAGCATTTTTTTATTAAATTGTTACTCTTTTGCACCTATTTTTTGCACTACCTGTTATATCAGACACTCCATACTACAACTGTGTACTGGTCGGCGCTACACTGTCACTTACTGTGCCTAATTGCCTATTGTTCCTGTTTTAGTAGTTACTGTACTGTCTTGTGTTGTTTGCATGTGCACTTTATGTAGAAATGTGTAGGTCTTATTTAGTTCTATGTCATCTCATGTAGTTAGCATTATGTAGCACGATGATCCTGGAAGAATGTTGTTTCATTTCACTGTGTACTGTATCAGCCTTATATAGCTGAAATGGCAATAAAGCTTATTGATTTGACTTGACTTGATGGAATGGAGTCTGAATGGCTCCAAGTAGTTTGAAATATACTCCATGAAGAGATGAAAGTAGATGGTATGAGTCTATCACCAGATTTGGAGGACAGGTTACCTTTTGCTCCAACCATAGTCACAAACTGTGATGCAGAGAGCACCAAGGTGCACACACGTACAAGGCGAGAAGATGAGAGGGAACAATGGCTCTATGACAAGAGATTTATATCAAATACTCCTGTGTGATATTTTTAGATAAGGTCTTGTCATGAACAAAAAAGGTATCGAGTTGATCCTGGTAGTGAGGCGAGGTAAACTCAATGAAAAACCTAATAGCAAGAGCACATAATCTGCTTGTGCCAGGTACCCAGACTAGTGATTCGTCCACCCCTGATGTCACAACCCTACTACTCTATGTGAATTCCAATTTCCTAAATCTCAAGTCAGCAACCACACAAATTCTGCAATTTCCTTAAAGGAAATTTAATTTAAAGGTCATATGATGCGTTTTAATGTTTTCCGTTTCCTTTAGTGTGTAATATATCTGTTTGTGTATGTGTAAGATCTGCAAAGTTACAAAGCTCATAGTCTCCCATAAAGGGATTTATTCTATCTAACAGAGAACACTGCTCCAGACCTGCCTAAAATGCCTCCACGGAAGTCCAGATATTACTTCCACAAACGTCTACGTCACAATTTGAAATACCAGCATAATGCCACCATAACTTTTGAAATTTTAATGAATTTTTTTTAAAACTGAATTTTATGTTGTCACTTCAGGACATAACGTGGTTACAGTGAAGAAGACAAATTAAACCATTATAAAATCATATCTGAAAAGTAAGAAAGTTACTAAATAAAAACTTACCACTGTGTGCTTGCAAAGTTGGTTCTGACTGATCTTGCTTGATCATTCACATTTTCAGAATCTGACTCAGCCTCGAACTGATACGGTAAAACCGACACCATTATTAACTATGTATATAATTGCTTTAGAAGCCTTGGAAGTTGAAGCTCGTGATTATGGTAAGGGGCGTTACATTTCCGACACAGACAAGGTTTTTGGCCAATCACAATGCAGTGTGTCAGTTGGCCAATCAGCACTCTGGGCTTTTCTAAAGGCGGGGCTTTGGGGAAATAGGAACTCAGAGCGTTTAAGACAGACTGGGAATAGAGATACTGCAATAATTTACAGTGTGTGAAAAATAATGTGGTTTTTTTGAACTTCAGCAAACACTGAAATCTAAGTTTTATCTTTAATTTTAGAGCCTTTTTTTTTTTTTTTTACATTTATAACTTCAGGAGTGCTTTGGCCCAAATCTTGTTTACTATGAATGTTCAACACTACACTATTAAAAAATTACTTTTTAAAAAAAGGAGATATGAATACTCAGCCTGCAATTAAGTATAGAGATATAGACCCTGACTCTGTCACCAGGAAGTTGTCCTAAGCTCTAGATATGTATCCTGTGCTGATGGCAGTCTACTCAATAGTGTGCTGTGCTCCCACTGTGGCCCTGAGTAAAGCACTCCACGTAATATAGCAATATTAATACAGCGATATTGCTCATCCATTGCTCTGACCCATCTCTTTATGTGAATGTCAAAACGAGCCAGTGTGTGCTTCTGTGGTGGCAATATGTTAAAGCAGACTTCTGAATCCTAGTTCTTATGATCAAAAGCACTGCACAATTCTGCTTTATCTTTGCTATAAAACACCTGAATGTACCTGAAGGCAGTGCCGTATCCAGGGCAAATTTGTAATTGAAATTCAGAAGAGAGAAGGTTATAGAGATTAGATATTTTTCTATCGATCGCCTGGAGTCTGGAGCAAAAGCTTCAATCTATCCTCATGTGTATGCAACAAATTATAATTGCTCTTATTCTATGTTCGAATTTTATTTATTTATTTATTTATTTATTTATTTATTTATTTATTTATTTATTTATTATCATCATCAGCTCTCATTATCATCCCTATCTCCAGTTCCTTATCTCTCTCCAAGAAGAATGTACGTCACTGCAAAAAAATGAATTACCTTTGGCTGTATGATTGCTTTGACATTTTCCTGACTCCTTCAGATCCTTTATTAATACAAATGATACAGTCAGATGTTAAACAGATATTTGATATTATATCAACATTAATATGTTACAATCCGAGTTGTTCATTGTTATACCATTGTTCATGTTAATACTTATACTAACTACATGAGACACAGCTGATCTGACAACTAAAGGCAAACAGTGACTTTTTAGTTCAATTTTCTCCTTCTTTGACTTTAAATAGAAAGCATGATGAATAATGTTGCAAAAGTATCATTGTCAAATTGTGAAACCAATGTAATGTCGACATTAAAGGTGGAGTCAGTGATCATTCATTGTGAACAGTCTGTATCTTTGTTATTTTAATTTTGCTTGTAATTTTAGACCTGAATTATGAGGCTCTATTTGAGGGTTTTTTGGGAAAATGTTATATGTTAATATTCTAAATATGTTACTTATATATATGAGGCTAAATGCGCAGTTTATGTTAATATATTGCTTAAAAGTGTTAGGATTTCCCTTGACGTTGAGCGAGAAGCATGCAGAACGCAAATCTCAGGTTTTTCAGTGACGGTGACTTTGTTTACTTTTGACACATGTGTTTTGTTATGGTTTATGTCCTGTCTCCACTCCTGTATTGTCATTGGTTGTTTCCAGTTTTCTTACGTGTCATCATTGTAATCAGCTGTTGTGTGTTATCCAATTGATTACGTTTGGTATTTAAACCCCTCGTGTGTATCTGTAAGTTTATATGGACAACAATAATCCGATATTAACCCGATTAAAACAATACTCAATTAATAATTGATTAATAAACTAGCATGTAAACAGTGATTATTGATTACCTTAATCCGACTAAAACCATACTCGAAGTAAACACAAATCGAATTAAGACATGTGGAGTATTTCTATTTTAGTCTCATTACAGATATGTACACACCTTAAAACACCTATTAACGTTGTGTGGGTGTTTTCACCGCATTTTGAGACAGGACTCATACACACGGCAGTGCTCAACCGTTTGACGGCAAATAAGAGAGAACGGCTGCATCCGAAACCACGTACTTACGTACTATATAGTAGGCGCGATACATTTATTTCAGCTAATACATAGAAGGTAAGTACGCGGTTCCAGACGCAGCCCATGGCTTCAAGCAGTCGCCTATTTGCACGTATAGCATGACAAAAAGTTAACTGCACTTGAAGCTTTCGTAAAGTTAAAAATGAAACACCCAAAACTGTATATGGTACCATAATGAAGAGGAACTGTATGTTGATACATGAAATTCTGGAGGGACGTCGGACGGCGTGGCATGGGGACGTAATGACGTGTGCCATTAATCAATCTATGTTCTATAACATGTAAAACAGGAACATGAAAGGAATATTCTAAAAGCAACTCATGTAAACACCTTAATCACAATATTGTCTTATTCAGAATAAGGTCAATAATTAGATTATTGTTGTCCATGTAAATGTAGTCTATGTTCAGTGCGAAGTATTATGTGAGTCTACACAGTACCAAGCCTTTGCTCTTTGTTTTTGTTTCATGGTTTTGCTCCTGTTCTCGTTCTCGTTTATTGATTCCAGTCTTAGCCTTGTTTATCCTGTTTGTCATTCACCTGACCATTTGCCTGTTTTTGACCACGCTATTGATTCACGATTTGGATATATCTGCTCTTCTCTTAATTAAAAGCATTATCTGCATAATTTGCATCCATCTGTCTAAACTCATTACATGAAAAAAGTTTACAAATCAAATCAAAATTGTGTCTGCTTAAAAAAATGCCCCAGTATCTTAAAATCAATACATTTTCAAAGCAATTCTTTTAATTCCAAGTTTTGAAATGGTTTGAACCACTAACATGTAACCAATTAAAAGAAGGATTTGTTATTACTTGCTTGTTAGTAATGTTGGTTATGTTTACTCAAGTACACTTAGCAAATGACAAAAGTAATCATAAATTATAGCAGCTGTCATGGCAGTTACCTCTAATTGTAATATGACACTGCTACATCTTTGCTACATCACTGCTACAGAACGTATTGTATGCTATAAGGCAAACATTTGTGGACACATGACAGTCACAACCATATATGAGCCTTACCCTAACTGTTGCCACAAAGCCAGAAGCACATGATTGTATAGTATGCACTACAATTTCACATCATTGAAACAAATCAAGGTCCATGAAGACATGGTTTTCCAAGGTTGGAGTAGAAGAACTCGAGTGGCCTGCACAGAGCCCTGACGTCAACCCTACTGAACACCTTTGGAATAAAAAGGAATGCCCAGGGCCTTCTCACCTGCCATTAGTGCCTGACCTCACTAATGCTCTATACACTAATGCTAGTGCCTGACCTAACTTATGGCTGAATAGACAAATCCCCACAGCCAAAAGTGAAAAGTCTTTCCTGAAGGATGGAGGTTATTATAACAGTAAAGTGGGGACTAAATTTGGAATTGGCTGTTCAAAAAGCACATATGGTGTGATGGTCAGGTGTCCCCAAACGTTTGGCCATATAGTCTAATTAGAGCAGGTTTATGTCAGATAAAATAAATAAATAAAGTTAAAATACACGTAATCTAATAACTACACAAAGCAGGGTAGTCAGTATTATCTAATGCATCATTGCAAGTGCTAATATTAGACTACTGTTCAGAAAACCACCTCTTTGACCATGGCATTCACAGGAGAACTAGCACATCTGTCTACTGAGAAGAGGCAATGGTTACCATAGAGAGCAGGCTGCTCATTCAGACAATTATTTTCCCCATCCCAAGCCACATCAAAAGTTTTCAGACTGATCCTAAAACTGTTTTGTGGAAATAATGTTAGCTATCTCTGCACCATGTAGTGGATACATTCCTCATTTGTTTCCCTATTCATTCAGAGATCTTCATATTGTAGCTAGCTAGATAAGCTAATTCAGCTAATTGTCCATCTGGAAACATTAACATCTTCCAGGCACACTTAAGAGAGATTTAAAACATAGATCTAAAATATTGTTATTGCTTGTTGTCACCCCCTTCAACATAAATACTGACCCAGACAGGTAACATTACCTTCGAATGTCTTAACCTTGGAATAACACCAAAATAAAGACCTATTCAATTTCAGTACAACTAATTTAGTTGACTGACCCATTTGTGAGGATTGTTTCATTTTCTGAACTATAACTATAATTACCATAATTACAATATTAAATATAGCTGCAAGCAGCAATGGCGGATTCCTCTTCAAGATTGCAGACCACTTCAAAATTGACAAGGTAGAGAAATATATCCCACACATACAACATTTCAACGCATTTGGATCAATGGCAGATTTTAAGTTCATTTGTAGTTTTCCACAAATGATCATTGTAGAGAAAAATCCACCATGCGGACACCATGAGGAAGCAAGCATGAGCCAGCAACCTGGTCTATTTATAAAATAACTAAAGAGTCATTCCAGATCAACCAAGCATACACAAGAGATAATACACACATGCTTGTACAGAGGTTGCCATGGTTTAGTCAATATGTATACTAGTGACATGATGAGACCTTTTTGTTCCCCATGAGCAACAAGGCATTTTGGCCTGGCGTGGTCGAAATGCCATCATTTTGAATGTGTCAACTTTTATGCCCATGCATGCATATTTCAGATATTCACAATAAATCTATTTTTCATCTTACATGCACCAATTTCTCAGACCCAACATTGTCAACAGTCTTCATATAAACTGGTGATTGAATCTGAATATCGGTTTTACGACTAGCATTATTTTGTCATTAGTGAGAAGTTTTTATTCCTTTTAATGTCATTGTTTTTGATGATATGAGGTTGCCATCGCACATGGTAACATACTGTAGTGTATTCTTTGTGTGTGGCACAGATCAAGTCCATAGGTTAATGTTCCATTGATTTATGGACACAAGAAATATGTGCAACAGTTATCCATTCACCAATATTTAAAAAGTTCAGCCAATTTTTATTTGATTCCTTATTGCTTATCACCATATAGAAAGACATGTATCCCACACATATGTACCACAGTTCAAGTCAATCGGACCTACGGTTCATGAGGAGAGGATTTTTGTAGTTTTGGACAAATTGTTAATGTACTGGAAAATCTATCATGGCAGACTTTATGGGTCCCAATCACTTTTTTGTTCCCCATGAGAAATAAGGCAGGTATACCAATTATCAGACATTTTGGACGAATGGGGCGGAGGGAAAAATCACACAGACTTTGGGCATGGCCTGTAGTGCCACCTATAGGCTCATTTGTGGTGTGGGAGTTACTCGGGGACTGTAGTATCAATGTGCCAAATTTCAAAACAATTTACCATTCATCTCTTGAGCTATTGGGCACTTTAGGGAGAGGAGAAGACGACGAAGATGACTAACAATAGGTTTCATATTGATGGAGGAATAAATAAAAGACTTTTTTTTTTTTTTTACTAATTTACTGATTTCTGAAACTTGCAGATCTCTGTGGTATCCACATTAAGGACTGACCAAGATTTAGGACTGAACAAGCTCTATTGTAAATCTCTACTGAATATAGATTTTCAATAGGCTTGTAAATGGTTATTTTCACAAATTACAAATAAAGAATTTCATATGCATATTTAAGAACTGTTTTCTTTGTTCCTTATTGATCTTGAGCATTAAGGATATCAACCTTGTTTACAAGGAGATATTTCAAGGCAAGTCAGCAGAAAAAAAGAAACTTCTAGATCTTAACTGCAAAACTTGAGAAAGAATCATGTACAAGTACAAAAATTTATCATATTGAAAAACCTGTACAGTCTTGTGTCTTAAATGATCTCCAACTGAGACCATCTGACAGATTACCGAATAATTAGTTTAACCCTTCATAGGATATTTATTGGTGGTTGCTTTTTTACAAGAGCTTTTCCTTATGTCATTTATAAATGACAAAATCCCACAGAGGGCTAATGATCTGAAAATACTATACACCACTTATCAAACCCATCAAGTATTTCAGCAAGATTATAAACACATCAATACAAGCAGAGGCAGAGCAAAATATCAGTTCCACTCAGTGATCTGCACCAAGTTGTTCCTGTGAGTTCCAAATCAAATTTGGGATTCACCCAGTGGCCAACTAAACAGACCACTGAAAGAGATGGGTGGTGATGAATAGCAGGTCTGTTGCAGAACTGGGAGCCAGCAGTATCGGTGTAGAAACAAGGACATTTGTAAGTGAATCATGTCCAGATACTGGGCCTGAGTACTTGGATTTAACTCTCTAAAACACTAACAGACACAATCACTGAAGCATAAAAAACAGTGTCCATATTCTGCACCTTGTACACAGTCACTTGGATAAATACTTAGCTTACAGAAAACGTACCTTACAAATATCAAAACAAATCCAGTGCTCTATGCAATACTTTAACAAACCTCTTGTCATTTAAATGTCAACAGCAGTGCAAGGAGAGATAGGTGCACAAACAAAGATCCATCATCTGACTCTACTTTTTAAAATAGGAATGACTTACCCATGTAACTGTCAAGCCTGTTAATACAGCAACCCTAAAGACATACATAATGACAGAGTGAATTAATCTCCATCATGGAATCTAGCTTTTGGCTGCATGAAAATCAATATTGCTTTCACTTGCCCTGAATACTCACTGTAAACATCAGAAGTGGTGAAGCTACTGCCAAGTTTTTTTCATTAAAGAGTTTAAAAAGTAAGGTCAGACATTACTTGAATTGGTTAGTACGAAATAAGTGCTTAACATGAGGATAAGCCATAATCAAAACATGAAAACAGACGAGGGTCCACAGGACATAAGAGGACAAAAGCATAACTTTGCAAGGAGGAACATAAACAGGGCAGAAATAATCAAACTAATCAAGATGAGACATAGAACAAGTGAACACATTAGGGTGTCATGACACGTATGGAGACAGGACCAAAATTCAAATAAAAGTACATATCATTAAAGCGCATGGAACTCAAAGAGAGCACCCTACTGGGAAACACATTGTTTACCACATACCTTTGTAAAATCTTGCCAATATGTAGCTCATCTCTAAGCTTTTTTCCCCCCTAGTTGTCCCCACTGCAAATGTGCATTCCTGTAGTTTCTTTCTGGTCTATAATCATGTGGAACTGTTTTTGTTTAATGATTAGGGATTATCCTATGATTTCCTTGACTGCGGATTTTTGACTTCCATTTCCTGTAGTGATGCCAATTCCTAGATAATCCCAAATAAAGACACTCTACACATGCATCCTGACTCCCTATTGTTACTCTAATACGGCAAACTCAGTTTGAAATGTTCTGATCAGAGCCAAGCATTGCACCATGATGACTTTAAAAAAAAAAAGTTTTGGCTGTTACTCTATTTAGTTTCCTAATTATTAATAGCACAACTTGAAAAATTTTAAAAGAAATAAATCAAACTCATTTCAACTTTATTTTTATTCTCAACCCTTTTAAAATAGGAAAAAAAGTATTCATATTCTAGACATCAAACATTACATATGTATGTTGTATTGCATTTAAAAGACTTCTCAGGTGAACGAGGTATCAAAAAGGTTCACTATGGTACAGGTACCGAGTACATGTCAGTATCAGTTTACAAAAATTTCACACCCAACTCTAACTCCTCTCAGCTGACAACAGACTGTGTTCTTCAAAATATGCTGAAAGAGTAAACAGAGTTATAGTCTACAAATGAACCCAGAAGATGTCTGTAGCATGGCCCCTCATTGAGTCAAACATTACACACTCTTGTCTTACTCTGAGCCCTCATCACTTTTGTGATCTAGTCGGCTTAATCCTGTCTTAACATCTGCTTTTTTTTTTTTTTTACAGCATGCTCCCTTAATGCTGGATAAGTAAAGGATATCTTCTCTGTCAAGAGATAGACCAACAGAAATAGCAAAACACATCTCACTCAATCAATATGGCATGAGGAAGCAGGCCCAAGTCAGCAACCTGGCCTATTTCTAAAACTAAAGAATCATTCCAGATCAACCAAGCATATACAAGAGATGGTACACACTTGTACAAAGCTTGCCATGGCTTAGACAGTATGTATACTAGATACCATGATTTTGACCTTGATACCAGATGTCACATTAATACTGTATTAAGGTTAGTTTCATAATGTTACATCATATTACAAATATTCATAATGGAAAGTAATTTAAAATGCATAATATCTGCACTGTCTGTCCAAGATCAAATACATTTTAATGAATGCAGTATTTTCAATATCAATAAATCTGCTTATATGGAGATTCTGACCATGTCTTTAATGTTCACAAAGCCCTTGCAACTGTTTAACACACAGGACTCAAGACAGGAAGTGAGCGCATGAGTACAGTCTTTATTTGCAACTTAAGTCAACACACGAGGAGGCAGGAAACAAGAAACATAAAACTAAACATAAAACTCGAACTCAAGCAAAGAACAGGAAACTTAAACAGGGCGTGGAAACTCTACCACATTTAACTAACTTAAACATTTCTCCTTTAACTAGAAATAAGGCGGGAAGCACCAAACTTCGAACAAGACCTTGACATGAAACACTCAATTAACTCAGGCATGAACACATCTAACTAGAGCATGAACACTCCTTTAACTTAGGCATGAATACTTAAACAAAGACAGGAACACTCTTTACTATGGCATGGCATAAACACTCTAAACTCTGGCATGGCATACAGTGAGGGAAAGAAGTATTTGATCCCCTGCTGATTTTGTACGTTTGCCCACTGACAAAGAAATGATCAGTCTATAATTTTAATGGTAGATTTATTTGAACAGTGAGAGACAGAATAACAACAAGAAAATCCAGAAAAACGCATGTCAAAAATGTTATAAATTGATTTGCATTTTAATGAGGGAAATAAGTATTTGACCCCCTCTCAATCAGAAAGATTTCTGGCTCCCAGGTGTCTTTTATACAGGTAACGAGCTGAGATTAGGAGCACACTCTTAAAGGGAATGCTCCTAATCTCAGCTTGTTACCTGTATAAAAGACACCTGTCTACAGAAGCAATCAATCAATCAGATTCCAAACTTTCCACCATGGCCAAGACCAAAGAGCTCTCCAAGGATGGCAGGGACAAGATTGTAGACCTACACAAGTCTGGAATGCTCTACAAGACCATTGCCAAGCAGCTTGGTGAGAAGGTGACAACAGTTGGTGCGATTATTCACAAATGGAAGAAACACAAAAGAACTGTCAATCTCCCTCGCCCTGGGGCTCCATGCATATCTCACCTCGTGGAGCTGCAATGATCATGAGCACAGTGAGGAATCAGCCCAGAACTTCACGGGAGGATCTTGTCAATGATCTCAAGGCAGCTGGGACCATAGTCACCAAGAAAACAATTGGTAACACACTACGCCGGGAAGGACTGAAATCTTGCAGTGCCCGCAAGGTCCCCCTGCTCAAGAAAGCACATATACATGCCCGTCTGAAGTTTGCCAGTGAACATCTGAATGATTCAGAGGACAACTGGGTGAAAGTGTTGTGGTCAGATGAGACCAAAATGGAGCTCTTTGGCATCAACTCCACTCGCCGTGTTTGGAGGAGGAGGAATGCTGCCTATGACCCCAAGAACACCATCCCCACTGTCAAACATGGAGGTGGAAACATTATGCTTTGGGGGTGTTTTTCTGCTAATGGGACAGGACAACTTCACCGCATCAAAGGGACGATGGACGGGGCCATGTACCGTCAAATCTTGGGTGAGAACCTCCTTCCCTCAGCCAGGGCATTGAAAATGGGTCGTGGATGGGTATTCCAGCATGACAATGACCCAAAAAACACGGCCGAGGCAACAAAGGAGTGGCTCAAGAAGAAGCACAATAAGGTCCTGGAGACTGGCTAGGCCACTCCAGACCTTAATCCCATAGAAAATCTGTGGAGGGAGCTGAAGGTTCGAGTTGCCAAACGTCAGCCTCAAAACCTTAATGACTTGGAGAAGATCTGCAAAGAGGAGTGGGACAAAATCCCTCCTGAGATGTGTGCAAACCTGGTGGCCAACTACAAGAAACGTCTGACCTCTGTGATTGCCAACAAGGGTTTTGCCACCAAGTACTAAGTCATGTTTTGCAGAGGGGTCAAATACTTATTTCCCTCATTAAAATGCAAATCAATTTATAACATTTTTGACATGCATTTTTCTGGGTTATTTTGTTGTTATTCTGTCTCTCACTGTTCAAATAAATCTACCATTAAAATTATAGAATGATAATTTCTTTGTCAGTGGGCAAATGTACAAAATCAGCAGGGGATCAAATACTTCTTTCCCTCACTGTAAACACTCATAACAAGGCATAAGCTAAGGAACAGGAAAATAGACAGAGCATGGCAACATCACAACCTGGCACCATTATTCATTCCATCTTCTTCTCTGTACGTCCTTTCTCCATCAGTCCTTTCTCTACTTTACTTTAATGCAGCGCGACGTGCGCAGCAACAGGAAGGGTTTAAATAACCAGTCAGCATTCTCTTAATTGCCGACAGCTGGCAACACTTGACATAGTTTTAGCGTCCATGCGCACTTCAAGCACGTGCACATGCGCGCTCTGAAGCCGCTCGTGCACGTTGTCGCCACAGTGCCATCTGCCGGCGAGATCGTGACAGCAACTCTACTTTTTCCCATGTGTCTATACAGGATTTACATAATAACTCACTGGCCGGGGTTTTGGGGTTTTTGCTAGGTTCTTATGGCTGAAAGCAATGAGATTTTTCACTTTCAATGATCATTTTGGTTTTCTTAATACCTTAACCATAATGCACATCACTGTACCGATCAGGAAGAGAAAAAAATAAAAGTAAAGAAAATGAGACACAAAGTGACAGACCAATGCAAGGAAAAATTGATGTATAAATAAAGAACACAAAGCAGACAGAAAGAAGGAGAGATAGAATAAACATGGAAGTACATGTTTCAGTGTCACCACAGCTGGAATTAAATCTGCACACACTTTAAAGATGCTAAATAGCACATCAGTACAACAGTACTGACAAACTTGACACAGAAATTTCTGTGCTGTCAAAAGATATTAGTATACATTTAATTAATTTCTAAATTTTAATTTCTGTCCAACATAAAGTTTAAATAATCTTACATTCTTTTACAAATCCCTAATTTGTACCAGTTGTGTAGAACTATACTGTACAATGAATGATTGTCAACCACAATCAAACCTACTAAATTTGAAATTCTGATATCTTTGACAGTGGCTCTGTTTTCCCCCCCTCCAAAGCCACTGCAGCTTTGGTAAATCATGCTAAAACAGAGAGACCTATTGTCATATTTGACACTTTTCTTATGCAGAGATAGCATATAGTAAATGTGTCGAATATGACACTGCATGCAGGCTTACAGACATTAATCTGAAGACCAGATTAAGAAGAAATGCTCTCCGTTCCTTTTTCCAGAACAGATATGTGGGCTGTGTGATGACACATTGGACTTGGTTTGGATGCCACTAACTCACAGGCCACAGGTCTAGCTATATCTATATATACATTCGCCAGCCACTTTAATAGAAACACCTGTACACTCCCACATTCATGCAATTATCCAATCGTCCAATCTTGTGGCAGCAGTGCCACACAAAAACTCATGCAGATACAGGTTAAGACCTTCAGTTAATGTTGACATCAAACATTAGTATAGAGGGAAAATGTGATGTCCGTGTGTTTTACCATGGCATCGTTGTTACTGCCAGATGGGAACATCTCAGGATTTTCATACACAACAAAAAAAAGAATGGCAGTTCTGTGGGCAGAAATGCCTTTTTTATGAGAGAAGTCACAGGACACTGGCCAGATTGGTTTGAGCTAACAGGAAGGCTACAGTAACTCAAATAGCCACACTTTATGGCCATCGTGAGCAGAAACCCCTCAAACCTTGAGGCAGAAGGACCACATCAGGTTTCACTACTGTCAGCCAAAAACAAGAATCTAAGGCTACAGTGTGCATAGACTCACCAAAACTAGACAGAATGCAGTTTTTTTTTTTTAAATTAAGATACCTAACAAATATAACTATAAACTACCAGCTGCCTATAAGTTACAGTAAAATTTCATATTTTTAGTGTTCATAGCTATGACAGCTACATAAGCCCTTAACTTGACAGAAGCAGTGTTTATGACAGTTGATGCCAATTGGAATAAGCTTTTTTACATAAATGCTTACTTAAACAGGAATAAAGACTGCTTTTCTCATTTTTTTTATGTCAAGCTGACAAAATCTCTAAATCAAGTGACAGATTTTTGTTGACATAAGGCTGCGTTATGGCACTTTGAGCCAACGTACATTAGAATCTCATGACAACTAACTTTGCAGTCACATTATGGTGGCGATGTTGTCAAAGATCAAAAGCAAACCTCCAGGAATACTCTGGAAAACTCACCTAACAGCCAGATAAAATGTACATATAATACTATTATAACTGTGTTTATACAGTGTAGTGATTTTTACTGTCAAAATCTAGTTATCAATCCCAAGTGGCCATTTTTGTTCCATTTCCCAATTAACATAATTTTGCAAGCCTTAGATAACTCAAAGCTGTAATTTGTAAGCTTTGCAACAAAGTACAAATGTCAGATTTGTTGTAATTAAGTAAGTACCTTTAATTTATAAAGAACATTTTAAACAACAAAAGTTGACCAATATGCTGTACAATAAAAATATAAAACAGAATTTGAATATGTAAAAAAAAAAAACCTTTTCCCCATCAATTAATTTTTTTAAACATATATTTTATATGCTTATGAATAGATACTTTTTATACACATACATATTAGTCAATAAACATTATGTCTGTAAATGTTAAGAGGATATCTGCACTGGACGTATAACAAAATTAAATTAAAATTAAAATTAAAATTAAATAACAAAAACAGAAGTGTCCGAATGCTTATTTGCCTGCACTGTCAATGTTTACGTTAATTGTAAGGAAAATTAAGGTTCTTATATGGTCATTTAGCCCTATTAACACCACCTTAACATAATCATTTAGTTGTTCATGTTGTTCAAAACACACACACACACACACACACACACACACACACACACACACACACACACACACAAACAAGTTGCATTTACTTTTCAGAAGCCCAAATTACTTTTATGAAATATTCAGGCATAACCCCGCCTACAAAGACTGAGAGAGAAAGAGAGAGAGACAGAGAGAGAGAGTGAGAGCGAGAGAGAGAGAGAAAGACAGAGAGAGCAAAAGAGAGGGAATTTTATGGGGCATGATACTGATCTCCCCCAGCTGCCAGAGTCTCTGCTCTCCACACAGATAGAATCAGCACACCTGACAGTGATGGCACATCAGCTCATTATACAGGAACAAGACCTTCATTTCTCACTAAGGTGTCCTTGCCCGCTTGTAAGCTAAAATAAAAACCTGCCACAAATGAATTATAAAGCAGCTGAACATCAACAAACCACAGATATTTTTTCCCTATGGATGTCTTTTAAATGACGATTAACAAGCGCTGAAGCGAGGCACAACTCAAAACACGGCACCTCTATGAAAAAGCTTGCTTTCTGTCGCTGCTAACGATGTACGTATGAATCCTGTGAGAGTGAAGATGAAGCTTATGTGTCACAGACCACTGCAGGCAGGGAGAGAGAGAGAAATACGGTGTGAAAAAGGGCAACAGAATGCACGTGCAGACGGCAACAGAAGTCTCCCCCCTCTGGGCAAGGCCAAGCTGTGCAGCACTCTGATAAGCAGTGGCTGACAGATACACATGGTGCATATTGCACTCTGAGAACACGGAACTGGCTGCTTAGGGAAAAGAACGAGCTTTTCACAGACTCACAAGAAAACACAGATAGCGTCAGAAACAAGAACATAGCCATTATAAAATACATAAGGAAAACACAGTTGGGAATTAAGATTTAAATAGAAGTTATAGAAATAATTATGATAATTATATGGTTATTTGTTTTTATGTTATCCCGAGCACAGCTTTACAAAATTGAAGTGTAAAAATATAATAATATTTCATCCATCCATCCATCCATCTCCTGTACTGCTTATCCTACACAATGTTGTGGTGAGCCTGGAGCCTATCCCAGGGGACCCAGGGCAGGAAGCAGGGGACACCCTGGATGGGGTGCCAACCTATTGCAGGTCACAATCAAGCAAATGTGCTGACCACTAAGCCACTGTGCCCCCTATAATAATATTCAACAATATTTAATAATTTTTTATTTTAATTTTCACAGTAGCAATTCTGTTATCTGCTTTAAGGAGTAATATTGTGATTATTAAAACTTTTGTTCCATAAACCTCATAAAACAGTACAATAGTACAATCTTCAGGTTCTATTTTGATGCACAGTAAAGAATACATCTGTGTCATATTTCACATCTGTGATATACAGCCTGCATGGAAATAATCTGATCAATCTTGTAGACATACAGTACATGTATGTGTGAAATCCCTCACATGATTCCCATATAATCATTATTGCCAAATCCTGCAGTGACTCACTTAAAAAAAATGCATTGAACAGTTCTCAAAGGATCCTGAAACTCTGAGTACATTTGGCCTTGGCTGGATGAATCAACCAATTCAGCACACATTCAACTTGTCAATTGGTAAGAGCAAGGCTGTATTGAAGGAAGAGCTGCTCCATTTCAGTGTGCCACTCTCACGGCTCTTGTGCTGTGCTCTGAAAGCCTTTTTATGGCCAAGATGGAGCAGAAGCGAGAAAGGCTAAGAGTGAGAAAGAGAACAAGAGAGGTGAAGTAAGGCCCATACACTTTTGAAGACAGTTTTACATCACACTGGTATTCACAAAACTGAAGATTGGCACTTAAAATTTATTGTGCTGTCATGGAAACAATGTTTCCTGTGATGGATGTGACTGGTCCTATATTGGCAAATGTATCATTTGACCAGTAAAGTATAATTTACTCTGCCCTGTATAACTACCCAGTCATTTGCACATTGAGCGCTGCATCACTATGACCATTCCAAATTATTTAAACTATTGATGTTTCTTCTACAAATGACTATTGTAGGTCATATACTGTATATTAAGAAGCAGCATTGAACCTGAAGGAAAGAAAATACTGTGTGTTGTTTAGCACTAGATATTGGCAAGAATAATTTTTATTTACTGGTATGAGAAAGATGATAACACTATAATAAAAAGAGAAAGCATATGGTAGTCAATTAAGAAAATAGCTAGGGAAATGCCCTTTACTCCAGTAGCCATGGTAACCATGGACTTTCTGATTGTTTTTTAAAATAAAATGAAAAAAAAATTACATATTTTTTAAATCTAACCATCACCTGTGGGGAGTAATATCAGATGAATAATCCATTTACTTCACTGAATTGTAAAATAAATATCTTTTTTAAATAAACAGAAATGGCTGGTGTGGATTGAAGACTGCTGCCACATCACATGACCAACTGTTTGAGGTCTAGCCAAAGAAAGACTGCACACTGGAACAAACATCTGTGACCACACTTACCTATTCAAGCATGAAAGTGGAATGCGTAACTATTTTCAGAGAAACGGTGATATTGATTTTGAATTTCTAAAGGCTCTTGTATTTCGACTGAAAAAAGACCTGACAGAGACTGCACAGGGTTTTAAGAGTATTCTGTGTGAATGCATTGCATGTTCCTTCAAAATTCTAACATTAACTATTGTTAACTGAAATTATCTGATTTTGCTTTGACAAACTGCAGTCACCTCCATTTTGGTTGTTTCTAAAACATGTCTCAGACTGAAGTTGTCTCCGATGTTGTCTCTATGCAGTTCTGCTCCATAGTGTGTTTATAAGCTTTACGAAATAAGTGACTATCTGATGTGAAATCCTGAGATCTAAGCTTGGCTAACAGTGACCACTTTTTCAGAAACAATTGTTGGTTTTAATGTTTAGGACATTGAGCACTAGCTAAAGCCATAGGCTTTCTAAAGAAATGTAGCAACAACAAAAAAAGCTGGACCTGTTCAGAGCAAGCTGGCTGTAAGCTGTTGCTAATTAGTTTTACATATATAGATATGAATGGAAATGGAAAAGGTACAATACATACAAAAATTCCACATTTCAACTGAATATTTACAAAAAGCCTGTCACCAGCAACAGCAATTACATTTTAAGAACAATTTTTTAGTAAATTGGTCAACTAACTGATTGGGTCTGCATGACCTTTTAACAATATAATATAACATTAGAAGATGTTGACCTTTAGACAATATAATAACTAAAACACTTATTTATTACTTTACTTTATTTATTACTTTAATAATCAAAAAGACACAAATAGGTTCCATCCAGTACAGCCCCTTGGTGGTGATTACAGCCAGGGGCAGAATTAGTGCAGTGGAAACCGGGGCCCAAGCACTTACTCCAAACTGTGGATAACAACATAGTCCAACAGTTAAATGATGCCATTTAATCACCCTAGCTTGTTCCTTCCACCTTTTAGAAGTACACAATGAACTTTAGATTAAGTATTTTCCTCATGAAATATCGTATTATTTTGTGCTAAACTAGGATTTGAAAGACAGTCCATGGTTTTCTTTTATAGAGACATCTGGAAGGTATGGGATATCTGCATTATAAATTATAGAATATATCTAATTTTATCAGGCCATTTCAAAGTCAATAAGAGGTGATTCAATTACAGTACATCAATCTGCTTGTTTTAGGTATCATTAAAGTGTCAGAATAGAATGTCTTTCGTTATGAGTATACTGTAACCTTGTAAGTAAACCATAATAATTTGTGATATACTGCTCTGTCTTGTTGTAGCATATTTAAATGCTACTATTTGCTGAAAGGAAAGCCTGTTGAATGACCATCAAGTAAATGAGTAACCTAACTGGCTTTGCTGTTATTTGTCATGTGCCAGTGTTTGCACATAGTGTTGTGATTTATGAAGATATGATATGAGGCAGTTGTGCCAAAATAGTGCACTGGATATAAATGCTTTTATTTTCATCTCTAAATGTCTTGTTTTCTACTTGTCCATGATAGTGTTGGGTGGTAAGCAGGTGTAGACAGTGCTACTGGCCATAAGAGGGTTACAAGATTATGACTGTTTATGAAATATTAAGTGTGTGGATTATGCACATGCAAATACTTTATCTGGAAAGGGCCCAAATCCAAATATAATGCTTGCACAGAAACCCATTGTGACAAAGTTCTGACAATGATTGCAACCCTAAGTCTTCTTGGGTATGATGCTATACACTCCTGTATTTGGGGACTGTCTACAGCCTTCTTTGCTCATATTTACCAAGAGTGCCAATATTAGTGGAGGGCACTGTACATACGTACATACATACAGTACTGCGCAAAAGTTTTAGGCACATGCAAAGAAATGCTGTAGAGCAAAGATGCATTCAAAATAATGATATGAACTCTTTCTACATAAAAAAAATACAGTAAAGAGCAGTAAACAGTAGTAAATGAAACAAAGTCAATATTTGATGAAAAAAAAATTAAAATAGTAGTCTCTGGTACAATTTGTGCAGTTTTATAAGGAAATGAGTTGTAAGTTTTATTGAGCATTTTACAGAACCAGCCACAGTTCCTCTGGAGACTTTGACTTTCGCATTTGCTTCTTATTTTTGCAGCAAAACCAAGCAGCCTTCATTGTTTTTTTTGTCTGAAAAGAGCCTCTTGCAGAATACGCTGCTTTCTTTAATGACATACAAAGATATTTGTAACATTGTAACAACTGTAACATTTAATGTTGTGCTTGAAAAATAATGTTTGGGAATCTAAAATGTTTTTTGTACTGACTTGATAATATAGGAGTTATAAAATAAAAAATCTATAACAAAGTTTGTACTAAAAAAATAGGGTGCCTAAAACTTTTTCACAGTACTGTATATAAATGTAATATTTTTTTAATTTAAAAAAAAAAAAAAAAAGACTGATTAAATGTGAAAACTCTGTATCCTGTTTCATCATGTTATATTTCTTAGCAGATTGATTAGTACAAAGATAAAATGAGTCTAGAAGAAAGTTTAGAAGAAAACTATTATGTAACGAAATTAGTAAAAAGCCTAAATACCATTACACCCATATGTGGTCCTTCCCCAAATTGTTCTCACAGACTTGAAAACACAACAATGCATTGGATGTGTTTGTATGCTGTAGATTTAAGATTTCCCTGCATTAAGGGGCCCTACATTAAGGAGCCCAAACCTGTTCCAGCATGACAACACCACTGGGCACAAACCGAGGTCCATGAAGATATGGACATATAGACATTTGCCAGTGCTGGAGTGAAAGAACTAAAGTGGCCTGCACAAAGTCCTGCTCTCAACCCCATTGAACACCTTTGGGATGAATTGGTATGCCGACCCTACTCCAGGCCTACTCACCCAACATCAGTGCCAATTGTTTTTTTCTCAAGTGCCATATGATTTAGAAGTGTTGTCTTCACAAAATCTGCCAACCATGAGAGTATCTTTGTTGTGACAGTGTAGTACTCATGGAGCAATCCTGCAGTGCAATAGATAACTGACATTGGATGGCATGTATGACAGAACACATACATTTTAGAGCTTGTGTATGAGCTCAGCAGGGATGCGATTACAGCACACATTAGGGGTTTCATTTTCAGACCTACATAAAGTAAGTTCAAAGATACCTTACTGGTAAATTGCACTTCAGGCAATCTAGTGCCTACTGAGCCTGCACCATCAAAAATGACTCATAACAGTAAAGCTTCCGGGCATGAGAAGATTGTGGATGTTGATATTACAACACTGCCATGGCACCGTCTTTGCAAATTTAAGTGTGACATAAGTGACAGGCGACCCACTATGCTGTTAAATATATCCAAATCCAAATTTCTGAGTGACAGATAGAGAACAAGTGAGTACCAAGCCATTAGCATTCATGGCAACACACCAAATATTGTTTACTGATGTACATATCTCTTCCAAAAACGTTCCAGACTAATACCAAGTGAGAGAGAGCTGCCAATCATGATGGTAATGATTTCGGTTTATCCGAATGACTGACACAAAATATCAGGACTTATCAGGGGCCTAGTTCAAACTAAATAGCATATAGGGTCATTTTTCTTGTTTAACTGGAATGTCTGTAAACATTTATTAGCAAATATTTTCAAGCCTTGGAAACGCCAGATTGCTCTGGAAGGATGACAATCAATGATGACAATATTTGACATTTCAATAGAGTTATGAATGAAAGCAGATCGATAAAGTTAGCCTTACCATGCAAGCACAGCAGTCAATAAAGTTCAACCTCCGTTATCTTCTCTAATGTACCATAATGACAAAAGTCAGGCCCCTCTCTCTCTCTCGCTCTATCTCTTTTTCTCACTGGAAATGTCCTGGAGCACAGAAAGCCAAGATCAATGGGGGGTATAAATGAAGCCATCAGTCTTGCCATGTCATAGGCAGCTGAATATTTTAAGTGTATGCATCATAATTCATCAAGTATTTGCATGTGTATAGATATGTGCCTGGATGGGCAGAGGTCCAAATATGTGCAAGGCCATTTACAGTACCTGACTGACGTAAGGTTTATGAATGTGTATTTGTGAATATGTGTATACAGGCTGTAACAGAAGATGACTACATTATTCAGAATGTACATTATTACAGATATAACGTGTTCTACACGAACACAATCCAGATATGAACAGGAATACGAATACAATTTTTTTGTTGTTGCTTAGAAAGCTTGCCAGAAAGGTTCACATGGCATCTGTATTGGGATCCTGCAGGTCACAATTACAAATTCACATGAGCTGGAGGTTGGTTTTTACTTTGATGCACACAAGTGGTCCCATATGAAGCTCGAGGGCACAAGTCAAGTATGAAGCTTATGGAACAGAGAAAGACACATTCATTAACATGAACAATGCATTTACAGTCATTTCAGGATTCATTCATTCTGCCAGAGTTACAGATGTTTAAATTAGGCTACTGTTTTGTATAGGCCTATATTTGTGAAAAAGAACCAAGTAAAGACATTACAAAATGCTGATGGCCGGTTCAAACAAAAATTATAACTGCATGGGAAAAAAAAGAAAAATACCTTTCTAGTTTAGTTCACACTCATCCCACTTCGGGTTTAAATTCTGATACATTTACAAATATTTAGAGCATGAAACAGACACAAAAAGAGAGAGTGGCATTGCGTTACACCCCTAATAGTTGTATGGAAGCATATGCTTGTGCATGTATTCATGTCTCTATATTTGTGTGAGGGATGCATGGTGATAGCATCTAGTAGTAATATGTTAGCTGCTCAAAACAACAGGCCCAGTCAAACCACACAGAGAATTACAGAACAGCAGGGAGAATGTTACAGAGAGCAGGTTCTGTTCAACATGGCCCATGTCCAAACAATGATGGAACAATGTTAGAAATTATTTTTCAACATGAAACTACATGTCTTAGTTGCTATAAAGAATATGAAAAAGTATTTAAAGTATTCTCTTATCTCATATTAGCATTCACACTTGTACACACACACACACACATACACACACACACATACACATCAGCAGGATCCATAAGTATGTGAATGAGCATTAATTCAGACAACAAAAACTTTGCTGCTTAGTTGAAGACCCAACTATATTAACATCTTTGACAACTAAGAGGGTTCAGGTAAAATGATAATTATAAAATTAAAAAAATGTAATTAAAAAATATATTAGCATTGATGTTTGTTTCCTTGGTAGCATTAAAGTTAAGAAACCTAAGGAGAAAAATCTCTAGGTGGTTGTGGAATAAATTTTAAGCCCAGAGTGCACAGATGATGAAGAACCACTGCCAAAAATATGCTTCCTTCCTAACTAATTCCATTATATTTAATACAGGTTAATTTAATTCAGTCAAATTCAATTTGATTTAATTCAATTTTATTTGATTCAAAGCAGCTTATCTGGTATGAATATACCAACATACAATATCACCAAAATATTATTTGTTACATTAGAGCTGTGATAAGGATAAGGAAAACGTCTGAGTTACACATGTAACCCTGTTCCCTGTGAAGGGAAGGAGATGTTGTGTTTAGCATAACACTATGGGAGCACCCTCGCGCGCGACCGGCATCTGAAGCTTGTGTAAAATCAAGCCTAACGCGCCGTCAGCCTCCATTATCTGAAGCGAAGACGCAATTCACAGGCCTGCCCTGGTATGACAATGCTACGCAACGTCTTGTTCCCTTCTCAGGGAACAGGGGTACATGCGTAACCCAGACGTTCCCTTTCAAAGGGAACTCCACGTTGTGTTTAGCATAACACTATGGGAACGAGAATACCCACTCCGTCATACCGAGGGTACGGCCTGTTCAAAAAGACCCAAGCCCGATGGTCACTGCAAGACACTCAAGCCCGGGGCGGAATGAATATCCAGGCTGTAATATTGAATGAATGTTTGTGGCATATACCACCCTGCAGCAGCACACACACCTTGTAAGGATACCCCTTTGGACAAAGCCTTCGAGCCTAGGAGGCGACTGCCCTAGTGGAATGAGCCTTTATGCCCAGAGGCGTAGTGAGACCATGCACCTCAAAAGCGATAGAGATTGCTTCCACTATCCAATTAGAGATGTGCTGCTTTGACACAGCATCACCTCTACTGTCACCGCCAAAGCAGACCAGCAGGTGATCCGATTTACGCCACTGGCCGGAGCGGTGGACGTAAGTACAGAGAGCCCTTACTGGACACAGCAGGTGCATCCTCTCTTGTTCCGGTGTGAGGAATGGAGGAGGGCAGAAAGCCTGCAACACCACCGGCTGGACAGCAGATGTAGGCACCTTAGGAATATAATCAGGCCTAGGATACAGGAAGGCCTTGGCTAATGCAGGGGCAACGTCAAGGAAGGAAGGGGCAACAGAGAGCTTGTAGATCTCCTACTCGCTTGAGAGATGTCAGGGCCAGCAGAAGAGCTACTTTTAGAGTCAGAAGCTTATCAGAGGCTGACTCTAAGGGCTCAAATGGGGCCCCTGACAGATCTTTCTGTGGTCCCAGGAAGGTATGGGCGGCCTGCAGATGGGCCCCAGCCGCCTGACACCACACATAAACGTCGAAGTTAGAGGATGTTGCCCCACAGAGGCTCCATCAACAGGGGCGTGGCTGGCTGAAATGGTGGCCATGTAAACCTTGATTGTAGAAGTAGCCAACCCCGCTGTGAAACGTGCTTGTAAGAACTCCAGGACTGTAGCTATTGCACAGTTCACTGGGTCCAGCTGATGTTCCTCACACCACAAGACAAAAAGCCGCCACTTGAGCGCATTCAATTTCCTCGTGGATGGTGCTCTAGTGTTCAACATTGTCTCTACAACCTCAGTTGTGAGACCAGAATCTATGAGCTGGTGCCCCTCTGGGGCCAGATCCACAGTTTCCATAGTTCCGGCTGAGGGTGATAAATCATCCCTCAGGCTTGAGACACTAGATCCCTGCGGATCTCCCAAGGAGTGCTATCTGGCAGGGATAATATCTCCGAGAACCATATTTGAGCTGGCCATTAAGGTACTACTAGCAGCAAACGTAGACATTGGCTACTGCTGCCATAAGGCCCAACAGTCTCTCGTAGAGACTGGAGGGGATGCCCAGACCCAGTTTTATCTTCCTCAATATTGATAGGATCGATCCTTGGGTTGGGGATAGAAACGCTCTCATTCTAGTAGAATCCCATAGAACCCCTAGAAAAGTTGTCCTCTGCACTGGAGAAAGCATACTTTTCTTGAGGTTCAACCAGAGCCCCAAGCTCCTCATGTGGGCGAGAACAACATTTCAATGTTGAAGCGCCAGTTCCCTGCATCGTGCTAGAATGAACCAGTCATCCAGGTAGTTTAGTACACAGATGCCCTGGAGTTGCAAGGGAACCAGAGCAGCATCCATGCACTTTGTCAAGGTGCGAGGGGATAAAGCTAGCCTGAAGGGAAGAACCTGATATTTGTATGCATTGTCTCCAAACGCAAACCTCAGGAACTTCCTGTGACTGGGCGATATTCCTATGTAGAAATATGCATCTTTCAGATCTATTGTCACAAACCAGTCCTCGAACTGAATATGTGGCACAATAAGTTTGGGCATCAGCATCTTGAACCTGTATGTCCGAAGTGTACGGTTCAGATTACGCAGATCTAAAATTGGTCACATACTCCCATCTTTTTTGCGGACCAGGAAATAATGTCTGTAAAAACCTCCCTTCCTTAGGGAACGGGGTACATGTTCTATGTCCCCTTTGTCCAAAAGGGTTCTTACTTCCTGCGCTAACGAGGGGTTCTGCTCTGTGGTGAGCACACCTCTGAACCGGGGGGGGGGACCCGGTAACCCTTTTCTATGGTAGACAGAACCCATGGAGACACATTTGCCAGTAGTTTCCATGCTGCCAGATGGTCTTTCAGTGACGTTAGCTTTTCCACATTCTGTTGAAGGGAAAGCATCATATTTTCGTTGCCCTGTGACAGCTCGCTGACCAAAGAACGATGAAAACTTGGGACAGTCTTGGCTAGGGGAGGCCCTACAGTAGCACTGGGGGCTATCTGCCTTAACAACCTCATGGCCCATGATATGTCCCTCCGTGGCCCATCAGGACTGTTCCTTCCTTGCCTGCTTTGCTTTTATTATCATTCTTAGCTCAGGCGTGTTAGCAGGCTGCGGCTGTGGCTGCCTGGTCCCCCTGGCTCTCCGCGGGGGGAGGCAGGCTGCCACACTCGCCTTCTGTGCCTCCCTCACACTAGCGCTGGCCTGGGCTCCACTCATGGATGCCCGGGCGAACTCAACACAATAGGGGAGGAACTGGCTGAACAGCACCGTTTGCTGTTATGCATCGCGAAACCTGTCGGCGATGGCATTAACCACGCCGCCAAACAGGCCAGGAGGTTTAACAGGGGCATCCAGCAAGGAGACCTTATCTTTGTCCCCCATCCCTGAGAGGTTGACCCATAGGTGCCTCTCTGCCACAACCAAGCTACCCATTGAACGGCTGATATGACGAGCCATTTGCTTGGTTGCCAGAGAGACAAATCTGTTGCACGGCGCAGCTCTGCCACTGCCTCGGGCCCAATTCCCTCCCCGGTATCGAGCTCACTCAGCAGGTCCGCTTGATAGGCCTGCAACACTGGCATTGTATGCAGTGACCAACAAGCAAGACCTGCTGCCGCATAGGCTTTGCCCACCAACACCAAGGTGGCCTTACATGGCTTGGAAGGCAAAGTCGGCCCCCTTAAATTACCTGCCGTTGATGGAGAGAGGTGGCTCGCTAGCACCTCCTTCACCTTTGGCATCACTAGATAGCCGTGCTGCTCACTCCCCATGACGGCTGAGTAATCAGATGTCACACGGTTATAAACACAGCTAGTGTATGGTTTTCCCCAGAAGCATGATATCTCATCATGCGCTCCTGGAAAAAAGGGGAGTTTTCTGCAGTGTGAGGGAGATTTATATTCATTTTCACTGGAGAGGAAGCGCTCATCCAGCCTGCTACGAGCCACTTCCTCTTCCCCGGGCCAGTCTATATTCAGCTTTTCAACTGCCCTAGTATTCAGCTCAAACAGCTCTTTATATGCTTGAGAGCTGCTCTTGGTTTTTGGTGCAATGGCACCCCTTACCGACTCCTCAGGGTCAACGAGGGTGTTTTGGATTTCCATAGGGGAAGGAGGAGTCGCGACGTGAATTCCAAAGTCAGGCGGAGAGCCCGACCTGGAAGACAGAGCAAGAGATAGAGCTGCACTCGTCTCCGGCTCCTCTTCCAGATCCATACGAGATCCCCAGGACCTGAGCTGGCTGGCTGCCTTGGCAGCGGCTGGCCTAGATCCACGAGGCTCTGAAACCCATCTCCCTTCGGATGAGAAGAGAACGAGTCACGAGCGGAGCTGCCTAATCGTAAAATGCTCACAATGCTCACAGTCAGACCGCTCGAGGGCTGCTGTGGCATGCTCCACCCCTAAACACTTCACACAGAAAGCGTATCCGTCTCCCCAAAAAGGGAGCAAGGCGTAACACACTTTCTGAATTCTCTCTCGCTCATTCTTTCTTTCTCTTTTCTTTTCTTTTTTTTTAAAAGGCATAAAAAAATTCAGAGATTTTGAGAAAATATAGAGGAGAAATGAGGCGCCTTTTTGTTTTGTCACACAAACGACCGACATGCAGTCTTGCTGAAGATAATAAGGCTGACGGTGCAGTTCACAGGTGCCATATATATATCATGTGACGCGCTTAATTGCCACATCACCTGATCGTGGCAGGCCTATAAATAGGTATGATTTTACACAAGCTTCAGATGCCGGTCACGCGTGTGAGGGCGCTCCCATAGTGTTATGATAAACATAACATGGAGTTCCCTTTGAAACAGAACTAAATAACTATAGTTAAAATACCATCTATCAACCTTCAATACCAATGCAAGATATAAAAATTATAGGCTTCATTTTAAAAACCATTAGACAAAGGTGAAAGTCAGAGAAAATATGGTAGAAAACAATCCTCCTAATCACTCAGTTTTAAAAAAAAAAGAAATAATTTGTTACTGTTTCTACACTGTTATATGTCACCTAAATTGACCCTGTTTAAAAAATGTGAAGCTATAAGCAGATATAGCATAGTATTAGTTTTCATTTGTTAAAATTTTGTTCATAGATATTATTTAAAGCAGAACTGAGCCAGTTAAACTTTATTTCAATAATGTATCTTGTTTGGCTAGGCTGAAGGAGAGTAAAGCATAGTAGGTGTACAGATCCAGGCCAGAAGAACTCCCACAGACACAGGGAGCAAATAGAGCCTTAGTGCAGACATTCTCACATATTTCAGGTGTCACATCCCCTCAGGGCCCTGCTGGGACATTGTGCCTTCACTCCTAATCTGCTGCGATTCAGAGCCTTGGGCGCGATTTAGCACTATTGCACACATCTCTGCAATAAGGTCTACACAGCTGGCTAAAAGGAAAGTCATTAATAATCTGTTCAACTGACAGCTGAATAGTTGAGGTGGTTTATAATACACAGTCCTGTGTACCAAGATTCAAGATTCAGCAAATTTTTGTATTAGTTGTTTCAGACTCCCAAATGTCAGCGATTTGCTCAGTACATTTCATGACAGTTGTAGAAATTTCTACATACAGCTGTCTGCACAGTATTTTAAAAATATATACTACACTGACAGACCTCCAGTGTAAAGAGGACAAAGACAAACATTTATCTCTAAACATTTTCATTAACTGTGCATGTGCAAAGGTTTGGAGTTATTACTTTTTTCCCCACATATTCAGCCTTGTGCTTGCTAATGAGTAGGGGTCACACAGAAGTGGTGTATGAAGCATGTATCTTTTTGAGAGTAAGAGGTCAGGGCATAGAGAATGTTGCTTTTCAGTTTTACAAAAGCAGCCCTTGCTATTGAACTCCTTATGGAGACACTTTTACTGTGTCTGGTTCATCACCAAAGCAACTTGTTAATTCAGTTTATTATTCCACTTGGTAACAACAGACTTGCAAGAATAATGATTTTAATCAAAGTTACTCCAGTACTCAAGGACTGAACAAGCTCCATATTGAGTGTGTTAGGGATGTTACAGGGATGTTAAAGCCAATAAATATTTCACACTGTAGACAAACAAATCACTGAAAACAGCAAACATTTTGACAGAATATGTAACAATGTTTTCATAGCTCTCCTGTGCCAGATATTTTATACCCTGTTCTTGTTCTGTAAAAGTGAATAGCAATGATTTTCAACATTGTCAGAAGGAAGGAAATGTTTCATATTTTCCTTATCACAAGCAATAATTAATTACACTCTGATTGGTTTTATTGAGGGGAAAGAATGTCGAAGAACTACTCAGCTACAATTATCATAAACCTCATGACCTTGTAGCAATCAAAATATAGAGAACAACAGAACAATGGCAATGGAAAAAACAACCCTTCCAGCAACCCTCCACCTGTGGCCACAGTCTAAGCTGAAATTAATAAATGCCAAAATGAATGGAATTACTAAAACCAGCAATTTTACTATTAAAAAAAAACAGATTGCTCCTGAATTCTCGGTTTTACCACTTTAGCCCCAATGCTAGGCTGAGTTTAACAGCACAAATGTTCATGGGTGCAGGAACCATTATGTATGGAGGCAGACACAGAGCAAGACAGAAGACAGCAGTGAATATCATTGACTTTTCAGCATTACAGAAACTTGAGAATTTTGAAGAACCTGAAAACTGCAAATTTTGATTGGTAGATCTGGTGTAATTCGTTATCCCCACAATACATTTGTACAGATGTGGCCTTTAAGAATGCATGTTTTTTCATCCAGTGTCATGCGATTCATCACATGTGATCACGCGGCACCCTGCAGGCAGGCTTCTTAGAATTTGTTTGTGAATTTAGAATAGAATAGAATTTGTTGTGCTTCAAACAATAACCACCAGGCGGTGCATGGAACAATATACTGTAGCTGAACACATAGTACACTACTAAAAACATTTATGTGTGGTTAGATTTAAGAAAAAATATTATGTATGGTTCACATAAAAATATTACATTTCTCATCAAAACTTATGCTAAACCTAATGTAAACAAGTTTCTAATAACAAGATTCAATTATACAAAGGAAGCATGAGCGAGTCACATAGTACAGGTACAATAACTATAGTATGAGCTATAAGAATAGCACAGCAGTAATGTCCTTTGTGTAGAATACTAGCAACCGGCATTTGAGCCTCAGTCCAGTTGAGAGTGTTCATTTAATGAACTTTTTTTTCACTGTAGAATGTCAATTTCTGTGTGTAGCTTCCTCAAAATAGCATTGAATGAATTCCATTTTCTCCTTTCTTGCCAATGAAAACTTTTGTTCTTTTCTTAGTTTTAAAGTTTCACTATTTAAAAAAAAGCTGGTTTAAAGTGAACATACACTGAAAAACAACCTCATTAAATTTAGTTAATTCAAATGTGTACATCGGTTCCATGTCATTGAATTGAGTTACATTAACATAATTTGTTTTCATACATCAACCATGATTTGATCATATATTTTCAATGCAGTGAATGAAATTAAACTCCACCTGAGCTGAAGATTGAACCCCGGCTGCTGACGTTTAACAACAGCCACATTACCACTGTGTTACTCTACCACACACATTTTACCCGTGTTAATTTAAATACTATAATTACAGTACCTGTACTGTGTGAATCGATCAAAATTAAACCAAATATTCCCATTTTATGCAGAGTAAATACCTAAATACATTCTTTCTGTCTCTTAGAAGCTCATGTACTCTTTCTGCTTGATGTGATGCAAGTGCTAGATCTTGACACACTTCTATTGCTGTTGCGACTCCTGCCCAGCTCATTCATCCTGATGCTCTACTTCTGCTTGGAACCCCTGCACTTGTGACTCACTTTCTCCTGCTGTAGATGGTCCTATATGAATAGCCTATATGGATATTCCCAAAAACGATTTAAGCCCAAAACTCTATCTCCAGTGGATAATCTCACCTGCATATTATACCTGTGCCTAAGAACTGTTGCTGTGATAATAAAGACTGTATTGTGCTCATCCCAGGACTCTGATACTGAACATCCTTTCAACACATTTAGTCCTGTTTTGTTCCATGTAATTTTGCTCAAACGGAAGCATATAACCAAACTGGCATTTCAGCTGTGGTGTCTAAACAGATGGGGTGGAATCGGCTGATTCAGCTGTTTGTTCTTAGTGATTATCTGGCTCTTACTACCTTCTGCCAAAATCACATAGCAGATTGCAAGGCATTGAAAAGCCCTGAATCCTGTCACTCTCATCACAGTAAGTTTGTGAATCCTGTCATGCTCATCAGTTTATTTCAGTAAACAAGCTTTTGGCACCTTAAAAAACAGGATAGGACATGACAGGACAGGAGAGCAGAGAAAAGATAAGGAGTTTTTTAGCCCACAATGCTGTTTTGCAGTTGTTCATTTGAATTTTCCCAGCATCCGCAAAGCTAAGAATTCACCCAGTTAAATTCTCCCAGAATTACACCTTATTAAAGAGTACTATAAGAGCATATTTTCATGGTAATAAACAGCAAAATTCTTTTGTTGGTCTTAAAAAAATTATTTTGAAATGAACAGCTTGTTCAGCATTGCTGTTGTTTTTTTTCCACAAATGCCACTGCAATTGTGGTTTATATTTTCTGGTAATAATACAGTTTTAGCATTACATTCACCAACCACTTTAATAGGAACACCTGTTGCATGAATGAGCAGGGGGCTCATTCATGCAATTATCCAACCAGTCAATTATGTGACAACAACACAATGCAGAAAATCATGCAAATACAGGTCAAGAACTTGATGTTCGCATCCAACATCAGCAGATCTGAGGTCAGATCTGACATCAGCGATTTTGTTCTTGGTGCCAGACAGGCTGTAGAATAATAGTATTGCAGAAACTGGGATTTTCCTGCACAACAGTCTCTAGGGTTTACACAGAATGGGCAGCAGTTCTGCGGGCGGAAACGTAAGAGAAGTGATCAGAAAAGAATGGCCAGACTGGTTCAATCTGACATTAAGGCTACTGTAACTCAAATGACAACTCCTTATAACCGTGTTGAACAGAACCTACAACATGCTGAACATTGCAGTGGACAGCAGAAGACCACATCGTGTACCAAAGCTGTCAACCACGAACAGGAATCTGTTGCTAGAGTGGGCAAATACGCACCAAAACTGGACAGATTGGAAATATATCACCTGGTCTTGCCTGTTGGACAGGTAGGCTCAGTTGGGTTTTCTTCCTTCTCTCTTTCAACAACCAAAGAAAGTAAAATGCTACTTACTATTGACTTTATCAAAACAAAAGTTATTTTCTATGTAGAATTATATTTAAACAAAATGCACTTCACATGGTGTGAAGCAACTCACTGCTATAATGTGCAGTACTGGTAATCCCACATGCTGCACGACACATATTGGGTTTAAATATCACAATTAACGATTCATAATACTGGCATCACGATTCATGACTGGCAGGTAGTGCGTGATGATTCTTACCTGTGTCTTATTACTGCCAGTCTACTTATTTGTGTCTCTTTGTGCTTTCAGTGACCCCGTAATCAAGAGCGAGAGAGAGAGAGAGAGAGAGTGATATAGCTGGCAGAGCTTGCAAGACACACACACACACACACACACACACACACACACACACACACACACACACACATAGACATGCTAAGGAGCATGTACTTGAACGAAAGCTGCACAACCCCTTTTCTGTTTATTTCTCCTTTTTTGTTGAGTTTTTGGAAGTGTGCTGAAAAGCACAAACTGAATAAACGAGCCTGGAGCTCTGGTAAAATTCTGCCTGCCTCACAAGTCTTCCTCTACACCCTCACACACCGGGTTCTACACAGAGGTTTAATTGTAAACAAAATGTACTACAGGTTTACCATATCTTAAAAATAAATAAATATATATATAAATTCTCCCAACAATTTGACTGAATAAACAAAGTCTCAGACCTAGGAAAAATGATTGACTGAAACATAATGAGCTCTGTATCAGTGCCTGAGGCATCAATTTAACCAAAAATTGGCCAGCATGCTCTCTACATATTTTATGGGTAGCGCAGATTAGGACCTCTGGTGTTCAAACAGTGCAGTTGTATTAGATGCATAATTAATACAATGCTGATATACACAATGTGAATCGCACAATCAACAATCATCAAATTTATGCACTGCGATGCACTGTGCCACTATGTATCACTACACCCTACAAATAACTGATGTTAACTACATACTTGTCTAATTAGTCAAGTTAAATGTATACTCACCATCCACTTTATTAGGAACACATGTGCACCTGCACATTCATGCATTTATCTGATCAGCCAATCATGTGGCAGTAGTGCAGAGCAAACAATCATTCAGACACAGAACACATCAAAAATAAGAATGGGGGAAAAAATGTGATCTCTGTGTCTTTGAGTGGTGAGTGCACATTGATAGATTTTCATTTCACATTAATGAACACAAAACAGTTTCCATTTTCCATGATAGAAAGTGAGACCCCATCTTTAGAGATGAGAGCACTGCCAAAAGTTTACTAATGTGACATGATCGAGAGGGACAGGGCTCAAAACACCTGAGCAACTGTCAGTCATTCCAGATTCATATGTTAATTAGCTCATCTGTCAAGGAAAAAAAAGAATACTGCTTTTTGGTGCATTGAGTAATAACACATACTAGCAACATACTGTTATGTTAAAATGCAAAGCTCCTACACAAAATTCAGAAAGGTGCCAAATATGCATTTGTTAACAATAAAATAAAATAATAAAATACAGAAACTGACAAAACACACAAATTAATAAGATTACACTGAACCAAACGCTAGAGAAAAAAGATTTGTTTCAGTGAGGTTTTGAAACGATCAGCATCGGAAGACAACCTAATGTATACTGGCAAATCATTCCAAGATGCGGAGCAGCAACAGAAAAGGCACGACCTTTTAACTTCAAACGAAACCTTGGCACGGTCAGATTCAACCTATTTGAAGACCTTAAGGGCCTAGAACATTTCCAGTGGAGAAGAAAATCTGTTATGTATTGCGGAGCCTGGCCATTTAACCCTAATACACATACAATAAATCCTTAAACTTAACATGGTATTCAACCGGCATCCAGTGAAGTGAAGCCAGAACAGGCAAACTATGTTCCCTCATTCTAGTTCCAGTAAGAAGGCTGGCAGCAGCATGTTGTATCAATTGAAGGCAGGATAAAGAGGACTGAGCCACATCAAGGTACAGTGAGTTACAATAATCCAGCCTAGAGGAAATAAAAGTATGAATTACTATCTCCAAGTCCTTTACTGATAAAAACACTTTCAATTTCGCAATGGATGAATTGATTTATTTACCGAATTTAAGGCCGTTATAAAATATGAGCATGAGAATACACAGATAAAGGACCCAGATTGTTATTTATCTGTGTAATAGAAGCTGGTGGTCCAAAAACTACAATTTCAGTTTTAGATTTGTTCAGTGTTAGAAAACTGGCTGCCAGCCAGCATCTTACCTCCGTAAGACAGTTCAACAAAGAGGACATGTCAAAATTTTCCCCATGTTTCAAAAGGAGGTAAACCTGGGTATCATCCACATAAAAATTATAAGAAATGTTGTGCTTCTGAAAAATCAATCCTAAAGGGAGCAAATACAATGAAAACAACAGTGGGCCCAAAATCGATCCCTGAGGTACACCACACGTTAAAGGTATGGTAGAGGAAGAAAAACTCCAAACCTCCACCGACAATGTTCTATCAGAGAGATAAGAATTAAACCAATTCAATGTGGTACCTTGAATTCCTACACACTTACTCAAATGTCCAAGCAAGATAGCATGGTCAATGGTGTCAAAAGCTACACTGAGGTCCAGAAGAACCAGAATTCCACAGTTAACTGAATCCACAGCTAACAAAAGATCATTCAACACCTTCAGCAAAGCTGACTCTGTACTGTGATTTTGGCTAAAACCAGACGGAAACATATTTAGTTAATTTCACTTAGAAATACAGACAATTGACCGAAGACAACTTTTCCAATACTTTGGATAAAAATGGTAGTTTTGAGATGGGATGATAGTTATCAAAAATCAAAGGATCTGGAAATGCTGGAAAGCTTATATAAGCAATAGAAAGTTCTAGCTGTGTTTACAGAGGCTTATGATCTGCTTTCCACATTCAGTGCCTGTCAATGGAAATTAATTAAAAATGTACTTTCTCTTCTCATCCCCTTTGAAAATTCACAAAGCATGTAAGCTCATCTGATGCATCTAATGCAGACGTTTTCTCCTTATTAATGTCACTAAAGTATCTATTAAACAAACAGGCTGAAACTGCACAGTGAAGATGGTTACCTATTTAGAAATTAAAACCATTTTTGTCAGACTGACTACAAATTTCTGGAGTTCACATGTCTGCTTGTAATAGCCACCTTGATTTGAAATAAAACAGGATCTACCTAGTAAACAAGCCAAATGACAAGCCAGATTCCAGGCAAAAACCAGGCATAAATTCAGCTTAGTTGAAAAGCTACAATACATTCACCTGCACCAGATGAAAGAGTAGGCTGCTACAGTGCATTCACCTGGGTATTCACCCCCTTTGAACATTTTTATTTCCAAAGAATATATCTAACATTTGACACAAAGGTTAGTCAAACACAAAAGCAGACACTTGCTGGTTGCATAACTATTCGTCCCCATAGTAGAACAATGTTTGGCTGGAATTACAGTAGAAAGTCTTCTGGATCCTGATTTCTTTGCCCATTCTGCTTGGCAACATTGCTTAATCTCTGTCAGACTGAATGGAGACTGTTGGTAAACAAAAATTTTCAGATCTTTTCAATAAGATGAAAGTCTGGGCATGACAGACATCCTAAAACATCAGAGTTTTCCTTTTTAACCGCTCCAGTGTAGCTTTGGCAGTATGTCACTGTCTTCTTGGAAGATGAACATCCTTCCCAATCAGACTATAACAGGGTTTCATCTACAATTGTCCAGTATTTGTCTTGGCCTCAACCCTGACCAGTTACCCTGACCAGTTTCCCAGTTCATGCATCTCTACAATATGCTGCAACCACCACCACCACACTTCATGTGGTATTCTCAAGGTAATTAGCAGTGGTGTGTTTAAATTAAATGTTGTGCTTTTTTCCAAGACCAAAAACATGTTGGTTTTATTGTTTGTTTGGTTTTTTTTCCTAATAATGAGTACTCATAAAGCCCAGCTTTGTAGTGTGTCTGGTCTGAAGTTGTCTTGTGAACAACTTCTCCCATTTGAGTTGTTGATCACAGACAGCCTCCTATAAGCAGAGTGGCATCTAAATTTAATAATAGTAATTTTTAATAGTACTCTTCGAGATGTTCAAAGTTTTGGATATATTTATAACCAAACTGTCATATATCAAGGAGGTAACTCTGGAATTCAGTCCCTATCAGCCACTGCACTGTACTACAACATGTCACATGACCACCTGAATCACATTTCTATTAACGAGCACACTTATATATAGCCATTGTTTGCACTGCTTCTCTGTCTTTCATTTGTCTTAGACCACTGTGTTCCATGTTACCATGTTTATTGATCTTGTTAGTTTATGTTTAGTTTTTGCCACAGTATTATGCCAAGTTGTCTTAGTGTTTTTGTTTTGTTGTTTGTTTGTTTGTTTAACAAACTATCTGAAAATCTGCTATTGCTTCCGCCTAAACCATCTTTGAAACGTGACACAAACTCTGACTGATACCTTTCTCATGATGCTGTTTGTTTAGGTATATTCTCTATTAAACTCTGGAGCTTTTCAGGAACAGGCCTAGTTTGTCTCAGATCACATAAAACTTTCACTGCACACACATAGACACCACTGAAATAATTATGTAAATTCTGGTAACTGGTTGTTCCATAAGTAATTTAGGACTTTCACAGCACTATGGGTGAATACTTATGCAATTACATTTTTCCATTTTTATTTGTAAATAATTTTACAAACTATGTTGATTTCCTATCACTTCAGTATTATGAGCCAGTTTATATAAATTTATGTAGATTCATAACACAATTTTCCAAGTAAGTCCATTACAGTGCCAGGTTGTAACATCACAAAATGGAAAGGTTCAAGGGACTGTAATGTCCCCAATCCCAAAAGTGATAAAACTGTTCGATATTAGCACACACTAACAAGCACACAGCAAATATACAACAACTAGCTGGTTATTTAACTGAAGCCCCTATCACCAGAAGCCATAACCCTGCTGGATATTGGCACATCAATCAAAACCACTTTCTGTCCTGAGCTGGCACAGATGGCACAAAGGTACTGCCTCATGCACATGCACAGACAGTCAGAAGCTGTTTAACAACGGAGCTTATATTCATGGTGAGAACAATTCAATGACAAAATGCAGATAAGCTTCTATTTGTAACATCATTCTGCTTTATAATCTGCTTTTCCTAAAGATATAGAATGTCTCATGTAGTTTAGTACAATACAAGAAAAATAACATTCTGAAGCCATTATTGTAAAATCACATCAGTTGCTAAAATTACATTTAATATTAGTAAAAGTTGACAATTTTATTTCCCTTTTTTTATTATTATTATTATTATTATTATTCACGCTTATGTAGTGCTATCCCTTTGAAAGGACTTACAATTCAATGGTATTTTTTATCCCTAACTTTAATCTCATTAAAAGGTTGAAAAAAAATATATGCTCGTACTTGGTATTCAATATCCAGCACAATGTTTTTAAAGCTGTTATTATTTTGTGTTATTTCAGATGGTAACAGATGGTACTTCATCGAATGCATATTCGTTGAAAAGAACTTTGTATTCATTATAGATTGACAGTGATGTCTGATCCATACTGATCTGATAAGAAAGCTTCAGCAACTGCTCTTCACAAACTTCACTAAAAACCATTTTGCACAAGTAGCAGCTCACCTACAGGGGCAGGTGGGATGGAGCCCACCCATTTAACAAATGCTCATTTACATAAAGTCCTCATTCACAACTCCATACATGCCACTTCACGTAATTTCGCTTGAAGCAATGTCATTATTTAATGTTGTCCTGCACCATCAAAATGTGATTAATTTCATAAGTCTGGTAGTTGTATGTCATGTATGTCATTGTAAATGGTAACCAAACTATTGATTGTTATGACATTTTTCAGATCCACTTTGACAGGACTCATATAACCATGTCAAAGTAGCGCTTTAGTTTTGGTCCAATAAAGGAGTCATTGAGACTGCACTATTCAGAAGATGAAAAGATGAAGTGTTTATTACCTTGAACGACAAGAGAGGAGGAGGACTAAAGTAACACTTGACAAAGTGCCCAAGCTAAGGGAATGAGAAACAACAAGAAAATCTCTCAGCAATTTTTCCCATCTAAAGTCATTGTGGCCTTTGGAAAGAGAGGCCTTTCTGGTTCAAAACAGTCAGAGATTAATAATTCCAGTGAGGTGGAGTAAGTTTAGAGTCAAGGGGAAAGAGAGACTCAGAGTGTGGTGATTAATTATCAAGTGCAGAGACCCTAGCATTACTCTGAAAATATGAGGCCAGAATATCTATGAAGAAATGCAAATAAAATGGCATCAGAAATAAACATATATTTCTGTCCTTTGAGAAAAATCTACTTCAGTTTAATTGGCATCATATGCTTACAGACAATTCAAATGTTTTAACTAATCTGAAAAATCTGCATGTATGTGTCAAAACAAATACATTATGGCCTTGCCATCTCCCAGAATTAGTCTAAAAAATGTCTTTATTACTTTGGTTATGGGAATGAGAGTGTGGTGATGGATTGCTCAATCTATCTAATTCAGTTATGTGAGCAAGAGTGATGGCAGAGCCACAAGGCACATCATTTCCACAGTCGCTCAGTGAACTCTGCACCTACCTGGAGTAGAAATCCACTGAAACGACACAATAGCTCATTTTGAGGGGCGCACACTGCAAAAGCATTCTGTACAGTAAATTCTGTCAGAGGGTTAGGCAGTGCAGGCCGATCTATCTATCTGCAATTATACTTTTTTTTAATGATGCTGGGGAAAAGGAGGTAAGATTTAGTAAAACGCAGGCAGGGAAAAATTATAGATGAAGTTTATTTTGATTCACTACAATTATGCCAAACTAGACCGCTGCTGCTGCAGTGCTTGTAGTCTCGCAGTGTATTTATTCAACTGAATGAAAGTACTGCCAGACTGTACTGCACTGCAGCAGCTTCACATTAACAACACTCAACTTCAAACAAGTTAAAAGAGCTGCACTGTGTTGGTCATTAGCAATGTTACAAATCTGTCCTTTGCCTTCGGAGCCGGTCTTTGGTTAAAAATGGTATATGCTTGTAAATTCTTCATTTTTTCAAAATGAAAATCAAAGTAATCACACTTAACATAAAAATAGGTAATGCAAATTGCCAACTGTTTCTTGGATGTCTGATTAGACTGCTGAAACAGCCAGTAGGCTGATTTTTTTTTCAGTGTTCTTCAGTGTGACTCTGACGGTATGATCAGTGGGAATATTTTCTGGATTAGCGCTTTAAGAACCAGCCCTTGAACAATTAAATGCCTAACACTGCATGTATTTAAACAGGTAAGATTGTGGAGGTGGATGTGTAACACGTTCAAGAGCCGTTGTAAGTTGTTTGTTTTGCAATTATCTCTGTATCTTGCCAGGAAATGACAAGCGAACCTACTGAAAGCACTGCAAACGCTTGAATCTGCACCTGCTCCACAGTATTTACAATAAAGCCAGCAGGATTTAGAGCTAAGGCTAAACCAAAATTCTTTCAATAACAGAGCTATTTATCTAAAGTTTTTTATTTATGTACTGCATATGATTAATAATGGCAGAGCAGGGCAGAAGCAGGTTGGAATAAGTATCAGATGGTTCTCCTCCGTAGGGAGCTGGCTACAGTGCTCCACTGTTGACAGTGTTATCGGCATACAGCCCTGTGCATTTCACAGCTGCTCATAGATAAGTTTGGGCCATGACAAATGAAATGCAGTAGGAGGGAGAAAGAGAGAGGGTGGAGAGAACCTTCAATACCATGCAGGCCCATATTCAGTGCAGCCAAAGGCTTTTTTCTAATAAATCACTGCGGAGGAGGAAAAATCACCTTAATTTCTTATGCCAGCGACAACACACAGGGACCACAGGCTGGCACAATGCACTAAAGTGTTTGAAGATCAAACCCGCTAGATTACATTTCATCCTAAAAATGGATGGATGGTTGAAAATTGTGGAAGCGCACCGTCCGTGAACCATAGCTGCTCAGTCAATATGCATATTAAAGTCCTTTGAAAAATTGTCTCTTTTTATTATTTTAATGCCATGCCATGAAAAGGAGATGATGAACAAGTACAAAATAGCCCTTAATTAAAACTGTAGACTTCACTTTCTCACCTCAGCACAGCTGTTGCTCAGGTGTGGACTGCAGGTCTGTTTTACTCTCTGATTATGATCTAATCAATCATCGTGGTGACAACTCAGTCTGAGGAGGCTCACAGCATGGTTCCTTCTGCTTTGTTTAAGGCTGGAGCAACCTAGCCTGTCACAACCCCTGTTGGTTGATAGAGACCCTTCTATTATCAGTGTGTGCATGTGTGTGTGTGTGTGTGTAATCTCGCCTATGATTTGCATCTGCAGTGAAGCATTTAGAAGTGTCAGGAATGGATATTTTCCGGTCTGTGTGAATAAAGGGCAGCATATGTCAATGTCACACACTGCAAGATGACCATGAGGGCAGCTTAATATTTCTAGGACTGAGGTATGTACAGTGCCCTCCACTAATATTGGCACCCTTGGTAAATATGAACAAAGAAAGCTGTGAAAAATTGTGCTTTTGTTTACAAAAATTCACAAAAATACTCTGCTCTCATGGATATCAAACAACTGCAAACACAACACAGGTTTGTAAAAAATATATATATATATATGAAAAATGAAAAATTGTCTTTATTGTTTATCCTTTTGATATTGTGTTCAACAAATACACAAAAATTCTCTGCTCTCATGGATATCAAACAATTGCAAACAAAATACAGGTTTATCCAAATATCTTTGTTAAATATACGTGTGCAACAATTATTTGCACCCTTATTAATTCATATGCGAAAAATATATTTGAAGTATATTCCCATTGATATTTACATTTTTTTTAGTACACATGCGTGACTAGGAACAGGAAATTGTTCAAATATGACTTATTGTTTCACAGGGGTATAAATATGAGGTAACACACAGGCCAAATTCCCTTAGTCATGCATAACAATGGGTAAGACCAAGGAATATAGCTGTGATGTGCAGCAAAAGGTTGTTGAGCTTCACGAAATGGGAAGTGGCTATACGAAAATAGCACAAATATGAAAAATGCCCATTTCGAACATCAGGGCAATAATTAAGAAGTTCCAGTCAACTGTAAATGTTATGAATCAACCTGGAAGAGGACGTTTGCCTATATTGTCTCAACGCACTGTGAAGAGGATGGTTCGAGTGGCCAAAAAATCTCCAAGGATCACAGCTGCACTGTTGCATCTTGGGTCAGAAAGTCTCCAAAACTACAATCTGAAGTCACCTACATCACCACAAATTGTTTAGAAGGGTTTCAAGAAAAAAGCATCCACTCTCATCCAAAAACAAACTCACGCATCTTCAGTTTGCCAGACACTACTGGAACCTCAAATGGGATCGGGTGCTATGGTCAGATGAAACCAAAATAGAGCTTTCTGGCAATAAACACCAGAGGTGGTTTTGGTGCACACAGAGAGGTAGCCATATGGAAAAGTACCTCATACCCACGGTTAAATATGGTGGTGGCTCTTTAATGTTTTGGGGATGTTTTTCTGCCAGAGGTCCTGGACATTTTGTTAGGATACATGGCATCATGAAATGAAAACCTGGCTGCTTCTGCCAGAAAACAAAATGGGCCGTGGTTGGATCTTCCAGCAGGACAGTGATCCAAAACATACATCAATATCAACACAAAAATGGTTTACTGACCACAAAATAAAGGTCCTGCCATGGCCATCCCAGTCCCCTGACTTGAAACACATAGAAAACGTGGGGTAAACTGAAGAGGAGCATGGACCTCAAAATGTGAAGGATCTGGAGAGATTCTGTATAGAGGAATGATCTCAGATACATTGCCATGTATTCTCCAACCTCATCAGGCATTATAGGAAAAGACTCAGAGCTGTTATCTTGGCAAAGGGAAGTAGCACAAAGTACTGATTAAAAGGGTGCCAATAATTGTTGCACACCTATATTTAACAAAGATATGTATATTTTTTTATAAACCTGTGTTCTGTTTGCAATTATTTGATATCCATGAGAGCAGAATATTTTTGTGTATTTTTTTAAAAAAAGAACAAAAGGTTAAACAATAAAGACAATTTTTCACAACCTTCTTTGCTCATAATAACCAAGGGTGCCAAGATTAGTGGAGGGCACCATAGTTAATTGTTGGGTCTTGCTTCCTTGTGATTGAAGGATTATTACAGGCTGTTCTTAAAGTCACAATGTGATACTGAAGGACTCATTTTTTTCCCCCAACAAATCCCAAAACAACAGTTGAAACTCTCTGAACAGAGACTGATGAATCTGCTGCAAGCATGTTAATTCTCTTCCACTGGTGTGATTCAGGGACCGGAACTCCACACCTCCGGTGCTTATGACAGATTGGGCGGTAGAGCTTAAATCATAGGCTAATGGGCCTCTTATGGAGGAACCTGAGCCATGCATCTGGCGCGGCGTGTGGCTCATGAGCTGCTTCATCTGTTACAATCTGCGGAGTGTGGCTATATACACACATTAATGCAGAAGTGGGAAGAGTTGTTGCAGCCAGAGGAGTCGAGGACGAATTTACAACTTCCGTTTTGCCAGGTGCACCTTCTCACCACCGTGCTAACGGATTGCTGTGCTGATAGCTGCAATCCCATGATTCATGGCTCTCAGCGGGAAAAGCTGGCATGTGGCCATCCCAGGAGGCTTCACACAATATTGTATCAGAGTAACACAATACTGATTCACATGCACATATGGGACATCTGAGGCAAGTTTTAGCCTGTACTCCATGTAAAGAGTGGCTGTTGAACAAACTGAAAACATATTCTAAAAATTGCTGAAGGCTGATTAGTAAAAGTGGGGGGACATTTATGTTAACTAGAATCAGTCCTGCACGAGTTTAGCCGTAACATAGCAGGTCACCCTGGTTTGTCATCTCTTTTAACATAAACTGAAGCAAACTACCATAACTTACTGAGAGACTTGCACTGTAGGACATCAAAGTAATTAACCTTCAGATCATAGGAGCTGTGAGTAATACATAAAGCAAGAGGATGATGAAAGCTAAAGGATGATTTTTTTAAAGCACATCTTTCTCTCAAGCATCTTCATATACGCCCGTCAGTTCTGCAAGTTCTCCAAAGATATCTGGTCATGGTTATAGGTCAATAATCCCCGGTGGACTGTGGTAAGTATTAATTACAGAGTATTTTTAGTCTCTCCTTCCTTTCATGATGGAAAGGTTACTCCAGGCTGTTCGTGATGAGTGTGTAATTTTCTTTCAAGTATCCTACCACACAGAAAAAGTATGCAGAAACTATTTAAGGTCTATTTAAAATTGTAGCTAGATCTAAAAATTCCACTTGTTATAGAGAAAGTCTATGATAAAATATAACCAATATCAAAATATTGAGCAGCTTAATATTAAAATGCTGATAAAGAATCCACACCATGTGTATTTGACGTAAAAAATAACTCAAGTTTCTAAAAGGAGAGTAAAAATTGCATGTACTCCTCTAGGACAGGATGTTTATTCTGAACCAGGAAGTGCCTTACTGCCTTGCTCTAAGGCAAAGAACAGACTGGGGTCAATTGGAGTGCCATTCACTGCCATTAAATGGGAAAACAGCAGGCAATACTCCCTGAGTATGTCGCACTCAGTGGCACACAGCATTTAGCAGCAGGATGTGGAGTAAATGGAAGAGGTTTGAACAGAGGTAGAGAAAATGTCAGGGCAGTGTCACTCACTCAGTCTATCAGTAAGGTAGGAGGAGGGATGTTCAGCTGTACTGAGGCCCTTCCTGCATTCTTATTTGAACGAGAAATGCCCTATAAAACCTAGCCATTATTTGTTATTAATCAGTCAGACCAGCGTTACGTTCAACATCAAGCTCAAGTGCTCACTGGGTTGTATAAGACTATACTGTATAGTAGCCAAAAAGATAGAGCAGTAATGGACTTATGAAACATCGGCCATCCAGACTTGCATACCTTTTTTTTTTTTTTCCTCCATAACACTGTTGAACTCTTGTTTCAGAAGCTGTGGATTAGTTTTCTATAACAGCACCACTCTGATATTAGTTTCTGCTGTAACATACGTGATTTATATTTATGTGCTGGTTCTAATACATTTCTGTAGCTAGGGTTGCACAATGCGTTGAAACTTCAGCAATATTTTTTATTCTAAACATAAAAAAGCATTCTATTTCAGAACTTTCAATACTTTCGTTTCTTTATTTCAATATGGTGGCTTACTCGTTAGCACCTTTGCTTTGAACCTCAGGGGGTTGGGGGTTCAATTCCCGTCTCTGTCCTGTGTGCACAGAGTGTGCATGTTCTCCCCATGCGTCAGGGTTTCCTCCAGGTACTCCGTTTTCCTCTGAGTCCAAAGACATGTGTAAGTGATACAGAAAATGGATGGATGGTTGGATTTCAATACGGTGATGTTGTGTCCTCTGGAAACATTACACATGCTGCTAATCAAGAATGTGCAGTGACGCAAACAACATACATTAATATGTGATTAATGTTCAAATCCACTTTCCTTTCACATCCCTGCAGCTTCTTGGAGAGATGGGGTCAAGAAGAGCGGTGCATGCATATTTGGCCTAACTTATCTCCACAATCTTAGAAAAGGTTGTAGCACAGCAGCTATGCTCGTACCTACATAGGAATAACATTCATGAAATGTATTAGTCAGGATTTAGGCTTCATAATAGCACAGAGACAGCGCTGGCTGAAGTGGTAAATAACCTACTAATGGCCTCTGATCAGGGTTGTGTCTCCTTGCTTGTGTTGCTTGACCTTATAGTGCAGGTTTTGATACCACTGATCATAGTATTCTCCTTGGTAGACTAGAAAATGTTCTTGGCATTAAGGGACCGGCCCTCTCCTGGCTCAGGTCATATTTGACTGATCATTATCAGTTTGTAGTGACTTCTCTGTGCATAAATTTGGTGTTCCATAAGGTTCTGTTTTAGGCCCACTTCTCTTTACCTTATATATGCTACCTCTGGGTAAAATTATTCGTAAACATGGCTTTAGTTTCCACTATTATGCTAATGACACACAGTTGTATGTTTCAGCAAAGCCAGATGACAGACACCAGCTTAATAAAGTTGAGGAATGTGTAAAGGACATTAGGCACTGAATGCTTATTAACTCCCTTTTACTTAATTCTGACCAGACAGAAGTACTTCTATTAGGACCACAAGCAGCTAGAAGTAAGCTTTCTGCAGCAGTAAAAGACCTTGGGGTGACTTTTGATTCCAGTCTTTCATGATAACTTCAGATTTCTGTACTTGGCTGAGTGGAGTGGAACCTTATGTGGTCTACTGCTGTTGTAGCCCATCCACCACAGGTTTCAATGTTTTGTGCATGCTGAGATGCTTTTCTGCTCACCACAGTTGTGAAGAGTGCTTATTTGAGTTACTATAGCCTTCCTGTCAGCTCAAACCAATCTGGTGATCTGTCTCTCAACAACAACCATGTCTCAGTTAAAGTCACAGAGATCACACTTTTTCCCCATTCTAATGTTTGATGTGAACATTAACTGAAGCTCTTGACCTGTATCTGCATGATTTTATGCATTGCAGTGCTGCCACATGATTGGCTGATTGGATAACTGCATAAATGAGCAGGAGTACAGGTGTTCCCGTAAAGTGACCAGTGAGTGTATATTATCATAGTAACATGTACTGTTTGGGAATCGTTCTAGATTTTGAGCAATTTATTCAGTCGATGGAAGTAATTTGCATCCAGGATTGGGTTGCCATGTGCTCTTAAATTCATAATTACCAGCCCTGCCTTCTCTAGATTTCCCATGTTCACAAGTGTCAGGATTGCCTATTGACACTTCACAGACATAAAAGATGAGTTTAAGGGTTTGCGTTGCAATGTGAAATGCAACAGACCATACGGTTCTCGAAGCATTGCCTGACGGTGGAAACAGGACAGTGGAGGAAGTGTGTGTCAGGGGAGATCCACATAGAACTCAGGAGAAAGTACTGCACCATGCTATCAATAACACTACTGCACAAGCAGATGGCCTTGCTCATTAAACAAGCACCAAATATTGGATATGAGAAACGAAAACAGGAGGATTAGCTCAATATTGTTTAGAAAATGCCTCCCTGTTCGAGCCAAGCAGTCTGACGAGTGATGGGTCATGAAATATGCAGTGTGAGTGCTTTTTACTCTATTCCGTTCATGATTATCGCATACACTTTTAAAATGCCATGCTTAACATGATATTCTGTTTATGAAAAAAAACTAAGGAAAACCAGTGTGTTAATATCTACAGCAGATAAAACATCAGTGCAAGGATAATATGTATTAATCAGCATGATGTAATGACGTTGTAATCACACCACAAGCCTTGCTCCCTTAAGGAAAGAACAGTAATATGAAATTACTCCTCTACTATAATATAAATGCCAAAGCGAGTCTGTGAAAATGAAAAGGCCAGGATAATTTCAGGTCGAGAGGCTATTTATATTAGGTTCCAGTCAGAGTGGCATATTCTGTGAAAAATTCTGAAATCAATAAAAAAAATTCCTGAAAAGAAAGTTAATGGTACCAGGTGTGAGAACCCCTGCCAAACCTGTGACGGAACAGTCAAGTAAAGACAGAGTGATATTGAAAAGAGATAGAGATTGGAGTTTTGTGGAATGAGAAATCTGATATGACTGAATTCTCAGCATGGACATAAATCAATAAGGGTATATTAAATACCTAAAGATTTTATTTGTGATAGGCCTGTTGGGCAGTGTAGCCCTCATGATTGTAGAGCCAATTTCTTTTGTGTAATTTATTACAGACAATGGCATTTAAATGTACATTTCAAAGAGATAATCAATGTCAGGTAATTACATTTGAAACAGATAACTTCCAAAAGCTTGCACGCATAAATGACATTTCACACAAATGACTGAACAGAAGGCAGAGCAAATTCACAGCTTTCTGCTCTGCTGACAAGAATATTAATTATCTGTGCAGTGCAAAAGAACATGGAGTGGTCACACACAAGCAGCATAAATACTAAGTACAAAACCGTGACTTATCTTACATAGTACAGGATATTGTATGCAGGGCGAGAATGCAATTAAATAATGTCTGAGCCATGCTATTAAAGAAAATTATTCCAAACCTTCTGACCAATCAGATTCAAGAATTTAACAGTGCTGTGGTACTAAAATAAATTAATTGCTAAAATATCATTAAATATTACATATTGCATAAATGTAAAAAAAAATAAAATAAATTATGTAAAGGAAAATAAGCAGATGATTAGGCTATATTAATATTTGACATAAATGTATATATTTAATAAATGTTACTTCTTCCATTGCTAATGTATTTGTTTCCTTAATCACTGATTTTTGTATTAATTAATTTTCTCTTTCTTTCTTTCTTTCTTTCTTTCTTTCTTTCTTTCTTCATTTATTTATTTGCTTCCTTGTCCTTCTGATAATGTGGGGTCTGTCCAACAAAAATGTCATGATGTCTCCTTGTCGGTTGTTGCTTGGTGCTTCTTGTGTTGCAGTGTGACAAGAGAAATAAAAAGGCAATTGTAGAATTGTGCTACTTTAATTTCTTTTGGTCAGCCCTTGACATTGATGAAGTTGCTCTGAACTTCTGGTTGTTGAAGTGATAAAACTACAAGAAGACATCAAAATTGTTTCTCCAACCTTTTAGAACACACACAAGATTAAGTGGTTAAATAAATGGCAAAATCCTTTGTAACTGACAGTTGGATCAATGTTATGCGGTGTGTTATTTGACCATTTAATGCATGTTTCTGTGTGATAATTATACATGTTTTTGAATGTAATGAGAGTTGTTTCATTTACTTGGTTATACAGAAACTACAGTTTCGAGCTTGATGAGTGTGTCCATTCAGGTCACGATTTTCCAGCAGACAATGGATCATCTCAAATTGTGGCCAAATTACATCAGAACTAAATTATATCTGTAAATTAAGGTTACTTAATTCCAGACCAATGGGATTAAGAATTCCCCAGCTTGTCAGACAAAATCTGATAGAAAATCATGCTTATCAGCAGTACATGGTGTTAAACTTTAATCACATTATGGGCAGATACTATGAGCAGAGAATATGAACCTTAGAATATAAAGGAGCTAGAAATGGAGGAGACATACAGGAGAGTCCAAGATCCGGCTACAAGTATGTATATCAGACATTAGAGGAAGAGACTTGTGATGTTATTCTCTACAGGTTTCTCTAAACATTAAATATGAAGGTGAAAATATTAAATATGAAGTTGGACAAACTGTACTACTAAAGAAAGCTTTCATTGCTTGACAAAATATTGAATTAATATAAAACTACACTGTGTCCTCATATGATGAAACTATTACTCATTGAATGTTTCATTCATTTCATATATTAACTTTCATCATTTTCATGAAGGGTGCTGATAATTTTCAAGTTGACTCATATTTATTTCTATTCTTGACTGTTATGCCTGAATGTGCACAGTAATGTATAAAAAAATAGGTTTTAAATAGTTAAATACTTTCAAAATGTCATATAATAATATATACATCATTTTGTAAAGCAAAGAAATTAATTATACTCAATTATTTATTGTCATTTATTCTTTTTTTATCAAGTTAGTCGCTGACGTGCTATCTAAGCTTGCATCTTAATGTAATAAGCCATTTGTCACTCTAAACACATTCCTGAAATTGTAACATAAATAAATAAATAAATAAAAAAGCTGTCCACTGCTTAAAGCAGATGCAAAATATTCTGTGGGGATCAGCAAAAATACTCTCAAAACCCAGACCTGATGGCACTAGCACAATGTTTATGTGCATTAGCATAGACATTTGCACATATAAAAGCACATGCTTCATGGTCCCAGCAAAAGGTTACTGTAACAATCCAATAGCTTTTTATGAGCTGCTGATCCAATTCAAGACTGGAGACAGGCAAGTTTCATCCCAAAGGGACCTGCAGCAGTGCTGCACTTTTGTCATTTATCATCCATGTTTGGTGGGGCTAATTTTTTTTTCTTTTTCTTACCTGTTCTTTCCCAAAAAAAAGTTTTTAGTCAAGCTTCTAAAAGTCATCAAAATCCAGAGCCCTGGAGAAACCCATCCATCAAAGAGCCCCACCATGGAGACAGAAGAGAGGAAATTGCTCCAGTATCACTCCATAGCGGGAGTGTGGTTTCAGCTACATCTCCAGATGGAGAACACAGGACCCTGCCCTCTGGGTGCTGAGCTGTGAAATTTCAAACACTGACCTGAGCAATATCTTAGGCACCCTACCATACAAGTGAAATCTAACTAACAGGACCAGGCAACGAGGAGGTCTAGATTCAAAAGACACCATTTCAACATTCTGTTATTAAGGCGAGCAAGCTGAACGCAACATGCCTTCACATATAAAATGAAATATTATAGTTCTGATTTATTCATAACCTTCAAGAGTGGATTCCCTACTGTTACAGACCGCAATTCTTTTACCCATATACAGATGGATGCGAATTCTATACCTCCAGACTTCTCAAATCCTGTGACTAATATTGGTCTTGTTTCATAAGAGAAGTGAAAATATTTACAAACACATTTAATCATTTTCTGCAATGGAACTCATTATGAGTGAGTGCTATTACAGAAAGAATCCTAATGCTAATAAAGTAAATAATCTGGATGATCTAAACATAATAGTTTTATTCAAGAAAAATGCAGTGATCCAGAGAGTTTTAGGAAGTGTGGTATGAATTTATAGACCAACCAATAGGTAACTGTGGCAAAGCATTAAAACATATGTACATAAATTTTAGGAGAGCAACTATTTGTATGCACGACATGGCGGCTGTCTGAGTGGGTTCCCACGATCGAGGATCTCCGGTTTCTTCCCACCTCCCAAAAACATATCAATAGGTGGATTAAAATTGTTAAATTGCCACTGGGTGTGAATGTGTGTGTGCATGGTGCCCTGTAATGGACTGGCTTGGAAAACATTGCCTGGTCTTTTTCCAATCCACAACTATTCAGTTTCAGTGAAACTCACTGTAGCCTCAGATTCCTGTTCTTGGCTGAGAGGTATGGAACCTGATGCGTTCTGCTGTTGTAGCAAATCTGTCTCAAGGTTCAACATGTTGTGTATTCTGAGATGCTTTTCTGCTCACCACAGTTGTTGGTTATTTGAGTTACCAAACTGACTCTTCTTCAAATGGAGAAGAATCCATTTGGTAAATGGACTCCTTTCTGTTGCGGTCAGAGAAGTGCTTTCCCTCCCTGATTGCCAACACAGAGAGCATGAGGAGTAATTTCTTCCCACAGGCCAATCAGGCCATCAACCAGGATAACACATAGTACTAGAGCTTGGACTTATTTGCACAACACCCACTAACTCAGCCTGATGTTGCACAGCATGTCCTGCACAGAGAACTGAACATATCTGCACCTTATTCAAAATACACTCATACTGTTTCTTTGTATCTCACATAATTTAAAAAAAAATATTTCTATAGCTTTCCTTTTCTACCTGTATAGAAGTAAACTCTGGGTCATGAACATACTTTTTTTGCCTATTTGTGACATAAAAATAGAATTTCACTGCATGTCGTACTGAGCATGGTTATGTATGTGACCAATAAATTTTGAATTTGAGTTAACATATCCTTCCTGTCAGCTAGAAACAGTCTGACCATTCTCCTCTGTCCCATCTCATCAACAAGGCATTTCCATCTGCAGAACTAGTGCTCACTGGATGTTTTTTGTTTTTCGTATGATTCTGTGAAAACTGCTCTGATGATTTCCATGAGATCTGAAATACTCAAACCAGCCCTTTAACAACCATGCCACGGTCAAAGTCACTGAGATCACGTTAGTTCCCCGTTCTGATGTTTGATGTGAACATTAACTAAAACTCCTGTATAATTTAATGCGTTGTGCTGTTGCCACATGACTGGCTGATTGGATAATTGCATGAATGAGCAGGTGTACAGTTATTATTAAAGTGGCTGATGAGTGTATGTGGTGGTTTGGGAAAAACTGTCAGATGCCATTGTGGCTAAATTCTGGAAAATAGCTCAAAATGACAAAGAATTTTTCTGCCAAAGATCAAATTGGGTAAGAGGCCATTTTAACAAGCACTGCATGACCAGCAAAACAGAGGACAACACTTACACACTCTTTATTGATTAGAGCTGATAAAGTTTTTAAAAAATTTAAATTACCTAACAAGACAAAAGTCAACACAATGGAACTGACTGAATAAATCAGGAATTATTTTCAGTGATCAGTCAAGTGAAGAGACGATGATAGAGGCTTGCGCTTGAATGCCGCAAGTGACTTTTACTTCAGGTGATGAGACAGAGACTGATGTGGATGAGGCTGATATTCAAAGTAAGAAGTGTAAACTTTGGCAGTAATGTTTTTTTATATAAATGTAGACTTAGCTCGGTTGTCTTTCAGTGAAATTTCGACTGAAATCTTGAAATGCAATTTTCTATTTTTTCACATTTAGGGCTACTGGACTTTAAAATAATAACTGACATATGTGCAGATATTGCAGTACACCAATTTCATATTTCAACTATATCTAGTTTTCCAACCACACATACGGTAGAAAATAAGCACAAACACTACATCATCATTTAACAAGCGTGTTCTAATATATATTGACATTTATAAATCCAATGCATTCACAGTGTAATTCAACCTGAAGCTAAGTTTAATCTATGTCCATAGAAATGGTCATTCAATAACAATTGATTAGTACAACATTTAATTTCATAACTCTGAGATATAAAACTAGTTATTTAGTTTTAAAATACCTTGTAAAAAGAAACCAATATTCAACAGAAGAAAAAATTTGCTTAGTATAGAAAAAGTAGATCTGTTTACATGTGGACGGTCTGTCAACTGTCTGATAATGCATGCCTCTAGGGTGTACTCTCACAAAAAAAGTGTCTGAGTAGTAGCATAGTCTCTCTATCATCACCCTGGCGTCTCTTCCCAACAAAGCCTCCCGCAGTGGGAGATGTAATTTCAATCTCCCCGTGCGCTTTCAGCCACTGCAACTCTCAAAGCAAACAGAGAGTCAGGGAATGTTCACAGGGAAAATCAGTGGTAATCAGGCAGGCTGGTGCTCTCTCAGCCATTAAAACTACTCGCTAAGAGAGCCCCAGCCCACAAAGCCTAATATTTGATTGCATCTGAGTGCAGAAGGAGCTTTCATTTAAAAAGTGTACAATTCCTAAGATTAACTCATAGGAATTCTGCCACACAGACGGACATTCAATGCATATTTATTAGGCCAACTTCTAAACCAAGTGAAATGCCAAGGACGTTCTCGTCACATGTCGATAGTTTCATTTCTCTCTTTTGGTCTGTTATCTCTGTAGATCTGCATCTGGACTTATAAGACAGGCCTCCAGATAAACAACACTGTAAATCAAACCAATATACAAACAACACAGCATATTCTACAGGCAAGGGATACTGCAGGACAATTTAGTTCAGCCAAAAGTATTAAATAAGACTGAGAGGAAAGGTATCCATGGACTCTATAATAAGGTGTAAGTGTGCGCTATAAGGTCCATTTCTCCGCTAATTTTTCAAGAGAAGCGATTTTTGGGTTTCTTGAGAGGCTAAGAAGAGCTGTAAAAAAGTGGTGTTCTTGTAAAGCACTTGCTTTCTTTAATTCACTGTCTAATAATAAATACTAAAAGCGTCTATAGGGAGCTCATTATCAAGGCCGGTTTCTTTGAGAAACATGTATGCTCTCTTTCAGCAGATTAATAGAAAAGACCAAAGTTAGTGAGCATCTAGGGATAACACCAAGTCTGATTTTTTTTTTATTGGATGCAGGGTATCTGCAGGTATCAGCACTTCAAATGTAATACTTTTTAATACCATATTCAAGACATATCCAAAAAAAAAAAAGTAAGACCTACACGTCATTTCAATAATGCTACACTATAGGGGGCAGTGGTGGCTTAGTGGTTAAGGCTCTGAGTTACTGATCGGAAGGCCTGTATATGTGACCAATAAAGATTCATTATCATTATCATTATACATCAGTAATAATGGATTGTGTTCATGCATATACAATACATCCATTTCTGGGTTTAAGTAAATTCTATAGAGGTATACGGGAGATATATAGCAAATATTCTTTTTGCATTACCATTTGCTCAAAAAGTAGAAAGAATCCAGTATTTCCTTTCCATGACTTTCCAAAAAAGGAAAAATATAGAGATAGATGGATTACATCAGTCATTAAAGAAAAAGATGTCAAATTTACCATCACTCCTTCAGCAGCTGTATTAGAAACCCCCTTGCTGCAGTATTTACTAGTACTAATAATATATAGTAATATAACTATTGTAATATATTTCTGACTTTTTTGCATGTACTAGTAATAGTGTTTACTAGTACTAGTAATATATAGTAATATAACAATAGTAATATATTTCTGACTTTTAAAACCAAAGTGAATCTGGCAAATGTTGTCTCTAAATGCACGTTATAAGCGACTCAAACTCACAGCACAGACAGAGATGAAGTTGGTGTGGAGCGGCATTTACTGTGAAGTGAGCCGCTCTAAAACACTGATGAGTCGCACACACAGTCATTTCAAAAGGCAACAAAAGAAAATAAAATCTAAACGGTGTCAGTTCTTTTTGGTGTCAGTTCAGTTGCCATTTTTAAGACCTTAGAATGATGGATTTAAGACCTTTTAATGCTAATTAAGGCCTTATTTTTACATTAAGGAATTTAAGATATGTAAAGACTTTTTAAGGATCCGGGAACACCTTGTGGACAAGAGCTAGCACATGACATTGTTGCATTATTTTGCTGAATACAATGAAAAACTTTATTCATAAAGTATTCACTAAACTAACATCTTAATGCTGAAATGTAAAGCAACACCATTCAATATGTGTTATATTCATGTCTTGTCTTTAAATGCAAGCCTTCAACATGAAGCCTCAAGTTAGGGACTCAAACAATGCAGCTAAAATCCCATGTACTGCACATTCAAGCCCAAGAACAAGCAGTGCAGCTGTAGAAAAGTATGAGTTTTTGTTAGTGTTTTTTCTGCAGATGGAAAAAAAAGATCGCAAACAAGGGTGGAAAATTGCGAATCGACAGAAAGTTAATCAATTTTTCAGATCTTTTTGATCTTCAAGTGGCCTCCGTTGTAGCAAAATGAGGTCGACGTATCAGCCTAATATGAGTTTTATCACAGCGTTGAACTGCCTCTTCTGTTGTGGCTGACCTTCACAGGCAAGTCCAACACAAGTTTAATATAAACTGAAATAAGAAGGCTTTTATAAACACAATTTCTAAATAATTTTTGTGGTGCTAGATTTATGAATCAACATTTCATTTAATGTCTGTATAATTTTCTGGGAAGATCTTCTTCTAATGCCAATGGAGAATGATCATTTAAGAAACACGTTCTCCATAGATACACCGGTAAGCCAAACCATTAGAAACAATGACAGGTGAAGTGTACAACATTGATTTTCTCATTTCAACGGCATGTGTCAAGGGGTGGGATATATTAGGCAGCAAGTGAACAGAATAACCCTGTATTTTCACTGCACAACCCTGTATTTTGTCTACAACAGCTTCACTCTATGGCAATAAATTAGTCATTAGACATTCACTGGAACTGTGTTTCCAACCAAGACACTTTGAAGCATGCAAACCAGTGCCAAATAGAAGATAAGACTTCCAGAATGAAGAGTACCAGGCTGGGACTAAAGCCAGAAAATCATTAAGGTGAATTTGGGGACATAGTGAAAACCTTGTCCTGATAAATCCTTGTCCTTTTGACATCCATAGCCCCTGACTCTGCAAGTTTTTGACTTTGGTTGGAGGGATTTTTCCACGACAGAAGCAGGAAATATGAGCAAGCATAAGGATCTGAGCGACTTTGACAAATTGTGATGGCTAGACGACTGGGTCAGAGCATCTCCAAAAAGGCAGGTCTTGTGGCATGTTCCTGGTATGCAGTGGTTAGTACCTACCAAAAGTAGTCCAGGGAAGGACAACCGGTGAACTGGCGACAGGGTCATGGGCGCCCAAGGCTCAATGAGGCGCATGGGGAGTGAAGGCTAGTATATCTGCTCTGATCCCACAGAAGAGCTAGTGTAGCACAAATTGCTGAAAAGGTTAATGTTGGCTATGATAGAAAGGTGTCAGAACACACACTGCATCACAGCTTGCTGTGTATGGGGCTGTATAGTTACAGACCAGTTAGAGTGCCCATGCTGACCCCTGTCTACAGCCAAAAGCACCTACAATGGGCGCATGAGCATCATAACTGGACCATAGAGTAATGGAAAATGTGGAGTGGTATATGATTTTATTTTGCAGCTCAGTACATCAATGTTTTTGTCTGGGCTACTGGAGCAAAAAAAAAAGAGAAAAAAAAAACAGTGCACCTTTTATTCTTATCTGTGTTTGTATCTATTTAGAACATATCTGTCTACTCTAAACTACGTTTTCATATTACGTTATACCACTAGTATACGTACTCTCCTGATACGTGAGCTTGTTACCAAACTAAAAGATCATTCTTCATACCATCCCCCAGTCCAATAAGCTGTCAGCAAAGCGGGGTGTGATAACAAGTTAAACTCCTAAATGTCTATGACTCCATGGTGAACCGTGAAGTTTCTACTGACTAGCAGTACAAATAAAAATTGCTCTTGCGATTTTTATCACAAACGCTGTTACTGAAACAAACGTCAGGAATTTAAGCCTTTGGGTCTATTTAAATGATTTAAATCTATTTAAATGATTGCTGAACTGCTGATTAGTATCATTAAATTTGTATTAATTTCGAAAGCTTTTAACATCCTGATTCAGATCATTTGTTACACTCGGAACAATAGGAAGAAGCCACATGGACATACACCACCACTGTAGACTACCAGAATATTAATGACGCTTTGAACCCTCAAGCTTGTAATGAAGATTCATGGATTTAATATGCCAGTAAGCGTTCCCAGACATATGATTACATATTACATTGAGCTCTTTCACTGTTATTTTTCTAAAGTGGCAACTAACCATGACCAGTTCAGAAAGACTATGGCATACAAAAAGTACAAACTAAAATGAACACTGCAGGATTTATTTCCTCATTCCTGTTCAATCCTGCAATTGGACTCTGTTTGAGTAATTAACACTGTAGGACATATTTGGCTGTATATATTTACTGAAAAAGTACAAGACATTAAGGTTTTTTTTTTTAACAAAAATGATTGTCAAACTGACTAGCTTAAAAGTCATTATAGCTACAGCATGTCACAGTATGACATAGCTATCCTTACATACATAATTTACAAATTGCATATTTCAAATGTAGAGAAATGTAATCAAATCTATCACAGAGTTGCTGACCAGGAGAAACTCACTGCAGTGCACAGTTATCCACCAAAGAGTCTACCATGTCGAGTTCTAAGAAATCATTGTGTGCTCCAGCTAAAAACATACCACATATGCAACATTGTCTTCATGCAAACAATGCTCTTGAGCACAAAGGCTTCTAAGCAGTCAACAGGTGCTAATAAATCTGAGGATATGAAAAAATGTTTAACGCTGTAGTTGTCGAGATGAACATGTGCATGGCGCTGAGTGTATGATTGGAATACCAAGCAGATGGAGAAGGTACAGCTGCATGCCATCACTCATGACTGTGTCTGAATGTTAATGAAATACATTGTCTGGGTAAACAATAAGTTACAGAAGCTGTGCGTATGATGTGATACTTTACACAAATGGATCACTGATGAAACTGAGGCCAGACTTTTAACACTGTAGAGAGTCATTAATCAACAGGTCTGGTTATGGACACTTCGAATACATCTGTGCTTAAAAAGTGCTGATGCTTTAAATATGAAAACAAAGCAGAATGTTCAGCAGAGATTCATTTATATATACAGCCCTTTTTTGGAGCAGTAAGGCCAAATTGCCACACACAATGGGACTTTTGATCAATTAGCACAGACACAATAAACCTCAACAGAGAACACATCCATCATGCAAACCGCTGAATGATGCAACTGATGCAAAACTTGTAGAAATTTTAGTGGTTGAAGAGTTTTATGAATGTGGCTGATGGCAGCTCAAGGTTAAGATTAAAGGTGAAATCATTTTATCACTGTAATCAAAGCACACTAGAGTTACACTGGAACCAGATTGAGACTACCTCGCTCAGGCTTTCCTGGTCTGGTTCTTCAGGTCTTCAACCAAGTGCTATTGTTGCACTCTCACCTAAACACACAGCAGTGAGGGGTAAAACCCCATCAGAGTTCAATTCAAATAAACTACACAACTTAACTCACTTGTGAGTTATGGAAAAGCTAATGCTGCTACCCCTCTTGTTTGCTCAAAATGAACCATTAGTAACCAGATAGCACATACATAGCATCTGCATGACATGCAATTTATGTCTCAACAACATCTCAGTGAACTTGTTTGCTAAATGGAGAAGAACTTTGGCATAATATAATATTTTTTAATCATTTTTCAGTCATCCTTGAATATAGCATGTAATTAAAAGCGATTAGTGTTGTAAAACAGCACCCCTTCTTGGTGATGGTTCATTCAATCTCCACACTCTCGGATTGTGATTTAGCTTAAGTTCCCTTCACACAGCATCAATCTATATAAACGACTTATTTTGGCTGCCAGTGCCATACACGACTGACAATAATTATAACTATAAATTGTATAACTATAACTACTGTCTAAAGGTATATAAGAGGAATGTTAAGCCCATCCATTAACAGTCTTTTAAGCTATATATGCCATCGTTGAAACATCATTTGCACATGTTTTGCTGACATTGGCTAGATATGTGTGGGGGGTAAATTTTCATACAAATGTATTAAAATTATGCATTTTCTGGGGGAAAAAAACAAAACATTGTAGCTTGCAGCTCATCCTGCGGACAGATTTACAGGCATGCCTTTGAAGGTGCAATTGAGCATAATTTCACTTTTCTTGCATATGCTGCATCAAATATGAAAGAATCCGAGCTGCCACAGATGCCGCTGGCAAGAAGAGGGAGGGGATGGCCCGACAGTCCTTTGCAAGCCAAATCAAAATGTGCTCATACAGAACACTCTGCGTAGTTACAGATGGTAATCAGCATGGCCTTTAAACACATGTTTATGAAAGCAGAAAATTATGGTGCACAGTGTTCATCAAAGTCATCACACATGAAACACAGCATATGGACACACAAAGCAAATATTGGAAAGCCCATCACCAGAAGTCATCTCTTTCAGTACAGATCACTCAAGCAGGGTTGTCTTTACACAAGGCCAGTATTTGAGTATGATTATTGTGTTTTCCCTGTATGGTAGGCTATTACACTTGTTTCAGAGTAGTGACTGAACCTCCTGCCCTGTGATGCCAGCAAGATGACATTCTTCCTCAGAGGGCTTCTCCTCCCACTGATATAATTTATTTCTAGGACACTGATGTTTCCTTTTTCCCTAGCAAGAATGAATGAAAGGGGAAAGAAATTGTGCAGCTGCATTTTTCAAACTAACCATTTTTAATATCTGCTGTATAAGACTGAATGTTATAGATGAAATGAGATGCTGACATTTATACCAGACTGACTGCTCAGAAGGTGTTGATTACATTTACATTTACGGCATTTGGCAGACACCTTTATCCAGAGTGACTTACAATTATAAAATTTTTTATACAAGTGTGCAGTCAAGGGTTAAGATCCTTGCTCAAGGGCCCAGCAGTGGCAGCTTGGCAGTGCAGGGATTTGAACTAACGACATTCCGAGCAGAAGTCCAATGGCCTAACCACTGAGTTACCACTTCCCGTTATTAATTTTTATAACAGAACTCATTTTTTAATGCACTCATTTTAATACATTATCATTCCTAGAGTTACAGTTCATTCATGGACTTGTATAGTGGATACTCCACATAATCTAAGCATAATAATAAATAGATTAAAAACATGTTATTTATCAAAGACGCTTATTTCACATTTTGGAAGGAGTCTGGGGTGTCAGCACTTTGCTGTGGGCAGTAAGTTTTTCAAGACTTTGCACTTTCTGGTGCAGCTTCAAGACAAGCTGAGATTTTGCTTGCCTTATTAACTTAAAAAAGAAAAAGAACAAAGAGAGACTGGTGATGGAATGACTGTTTATAGCTGCTATAACATAAGAGATACTGAACTAACTTGTTACACAGATGTTCCTCAATATTACGTGTAAATATAATTAGTAAAAATGTGTCGTTCATTAATACATTGAAAATTGCAATCATTGGTAAAACTACTGTTATGCTGATGACACACAGTTGTATGTTTTAGCAAAGCCAGATGAGCGACACCAGCTTACTAAAGGTAAGGATTGTATAAAGGACATTAAACACTGGATGCTTATTAAATTCCTTCTACTTAATTCTGACAATACAGAAGTACTTGTACTAGGACCACATGCAGCTAGAAGTAAGCTTTTTGATTACATAGTAACTCTGGACGGCATTTCTGTTTCATCATGTGCAGCAACAAAAGACCTTGGTGTGATCATTGTCTCCAGTCTTTCATTTGAAGCTCATGTAGATACTATTACAAGAATATCCTTCTTTTATCGCTGAAATATTGCTAACATTAGAAATATAATGTCCCTACATCATGCAGAAAAAATAGTTCACAGTTTTCTTACCTCTTGGTTGCAACCTCTAGCATTATTGTAATGCCTTACTGTCTGCATGTTTCAGTAGGTGCATAAACAAGCTCCAGTTAGTCCAGAATGCAGCAGCGAGAGTATTATTAGAAGATATGATCACATCACCACTATCTTATACACACTGCATTGGCTCCCAATCAAATTTTGCATTGATTATAAAATACTACTATTGACCTATAAAATAGGGATGCTCCGATCGATCGGCCGCCAATCGGTATCGGCCGATAATCACATTCTATGATTCAATCGGTAGTCTCTAAATTTGGCCAATCTCACAAACCGATCGCAATTTGATGACGTAAAACATGTGAGGACATAAAACGCTTGATGATGTTAAACTTTAGCGCTGCAGTCATGTCATCACCAGTTATTACGAGGTCTCAAGAAACAATGAAAAATTCCTATTAAAAGGCCTATTAAAATGTTCATTGTTAAATTAATATTTGTTGCACTTATTTATTTGATTCTCAATTAAAACAACAATCTACAACATTGCAGTAAATAATATAACTAAGGCAACATCTGTGGTATTACTTTATCTGTAAAAAAAGGTTAACAGTGACGGTCTGCAGAAAGCTCACGTATCACTTATATAAAGCTTGAACGATCAGGATCGATATCGGCCGATCAGGATGACAAGAAATCGGTAATCGGTATCGGCTGCAAGAATCCTGATCAGAGCGTCCCTACTATAAAGCACTGAATAGTCTCGCGCCATAGTACGTGAGCGAACTTTTGATCTTTTATGATCCACCAGGCCTACTTCCACCAAAATGTGCAAGCTATTTGTCAGTACATCGAATAGTGAAGACAGTAAGTGACAGAGCTTTCCCTTTAAAAGCCCCACAATTATGGAACAGCCTTCCAATTAGTGTTCTCGACTCAGTACACATTCCCAGTGTTTAAGTCTAGGTTGAAAACATATTTCTTTAGTCAAGCCTTTTGTGAACAGTTTTTTTAGGTAAAGGAGCAGATCAAAGAGGATTGGAGGGAATAGAGTGTTGCGGTGAACTGGGATGTTTGGATGCTGTCGTCCTGCCTCCAACCCACCACCCTCCCCCTCCCCCTCCCCACCCCCAACCACACACACACACACACACACACACAAACACACACACACACACACTGATGCATTCACTCAGGTTTGTTGACGGTAGAGTGGCTGGCTGCTTTATATCCCAGAGTGCCCTCATGTCTGTGCTACCTTAAAATTTATATCCTGAATTTATATATTTCTGTAAAACTGCTTTGTGACAATGTCCACTGCTAAAAGCGCTACACAAATTAAACTGAATTGAGTTGAATGGTACTGCTGAAGTATAAGAGAAATGCAATATTTCAGGACATTCTGTTACTGGAAAATAATTAACTCTGGGGTGGCTTCGTGTTGGGCTGTCCCACACTACCCTGGCATTTGTACAAGCAGGGGAACATTGGACACCATTGACATTTCTGTGGTCATTTTACAGAGGATGTTACTTTAACAGTCCTTACAAATAATCTATTGTGCAGCCCTACTGTCAGCCTATGAGGTCAGAGAGCACTGAAACAAGCAACAATTCCTAAATTGTGTTTTTTTTAATTCTCATTAATAAAATGTTACATGAGGTGATATGAGATACAGTCACTAAGGGATGCAGTAATTTTGTTCAACAGTAAAGGAGTAACAGTGCTCAAAGAAAAGTAAAAGGCAATTTACAACCATGCTAATATTCCGCTCGTCATAGTTTTTTTTTTTTGTTGTTTTGTTTGGTTTTTTAAACTCATCACTCTTGTCTCCGAAAGTGTTCATAGTGCTTTCTTGACAGAAAAAGCTCACAGAGACGCTAAGACTAAACAAAAAAAACAATTCGCTTTTGTGAAATACATTATGCTTGACTGGAATCACATGTGTGTTTCAAATAATCCAATGACCTACAAAAGCTTCTGAGTCAATTTAATACAAGTCAGTTCTGAGCCCAATTATCAGACCATCCATGTACACAAATACAGAGAACCATGGTGCAACAAACTAAAGTGCAAATACACAAGAAGTCAGAAAGGCAAAGCAGAGTGCAATAAAATAAATACACTGTAAATCATAGGGAAAAACACAATCACAACATAACACGAGCAGAATCAGCCTAATCAACTGCTTGACTGTGAACTGCCTCTGACAGAGACATAAAAGCCGTTTAGCAATATCACGTACATTTTCTTTGTCAAAGTAATGCAGGCTGTATAGAATATACTATTGACATATCTACCAACATTTCTTTAAATATATACAGTGGTTTATAAATCAATTATGTTTCCAACAAGCTCACACAGCAAAAAAAGATCAGGTCAAAGTCATCTAAGTAAATGCACTAGTGTTATGACGCATTTCTGTTTGAAGTGAGAAAACTGTGGCTCTCTGGCAGCATTGTTGACATACGTCAGTACATTGAGTCAGCAACTTGTCCTTCAGGGTTCTCTAACAGTTATTCCTATATTTATATTTATAAGGTGTATATATAACGTATTTATATGAGTAATACATAAAATAGGTCTTTTTGTACATTTGTAGTTCTGTATGTATGACAAAGCATGTAGTTTAATGCCTTTCACCAGCTTGAGAAGGGTTTTGCTAGTATTCTAACATACCGGATGAACACTCCCCTCCAGGAGCTCTTGTATACACTGACTGTAAAATGCAGCAATTGTGAGTATAATGAAAGAACCACAAAAGAGGAGCAGTACTAAGAAGAACATGGAAGTGTTTGTGTAAAGAGCCAATTACAGCTCACGTGTTCTTTATGTGAGATTCTTTATATGATTTTTAACAAGCTGAAACAGTATTAAGCAAATTCATCACTAACCATTGTTGCACCTTGAATGAACTGCATAAAAGAAAGCCTTCACACGTCAATGTTTACTTCAAGTTATTGTTGCTAAAGGTGGTTCTACATGTTACTGAATTAAAGGTAGATGTAGTAAAAGCACAGTACACAAAGTTTGCAGAGAAACAGGACATTTCAGACAAATGTCCTTCATCAGTTGTGCAAGCAAAGTGCTTCTGAGGCTGTAAAAGAAGAAATCAGTTATGATTTTAAGCTGTTGTCAAGACATGTTCATTCTGAAGTTCTGAAAGTGTAAATGATCTCTCTTACTTTCTGTTTGCTCTCTTCACTGCTCATGTAGCAACAATTAACAGTGCAAACAGTGATGGCATTAATGCTAATGAACTTCCCGAAGCATGAGAGTCCATGCTTCCGGGTTGACACTGACTTTGTTTACTGTTACACGTGTGTTTTGTTTTGGTTTCTGTCCTGTCTCCACACCTGTTATGTTATTGGTTGTCTCCTAATGAGTCTTTGTTAAGGGCGAAGTATTATGTGTTTCTGTTTTCCGCCATACCCGTACTAAGCCTTTGATCATTATGCTTCTCGTTCCATGGTTTTTGATCCTGTTTTCATCCTCACATTTCTGATTCTTGTTCTATGTAGTTTACCCTGTTTGCCGATCGCCTGACCACTCACTTGTTTTGACCCTGAACTTGTCTTACGATTTGGATTTGTCTGCCTCTTTAATAAAAGGTCAAACTGCACTTGAATCCATCCGAGCCTCCAACCCCATTATATGACATAGGCTAGCTAGTAGCGATGTCAATTTATACAAATTCCCATGATCGATCATCATTTAAATTAATGATCAATTAATCGATTACCTTAACCTTAATACCGCAAAATGTGTCTACTGCAGTGCCATATAGCCACCAGCATGACTGGGTGTGAAAATCCCACTCAAAACACCAGTTTCCTCACCAAATGAAAAGATGTTTTTACTCTATATAATAGGCTCTGGTAACAGAGTGCATATGAGCCTATTCATATTGTTTGTGTCCATGTGAGCAAATAGGTTGGTTTGTTATTATTATTATTATTATTATTATATACAGTTGCAATCAAAATGATTCAACCCCCATTGCAAATCAGGTTTCTTGTCAAAATTAACAGACTTTCAGCAGTTTGCAATGAACAAATCAAACAAAAGCAATAGTTCAACACAATGAATGCTTCAAGTGGTTTCCCCAAATTCAACTGAAAATGCAACTTATAATGATTTCTCTATTTTTAAAATTATTCAACCCCCTTAATAGAATCCCTCACACCTGATGAGGGTGTGCAACTAATCAAGGGCTTCATTAATTGCACCAGGTGTGCTTGAGCTGGAACACATGAAATACCTGAACTGGTTAGGGGCATAAAATACATGAAATACCTGGATGGGGCAGAAAAAGGAAACTATCAATGGCTGCAACCAGATTTCTGAGAAGGCAGGTTGTGAAAAACCCTCGAGTGACTGCAAAAGACCTGCAGCAAGACTTAGTTGCAACAGGCACTGAGGTTTCAGTGAGCACAGTGAGGCGCGTACTAAACACAGGTTTCCATGCCAGAGCTAAAAGATGTACACCACTACTGACCTACAAGAACAAGAACAGTCGGCTCAAAATCATATAAATAAGCCACAGAAATTTTGGGATCCTGCTCTGTGGAGCAATGAAACAACAATGGATCAGCGAAATTGAGGAAGAAGAATGAAGAATTGAAGAATCAGGAAATTCTAGGAGAAAACGTCATGCCGTCCGTGAGGAAGCTGAAGCTTGGGTGTCATTGGACCGTCCAACAGGACAATGATCCCAAGCATACCTCAAATCCTGGAAGATTATACAGGGCCATCACAGTCACCTGACTTGAACCCCATTGAAAATCTCTGCTGGGATTTGAAGAAGGCGGTTGCAACACGCAAACCCAGGAACATTACTGAACTGGAGGCCATTGCTCAAGAGGAATGGGCTAAGATTCCTCAAGAACGCTCCCAGAAGCTGGTGTCTGGCTATGCATCTCATTTGCAGCAGGTCATAACAGCAAAAGGGTGTTCTACTAAGTACTAAAGATGCTTGCCATGAAGGTGTTGAATAATTTTGAAACTGGAGAAATCATTAGTTGCATTTTCAGTTGAATTTGGGGAAACCACTTGAAGCATCGTTTGTGTTTAACTATTTCAATTGATTTTGTTTTACTTGTTCATTGCAAACAGCTGAAAGTCTGTCAATTTTGACAATAAACCTGATTTGCACTAGGGGTTGAACAATTCTGATTGCAACTATATATATATAAAATTATAATAATATTACTGTGCATATTATGAAAGAAATCGGAGAATACGAAAAAGCGTACTTTTACTCTTGAATGTCCGTAGCGTGTTCCAGGCCTACACCAGCCTAGTTGTTACTTTGGCAGTCCTGCTTGAAGATGAGACTTACATACCTCACATGGACAACATTTCATTATTTATATATTGCATTATCATTTCACACAGTCATTCAGTTCCTTCTGCCTTTTGAGCTCCAATTATTTACCCCAGATAAAATGGAGGATATTGTTAGTTGTGTAGTTTCATATCCTGTCACGGAGGCTCCTGGATGCACCTTTTCAAATGGTATATCATGGTGCTCGTTCTTGAATTGTATTTTAAAACATAATCACAATGTTTGCGATTAACATTATCGCCATTTAAATTAAATGATCCCAAACATAACTACGGCACGCTTGATTCACTTTTCCTTGTGTGTCTACTGCACGTGTTTTGCACATGAGCCGGCACGCAACTCAAAAGTACACACTCTAATGATGGCCTTGCTTAATTGATCATCGATAAGTTTTATTTATTAAATTATTAACGGCAGTTAATCAATCTGCGATTAATAATTAGCATCCCTGGTAGTTAGCTTCTTATAAATGCATTATCTAGTGTTATATTTACTCTGTATTTTCCATGTCAAAAATGCTTAATGTTTTATTTGACCTTTCCCAATGCACATGTACAAACTACATTCTCTGCTAACTTGTAAAAGCTATCCTGCAAATTCCACGTACATGGTTTTGCAAATTTGTTTTATTAGCAGTAAAAAAAATTAATAAAAAATAAAAATAAGAAAACCAGTAGTAACTTTCTGACTGGGCAAACTTTAAGCTTTAGATTTAACATGAAACGTTATTGTGAAAAGTTAAAAGATTCCCAACATCCCACAGCAATATATCATGGAATGATATATCCTCAAGCAAAATTAGGTGTCCAATTTTAGAAAAGAGTCCCAAAAGCTAGACTGTAATGTACAAATGTCAGAGAACATGGCCAAACAAAGACAGCTAGATAATAATGGATAAAATCAATAGATCAGGATGGACCAGACAAGCCGGGAACATTGCAGCCCCATCACAGACCCATGCTATCTTTTCTGATGTGTTTTTTTAGCAGTTCAATACATAGAAAATATGTTTCTTAATATTTTCTATAATGAACATTATAGGTTAAACAAATGGCCTAAGTTCCTGCCTACTATCTGGCAGTGTGTAATGCAAATATAACCATGAGAAAACAACCCATTCTTAATTCACTGTCTTCTGACGGATAACTGATGCATAAATAATTGCTTTTTGAAAGGAGCTATAATTAAGAAACCAGCAGTTCACTTACCGTTTCATCCTGAACTCCATGATGCCATGATGCAGCCTAACTTTGCTATGTCACACAACCTGTATCTAATCCAATACTGTTCTAAATAGTATGTTCAAAATATTAATCTTGCCATTGGTGGTGTACTAAGTTGACATATTATTTAGTATGGTATATGTGGTTTGAGCTAAAGCCACAGAATGCACCTAAAACACAATTGAATACTCTGATCCACGTGAGGTGACAATAACTTTTTGATTGGTGTACTATATAACACTTTATGCCGTGTGTTTGTGTGTGTGTGTATGTGTATGTGAGAGAGAGAGAGAGAGAGAGAGAGAGAGACAGAGAGAATGTCAACAAATGGAATGCATGCTGAAAATTTTTTTATTCTCAGGAAATCTTGTAGTGTATTTCTAATATTTCATGTAATGCATGCATGCAAATACCATAGTTATATTTCTATACACATATATATCTCTATATATTTCTATATATATATATATATATGTGTGTGTTAAGAAACGGGAGGTGAGGAAGAAGCAAGCGCAGATCAACGTCTTTATTTCCAAACAGCAGTCAATCACAGGAAACGCAGTCAACACTGGACAAGATCAACGAGGTTAAACATAGAACTAAAGTTGAGGCATGGAACGAGAGCAGGACATGAAAATAAGACCGCTTAGCATGCGTAACGCATTCACCATTACATTCAATGGTTCAAATAATACTGCGTGAAGTACAACATAACATGAGGGCTTTAAATAGCAAACACAATCAAACTAGAACACAGACAGCTGGGGCAAATCACGACACACCCTCGAACATCAACCAATGCTTAAACAGGAGGAGAACCAAAACCAAAACAAAGGCACGTGTCCATATGAAACAGTTCCGTCTCGTGCACGCACGCTCTCTACAGCCGCGCCGCAGTGCCATCTGCCGGTGAGTGCGTAAGAATATACATATATATTTCTATATACATACATATATATATTTCTATATACCATCGAGATATTTCAAATACAGCCAAATGCTTCAAATACCACACCCACAGATATTTTATTGCATACTCATCTATTCTGGCATTTCCATAATCTTCCAAAAGTCTTAGAGACACATAAATCAACAGGCCTATATAATTAAGTGGCAGAGTTTTTAAAGGGCAATAGCGTGGTGTAGTTGTATGTGGCAGCGGGGACATGAATAGGCGTCAGTTGCGGAAGGACTGGAGGCAGGTCGAAATGGCAGGTAACGTGTGATGGTTCTAGAGTACTTATGTGCGTTTCTTTGTGCTTTCAAAGATTGCTGTGAGCCAGAGAGAGAGTGGCATAACTGGCATAACAAGCGTGATCTTGGGCTTGAACACGGCGAAAGCCCACGAGCTAGTGATAGCGTTTCATTTCTGTTAGTTTAGGTGTTGTTTTTTGCAGTTATTGAAAGCGCGTTGAAAAGCACTGCTAAGAAATAAAAGTGAACCCATTTCTGGTTGAAATGCCGCCTCCCAAGTGTTCCACTCATACACGCCGGGTTCTACGGTGTACTGTAAGTCCTTTATATCCTAATTACGTGGTAGTTAATGGTGTGCTCAGAATATATACTTTCAGTGGGTTGACACTGTACAACTGAGCAATCATGGCAGATGAAATGACTGTAGCTTTAGAATGTCAAAAAAAGTATTTTATGCACATAATCTGCAGACTTGTGTGAGGAAACAATCATACCTAAAGACAGCAAACAATTTTGGACAAAATAGTCTTGCCTGGTCTTAAAATCACATCTGCATAAAATGAGGGAAATTTTCTGACTAATCAGATTCGAGCACTCAACCACATTGTGGTATAAATTAACGCACTGATCTAAGTTACTGATACATACAGTATATAACAGTAAGATTAATACTAATTAATTAATACAATACTTAGGATGTTATCTTTTTTAACAGATGTTGCAGCTATCACTTATAATCGAGCTCATATATCAAGTCAGATTTTTTTTCAGTATTGAGTCGGCTATTTTCTTGTTTTATTCTCTATAGACTGCTGGCATGCCCCGCTGAATACAATATCTGAGCTACAATCAAGACATGCTTATCAACTGTGATACATGAAAAATTATCTTCAGTTTGAATTGCAAGAGGGGGCTGACAGAGAAATAAGACAGGAACTAATAATTAGAGGAATTTTGATTGGAATTTTAAATGAAATGCCATATGTGCCATTTTTTTTTTTTTTTTAAACTAACATATGACTAATAGCTGACCTTTTTCCTGTAAAACATTAATCTCTGATACAAATTCCGACAATAATGTAACAATAACCTCTCACTCACCACCTGATGTAAAACTAGCCTTTTATTTATACAGGTCACAAGCAGAGGCTTTACAATTGTCTCTGTAATTTCTTTTAATGCCACTTCAAATTAAAGGGCATTGAGGCAAAAGTGATATAACCCCAAACAGAGAACAAAAGAGCATTCAGACTTTCTCTCCTCAGCAGAGTCTTGGTGCGTGCTCCTCTTTGTACTAATTATGGTGTGAGAATGAAGAACAGGCAAGTGGCCCGCCACTGTCAATAACTTTATATCCACCAGTCGCTTATTCAGAGCTCCAAGGTCACTCTATACGGATTACAGGCTTACGCTTAACACACCAGTTCATAAACGAGATTCTCATCTTCCCATTCAACACTGTGAAATATCTCACTGTTCCTTAATATACGAACACACACACACACACACACACACACACACACACACACACACACACACACTTAGAGAGAGTGGCACAATGTACCTGTGCCAAACAGAACACATTCTACACACATATATATATCAGCCCCAAATCTCTCATCTCACAAGGTTACAGTGTTTTCGCAGCGAAAGCTGCTACGTACGTATGAAGAGCAATTGAACTGACTGCTCGAGCTGTCTACTCACTTACACAAGATGAGGTGTGGAGTACAAAATTGCCTACACAGGACAGACAGCAAATGACAGAGTCTAGAAAAGAATGAGAAGCAAAGAGAGACAATGCACTATACAGAGCTAGCTGAAGGTACAAAGTCCCCAAGGGTGCTGGCCACCAATTTCTACAAGGTCAGTGGTGGAGCAAGGAAGGCTAATCCTCCCAGGGAGCCATGACTAGTGTTCTAAATCATGCAGTGCTGACGGATACCTGAACAGCAGGTGTTTCTCACTTCAGTGCTGTGTTACGTGCTGCATCTGCTTTTCCACTGACATCGCAGTCTGATAATGTCAATGCCACCAAGCTGGGTGTATATAATGCTAGAGGGGCGTATACATGCATTATTCAACACGCAGCATAAATCTGCTGAACGGTTCCGCTCAGGTGTTTCACAGCCTTCAGATGAATCTGACACAGATCAACTCTATCCTCCAACATATTATCAATTACAGCCAACGGAAAGCAGTCAGTTTTTCCACGTCGATCCCTTAAGGGTTCTTATCCTGAGATGGATTTCATGATTGGGATTCATCGAGAGGGATCTGAAGCCGTATCTCTGAATTAGAGAGCAGCAGCATCCTTGACACATCCCTTACTTTGCCTGAGCCATGACTGACACCTGATGTCTAACGCTCTCAAAGTCTGTGAACAAACACGTTAGCTTTCACTGCAGAGAACTGAGAAACGGATGCCATTTAGACTGTCAGGGCAACAGCACCTCATCTTAATAAGCTAATATCATTTTTGAGCAGCTAGATTTGATTCACTTTAGATGGTAGTGTTGCAGAAATAACTGCTTCAGTTTTTTATGATGTCTCCTGACATCCTGGCAACATCCAAAAAAAACCTATTCGTGCTTTGAGCTGTGGACAGGGGCAGATAGATTTAGGAAGGGTTTATCATCGACCTAGGGATAAACAAGTTTGAAAACACACTAATGCTTATAATTTATCATTCTGCCTTTGATGTTGATGTTCTTTCATAAAGAAATGTATACTTATGTAGAATATCATGTTGGTTTCCTTCCCCCTATAACTCATTCACAGCTTTTTCTTTGTTGCTTAAAGAGAGATGCTGTTAATGTTGCCAGAATATTTTAGCTTGGCATACAGTAGCTTTGAGTATGAATAATTAATGAGCAAATACATTGAAAGAGGTGAAAGACCAAGTGTGAACAATGAACCTTTTCTCTAGCGGGAGAAAAAAAAGATGTTGTGCTTTGACCCACAAAAACACACGCTCTTTATCTGAACACGCACAGCCAACAGAATGGACAAGCCGACTTTTATGTATTGTTGCATGAGTTGAACAGTTTTTGTGATTATTACACAATAGTTATAATAGAGGTTATTCCCTTTTTCAATGACTACTGTACATGTCACACACCTGCTGAGGCATCTCTTGATTAAAGCCAAGCTCATATGGAGAAAGAGTGTGGTTAAGCTGTAGCACTTTTTTTGTAAATCATATAAGTAAAAAATTCTAAAAGTCGAATTTTGAAACCTGATAGGTACATTTGTCTGTTAACTGTTCATAATAAACAAATACTATTTTTACCACCAAAAAACATTACATCGTAATTCATAAAGTTCATGAGTGATAAAAGTATATTTAGGTTATTTATTTTATCAAGCAGTAAAGAACTCGTATAGTTTGCTAAGGAATATTGTAAAGTGGGTTCATAAATATTGGGCAGCACATGGCACACAAATATAACAATCACATGAATAACAGCTGATATGTTCAGCTGATATCGTCATCCATGTGCCACAAAGTTTTCCAAGAAGGAAACCATTTCTTATGTGCTTGGTTTGATTGATTAAATATCTTACTTTTATTGGTAACACTGTCAGCCATGTTGAAATCTGATATGCTAATTAACCAGCTTAGCACTGTCACCATACTAAGATGTGCTCCAGATAAGAAAACTGTCTTTCATATCTCAAAATCTGACGTTTGAGAATAAATTCTTTGCAGGCAGGAAGAGGACGCTACTGTGCATGTGCAGAGTGAGTGTCATCACTGAATCTTGTTGTTGACTGGAGTGTTACAAGTGGCCCCTGTTACAACTGACCCCATTCTCCCCTCATATAGTTCTAGCCTGCAAAACCTGGCAAACAGAAACATGCAGAATATTTTAGGTGATTACAGTCTCATTAGGACATCAAGTTGAATTATTTCAGTAAATGAAAACCATTTCACATTTTAAATGTGTAATATTGTCAGTATTAAACCACTGCAAATTACCGGAGTCCCCAGCCTCCACTGAGTAGGCAGACCCAATTACAGTTCGAGTTTGGCAAAATTAGACCAAAAGCTAAAATATATTTTATCAACCAACAACAAAAATGATGTTGCGCACATAACTAGGGCACAATGGATGACAATTAAGGGAAGCGTTTCCACATTACCCATGGATATATTACCAATTTAAAGTTTTCACAAAAAAAAATCTACAAAATATTGAATAAGCACATCTAATCAAACTGCAGGGGGAAAAGGCTGCTCCTCTGCTTCTAAAGTCATATTATTTAAAGTTCACAAAATTCTTGTTTCGGTTCGCAGAGAAGTTTCTCCTGAACTGCAGTGTGATAATGCACTGTGTGTGTGTGAGACTCTCTCCCCCACACAGAAAATGGCCCTAAGAGCCACCGTGCATGACAATTAACCCAGAATTATTTTGTTAATGTGTTTTCTTGGCAGCCAAAACTTCCAGAGTCTGCCAACAGACGGGATGCTGAGTGAAAACGCGGAAAGCTAATGTACAGACACAGCGGGACAGTTCACTTCCTCCGACTTCAGGCTTCATTTGTGCATTCCCACAGTACGAATTCTTTTAAACAACATGGAGCTTTGCAGGGCTGTTCAAGATTAATGTTAAATGCTTGTGTATAATTACTAACACTGATCTTAATCTAGATTCCAAATTCATTGCAGCAATCTGATGCTTGCGCAGTGTATGCAATGGTACCATCGTGTAAAATTTATAAAAATGGAAACATATATCTTTACACCACATACCTTTATGGCATATACTCATCCTATTTAGATAAATTGCCTAAAGGTAAGTGTTTGTGTGTGTTGCAGTGGATATGTCTGCATATCTAGATAAATCGCCCCCAGTAAAGGCTATAACTACAGGACCCCATGGGTTATTAGATCAGTGTTAATGGTAGCACATCCTACAATGTAATATAACACTGAGGATCCCTGTGGTGTTCTCTGGCCAGTGGATTAGAGCGACATTTATCACACGTCCCACGACAAAATGACTTGCTCTTCATCATTGCTACAGAGTGAGATTAATCAGGAATAGTCTCCAATATGGTGCAAAGTTATGACTTTTATACTTGACCAGACTGTTAAGCATTTAGGCTTCAGAGGTGGGCAATCACTTAAAAGGTCATGCTTTAAAGTATGCACCTACTGTAAAGAGGGATAATCTGCATAACTAAGCTGATTATTAATTCAGCCCACTGAGGGATATCTCACTGCATGAGTCAGATATTGATATTGACTTTTTGTTTTAAGAATTCCCAGGTCATGCAATGCAACAAAATCAAGGTAACATCAAAAGTACTCTAGACTTAAGAGCTATTTGCAGCATTTTGGGACATCATGGTTGAAATTAAAATCAAGCCAGCAAAGCACTCAGGGAGCAAGGCATGATTCATGCACCTTGACACTAATACTGTAGATGTAAGCACAATGCTGTCAGCAGGCCTTCAACATCCATTAGCATAAACTCCACTGATCAAAGCCAAACTGATCCTGCATCTCTGCACTCCAGCTCTACTGTCTGTTCCAAAATGCTCTCAACTCTTCCCCACAATTTGTGGTTTGTCACATGCTCACATCAGAGTTCCAAGTACCACATTAAGACAGGGTCAGACCTTTTACACATTTTACATAAACACAAATGTAGGCTTTAAAAATCAATCTTCAACATTAAACGTTTAAAAATTATCTCCCTAATGTAACCGGTGTGCACTATACATGTAGTTCCCAAACTTTTCATAGCTAGGGAGTCCTTTAACTGTCAAATAAATTCCACAGACCCCCCTCAGTAAAGATTTATCATCAACATTATTTAAATCTACATAATAATATTATGGCTATTTATTAGATCAATACAGCTTTTTATTTCATGAACTTTCCACTTCCAGGGCACATTAGGTCCAATTTGATATTATTGAATGTCTGATATTAAATGTAATAACTTTGATAATGGTGGGTTGTGGTTTCCACCACTGTAACGGGAAAAAAAAAACTCATGGACACCTTGGTTATGGATCACATACTCCCCATACCCCACTTTGAGAACCATTGCACTATATAACCAGCTCTTCATTTGTACGAGATTGTGCCGGAACAGGATCTGTAGTTAAATAAAATATAAATAAAAAATCTAATTAAATTTAAAAAATATCGTTTTAACAATTCAGCATTCTTTATAAGTAACCCCTCTTCCAGAAATACAATTTCCATGATGACCAATTGGTAACTAGAGTACTCAAGTTATCAGTCACATGTGCTCATGCATCATACATATGGTGAAAAAAGACAGACTTGTCATTTCTTATAAAAGTAACTAACACTGATGGGCCACAACAAGAAGATAAAAAAAGCAAGAGAGATGACGTTTCTGTTTCAAAATTTCACACTGTGCCATATGTGCATTTTTGGGTATCTAAATCGAACTGGCACCCACAAGCAGAGCAAATCATGACATCAAATCACATCAGGAGGTGACTGTACTGCATTGTGGAGTAATTTGGATAATTAGGCAAGCTAAGAAAGTCTTTCTGTTCATTGTTATCAACATTCCTGTTGTTATATCCGTGTTGTCATTTAAAGGGCATGATGTGCCTTTGTAAGACCCAATGTTCTGTTTGTTGTGAGGTTGAGCACATAGGAAATATGCACTTGACTCCTCCATTCCACCCACAGCATCACTGAAATGTAATGGTTGCAATCCCTTGTTGTACAGTGGTCATCATGCCTACGCAATTAGCTCTAGGTATATGACAGAGCTCAACACTACTGTATTACATGAAGTGCGTGGAGCACTGCTGTGTCTACATATTCTGGAAACTTTTCCCTTCCTGTCTACTTTCTGGATCTCTTGCTTGGTGTTCCGGTATCTCAGGTTATATAAATTAAGCATTATATACTTGAAAAAACTTGATACTATATACTTTATAAAAAATTCCGAAAGATATTGCCATACACATTAGGTATACTGACATCCACTCCATTCCAGTGCTAGTATTAATAAATCCGCAGTATTTTGCATTATCTGATTTCCTACTAATATTTATATGGGTAACATACAGTATGAGTCATTGACTCATAAGACTCGTTTTTACTGGGGGTTTTTTTGTTTTGTTTTTACTATATGCAAAGCGAATTCTTGTGCATCTGACCCACAGAACACCCAAATTAATATCAGAGCAAGGTTGGTCAATGTTTAAACTATAAAAGTTCCTAAGACTCATTTAATATGCAGCAGCATTTCTGATTAGAAATGATGGTGTACAATCCAACAGAAATACTAATATAAGACATGAACTGCATAAATTGTGGGTTTTAATTGATTCTTCTGTTGAATTAGAAAGTTTATACCTTTTAAATGCATTTTGAAATAAAACTGATGAGTAACGATTAGATAACAGGAATAAGTAAATGGGATGGATAGGAATACTATGCTCCTAATAGCATTAGAAAATCCAATTGATTGAAGCTCTATTCATTCTTTCATTGTCCTCAGTGCCTCAGAGTATTGGCTAAATAATGTAATTAATTATGCATCTTTCATTGACCTCAATTTAGATGGACATCAAAGAAAAAGGAATTCAGACAAATTAAATGTGCTCTTCACCAGCTGAGATCTCAGTATTATTCAGCAAATGAGTAATATCAATGCTATCTATGTTTAGGGTCAAATCTAGCTCAGAGACATATGAGCTGAGAAATGAGAATAAATGTACCTGAATCTGCTCTGACCATAGACTGTCTAAAAAAAATAGGACAGTCTTGTTCTTGATTGCATTTCTTTTCACAAACGTGAGACTGTGTAGTGCTTACTGAGGATCTAGAGAGACAGTTAGTCTTTCATCTCTGACTTTTATCTGTATGAACTATGGCGAATATGCCGCTTTTCCCTCTAACTGCTCGCCCTCCCAATCTGTGCTGACCTTTGTGTTAATGACACATGGAGAGGAGGCAGGCCAGCCATTTTTAAGAATAACACCTTTCAAAGAATGAAAAGCTAAGGGAGAAAATTAGCCCTACTCCTGCAATCGAAACCATGGGAATAGAGGGGAGCATTGCTGATGACTGCTATAGACAGAGAGAGACAGACAATGCAAGACAGAGATATAGAGACAGGAAAATCTAACTTGACAGCTCACATATTCAGGCAAATTTTACATGCACTGTAGGCAATCGGCAGAGAATGTCAAATTTAATACTGGGTACAGGACCATATGCAAAGTATTGATTGTGGATATGTACTGAAAAGAGATTCTTAGCCCTGGGTGCTAATGAACTGAAGGCTGCAACAACACTATGCGAAACCTATCTATCTATACATCAATCCAAGCATCCATCCATGTATCTATTCATCCGTCCATGCATCTACAGTGGGGGAAATAAGTATTGAACGCGTCAACATTTTTTCAGTAAATATATTTCTAATGAGGCTATTCACATGAAATTTTCAGTATTAAACAGTATTAACTCAAGAAATCTGAAAATATAAAGAATTCACAACACTACAGTCCATAAATAAAGTTATGTGTAATAAATCAAAGTGGAATGACAGGAAAAAAGTATTGAACATGCTAAGCCAAAGCACTTCTCCAAGTCAAGGTAAGCCAAAGAACCAACTGAAATCTGTAAGTAATTGTACCTCCTATCTGTGCAAATTAATATCAGCTGGGTTAGTAAATTGATGATCTATAAAAAGGCTTTTCGTTACCAAGGTGTCACAAAAGAAACATCTCATGATGGGTAAAAGCAAAGAGCTCTCCCAAAACCTTTGGAACCTTATTGTTGCACACCATGTTTGGAGAAGAAATGGCCCTGCACATCACCCTTAAAACACTATACCAACAGTAAAGTTTGGAGGTGGAAGCATCATGGTGTGGGTCTGTTTTTCATCGCATGGTACTGGCAGACTTCATATAATTGAAGGAAAGATGAATGGAGCCCTTTACCGGAAGATTCTTGAGCAGAATCTGTTGCCATCCTCCGGGATGATGAAGATGAGACGTGGGTGGACCTTCCAGCAGGACAATGATCCAAAGCATACAGCAAAGGAAACTCTCAATTGGTTTCAGAAAAAAAATCAAGCAGTTAGAAAGGCTCAGTCAATCACCTGACTTGAATCCAATTGAAAAAGATTTAAAGACAATATGTTTAGAAGAATGGGCCAAAATCACACCTGAATACTTCAGCCGATTAATTTCTTCATATAGGAAGCGTGTTGAAGCAGTCATTACAAACAAAGGCTTCTCCACTAAGTATTAAATAAATTTCAGTTAGTGTGTTCAATACTTTTTTCCTGTGTCATATTCTGCTTTATTGTACATAACTTCATTTATGGACTTTAATGTTTGGATTTCTTTATATGTGTGGGTTTCTTGGGTTAATACCAAAGTCTGGTGAAAATTTCATGTAAATAGCCTCATTGGAAATATATTTACTGAACAAAATGCTGACGCATTCAATACTTATTTTCCCCACTGTATATATGTATATATAAGATACATTAGCAATTACGTTTCAGTAGACTTTAAATAAACTAAATCCAATTAAAAGTCTGTCATAGATTTTTTTGTTTTGTTTTTTTAATATATAACATTAAAAAAATTATAAGCCATAACATTAAAACCACTGACAGGTCAAGTGAATAACACAGCCTTCCCTCCCTACATGCATTAGCGAGCCTTGGTTGGCCATGACCATGTCACCAGTTCACCAGCTGTCCTTCATTAGACCACTTTTGATAGGTACTAAATACTGCATACTGGGAACACCCCACAAGACCTGCCATTTTGGAGATGCTCTGACCCAGTCACAATCCCAATTTGGCCCTTTTCAAAGTCTCTCAGATCCTTGTGCTTGCCATTTTTCCTGCTTCCAACCAATCAACTTCAAGAACTGAATATATCCCACCCCTTGACAAGTGCCATTGTAATGAGATAATCAATGTTATTCACTTCAGCTGTCAGTGGTTTTAATGTTATGGCTATGTATATACTGTCGCTCACTCAATGTTTTTTGTTTTTCATGCCATTCTGTGTAAACTTTAGAGACTGTTGTGTGTAAAAAGAAAATCTCAGGAGATCAGTAGTTTCTGAAATACTCAAACTATCCCATCTGGCACCAACAACCATGCCACGGTTAAAGTCACAGAGATCACACTTTTTCCCCATTATGATGTTTAATGTAAACATTAAATGAACCTCTTGACCTGTATCTGCATGATTTTATGCATTTTGCTGATGTCGCATGATTGGCTGATTTGGATCACTGCATAGATGTGTAGGTGTACAGGTGTTCCTATTACACAAACAGTTATACCTTTCTGTCAAAATATATTCTCTCAACTGGGTTTTTGATTACAGTGGTGGTCTAAGATCTGTGTTCAGTAGGATTGAGATCTGGTGGCCATAGTATATGATTTACATAATTTTAACACTCATCAAACCATTCAGTGGATAGGGTAGGGTCAGACCATTCCCAACAGGATAAAAATGTTTCATCGTAATAAATTAGTATTGATTTGCAGTGACCCTCTACGGAGAGAAGTGGAATCAAACCATGCTAGATGCTCCCAAAAGCATAAATTGTTAACTGTCTGTATAGTGTATATATACAGGTATAGTAATAATAATTTGAAATATCCATGTAAACCATACAGTGAAAGTAAAAGTTGTGCATTATATTATCGAATATCAGCACATGCCTAATACTCAGCAGACCTCATCACAGCACAAGAGCATTATGGAGTGTTTCTCTCCAACAACAGCTCTGGGACATGGCCACGGCATGGCTCCAAACCCCGGGCATGTCCTTTAGCACACATTTAGCAGCATGGCACGCGCTGTGTACTACATGCCATGCTTTTTCAAAGACCATTGACTGGCAGCAGGATCCAAGAGTGACGGGGGAAAGCACACTGATGGGAGGAATCATAATTGTTTTTGCATTCTATTTATGGAGATGAAAACTGTGGGTCATAGTAACCAGGAGAGAAATAAGTTTCCAGCAGAAAAGTGGTGTCCTCCTGAGAACAGAGGGCATGACCACAGTAAAAAAAAAAAAATAAAGATTAAAAAAAAAATTAGCAGCATGGAAAAAAAAAGTTGATTCCCTGCAACAGAAAGGGAAAAACATTCTATTCAAATCATTTGACTGAAGATAACTTTAATTAACTTTAACTTTAATTAAACAAAATTATTTCTTTAATTTGCTTTAAAGAAATTAGGCACATCGTAATTTTACAGTATTTTTTAACTTACAAGTTTGTGATATAAAATAAATGCTGGTCAACAGTATCTCTACCAGGTTTTTATTCATGAAACAAGTCACTAGCTTGTCGCAAACACAATTAACAATGATGTTTCCAGGTATCACAATCAAATTCTATAATGAAAGTCCCAGCAGATCTTCACAACAGAATGAAAGCCACACTGTATCTTATGTGGGTTCCAAATGTGTTGACAAAAATTCTATCACAACTGAGTATGTACTTTCATTATATAACCCCTGGTCTAGCGATATACCCAGAAGAACAAACCTAGACTTCCAGTAGTTCCATTCAAACATTAACACAACTCCAAGCCATGTGTGTCATATCACAGCAGTCCAATGGTGGAATGCAGAGAGGAATACTGTGGCCTTTGGGATGCGCTGAAACAGTGAATGCACCCCAGGCCTCCTTGTCCATCAACCGTGCCTGACCTCACCAACACTTTTGTGTCTGAATGGGCACAAATTCTCAAAGCCACACTCCAAAATCTAGTGGAACCACACTTCACGGAAGTGTGGAGGTTATTATAACAGCAAAGGGGGACTAAATCTGGAATGGGATGTTCAATAAGCACATATGGATGTGATTGGTCAGGTGTACACAAACCTTTGGAAATATAGTGTATAATACACAATATATATGGTAAAACATGAAGTCCAAATTAGTTTAGGAATATATCCTCCCACTGAGTACAGATCAAATTTTCTGGAATTATATATTCAAATTATTTAAAAGGTGACAAATTTGGAATTGACTTTCAGTTCAGTTTACAACTGCAAACCATGAGGCAACTTGTTAAAAACATATTAATTAATATTTAAACATAATTGATATGTTTTTAATATATATTTCTAAAACTTTACTTATTGATATATAAGGTTACATGAGTTGGATTTGGAGTTTTAATAGAATTTCTATGGACTATTCTAGTGTTGGAATCCTTGCAAAAATGTTATGAGATTGGGCTGGTTTACTTGTTCAGTCCTGCTACAGTAAATATAACAATCTAGGTTAGGCCTCCCAATGAAAAGAACTGTTTGACTTTAGTGGGACATGGGTGGATGGATGGTGAAATGAATGGGTTTGTATAATGCACACCATTAAGAACTCAAACCATATCAGTAAAGAAAAACAAGCAAGAACACTTCACATCTGACATAAATCACACTAAGCAAATAAGCACAAAATATAATTTTTTTTATGTGATGGGCAAGCTTTGATAAAGTTATTAAAACTTGGCCACTGGGCATTTTGCCAATATTTATATTGCAAATGGCAAAACTCTGTCATTACTTCATGCTGCGAAGTTCACTGAATAAAATACAAACTCTCATCTCTCTCATAAAGTGCAGGACTGCAAAATCTGTGGAAAACACTTTTTTTTATATACATATTGCAATTGGAACTTAGTTTGCAACAAATTACAAAACACACGTGAAGCCTCAGTGTTACATCAAAAATACTGGCCTGTACTGTTTAGACCAAAATAATTTCTGTTTGTTAGCTCATGATGTAAATGATGTGATTCATCAAAACCCTTCTAAAACATTTGGTGTTAATCAGGGTGCTAAGCATAAAAATGCAGTGATCTGGAATGTTCATTTGAATACTGCTGGCTTCTGTAAAATTACTGCAGAAGTCAATATCGCAATATTCAGTGCGTTTACATGGACAACAATAATCCACTATTAACCCGATTAAGACAATACTGTGATTAAGAAACTACCATGTAAACAGCAATTTTTAATTACCTTAATCTGATTAAGGTCATACTCGAAGTAAACATAAACTGAATTAAAACATGTGGAGTACTCCTGTTTTAGTCGCATTATCGACTTGTATTACATACATGTAAACACCTTAATCACACTATTAACGTCGTGTGAGAGTTTTCACCGCATTTTGCGACAGGACATGATCACACACGGCAGTGCTCAACCGTTTTACGGCAACAAAGAGAGCACGGCTATGTCCCAAACCGCGTACTTGCCTATTATAGGCCTGTAGTAGGAGAAATACATCTTGGCTACTATATAGACGGTAAGTATGCGGTTTCTGACGCAGCCCACGGCTTCAAACAGTTGTCTATTTGCACGTACAGCATGACAAATAATTAACCACACTTGAAGTGTTCGTAAAAAATTTTTAAAAAACACCCAAAACTGTATATGGTACCATAACGAAGACGAACTGTATGTTGATACGTGAAATTCTGAAGGGACGTCAGACGGCGTGGCACTGTGAAGTAATGACGTGTTCTGTTAATTGAACTATGTTCTAGAACATGTAAAACGGGTACATGAGAGGAGTATTCTAAAAGCAACTCATGTAAACACCTTAATCATAATATTGTCTTACTCAGAGTAAGGTCAATAAGTTAGATTACTGCTGTCCATGCAAACGTAGTCACTGTCTCACTCGCTCCCTTACTTTCAGTAACCACTTTATTCTGGTCAGGGTTGTGTTGGCTCCAGTGTCGATCACGTTAAAAATGAGCATGAGGTACAATAATGACTACAAAATAATGTTAAAGAAGAAATCTGGATTATCTGGTTCCCTCCTACCTCCCAAAATATGCAACATGCAAATATGCGGACTGGCTACTCTAAATTGTATGTGAATGTGTGCATGCATTGTTCCCTGCAATGGACTGGCATCCCTTCCAAGGTGTAATCCCATTTCTCACCGGTGTCCTGAGGATAGACTCTGGATCCGCTGCAACCCTGACCAACATACCAGGAGAAAATTAAATATTTCTACAATGTGTTATGCTGGATCTACCACTCCCAAAGCACGGGTAAAACAAATCAACAGCACAGACAGCAACCCAACTTAACATAAAGCATGGTTAGACTGAAACACCCGCAACTGGATGTAAACCCATGGGCTGGAAACTCATCCAGAGAGGAATGCAGCCGAACTGCAACCGAATATACATACAATATTTGGAAGGAACAGATTATGTGTTCTAAACAGATTATGTTTTAGAAACTTGCCATAAAGATTCACTCAGATCCCATCGGACACAAAGAAAAAAAATCAAGCAAGCAACAGGTTTATACTTTCGTGTGAGAGTGAGCGAACGCTCAGATATGAAGTTTGTGGGACAAAGACTACGTTCATTAACATGAATGACGTGGCATAGCAGAGGTTGATGAACTGTCAGAGTAAGAATTCACACAACATGCTGGCAGCGCTGGCATTTCTACCTCTGTGTTGCTGGGGTCATCGTAGTATGATTTATACTTTTTGTAAAAAAGAAAGAAAAACAAACTTTCTGCTTTAGGCGAAGCCCACTTTGGCTATAAATCTGAATACAGATACAGATATAGATATTTGGAGACAGATACAAAATGTAGCATTACACTCCTACTACCATCAAAGAAAGAAAAGAAGTGTGAATGAAGTCTTCTCTCTCTACTGCAAAGATTTACCAGAGGAAACCCGGCAGTCAGATGCCAGCCCTCAGTGTCCAATGCTCTGAAGTACTATCCTTGTCAGTTCACCAACATTTTGATGAAACTTCATCTCCTGACCTTTTTTCCTGCAGTTTATAAAAATATCCCTCCAGGAGTTCACAGTTGGTTGAGTCAGAGTGTTTTGTGTGCATCTAGCCTTTAGCTCATGACACTCCAAATAGGGGAAGTTTCACTGGTTATTCTGTAGGCAAGCATCAAATACTTGAACTTGTAGGCAAGAAACAAGACTTGGAGCCAGATGACTTGGAGCCAGGGAAGTGAAGAGAGGTGCAATGGGGAGAGACATGACTAGTGATATTGAAAAGGGTAGTCAGGAGAATCTGATTTACCATATCAAAAGCTGCAAACACTGTCAATATAGCACTTTGAGATTTCAAGGTGTCCATAACAGTCAACAAGGAGCAAGCAATCCACAACAAATATGCCTTCAACAATATTCTAGCAGTTTCCCTAACCAAATCATTTAATACTCACATTGTTGCTATAGTGTGCTATATCATTTAATGCCATCCTGCTCCAAAGGGCAAAGTAAAAGCATGATTTATTGATATTGAACTTGTATAGTTATCATACCATGAATTTTTCATACCCCTGCATCTCTAGTTCAAATGCACACCATTCTAACGTCTGAGGGCAAAGGAATCTTAAAATGTATACCTCAGACTAAAAACAACTTGTGCACAGAGTACTCTCCATGCAATATTTACTTGATTCAACAGTTTTGGCATGACTACAGAAGAATATACAGATGGAGGACAAATTAAAATAAAATTTCCACAGGGTACAATGGCTCACTGAATGGTTTAATGAGTATGAAAATAATGTAAATCATATGCTCTGCCCTTCACAGTCACCAGATCGCAACCCAAATGAACACTTGGAGTGGTGTGTTAGACAGCACTCTCCACCACTATCAACAAAACACCAATCGAAAGAATAAGTTTTGGAAGAATGGTGTTCATCCCTCCTGTACAGTTCCAGAGACTTGTGGAAACAATGCCAAGGTACACTGTTCTGGCATCTTGTGGTGACCCAACACCTTAGTAAGACAATTTATGTGAGTTTTTTTTCTTTGTCACCCATCTGTAGCAGACAATAGAATTTGTGCAATGCTACTCAAATGTATCCACAATACCGTCACTAATTGATTAGCCCAAGTGTTATCATCACATAATAATTACCATATCACAAGGGTGCACGATAATGATAATTAGAGTGAATTATATGTGTGGGAATATCAGAAAGCTTTCAGTGGACTCTAAAGCTTTATCTAAGATTCAAAATACTTACGCATCCAGAAGTACATAGACTTACGCATCCAGAATTACATTTACATCATGAATGGTAGCTTGGTAATGCAGACTCTCTGTCATATCTGAATCAACTCACTTCACCTCTGTGCAAGGTTTGGCCACTTTCCCTGCATAGGATTTTCTGTTCTTTGTCTTCCACCTTAGTGGGACAAGGTAGTGCTGCCACCTCACAGTTCCAGGTTTCCCAGTTCAATCCTTAGCTCGGGTTACTGTCTGTGTGTAATTTTGCATGTTCTAACCATGTTCGCATTGGTCTCCTAAGTGGTCTTCAGTGTCCTGCCACTGTCCAAAACTGTTCAGCTAGAAGGGTTGGCTAAGCTAAATTGCCCCTAGATGTAAATGAGTCTGCAAATATGTGTGTGTGTGTGTGTGTGTGTGTGTGTGTGTGTGTGTGTGTGTGTGTGTGTGTGTGTGTGTGTGTGTGTGTGCAGTTACCTCCAATGGACTGGCATCCCACCCAGGATGAATTCTCCCACTAACATCCAGTGTTCCCGGGATTGGCTCCGGATACACTGTTGGTTACTTAAGATGAATGAATGAATGACTACCACCTTAATTCCTGTTTATGAGTTTGTTTGCCCTGCATGTGTTTATGAGATTTGCATTTCTTAATAAAGAACCCTGCAATTACATCCACCTGGTACCACTTTTTTATTATCTTTTGGCTCTTCTGAGTCACACTGATTTTCACACTGAAATGAAAGAACAGATGCTTCAAACAAAAAAATGTTTTTCACCCATCACTAAGTTTAAACAGTCAGAGAATTGGTACTATTGAGCCCAAGAACCCCTATATTACTAAGGATGTTTTCACCTTACGTCATCTGCTTTATGTTGAATCATCTGAAAGGGAAAAGAATGGTATGGACTCCAGGGACTTTAGAGTCAGTCTTTCAAGAACACTCTCTCTCTCTCTCTCTCTGTATTTATTTAACAAATCACACCTGTCCAGAGTGACCTTAATATGTATGTATCCTCACAGTGCGCTACATCGAGATGGTATCATAAGCATGGCACCAATGTGAAAGTAGAAAACAAGCAGTAAGAATTTCGTTTTCCAAGCCCCCTCTCACCCCCACACACAGACAGCCTCCAACATCGCTCTAGGCACAGATCTGCTCTCCCAGCAGTGTTATCGCAGCGAGTCAGTTATCTCTTCACTGCTCTGTTTTCCAGCTCTGTGTTGTACCAGAATCCATATGCACTATAAACATGTGAACAAAAAAAACACAATCACTGTAAGACACCCACACTGACGCATGCAGGTAAACAAGGTATTAGGATGCAGCGTACGTGGTGTTGTTAATCATTTTGTCACTCAAGCAGATTGTCTTGGAAGTGTTCATTTCGATAAAGTGAACATTACAGCAGTTCCACCGTCAGACAGCATTTGAGAGCAGGTTTGAGCGAAAGGACTGACAATAAAATGTCAACCCACAAAAGGTCAGATATGAGCGTGGAGAGATGGTGCTTATGTAAAACCATTACTCTCAATAGCTGATGCATTATCGCTAAAAGGCCAAAGTGGACTAATCAGAAAGGTGATGGCTTTGCTGTGAGGCATAAAACAGATTCATCACAACATACTGAACTAACCAATATAAACAGTGAATGAGTAAATCATAGGAAAACACATTATCTCTTTCTATAAAACATCTGGGTTACACACATAACCCTGTTCCCTGAGAAGGGAAATCAACGCTGCGTGAGCTTCGTGCTGTGGGACGTGCCCTCGCGCGTGACCAGCATCTGAAGCTTGTGTAACATCATGCCTATTTATAGGCCTGCTGTGATCAGGTGATGTGGAAATTAAGCGCGTCGCTTGATATAAAAACAGCATCTGTGAACCGCGCCATCAGCCTCTATTATCTGAAGTGAAGACGCAATTCAGGGACATGCCCCAGTATGACAAAGCTACGGGAACAGGAAACAGGGTTGCTGTGGTTGCTGGGACTATGGTTGCTTCTAAGGCCCCGGGACTGCAATTACAACATGCAGTTTTGCACTCCTTTGAACAGTGGACTAGTTCAAACAAACAGACTTCATATAAAACCATAATGAATTTTTTTTTACTTTTACACTATCCGTTGTTACCCAGATGAGGATGGGTTCCCTTCTGAGTGTGGTTCCTGTCAAGGTTCCTTCCTCTTAACATCTTAGGGAGTTTTTCCTTGCCACCGGCTTGCTCAATTGGGATAAATTCACACATTTAAAATCTGTATCCCGTTTATATGTTTCTGTAAAGCTGCTTTGAGACAATAACCATTGTAAAAAGCGCTATAAAAATAAAATTGAATTGAATTGAAATTGAACAGGGTTATGTGCATAACCCTTTCAAAGGGAACTCTACATTGCATGAGCTTCACTCTGTGGGAACAAGAACACCCACTCCCTCATACTGAGGGTATAGCCTGTTCAAAAGATCCGAGCCCAAGGGTCACCGTAAGACACTCGAGCCTGGGGTGGAATGTATATCCAGGCTGTAATATCAAATGAGTGTGTGCAGCATAGACCAACCCGCTGCAACGCACACATTCTGTAAGGGTAGACCTTCAGACAAAGCCTTTGAGGAAGCAACCCTCCCTAGTGGAATGAGCCCTTATGCCCACAGGCATAGAGAGACCGCGCACCTCATAAACAATAGAGAATGCTTAAACTATCCAATTAGAGATGCGCTGCTTCGACATAGCTTCACCTCTACTGTTGTCGCCAAATCAGACCAGCATCTCCTCCGACTTACACCACTGGCCGAAGCGGTGGATGTAAGTGCAGCGAGCCCTTACTGGACACAATAGGTGCAATTTCTCTTGTTCCAGTGTGGAAGGCAGAAAGCCTACAACATCAGCAGACATAGGCACTTTAGGAATATAATCCGGCCTAGGATATAGGAAGGCCTTGGCTAATCCAGGGGCAAAGTCAAGGCAGGAAAGGGCAACAGAGAGAGCTTGTAGATCTCCTGCTCACATGAGAGATGTCAGGGCCAGCAGAAGAGCTACCTTTAATGTCAGAAGCTTCTCTGAGGCTGACTCTAAGGCTCAAATGACTGGTTAATTGTAGCATGATCCAGGGAACTGGTGCTTCAACACTGAAATGTTGTTATTGCCCACATGAGGAGCTTGGGGCTCATCTCCGTCTCCTCTTCCAGGTCCATATGAGATCCCCAGGATCCCCAAGATCCATGAGGCTCTGAGACCCAACTCCCTTTAACCAAGAAGAGAGCAAGCAACAAGCGGAGCTGCCTGATTGTAAGGCATTCACAATGCACCCCTTCAGGGCTGCCCTGTCATGCTCCACCACTAGACACTTCACACAGAATGTGTGTCCATTCCCTGTGAAGAAACGGGAGCAAGGCGTGACACACTTCCTGAATTCTCTCTCTTTTTTCTATACTTTTTTTCTCTTTTTTTAAGGGACAGAAAAGTAAAGCAATTTTTCTTTCTCTTTTTGAAAAGATAGAGTAGAAATGAAGAGTCTTTTTGCAAGCATTACACAAATGACCAACATGCAGTCTCGCTGAAGATAATAAGGCTGATGGCACAGTTCACAGGTAATATATCATGCAACGTGCTTAATTGCCATGTGACCTGATCACAGCAGGTGATGTTACACAAGCTTCAGATGCCGGTCACGTGCGAGGGCACTTCCCACAGCATGAAGCTCACGCAACATTGAGTACCCTTTAGAGCTACAACAACGAATCAATAATAATCGATTATGAAAATCGTTCTCAAAGAATCTCATTATCGATTAGTTGGTCTGCGCCCTGCATGGGGTACATTTACTCACTACGTTACTTCTTTTCCAAAAATATGCTTCGGGGAGTAAATACTAAAGTTGTGTCCCAAATGACGTACTATACACTTACACTATGCATTGTATACTCTATCGTCTATTGTATGGATTTTAGAAAAGTATCGTCTTAAATGGAACACTAGCGTTTTTTTACAAACCAGAAGTATAAGTAGGTTTCCCAGTTAGTGGCACATGATGTCATATGCACATAATGTGATGCCACTTGCTTTAGCAGATACCCAGTCAACGACAATGACTTTCTTCATTTTACTGTTTAGGTCAACGTTACCTTTTATGCCCCACATGACCTCAGTCACCATCAGACGGAGGCGTAATCATCAAGTGACTGAGGAAGAAAGTGTGTGACCTCCAGGTCCTCTAAGGCAGGGGGGCATTTTATATTAAACACCGCAGATAAGATCAAACTTTACAAAGCAGAGCTTATGTAGCAATGACACACGGCAGTGATGCATGAGCACAAACTTGTGGTTGCATCCAAAATGCTCCACTGTGTGCAAGGGGTTGTGGAAAGTGGTGCAAGCTGCTTAAAAGGTTTATTGTCATTATATGCTGTATTTGCACGCTTGCAGTGTAACTTATGTCGTTTATTATAATGTAAGTGATCTATTAGTAACGAGGCAGCGTTGCTCCTTACTCATGGTGTAGAAGCGGTGATAAACAGTGGGAGTGCAAGTAAGATCTGTAATGTCTAATTAAAACACTATGATCAAAAGTAAACACAAGTAAAACAATATGCCTAAAGCCAATGAGTAACAGAAACCACGAGGTGCAGTGAAAGTGAGTTTTTATTATTAATTTAGGACTGTAGTTTAATTCAGTGCTTTCTGTGCATCCATAGAAAGTAATGCATAAATACTATTATATAATATAAACTATATATATATATTATATATATATATATATATATATATATATATATATATATATATATATTCTCATTTATATAATACATAAATATTTATGCATTATTTTTTATGGATGCACAAAAGCACTGAATTAAACTACAGTACTAAATTAATAATATTTATTCTTGTGTGTTTGTGTGTATTGGGTTCTTTTCAGTCTTATATAATTGGACAACCAGTTGTGTAAAAGTTTAGTCTGAAGTTTATATTTGTAACACATATTTTACTTTAAATAAATGACAAAATAGTACTGAAAGATTGCCCCCCCCCCATCAGATTAATTGATTAATCGAAAAAACAATTGGCCAACTAATTGATTATGAAAATAATCATTAGTTGAAGTCCTAGTTCCCTTTGAAAGGGAATATAAGCTACAAACCATATCAATCGCTATAGCAATCTGTCTTTGAAACTTTTCACTCACAGGTCCTGTATGCACAGTATGCACTAGGCTGCCTCTTTGAATGGTAAAACATAAAAATAGTCACAGAACAAAATCTCATTACCGGATCATTGTTTACACCTGATTTCTTCTTTACATCATACAAACTTTCCTGACAACCAGAATTCATTCAAATTCTCATATGCTGTAAAATCTAGTTATTTCCAGACTTGATTGCTGCAATTCTACTTGCTGTTCTCGCTTCATAAGCTATATCTCCTCAACAGAGCACTCAGAATGCTGCTGCTCACCTGGTTCATAACCTCTACAAATTTTCTCATATCACTCCCCTATTGAGGTCACTCAACTGGCTCTGTGTTATAGCAAAAATCAAATTCAAAATGCTTGTCTTGCATTCCAGCCCTTAAAGAGCTCTGCACCACAATATCTATGCACCAAGGTTAACTATATACTAAGACAATACCTTCAGCGCATTCTGAGCATTTTAAAACCACAAGATCTTGTTTTGGGAAGTTTATTTTGAACGATTGTTTAATTAATTCATTTACGTTTATCTCCTCAAGTACAGACTACACTCTAGCATTTGCATGAAGCAGCATTAGTCTCTGCTTTTTAAGATTATACAATCTTCTTTTTAAGTACATTGTATCACCTTCAGCTTTTAGTGCTTTTAGTTAGTTGTTTCGAGCACTGTTTGCTAAATGACGAAATGTAAGTGTAAAATGCAGATATTTTAGACCCTAAAAAGAAGACCTCAAGGAAAAAGGGAGATATCTGATAACTCTAACTTAACTGGCATAGCTTACCTTTTTGGGAGCTTTGTTTAGCCAGACAAGACACACCTGAATACACTCAGCAGCTGAATGAATATTGACTTATCCAAGTAAAAAAAAATTACCCATAATTTACTAATATATATGTATATATGTATGTATGTATGTGACATCTTGGTATTGTGTTTCTTTGCTAAAGAATTTAATTGGTACTTATGATGACAGAAAGATTATTGACAATCTCTCAGTTCGGTGTTTGGAAAAAGCTCAGGTAATTTGCTTCATCCTTGACCATGTTGACAGATTTAGGACTGTGACAGTAGCAGATTTTTATGACCGTGGTGGTTAATGACCAAACCACTGTGGTGAGTGGTGGGGGGTGTCGGGGCGACGGGGGGTGGCGGGGTACTGAAATTTATATTTAATTTTATATCACTATATACTATAATATAATATAACTTAATATAATAATATATAATTATATAGGCTTTAATTAAAGAAAAACTTAAATATAAAAAAAATTAAATGAGGCTTTATTTTAGCACTTCCGTCAGTAAAACAACTCAATAATGCATTGTTGTTTCGTGTTGTTGAAATGAGAAACAGCCCGAGGGCACTGTGGAATATGGCATTGTAATTGACCCAGGGAGAAGGAGAAGAAGTGGAAGGAGGACGTGGTGAGGTGGACAGTTGTACGTTTCGATCTTGTTAAGCACGAATATAAAATGTTCCCAGATCGCCGATGTAACATTTGGTTTCCCAGCAAGATCAATCGCAGCGGCAGAACCGGAAGAGAAATAGAAGAATTCGCCTGACTAGATTTTGCCACGCTCAAACAAACCCGCACCAAACTAACAGACATCATATAAGGCGTTTGATTATGATTACATAATGTGGGTATTAATATAAAATTTCCTGCTATATGGTATTCATATAGCAACTGTTATTATTATTATTATTATTATTATTATTATTATTATTATACTTGTATACAAAACGTTGTACTTTGTACTTGTCATAGTGCCCACTAAAGCAGAAACATTAACATGGTGTGAAATGTGACACCACCACAGGTGGCACTCCACCACCGCGATGGCAAACTACCACTATGCAGGTGTGGTTGTCATGGCCATCGTCACAGCCCTAGGCAGATTATAAAGAATCTTCTGCAACTGGTCTATTTCACCTTCAAAAAGTATGGCATTTGTTGTGATTTGTCAAAATAATATTTTAGGTGAACTGTAGTGGGATTTAAACCACAATTTGGAATAGAAAAAGTGCATCTAATATGGTCACACTTTTCAGGGGAGGTTTTATTGGTCTTTTCATAATTTAGAATGTCTGACTATTTGAAATTCTAAATTCATGTTTTAGGCAACGCAAATACTACAAAACTATGGTAATATTAGATATATTGTATGTTTTGAGAACAATATTAAATATATTAAACTGACAACAAATCATTTGAATCCCACATTTCTAAGAAGTCCTGAAGATGCCATTAAAATACATTTTTGCACATAATTTAGTACATTGTAGGGATGTCACGATACCAAAAATCTAGTAGTCGGTACCGATACCAGCAAAAGTACATGATACTCGATACCAAAGCCGATACCGGTGTGGTATAAAAAAAAATAATTAAAAAATTCAAATAAAGTTTAAAAACCACTGGAGGACATCCTCCTCTGGCTAATACTGGCAAAAAGAGAGAGAGAAGGGGGGGGTGGTTTGCTAATAAGTGCTAAGGTGCACTCCTAAACGCGCGCACACACACACACACACACACACACCCCTTATACTCTGAATGCAAGCATTAGTTTAAATTCACTGATATGGTGGCAGGCCAAAAAGATTTATTAAAACCATTAACATTTCAATAATTATTTGTGACATTAGGCTACATTTAGCTGACAGGACACGGGCTGAATGGCGATGCATGGTGGCCCATTAGGAGGTAGTTTATAACATTGCAATGCCTTAGCGCCGTTAGCAAATAACTGGCTATCACAAACATTACATGGAGCATAACGTTAGCTGGTTTCACGGCCACAATGCCAGTTGCCTCAAACAAACATAATATAGGACCGTCTTTCAGGTGCTTCGCCAAATTCCAGGCGTTTCCTCGCTTTGTTTGAAATGAACGATAGCATCGGCTGCACACAGGCAACCGATGCTACCTTTCCTCTCAACGAGCTTTCCTCTCTCTGCCTCTTAACAAGTCGGGGCGGAGCTAAAATCGTCGCATTTTCTGTAGCTTTTCCCGTGTGCTTGTAGGCGGTTTTCTTCTTCTTCACCACTTGTGGACCGACTAAAACACCTGCGCGTATTTGCTGCCCCCTTCAGTTCCGGAAGAATTGCAACCTCAGTACCTTCATAACCAACGATACTAATGCTACTGCAGAAAAACAAGTACCGTCACGTTTTAAGAATGTTGGTACCGACTTGGTACGGAAGTATCAGCTCTTGTGACATCCCTAGTACATTGTAGAGGCAAGTTTTTAAAAAAATTCTGTTTGTGGTCTCTTCAGTGCAGTTTTGTTGTCACAGTTTTGCAGTCACATTTTCTGCTGCTTTTGTTAACAGTTCCATGCATTTACTGGAGATCTCACTAGAGAGTTCCCGCCCTACTCACTTTCAGTAAGTGCTTTATGCTGGTCAGGGTTGCAGTGGATCTAGCACCTATCCATGGAACATTTTTATTTGAGGCAGGAACAATGCTTGGATGGGATGGTAAACCATCACAAAGCACCATACATGTACACACATTCTCTCTCTCTCTCTCTCTCTCTCTCTCTCTCTCTCTCTCTCTCTCTCTCACACACACACACACACACACACACACACACACACACAGTGCCCTCCACTAATATTGGCACCCTTGGTAAATATGAGCAAAGAGGGCTGGGAAAAATTGTCTTTATTGTTTAACCTTTTGATATTTTGTTCACAAAATTCATAAAAATATTCTGCTCTCGTGGATATAAAACAATTGCAAACACAACACAGATTTATACAAAAAAAAATAGCTTTGTTAAATATACGTGTGCAACAATTATTGGCACCCATATGAAATCATATGAGAAAAATATACTTGAACTGTATTCCCATTGATATTTTACATTTCTTAGTACATCTGAGTGACTTTGAACAGGAAATTGTTCAACCATGACTTCCTGTTTCACAGGGGTATAAATATGAAGTAAAACATTTGCCAAATTCCTTTAGTCATTCATAACAATGGGTAAGACTAAGAAATATAGCTTTGATGTGCAGCAAAAGGTTGTTGAGCTACACAAAATGGGACGTGGCTATAAGAAAATAGCACAAGCATTGAAAATGCCCATTTCCACCATCAGGGCAATAATTAAGAAGTTCCAGTCAACTGGAAATGTTATGAATCAACCTGGAAGAGGACGTGCGTCTATATTGTCTCAACGCATTGTAAAGATGGTTCAAGTGGCCAAAAACCTCCAAAGATCACAGCTGGAGAATTGCAGAAGTTAGTTGCATCTTGGGGTCAGAAATTCTCCAAAACTACAATCTGAAGTCACCTACATCACCACAAGTTTTTTGGAAGGGTTTCAAGTAAAAAGCCTCTACTCTCATCCAAAAAACAAACTCAAACGTCTTCAGTTTGCCAGACACTACTGGAACCTCAAATGGGATTGGGTTCTATGGTCAGATGAAACCAAAATAGAGCTTTTTGGCAATAAACACCAGAGGTGGTTTTGGCACACACAGAGAGGCAGCCATATGGAAAAGTACCTCATGCCCACGGTTAAATATGTTGGTGGCTCTTCAATGTTTTGAAGATGTTTTTCTGCCAGAGGGCCTGGACATTTTGTTAGGATACATGGCAGCATGGGCTCTATCAAATATCAATGGATATTAAATGAAAACCTGACTGCCTCTGCCAGAAAGCTTCAAATGGACCATGGTTGGATCTTCCAGCAGGACAATGATCCAAAACATACATCAAAATCAACACAAAAATGGTTTACTGACCACAAAATCAAGGTCCTGCCATGGCCATCCCAGTCCCCTGACTTCAAAACCATGGAAAACCTGTGGGGTGAACTGAAAAGGAGAGTCCACAAGCATGGACTTAACAAAGATATGTATATTTTTTGATAAACCTGTGTTCTGTTTGCAATTGTTTGATATCCATGAGAGCAGAGTATTTTTATGCATTTTATTAACAAAAGCTCAAAAGGTTAAACAATAAAGACAATTTTTCTTCTTTGCTCATATTTACTAAAGGTGCCAATATTAGTTGAGGGCCCTGTATACAATATCGCACTTAGTCACACCTAGAGGCATTTTACTGCAGCCAGTCCACCTACCAGTATGTTTTTGGGAAGTTGGAGCACTGACACATACTGTACACAGCGAGAACTTAGAAACTGCAAACAGACTGCCACTGCACTTGTTGTAGTGCAATGTTATCAATTGCAATGTGATGCAGCATAAAAGTAAGAGACATGTAAAAAAAAAATTTTAAAAAAAATGTAACTAAAAAGCTCAGACTAATTGACATCTAATTGACTAAGTCCATGAATAGTCCTAGAAATGAGAATCAGGTTCATTTGCCATCTTTCCAAATGTGTCCTACAATCTACAACGGAATCATTATTTGGCTGCTAACATGTGAAACAGGATGAGATACAGCAGACCCTAACAAGAATGGAGAAGCAGGCCAAAATAAGGAAGCAAATCATTTCTTTTTTTCTTTTTCTTTCTTTTCTTTTTTTTTCTTTTCTTTTGTTTACACAAAAATTGGTCTGCTTTATCAGTCCTCATTTTCTAACACCTAGTTTTCTTTTTGGCCTAAATAAAAGTTGTTTGTTTTAGGGGTGGTTTGGATGCAACTGAAAAAACTCATTCCAGACAAAATAATAGAAGATAAACCAGGCAATTTCGAAGAATCGCACACACTTAATTTCAATAGTCTGAAGTTTAGCACCTCAGCTTACTACAGGTCTGAATGCAAATAACTTTTTTTTCCTCTCTTCCCCTCTGAACTTAGAGCTCATTAACTCATTTACTGGTTAATGCTGGTCTAACTAGCAATACCTAACCTTAATATGTAAGTAACCTTAATGTCTAAAGCTGCTTTCTGCTTGTAAACTAGCTTGGCCTTGCATGGTCACGATGGGAAGCAGCTAAACATTTTCTTCTGTAGGGTTCTTGAAATCAAGTATTACCAAAAATAGCATGCATCAAATAACACATTGTTTCATATTCTTCTGAAGGAACCTTTCTGCGGTCATCCATAAAGCTATTAAACTTTCTAATGAACAAATCAGGCAAGCTCATGCAATCCCAGATCCCTCGCTCCAGTGTCTCTCCAGTGTCGTAATTTTTCAGAATTCAGACCTCAAACCAAATGCTCACCTGATCCGCCGGACACAAAAAGGGGAAAGTTCTTCCTCCCAGAGCCAGCCCAGATTAAATTAATGTGACAGTCATCTGCTGCTGCATGCATCTAATAACTAGATTAAACAGCCACCAACGCAAACTGCGCTAACTCATTTGCAAAGCTTTAACAGAGCATGCAGTAGAATTTTAACTAATCAATTCACGTCAGAAGGAATAAACAGTGCATCACGTCAGTGTCAGCTGGTCTGCTTACTGCTATATAGTGCAAATAATGTGAGGAATATAGGCTGAGTTCATTCAGTGTGAAGGCACTCATTAAGAAGTGATCACCATGCGAATGCTGACTGGGCACATTAGGACCGAACAGATCCCTTAATGAAATGATAGCAAGGTAAATCAATGTTGCACAAAGGTGCAATGAACATAATGCTACATTAGGACTTTCATAATGAATTAAGACTTGCATAATGAATACTTTGCAGCACTGACTGGATATTAAAGTACAGGACAAGGTTTAGTCCATTTATCAACCGGAGACTTAAATGCTTTCTAGAAACCGTTACCTTCCAATAAGCTTCCAATTACTTTACCTTCCAACATAGTTAGTGTTGTACAGGTAACACTGTAGATACAGAATTCACAAGCTTAAAAAGCATAAAGTCAAAAACTAGCTGTATTTAACCTGGCACTTGTGATTATTATAAAGTTATAAAGATAGAAGAACTGTCTGAGAAGAGCCATCTTTTCTTTGTAACCTTGCTCTTCTCTAAAAACAGGAATGAGCTCCTTTGCATCTGTTTTAAGCATATAAAGATTAAAATGTAAGTGATTATTCCCCCGCCCTAAAAACACAACCATCAACAAGCGACATGAGCATGTCATGCTTACAACCATACAGTGAGGGAAAAAAGTATTTGATCCCCTGCTGATTTTGTACGTTTGCCCACTGACAAAGAAATGATCAGTCTATAATTTTAATGGTAGATTTATTTGAACAGTGAGAGACAGAATAACAACAAAAAAATCCAGAAAAACGCACGTCAAAAATGTTATAAATTGATTTGCATTTTAATGAGGGAAATAAGTATTTGACCCCTCTGCAAAACATGACTTAGTACTTGGTTTAAAAACCCTTGTTGGCAATCACAGAGGTCAGATGTTTCTTGTAGTTGGCCACCAGGTTTGCACACATCTCAGGAGGGATTTTGTCCCACTCCTCTTTGCAGATCTTCTCCAAATCATTAAGGTTTCGAGGCTGACGTTTGGCAACTCGAACCTTCAGCTCTCTCCACAGATTTTCTATGGGATTTAGGACTGGAGACTGCCTAGGTCACTCCAGGACCTTAATGTGCTTCTTCTTGAGCCACTCCTTTGTTGCCTTGGCCGTGTGTTTTGGGTCATTGTCATGCTGGAATATCCATCCACGACCCATTTTCAATGCCCTGTCTGAGGGAAGGAGGTTTTCACCCAAGATTTGACGGTACATGGCCCCGTCCATCGTCCCTTTGATGCGGTGAAGTTGTCCTGTCCCCTTAGCAGAAAAAAAACCCCAAAGCATAATGTTTCCACCTCCATGTTTGACGGTGGGGATGGTGTTCCAGGGGTCATAGGCAGCATTCCTCCTCCTCCAAACACGGCGAGTTGAGTTGATGCCAAAGAGCTCCATTTTGGTCTCATCTGACCTCAACACTTTCACCCAGTTGTCCTCTGAATCATTCAGATGTTCATTGGCAAACTTCAGACGGGCATGTATATGTGCTTTCTTGAGCAGCGGACCTTGCGCGCGCTGCAGGATTTCAGTCCTTCACGGCGTAGTGTGTTACCAATTGTTTTCTTGGTGACTATGGTCCCAGCTGCCTTGAGATCATTGACAAGATCCTCCCGTGTAGTTCTGGGCTGATTCCTCACTGTTCTCATGATCAATGCAACTCCACGAGGTGAGATCTTGCATGGAGCCCCAGGCCGAGGGAGACTGACAGTTCTTTTGTGCTTCTTCCATTTGCGAATAATCGCACCAACTGTTGTCCCCTTCTCACCAAGCTGCTTGGCAATGGTCTTGTAGCCCATTCCAGACTTGTGTAGGTCTACAATCTTGTCCCTGACATCCTTGGAGAGCTCTTTGGTCTTGGCCATGGTGGAGAGTTTGGAATCTGATTGATTGATTGCTTCTGTGGACAGGTGTCTTTTATACAGGTAACAAACTGATATTAGGAGCACTCCCTTTAAGAGTGTGCTCCTAATCTCAGCTCGTTACCTGTATAAAAGACACCTGGGAGCCAGAAATCTTTCTGATTGAGAGGGGGTCAAATACTTATTTCCCTCATTAAAATGCAAATTAATTTATAAAATTTTTGACATGCGTTTTTCTGGATTTTTTTTTTGTTATTCTGTCTCTCACTGTTCAAATACAACTACCGTTAAAATTATAGACTGATCATTTCTTTGTCAGTGGGCAAACGTACAAAATCAGCAGGGGATCAAATACTTTTTTCCCTCACTGTATGAGTTTCCCATTGGGGGAAAAAGCAAGAAATAAAAGCTAGAACAAATCTCAGTAACGAAGTAAGTGCTCAGGACTCATACCACTGAACTGGTAAATTGCAATATACATGATCTAAAATCTAATTCGATAATAGAACTATATGAGAAATCCATTGAGTGAGAGACCAGTTATGCCAGCCAGCCTTCTTTAACCTTATTTAGAAATGTTTGTGCTGGAGACCTGAGGATTGTGATGCCACAAGATCCAAAATCTGTCATGTTATTTGTTGCCAAAATGCATGCATGATCACGGACCCTGGAGTAATTATAATGAGGAGATGCTTTACACCTTTCAAGTCAAGTCAGATCATTTAGAGGCAGTGATCAGCCACCAAGCTGACTACGGAGCAGTTGCTATAGCTGGTGCAAAGATGCACACAGTACTCCAACATATATAGTCATATATATCAAAAAATCTGATCATATCTTCCTGTTAATCAAGTGATAAGCTATCTTAAGTATTTAAAAACAAACAGTCCTAGATACATTGAGAATTTGTGTTAAATCCTGTGCATAGTATAGAGTAGTGAAAGCACACACATCAAGCCGCACACACACACACACACACATACACATACAACACACACATTTACACAGAGATCAACAACATCAAATCCAGCTCAGAGCTCTAGTAAGAGTGCTTCAAAGTCTGTAGTCATTCAGTAAATTCAGAAGCCTGGGATGCTTGAAAGCACACAGCCACCTCAACTGGCAATTCCAAGGATGTCAGTATTTACTGAACATGCACATCATGCCTAGATAGGTATCAGTTATCATTTTACATGTCTATGTTGCCCTGTCTACTGTATATCAAAACTGCAGCAGAAATAGTTTATCTGTAAACATCCAGATCCTGATGTTCTCATGGGTGTGTGACTCCAGCTGGAGAGACTGAATCATTGAAATCAGGCCACAGAGCACACAGCTCAGATATGCAGCCAAGAGATGAGGGGGAAAAAACAACAACAAAAAACCGCACCACTGAGTAGCTTTTCTTCATCTCCTACACACAGCTACAATTCTATCAGATAAGTTTCCTGCTCCAATACTGGCTTCTCATCTGTTGACACAGAATATTCTTTACATTCTCTGCTCTTTATTTTCCCTTCTGCCTTGTTCTTATCATACTTTTCTTATCTTTTGAGCTCTTTTTATCATCATGCTTTTCAAGGGACCTGTTTCTTTTTGCTAGTCTTTTTTCCCCTTACCCTGATGAAACTAGGTTCTACATTCGATGTGATTTGTATTCAAAAAATGGAGGCCGTCGGAAGTGCAAGTGCTTCACCTAAAATGAAGTTCAACAGAAGGTTGTGATGCCTTACTGGTAAATTTGTTACAGTGTAACACAGTTCAACATGAGCATTGATGTAAGGGTCTACATCATGACTACGATTCAAATACTACTCTCAAGTTATATCTCAAGTTATAAAAGCTAGACTACAGATATTCCATCCTATTTTTGCTACTGGTTCCTGTATAACTGATTCTTTATTCAGATGACCTTTCAAACAACTCCAACCAAACCCTTAGGACACTGAACAATACATTCCTCGACAGGTTTGTTGCTATTTCTGAATTTTGTCAGGGTAGCAAAAAAGAGCCCTATGCAAGATGACAGGGTGCTGTTTTTCCTGGCACTTTCGAAAAAGAAGCTAATTCTCAGACTATTTTTAGTTGCTTTCCTATCCCGCAGGTCAGCCACACAGAGGATTACAAACGTCTCTTATCAGCGCTCCATTAATTCTGCTTGAAAAGTCTCTCTAAAATGAATGCTTTTTGTAGTCCTGACAAGTAGATATGAATACACTATCTAAAGCTTTATTGTTCCTAATCACTTTCTCCAAATCCGTGTGAGGTTGGTCTGGAGGGCACACGTGCTGACTTACAAGATACAGGCTCAATATTAGATAAGTGCATTTACTCTACTGAAGCCTCATCCTATGTCTCTTAAATACACAGACACCCTATAGACAACAGTAATTGGTTTGGTAAAGCTTTTAGAAATGTCTGGCCAATGTATTGTAGCAAGTGGGGTCATGGTTTAGCATGGGATTGCACTGGGAGGGAGATGTTTGGGGGATGAGCAGAGGAAAGCCAAAGCTGAGCAGACAATGGAGTACAACCTGAAGAATTATTTGCACTAACATTACTAACATTATTGCACAATCTTTCCTGTTCCTAGTCACCCAAGTGTACTAAGAAATGTAAAATATCGATGGGAATATTCTTCAAATATATTTTTCTCATATGCTTTAATACGGGTGCCAGTAATGTCTATTACACAAGGAGTTTGTTACTAGCAGCTAGAGATCACGAGAAAATTAAATTATGATCACGAGAAAACCAAATAATAATGCATGGTTTCTTAGGGCTTCTGTAGGTATCAGTATCGATGAGTCCCAAAAAAAGTACTCATACATGGTCTGAAAAAAACAATGTCAATGCATTATGACAGATTGGATCTTTGTAATTTCAAAAAGTATACCCAACTGAAACAACAGGATTGTGCCTTTAAATCTGATTATAAGCCTAAGAAACAACTACGCCTTGGCCTCGGAATAAAATACATAGAGATTTCAAGTTGCAGTTCTTGTGCTTATCTAATAAGGACAGCCATAGGTAGGTTGAAAATAGTAGCTCATGAACAAGAGGTAAGGTGAATGCAAGTTCCTCCTCACTCCTTCAGGTTCCTGGGCTATATATAGGCAGCAGGCTAATTGATTATTGACAGTCTAACTGCATCCCTTGGCTCAAAATGAAGTGCCTGCCCTTTAAATGAGAAGGCCTTTTGATCTTGAAGGTAAAAAAAATATGAAGATGCCAGCTTAAGTAAGTGACATAATGCCAAAATTCAATCCAATAATATACTACTAAAATCAATAGCAAAACAACAAATCAATTTCATTTAATAAGTTTAAGTAAGATCCAATTACAAGTTGCATTAGGTTTTGCAACTGTATAGTAGTCTTTAAGCAGCCACACTTACACAGTAACATTTTTATTATTAAATACCAATGCTGATTACTGTATTGTAATATTATCATAAAAAGGCAGGCCATTAGGTGACTCTTTCTGGGGTCTTCCATAAAGTCACTGATGACTTTACTGAGGAAGGGGTTTCATCAGAAGAACTCATTACTTTTTGCAATAGACATTAACAGTGGCAAATTAGGAGCAATAATTTAAAAAGACACAGCAATTCTGACCCACTAATTTCAGGCAATGTCTGACTATTAGAAAAACACTATTAGAAAGTTATTTTCAGTTAAGGAAGGAACAGATCACGCCTGTGAATTCATTTTGTTGTCCAGCTCTCACATTGAAATTACATGCCGCAACTGACGTCAGGCTAATAAATTTTATCATGTCCTTACACGCCATTAGCAATCATCAGCAATTAGCTAACCTCTGATCACCATCCTCACAAGAATTAATTTGTTCAGGTCAGTTTAATGGATTAATGTTCCTTGTGTTCAAATGGAGAAAAAAAAAACATAGCGTACTTTGTAAGTGCTTACTCACCCTAGGCCCGGTTGCCTTGTATTATGCCCAAGCACGATTGTCTGGCCTGCACTCACATTTGCACTTATCGTTCCGGGCCTGAGCATGCTTACGACATTACAATGTGACTTTCTGTTTTGAAGAAAACAGGAAGAAAATTGCTCTCGCACAGAACAATGGAGTCCATCATCGAAATGTTACTTATCTTTTTTTTTTTACTGTTGGTATGTATGCTTTTTTATGATTTGTATCTATACATGATTGTGGTATTTTTTTTTATGTAAAGCGCCTTGATAATCTACTTTTAAAGGTGCTATGTAAAATAAAGTTCATTATTATTATGGCTTATTTGGTGTCGTTTGGGGAACAGTGACACATGGCACTCTCACATGCCTAATGGATTGCCTAATAGATTTATCACTTATGCAGTACAGAGATTTTGACTTAATCATGCTGCACATATCAGAAGATTTTACGGAGACAGCTGACAGTCATATCATTGACGTCATGTTTCGAGTTTCGTGCTTGCCCACGGTTAGCAACCACACTAGTTGAGTCCAACTGAACCGTGCCCGAACCCACCTCTTCAAATGGGCCTGGGCATGGTACCATGATCACTGACTAGTGTGATCGCTGAACTGTGCCCATGATCACACTAATCAAACAAATTGGACTTTGGGGGTCAAACGTGCCCGGGCATGGTACAGATCGCCCAGTGTGAGTACACCCTAAGTTGTTGGGCCATCACGAACTGTTAGCAATGCTTTAGTGCACCATGGCATACACTCCATTAGCAATGAACACCATTCTTGCAAAAGATATTCCATCAGTAGGTGTTTTGATTATAGTAGTGGCTAGTGCTGTCTTACATATCGCTCCAAAAATCTCCCATAGATGTTCAGTTGGTTTGACATCTGGTGATTGCAAAAGACATAGCATAAGACTTACATCACTTTCAGACTGATAAAACCATTCAGTGAGCCCTTGTGAATGAGGAGATGGAAGAGACCACTCCCATCAGGATAGAAATATTTCCTTATTGGATCAATTTGCAATGGCTCTCAAAAGGGGCATGTGGACACAAACCATGCCAGCAAAATGCCGCCTACAGCATAAACATGCACACCAGTATTTGGTTGTTGTCGTATTTGTTTTTTGTTTTCGTTTATCATTTAATTTGTTACCCATCGGTATGTGTGCAGCAAAAGCCTTGGCAAAAACTGCACACCCTCACAGGCCAGCATTCCTCAGACATCACCTCATCACTGGCTACATCAATAACTTAATATTTGGGCATTTATGATGAGTCAGACTCCCAAAATGTTACTCCTAGATCCAAGGACTATCAGAACAACGTATTAGTTTAAAAGGTCTTGAAAGGGTGCTGCATTTTTCCAATACCATGCTTTGTTTCACACATGGTTGCTCTGGAGTTCATTGGGATGGACAGAGCAAAGAAGAATGTGATTAGTCGAATAGAGATAGTCAGCTGGTGAACTTCTCAGTGAGTTAACAAGGGAAAATAGCTGAAAGCCATGCAGGATAATAGAACACAGCAAAAAAAAATTTCTTTGTCTTCTCAATACTGGCCCAAAATATTTAGTTCATTTTACATCAGGTTGATGGCCAAGCGCTTGAATTCATTTACATGAAATCTCATTATCCGTTCAATATCACTGTCAGCTGCTGAACATAGTTAGATGTCCTACTGCCTGTAAGAAGAGCTAATATATTTTATGGCAGAGTATAACAATAGAGCCATCAAGTTATTATAATGTTAAAGATTTATTTTCTGTGTCATACACCAGGCTCACGGATATTGCCGTATTGTTCATTCTGATTTTTGGATCTCAAGCTTAGCTCAGCTTCCATTTTTTCATGAATACTAAAAAAACAAACAAGTGCAACTTTCTTTAATCTGATCGTGTGCAACCCGGTTGTGATTTCCTTCAACGTGAGACATGCAGAATTGTTTTGCCCTTCTGGAGGCGCATCCCTTTTTTCAGCCAGTCTTGTTTGATTTCTCTTCTCACCAGTTTTCCCTTGGTAATCTCTGTGAAGCCTTTCACGCAGGAACATTCCGTAATTAAATCAGTCTGATTTGCCCAAGCCGCATGTCAGTCTCAAATCCAGGACTGACAACAAGAAAACAATGTCATCCTTGTGTTATAATCGCCCACCTCTACTCAAGGACAGGTTGTGAAAAATCAATCAGGGTTATGTGGAGAGACACAGGGGTTCTTGAAGCAATTGAACAAATTGCTTTATACGCCACTTCATAATTACTGGTGTGGAAGAGGACACAGAAGGGGAAATCTTCATTGATTTTCACTTATTTTCACTTGGCATGTTGCAAATAGAATCTTCATATTAGAAAAAAAAATATTAATCACAGTTGAATTTGGAAAGTGGAAACATGCATTTGTATGGAAAGCAATGCATTTAAATGTGGTTTTCTCAATACCCCTTCCAATGTATACAAGCTCTTCTCTAAAATCAATCTGTTTAAACTGGCATGGCCCTAATATTTATGCATTGGTTTCAGAGTGTATAGTACAGTATCACAAAGAGAACATTATATTCATTAAGCAGCTCAGGGCCTGGACCTCAAACTTACTTTCTATTATTTTTATAGGCAAAATCTGTTTGACTTGACTGACACTTTCTGATAAGAAACAGCTCTGCAATAGCCACTTTAGCAAAAACAAAAATTCACAAACGTAAAAAAAAATTTCACAGCACTTAAAAAAACATTCATATTAGCTGTACATATGTTGTTTTAATACATGCTGACAAAAAACAAGTCACTTCTCTATCGGTAGGGAGAGACAGGTGGTACCTTCAAAACTCCAGAGAAAATAAGCTAACAGGCTAGACAGTGATTCCCTCTACCATGATTTCCTGATTTAGGTATTAGTTTAATATCTGTGCCACTCCACGGCAGGAGATTAATGTTACCGTGTGCGTTCCTCTCCTGTGGAACATGCTATGCTGAGCCACATTTGCTTTATGAGACAGCATAACCCTCATGAGGAACTATTTCATCATTTATAATAAGACCACAGGCCTAAGCTTATTCTGAGATAATGCTATGGGGGACAATACAAAGCAGAGAAACAGTGACACCAAAAAGCCACTTACTGAATTCGAATATACATCCCATAAATTCCCTCTGGCATCATTCTCTTTGCCAGTTCTCCTCACAGCTAACAAGCTATTTTCCCAACAATATAGAAGGAGATGAGCAGGCAATGAGAATTTGTATACTGACTACGCAAATGAGGTTGCTGTGTACAGGAGTGTTATGAATACATTTCATGACTGAAAACAGTCCTGAGGTGTTTCTGAGATCTCTTCTCACATCTTACGATGCTCCATGCATCCCAGAAACATAATCAGCTACAATCTTCCCACTCTCTCCAAAGTTAATGAGTAGCACACAAGTGCTTTCTCTGACTCCTACTTCAGGATTTTCAGAAGTCTATACAGGAATAAATGTTGTTGGTTTCTGTTTTCATTTCATCAAAACATGGCCTTAGGACTCCTGTGAACACTGACAGAAAAAAATAGCTGATCTCTGTAAACAGGAAAACTATATTTTGTTTTTACTAATGTGTTTTGATGTAAAGTAGCAGGCAGACCTGAACTCACAGGTGTATTATTCCACTCCATCACAACCACAAGAATGTAGAATAAACGCTAGATTTAAAATCAAAGTCTTTACATTCAAAGACTTTAGATTATCTGCTTTGCTATAAAGAGCTGCACTGCAGCTGCACTGCAGAAGCAACTATAATGTATGTAAGGAATAAAACATGATGGGAAGTAGTGGTTTAGGAAAATAATCAACAAGAGCATGGTGATTATTTTCCAATAGCAGCACGTCGAAAAGTGTTTTATTCCTCTTAGGCCATGTCCACATTAATCCGGATAGATCTGAAAACTGCATTTTCATTTTAAAACACTCTCTGTCTACACTGGTGTTTTCAAACGTTTTCTAAAAATTGCTCGTCCACACTGAAACATCTGAAAACCCTTACATCTCTATACTGCACATGTGTAAAAACGTAAGAAGTTTCAGCCTGCACCATTTCCGTCAGGTGTTGATTTAAAATGCAATCTGAAGGTTGTACAAAGTGACATTAATCTTTAACAAAGCTATCAAACTGGATTGCAGGCACAACAACTGCAGCACAGCGTCGTCCACCATCTTGTTTGTTTTGAGTTGAATGGGTCACATGACTGCATTACATGACTAAAAATTAGGGCTGTCAATTTTTTTTTTTTTTTAATCAAATTCAATTACATGATGTGCTGATTAATTAATCAAATTAATCGCAATTAATCACACATAAATTTTGGCTAGTATTTACCCCCAAAAGATCATTTAAAGTTATTATTGTGTTAGATTAGAAAAGCATTGAATAGACATTACATAAAGTAGCTTTAGAAAGAACAAAAAAAAAAATCTATTTGATTCAACATAAAACTTATTATATATAAATTTTTAGGTTGTATCAGAGGACGCAATTTGAAATGCTTCCATCAACCCCTTGTCTTCCACCATATTAACAGCCCTAAGCGGCCATGCACTATTATTATTATTATTATTATTATTATTATTATTATTATTATTTTCTTTCTTGTTTTCTCATAATCACGACTTAATTTTCTTATGATCTCGAGATAACATCATAGCAAAAACATAACAAAATTTTTTTCTCGTGATCTCGACTTCATTTTCTTGTGATCTTGACTTAACAAAAAGCTGTTTACTCACGATGTCATTTTCCCGCGAGACACTCTCGCGCCTTGTGAATGGGACTGGTGTTGCATGCAGGTTGGTGTCTTCACCACTGCCATCATAAATGTAATAATGACCTGCTGTAGAGATGGACTTTATATCCACATTAAGAGAGAGGGGTGTCCTCTTCTTAAGTGTCGGACACTAATATGGAGGTTGTCATTCACTGACGAACATAGAGCTATTTCAGCCTGAGTGAGTCCCTGATCAAAGTAAAAATTAATCTGGTCATCCATGGCGCTGTGGGATTGCGTTAGGCTTTTGCTGCCTTCAGAGCAATGAAAACATGATGGTATATCGAGTACATAGAAAAATAGTCATTATCACAAGAAAACAACTTTTGATATGTCAAAAGAACGAGAAAACACAAAAGAAAAAAATGTATATGCATGGCTGCTTAGGGCTTCCGTAGTTATCCATTTAGCTATCGCATTTGTTAATTTTTCCGATGTAGACTTACTAATTGTGTGCTACCTGCTCTGGGTCAGTGTAGTTGGCGGAGCGTATTGTCTGTAGCAGCTAGGGCTGTGCTAACTGTAGAGCTCGCTAAAACATGCCTTTGAGTCCAGGTGGTATTTCAGGCTAGAACTGCTTTGATGGTATGAAAATTCCTTATTATTGCAGATAGTGTAAATGACTTTTGGTTTTATCAGTGCTTCCATCTGGATGCGTTTTGAATTTAAAATTTCCCTTCAGAGGGTCAAGCAAAGTTTGGTTGTCCCCTTGCATCATGCTTGTCACTAAGTAACTGCATGCAATGTAAGATGACATACAGGTCTGGGGAAGGGGCAGGGTGTTTTAAATGCGTTAATCGTTTTAACGCATTATATCTTTCAATAATTAATCACACTAAATTAATGCGTTAATCAACAGACCTATTAAAAATACTGCATTGTTTATATTAAAAATATCTCCATTTTTTCAGTCCACACTACAACGTGAAAGCAGCATTTTCAAATTTATCCACTTGGAAGAGCGTTTTCGAAAAGCTCAGTTTTCGCTGGACAAAAATGCCATCTCAGTGTAGACAGAAGTCCAAAACTTAGACATAAAGATGCATTTTGAAATGTATCTGGATTAATGTGGAAATAACCTTATACCACAGCAATCTGCCAACAATTGCTATATTTTAATTTATTAATGGACAGCACATCATAGTTTTTAAGCATTTATATATCCATAAAACAAGTGCATAAAACGTGCTGTTATCATTTACGTTATAGCATCTATAAACATCCGCTCCCTTTTCCTCTCTCCTGAAGTTAATAAGATGAAAAAACACCTGGAGACTTTCCCATGGCAGAAAACATACTGACCATCTCAATATAGAAAGCTTCACCTCATGCTTACATATTTTCAAGGCAGTGTAACACTCAATCAAAGCGCATTGTAAGGGGGTTATCTCCTCAACAAAAACCAGTGTGTAGCATTCACCAGGATGATGCGAGGGTAGCCATAGTGCATCAGAACACCCACCACACACCAGCTATTCCATACATGAGTTCAGAGATGCCCAGATTGGCTAGTTCTGATTGACAGGGAAGTGAGCGCAATGCCATGCAGAGAGCAAGGCAAATTTTACTCTCCTGGCCACAAATATTTGAACTTGCAATCTAGCCAACAACACATTTATTCCATCCATCCATCCATTTTCCATACCACTTCCTACAAAGGGGGAGTCTGGAGCCTATCCCAGGGAACTCAGGGGGCACAGGGCAGGGGACTCCCTGGATGGGGTGCCAGCCCATCGAGGGCACAACAGCACATACAATTACAGTACGGACAAATTTGGAAGTGCCAATCTACCTAGAACACATGTCTTTGGACTGGGGGAGGAAACCGGAGTGCCTGGAGGAAAGCCCCGAAGCACGGGGAGAACATGCAAACTCCATGCACACAGAGCGAAGGCAGGATTCAAACCCCCACATGTGAGGCAAACATGTGCAGCATCTGCCACACAAGTCCTTGTGAATTAACTGTTACTATGGCAACAATAACATATTGTAATATAAAACTGTGATTTGAATTATGGCTTGAACTATTGTTATTTGTGTGCAGTAGTATAAAGTTTATTAACTGGGCCAGACATGGGGCACTACAGTGGGTTACTGCCTTTCTGATTTTCAACCAAATTCATAAAATACAACAAAACAGAAGAAATACCTTTTAAAATGATCTCAATATCATATCTGCTGTTACAGTACTATTATATTGTATAATTATTTTGTGGTGGCAGTGAATCATACAACATTCATTACAGAATTTTACTTCGGCATTTACAGTGATATATTTTAATTTATGATGCAGTTATGGCCACAGGGAGAATGAGCCTTAGCAGCTGACATTCCAGTTCCACTATAATATCATCTAACCTATGAGCTTCGTAAGTGGCACTTCTATGAAGATTCAGTTGACTCATTGAAATTACACTATCATAGCTGCTTTGACATGGTCATTATTTTATCTTTCTGTATCGTGCTCTGCACTGATCTCTGTGACTTGTGCTGACATATTAAACCTGGGACCAAGGTGAATTCCTGATAAGAAAGATTATCATATTAGACCTGCAGTGGCTCAGGGAGCCTCAGAGCAGCAGTACTGCTATGTATAGATTTCAATTACACAGAACACTCACATGAGTGTTTAACTTTACAATTAGTTAGATTTCTCCCGCGTATACACTTGCTGGCCACTTTAATAGGAACACATGTACCCCTGCTCACTCATGCCATTTTAAAATCAGCCAATCATATGGCAGCTGTGCAAGATCAAGCAAATACAGGTCAAGCGCTTCAGTTAATGTTCAGAAAAAGCAGAATGGGGAAAAAGTTTTGATCTCAGTTACTTTGGCCTGGTTGTTAGTTGTTGTTGAAGACAGACGTCAGAGGACAATGGCCAGACTGGTTTGAGCTGAAAGGACAGCTACGGTAACTCAAATAACCACTTTTTACAACCATGGGCAGCACAAAAGCATCTCAGAATGCGCAAAGCATTTAAGCTTGAGGCGAATGTGCTACAACAACAGAAGACCACATCGGGTTCCACTCCTGTCACCCTAGAACAGGAGTCTGAGGCTATATCAGGCAAAGGTTCAGTGAAACTGGGAAAATTGGAAAAAGACCAGGCAATGTTTTTCCATTTTTCAACTCTCCAGTTTCGGTTACTGCAGACTTCATATCAGTTTGAACCAGTCTGATCATTCTGTATTTGCATGACTTTATGGACTGCACTGCTCTCACATGATTGGCAGATTGTTTCTGACCACAGCACTGCTGTTAGTTGGATATTTTTGGTTGATGAACTCTCACTAAAGCACTAAGATGTTAACAAACCCCAGCAACACTGCTATGCCTTAAACACTTCCATACCACTACCATGTCACTTGCAGTCATCAGTCTCATCGTGGTCCTTTTTCACTTATGGAAACCTAGTTTATTTTTAACCCTGGAAATATACCATGCTCATTAAGGAGTTCTGATAAATATGCAACAACTGATAAATATTCTGCTAGGGCACGCGTATGACCTATTGCAAATTTAGCTTGATTAAGTGTCAAAATTTAATGAGATGAGCTATTATCAGCCCAAACAAATGTAATTAGGGAAACAAAGAGTAAATTATGCATTTATATTTATATGCTCTGAGTGCTTGACACTGGTGCCGAAAGGATTTTTTAGAGTAGGAATGATTACAACCTATGGCCAGTGGTTATCACCCTAAACTCTGATTTCAAATAAAAACGCTTTAGGGAATGCACACACACATCAATAACTTGCTGAAGTATTCCTGGCTACTCTAGTTTGACTGACAGTTGAGTTTACTAGTTCCCCCGGCCAGAATTAAATCAAGATGAAGTGCTGGAAGACCTGCAATCGAATTGAGTGTTCAGTTACTCAGAGATTTATTTCACGAAAAAATATTCGAACATTAAAGATCCATGTCCTGTCATGTGCAAAACAGCAGGTCACAATAAGTCACAATTTCACTGGCCTTCCACCTTGCTTGTTCAAATATTTTTCATCCCAGAATGTTGTGGAGGAGTTTAAAAGTTTGTAAACTGTATATTCTACTGAAATGCTTCTTCGTGAGCTCCTTCCATAGGGAACAGTTGAAGCACTGGAAAATGTACACAGTGACTAGATAGTTTCTAGGATTCATAAAAATTTCAAATGAAGAATGTTTAATACTTCCTAGATTAACCATTTTCAATTATTTGCAGGGCAGCTTTTGGAAAATATAGTGGACTATGCTCTCGCTTAGGTAAAGTAACTGTTTGAACAGAGAGCAGATAGCAAAGTGCCAGTGATTAATGAGAAACATTCTTTTCTACATTGACCAAAAAAGGCCATTAAGATTGTCAACGAAGCGTTTAGCATTAATTATGAGAATCCCCTATAAGCTTCCTTGAAATTCAATGACCAATGCAGACTCTCAACTGTAAAATGAAGCAGGCCAATTCAGCAGGGATGCTGAGTCAACTGCCGCATCTCATTCGTTTCTGCTAATTTCCTCTTTTTAATTTCATATATAACCTGAGATTTAGTGGTTCCTATCTCCAGGCTTTTGCATTTCAAGGCAAAATACAATTAATTCTATAGACAGTCCACTTGCAGGGCTCTTAATATGCAAGTAAAGGCACACACACACACACTAATCACTAGCATGGGGATTAGTAGATGACCATGTGCTGCTTAACTGCTCTCTGTGCCATCTGCTACATGAAAAACAACACAGAGCCAGTCTTCTAAAGTGAACACTGTGAGGATTAACCTAAAAAGCAAAGGGCTGTGACATGAAGGATGCTAAACAACCATGACGTTCAGACTTGAATGAGTTTTAGTGTAATATTATGCACTGGGAAAATGCTGCAATCTAAAAATCCAGAAATCCGTGGGGGGGGTGTTTATTAATCTGACACATAGTAATGACCTATCTGCTGCAACAATTAGTACTGCAAGAGAAAAAAAATACTGATTAGGATGGGCTGCATCATATCCTGTAAGCTACATTAAAAAAAGATTTGGGCATCAAGTAAGAAGCACTTCAGGAAATTCATTTTACAAATGAGAATAATTTTAGACAAAAATGAGAAAGCAATTAACCTTTAAAATGATCACACAGAGACAAAGAACTCATTCCCTTTCTTTCAATGTCCTTCATTGGGCTAAAAGCAGACAAGCATAAAATGTTCCCAGTGTCTCTACAGCATTCACATACACTATGCAGCCAAAAGTTTGTGGACACCTGACCATCACACCCATATGTGCCTTGCTACACAGTTGGAAGCACAAAATTGAATAGGATGTATTTGTATACTGTAGCATAACAATTTCCCTTTACTAGAACTAAGGGGATAAAACATGTTCAAGCATGACAAGGCCCCTGTGCAAAAAGTGTGGTGCATGAACACATGGTTTGCCAAAGCTGGAGGGGAAGAACTAGAGTGGGTCGCACAGAGCCTTACCTCAACCCAACTATACTGGAACAGCTGAACTGGAACACAGTCTGCACCTGAGGCCTCCTCACACAATATCAGCGCCTGACCTCACTAATGCACTTGTGGCTGAATGGAAAAATCCCCACAGACATGCTACAAAATCTAGTAGAACTAGGGGGGACTACATCTGGAATGGGGTGCTCAAAAAGCTCAGATGGGTGTGATGGTCATTTGTCCACAAATATTTGGCCATATAGCATACCAAAGAAAAGAAATAGAAACTTATATGGATGTGTTTAGACACAATCCAAATTACTGCTGAATGAGGATGTGATTTTGAATGTACAGATAAAATTATCCATTTAGCTCTGCCTAATAGCTTCACATAAAATGTCCTCAGCCTCGGTGCTCTTTCCTGTTCAATTCATCAATGACCAAAGTGTCTAAATTGATGCTTACTTTATCAGTCAACATTTGACGCAGTGAGGAAATTACTGTCATGAATCATTTGAGACAAGTTGTAAAGTAAGTGGAATGTCTTGATGCAGCGAAGTGTAGAGTTTACAGCTATCAAAATGCACTTTACGTGAACTTATCTGCTTAATGTATGCAGATTCCCTGGGGAAAAAAATGCTGCAAGTTTAGAAATAGATGCATCTGGAAAAACTCCTCAATGCTGCAACATATGAAAAATGACTTTCATGTGACCAATAAAGAGCATATGATGAAGAAAAATGATACTCGTTACTACGTTAAGGTCATAATATGGTCGTTATGCCGTTATATTAATAAGAGTCATTAATTAACCCACTTGTTCTGCTCACTAGAATGGATGCACTTTTCACCAGGTCATCCATCTCATTAGCTACAAAACTGTGCAATGTATTTCCTTTCTCATATATCTCAATAGATCATATGTTTAGCTCACTTTTTACAAAAGCCTTTTCTCATGGGGGATCTTCCTGTTGGCAGGTGTGTGTGTGTGTGAACAGGTGTGAGCGCAAATTAGAGCTGGAGGGAATGTGACGGGAACTAATGACACATTTTGTCTCATATTTACAAAGAGCAATAATTAGTAAGCATGCCTATTTTGCCTTCTTGCAATCTGCTCAATTTACAGTCTCAGTAAATTATTCTGATTTTTTTTAAAGTTCTAGTGGTCATTAGAAAAACTGTGAACAAGCACATAAAGGAACGTCTTGTAAAATTCTGGACAGAAAAATTGAAATGACCCAATGACACACAAGCAAAATCAATGCAAGGAAAAGAACATTGGAGATGGAGGGACCGTGACAGGAATTTATATCACATTTTGTTTCATATTTACAAGGGACAATTATTTATAAACATGTCTATTTTTTTGACTGATTATTAAAAAGCAAAACAACCGAGTTTGATTCAAACAAAATATACTTTACCTTGAACTTAAACTTTACTCACAATTTGACATTTGATAAACAGATGCTTTACATTCTCTCCTTTCTGTTAAAGGTGATGTGAAAATACAACATGCCTTTAAAGAGACCATGTTTTTTAAGAGTACCATCAGCTTGTCTTTTTTCAAAAGGTGTATCCTAGAGTCCCACAGAGACGCTTTCAGTATGCGCTATAATGAGGCTGGCTTTTGGAAAAGAGCTCCTTGAGAGAGCAAGCCTGGAGACAGAAGAATAACTCTTTGTAAAAGAGTAGCTTAATGAAGATCAAAATGTGAACTCGTTGTGCTTGTCAATGTAAAAAAAAATCAACCCCTATAATAGTGGCAACCATTTGTTCAAACACCCCTAACTTATGAAGGACTCATATGGACTTTGCATGTCTCTTAATGATTTCTTCTAATTCTTGAATGGGTGTTTGCCATGCCGAAGTTTTCCAAAAGGCTTTTGTTTGATGTTACCGATTACACAGAGACGTTTGTCTCAAATACCTCATATGAGGTCTGCATTCCTTCAACATGACAACTCAAGAATGGCTCTCTGTGAGTCTGTGCTGCACTTCCAATTGCTGTAACCCTGTGTTATTAACCCACAGTTGTCAACTGACCACACAATGGTACAGACGGCTTTCAAAGTGTCTGGTGAAACTTCACAGAAATGTCAGCATAGTTTCATTTAATGGGACTGGCAGATGTTCGTGATCAAAACTAATTACAATTTTGAGTGCAAGTTTCTATTATGTATCAATCTGACCCATAAACAACGGCTTATAATTATGCTATTATGATCAGTGCACATTGAAAAACATGTTTCTCACGATAATGTAATTCTCTATAGGAAACCACAGAGAGGAAAATCTTAAAGCCCAGGCTCTATAGATACAGAGGATTGCACAGTAATCTTCAAAGAGGGCAGAGTTCCTCCAATGGACAGTCACATACCAGATTAAAGGTCACAGTGTGTATACATGGAATGTGATGCAAAAACAAGAACAAGGGATGTCACCAAATCTGTCACTCGACATGACACAACTTAACATATATTCTGCTGTGCTGTGCTTAAGATACAAAACAGTGCATAACAACCTTCAGTGGGGTTAAGAGTGCTGTCTCGTTTCAATTTCAGCTCTATATCAGTTGAAAGGCATGAGTGTGGAATCTGACTAACATGAGCTCATTATTACATTGTTTTCATCGATACAGACTGCAAAAAAAAAGAATGTTTCCCATGAAATGGTGGATCTCTAATGGAGACCACTGAGGGGAATTCAAGGCTAAAGTCTAACTAAACACAGTCGTGGACTAGCTAATGGTCCAAATCCCTCAGAGCATTTCAGTGTGGGAAAGAGTGCTGTTTCCCTCATACATCACATGAAAGTAAGGAGGTGCATATGTGGAATAATCCTGTTTATACATGGTGCTGTTGAATTCTCAAATCTGATTGGTCAGAAGTTGTTGATTCATTTTTCTAGTACAGCACAGCTCTGACAATAGTGCCAGCTGTAATTCAAATCACAGTTTATATATTAATGCACTTGTTATCATTTCTATAGTAACAACTCATGCACGGTGATTTGTATGGAAGACACTACATAATCCAATAACTAGGTTGAAAAATGTGTTATTAAACAAACAAAAAAATTATAATATTTGATAGTCGGATGCTTTCTTTTATTTAACATTTAGGAAAGGAGTCTCAAGTGTCAGTGCTTTGTAACAGTCTTCCATCACAGGAGAGTCTTCAGGACAGAGGAGTTTGTGCATCCTCTGTAACATGACAAGCTGCATTTTCCTGTCTACTCAGGAGAGGCTGGTGAAGAAACAACTGTTTATAACTGCTCTAACAACTAACAGTAACTAACTTGTCTCAGGGACATTATAAATGGTATGTATGATGTGTCATGTGTATCACATGTCATTAGACTAAATGGAAGTATGACGTTCATTATTTATTTAAGAACTGGAATTGTTGGCAAATTGCCATGGTATCAAAAACACTTCAGGTATGCTGTTATAAGATAATAATCAAGTTTGTGGCTCTCCACTTCACACCAGTTATTTTCCAATTACAGCACACCCCATTGTGTTTTATTTCTTATGTATAAACTTTATTGTCATTAGATATACACCTGTGGAGAGTAAATGAAAATGCTTTATCACATTCCATATTGGCACATGGTATAATATAAGGAATCATATGGTAAACCTGGAGCAGTTAAGGGGTAAGCACCAAACAGTAATAGTCTGGCAGCACTGGTGCTTGAACTCAAACTTGAAATTTGAATTTCACGTTAGTTAGCACTGAACTTCACTCCTTAACACCTATGCTGCCACTATCATATGGGCCTATACCAGTTAGGGTTTGAAATAAATTCTTACCAGGAGATACTAAATGTACATACCCTGTACATATTAAATGTCTGTCAGTTTATTAACTTATCCTGGATGATTAATCTTTTCCTTTCACATGCGATTGAAAATATTATTATCCCAAGGTAAAGACTTGCTTGGAAAAGCTAGAAAGCTGTAAAGGGTGCTTGCATGCAGTCCTGCTTGCATAATCTATGCTTGTGCAAGTACTTAACTCAGGGAGGCGATAATGGCTTGAAAAATGTAATTATAAACATCCTGTTGTAACTGAACCAACACGAACAGCATAACGAGTGTACTAGTGTAGTTATTTTTTTCACAAGTAACACTGAGTATTTGTTTTTCTAGAGCGCATATCATAACAAGCTCTAACGCACCACTGGGCCACTCGAGAAAATGAGTGAACTCTCTCATCCTTTTGATGAAATTGAGAAAGTAGCTATTTCACATCTGGGCTTATACCGATGTCAATTAGTCACAGTCATCCTCTACTCCTAATGGGCCTAATTTCTGTAATAACATGGCACGCTGTGTCACTCTAGGATAGAGAATCAGAAAAAAGAGAAGCGAACTATCAGAAAAAAATAGAAGCAGACGCCTTCAAGTAAAATATTCTGCAGAGATCAATTCGAGTGTGAGGACAGGTGTATGAAATTGTGTAAATCTTTGCTTCTCATGAAAACAAAGAAATCGCATGTATTTTCATGCAGGTCACTGTACTACTATGTTGGAGAAAGACACACAAATGAAATGCATGGATTCTAAATAAAGGAATGAGGTGTTTCCTCCACAGAATCATTCTGAACAATCTAGAAGTCTTCATCTCTATTAAACACTCTCCTCTGGTCTTTGTATGAAGCTGAAAACCAGCTGTGGCTCAAAGTTGACATGGAGTCCCATATCGTTCCTGCATTAGCTCAGGGAAGTCTTAGGGTACGATAGTTTGACCAGAGGGATGTTGGCTTGAGCGTTGCAGGTGGATGTGCCGCAGCCTGGCAACGCAGACACAGCCACACACACACACACACACACACACACACACACACATACGTTTGTCTTGCTATCTTTGTGAAGCCCTTCCACTGACATAATTATTAATGCAGCTAATTCATTCTACGCTGACACAGAAATCTAACTCTACCCTTAACCTTACTAAACAAAAAAAAGGCTATTTTGTTATTTTAAATAAAGGCATTTTAGTTTTTAAAAATATTTAGATTCTTTTTTAAGGCAGATTTCCTTGAACGGGCCAGCCAAATATCCTCACGTGGATCTATCAAGGAAACATCAATTTATAAAAACATAATTACCCCCCATCATCCCCATCCTCCCCATACACTACACAAATGGTTTCGCTCTATCTCTCTCTCTCTCATTCTTCCTCTTAAATTCTCTCACTCACAGTTTATGAAATGTCCATGAAATCTAAGAAACGCCTGAACACTTGACAAACTGTGTTCATCATATAGTAACACAAACACCCCCCCACACACACATCCATGTTTAGAAGGGTTGACAGACCAGAACAGCAGAAACCCACATGTCTGATCTCCATTCACTGTTCTCAACATCACAAGCTAATTAATAAGAGATTACAAAGAAAACATGACACCATCAATACTTTGAGACACATATTGGACAATGTCATACCAAAGCCATAACACAGGCTGCCATGTATTACAATACAACCAAAAATCAGTTTTAATGCAATAGTGAAGAAGAGCTATAACCGTAGTGTCCACTAACTGAAATACGATGCGCGTTAAATGTGTAATATTCTCAGGAGAACTTTTGATGCCATCTTCTTTTGACATACTACCAAGTGTTGTAGTAGGCTATGCGGTTTGGGACGCAGCCACACATCCTGCCTTACATCTTATATGGGTCACATCATTTTTGACAAGCGATTATCTCCTAAATGTAGGATGTTATTATTATCATCATCATTATATTATCTAGTGCTGTTTTTTTTGTTTTGTTTTGTTTTGTTTTGTTTTTTGTTTTTCCGGAGGAGAAGATTATTATTTACAATGTATCGAAAAGTCGTAAAATAAAAGCAACAAGTAAATGATGTCCTGTCCTAAGATGGATAGATACTTTCTGGGAGCATTTGTGAAACTTTTCTTGCATTATGGAGTGCGCGCGCACACATACACACACAAGCACAAGCACACACGCACGCACACACACACACAGAGCAGATACATTTCCGACATGTGAAGCCGCATCACCTTGAAGTGACACTCTGCTGATCTGAACAGCCTCTTTAGTTAGTAAGTGCGTCAAACAGGAGATGTTCACACTCACTCTTCATGATGTGTTAGTCGGAACAGTTTCTCAGCCAAGACTCTGACGTGACGGTTATCTTAAGTAACGGTCATCCCCACACGCGACCCATTCCTTACCTCGTTGTATTAAAGCGATGGCCATTCCGAACAGGACCGCCCAGTACGCAGGACTCTTCATGGTGATTTAGACCGGATCTTTAGGGCAGGAATAAAAATGCACTATCTATTTGATTTATTATTTTTTTAATCTGCGAAAACTGGAACAAAAATCCTGCTAAGAGTGGAGCGGAGCGCAGCGCAAAATCCCAGCTCGCTTTGACTGTGAAAGAGGACAGAGAGGCGCGCGCGCCGACAAACTCGCTCCGTGATTGGCTGCAAAGCGCGCGCGAGCCTGCTTGCATTCGAGATGGTCTTGCGCACTAAGTGCCAATGACCTTATTTAACAAAGAACTGATTAGACTTTAAAACCAACACACACACACAAACACACCAAAATAAAACGTAGCTACTTTGTTAGAAAACTGGGGAGGGGAGGGGCCTAATGCTGTCTATATTGTTGTGTCATTATTGCAAAGAAATTAGCTTCATGCATTTACGTTACAATATTATTCATGTTAATATCATTTATGCAGTGCTTGGTTTCCTCCGAGTGCTTCGGTTTCCTCCCTCAGTCCAAAGACATGCATGGTAGGCTGATTGGCATATCCAAAGTGTCCGTATTGTATGAATGGGTGTGTGAATGTCTATGTGGTTGTGCCCTGTGATGGATTGGCACCCTGGGCAGGGTGAACCCCGCTTTGTGCCAGATGCTCCCTGAGATAGGCTCCAGGTTCTCCGCAACCCTGAAAGTTAAGCAGTATAGAATATTGATGGATGGATTATTAATGTTAATATAATTTATGCAGTGCTTCCTGTGCTTCGAGGGTTTCCTCTGAGTACAATGGTTTCCTTCTGCAGTCCAAAGACAGGCAATGTAGGCTGATTGGCATTTCCAAATTGTCCATAGCATGTGAATGGGTGTGCGATTGTGCCTTGCAATGGGTTGGCAGCCCATCCAGGGTGTCCCCCACTATGTGCCTCGAGTTCCCTGGGATAGTCTCCAGGCTCACCTGCGACCTTGTGAAGGATAAGGAAAATTTTGAAAAATTATAAGCTCCTCCTAATATTGTGGAGATTTTGCGTTCATTTCAACGATCGCAAAATGACTAAATCCGTTAGGGACTGGCTAATACACCAATATTTTTGGTAGGTGGAAGAAAACCAGAGAAAACCAACACATACACTGGGATAAAGTGTGAAACTTGTTCAGCTCAGGATTAAACCAAGGACCCTGGTGTGTCACCATAGCAGACCCTAAATTAAATTAAGTTTAAAAAAAAAACAGTGTTAATTAAGCTTATCTTCCAAATATGTTATATGCTCATAAATGAATACTTGCTTTGTTATATGACTGATTGCCAAGTCAGTTACTCCACATCTTCATTGTGTTAAAAGGTTCTTCATTAGAAGCAGCTGTGGGTGAGTGAATACTTAGGGTCTAAAGAATATTAAGCCAATTACAGACTCGACTAAACAAACAGCTCTCCAGACATTTAAATGATACAATGCTTTCAGAATGCTCACTTAACATGTCAGCACAGTGCCGCACGAAGGATGCAGCTAATCAGCTGCATTAGTGATGCACTCTAATGACTTGCTTTTGAGTCAGTTAAAAACATAACATGAGCACCTTCAAAATGCACTTTGATTAATTTCTGTTGTGCTCGCAGAGAAAACTAGAATGAGCACATCAAAGGATGAAGATGTGTAGAAGAACACAAACGGTGTCGGAATAATATAAATGAGGTTAGCCATCATTCCACCCTGTCGTTTCATTAGGAATACAAGAGATAAATCAGAATAATAATAATAATAATAAAGCGATAATCTAAGCAGATTACTGATGTGAGACTAAAGCTCAAATGTCAATAGAAAATTCTGGAGGTATTAAGTTTGAGACAAACCCCAGCAGAAACCTCCAATCATTTTGCAGAAAATGAACCATGCAGAGAACATTGATTATTTGACAATCTTGCTTAACAGCGCACGTCAAAGCAGGCCATAAAGATGATTATATTCATTGACAACTTGTCGGCAGAAATACTTTGCCTAAAGCCGTAGAAACGAGTGGTGACTTTAGCTGGCAGACTCCAGCAGAGAGGCCCTGTCACTGGGGGAAATATCTTGGAAGCAGCAAACTCAGTCAGAAATAGTGTCATTTTAGTGAAGGCGAGCACTGAGTCAGAGCCTGATCACCAGCTAAATCCCACAGCATGTATCTCCTATACTTTAGAATAAGTACAATTTTGATTAAAACTATGTCAGACAATTGAAACAGCCAAATTTAGTAGACATAAATAACACTTCTAGTAGCTGCAACCACTTCTTTAGTAACATAATTGCTGTAGTGTGTATGCAGCAAGTTGGTGACAGTCAGATGAGCTTAGACACTCTGTCTCCTGCTGCTTAAATGAGACTGCATATGTGGTAATGGAGTGTGTATGTCTGCTAACAGAGTGCCAGGCCTGAAAGCAGCATTGAAAGTGTGTGTGAGACACACTGTCTGCTACTGCTGCACATAGATCCCCTAAAGATTTGTATAGTATTTCTTGAAACTCATCTGTACCTTCTGTAATCATAAACACTGTCCTGTGCTCATTCCATGACTCTCTCACCCCATGCTTATATTGAACATTAGACTTTCAACACATGTGCTACTCTCTGACTTCATAGCATTTAGTTGTAGAAGAGTGACCATTTATAATTACACTTTCTGCTGTCACCCAGAACAGAATTATTTCCCTTTTGTGTCTGTTTCCGCTCAAGGTTTCTTCCTCATGTCATCTCAGGTAGCTTTCCTTGCCATTGTCGCCTCTGGCTTGCTCATTATGGCTCTAAATATACTTCTGGTTTTCTGTAAAGCTGCTTTGCGAAAATGTTCATTGTTAAAAAGCACTATGCAAATAAAACTGAATTGAACTGATTGAATTGGGGCGGCACAGCTCCAGGCTCCAGTTCAGTCCTAAGCGCGGTTTACCATCTGTGTGTTGTCTCACATGTTTGAGTTTCCACAAAGTTCTCCAGTTTGCTTCCATCTCCCTACAACATGCCAGTAAGTGGATTGGTAACTCTAAATTTCCCATAGGTAGGAAAAGGGTGTATTCCTAGCTTGTGCCCAGTATTTCCAGGATAGACTCTGGACCACCACAATTTTGACTAGGATAAAAGAGGTTACTAAGGATGCATAAATGAATGAATGAATAAAATGAATTGAATTGAACTGAATTGAAAACAGACATTTGGCCTGTTCAACTCCCAAAACTTAAATAACTGCTAAAACAAAGCTCAGCACACACTTAATTATTCTGTCTAAGCAAAAATAAATGCTGGCTGTGAAAAAGTGTACTGTTTGAGTTCAGTTCTGGGACACTTGGTGTTCAGAAGGTCACCTTGTTCATTCAGTGATCTGTTAAATCACTTCTGTCACTGCTGACCTGAGCACAGTCCTCCGACACTCTTGAGAGAATTTGCAGGGCTGAGGGCCACATTACTCAGCAACTTTTTATTTCAGAGGTAGTACAGTTCAACCAGTCCAATTGTATGTTTTTATCTGCCAATCGTGATAGTGGAGGATGTTCAATAATTGGCCTTTGAGGTGAAGAACCTCTTGCACTGACAAGCACATAGATGCACTTTGATTCTGTCAAATATTGCAAGTGGGCTGTAAAGTTAATATTTAGTAATTTTATGCATAGAAAATTCAACTATAGATCCAGAAAAGCAATCATTGTTTTTCCCATAATTTATTTATTTTTGCTTTATGTTTATTTGCATCAATATTTCATAGTGGACCTCTAGCACACTTACTGACTACTGAATGTAAGGTAATTTTGTATTCATGAGCCATGGACGGAATACAGGACTGAAGATGTTCTCATTAGCATACCTGAAATTACACTAGATCTCAAACCATGAAATATTGTGGGTTACTACAAAGAGAGAGAGAGAGAGAGAGAGAGAGAGAGAGAGAGAGAGAGAGAGAGAGAGACTATTTAATAACACCAAATGCATTCAATATTACTCAGTAGGACACCATTCAAAAGCACCGGAGTCCTATTAATCCACATCTAAATGTGTGTGCCAGTTTTCTTGGGTTGGTCTGTATGGGAATTATTAAAACCTCTGTCTGGAGAACTCGAGAAGTAGTAGAAGTATAATTCAGAACCTACGGAGAGATGTGGAACACAGGATTTGTGCACTTTTTCCTAAGCTCACAGTGCTAATGTAGGATCAGATTTTCTATTGACTAAGGAGATTATATTTATTGCATGATTATATTGCATGAGGTATAAATCTTTTACAGACATGTGAAACTCCAAAGAAGTACTTGATGTTGAATGCAACTGCTGTCCATAAACATTTTTAAAATGTGAAAAATAATAATAATAAACGAGAGAGAGAGAGAGAGAGAGAGAGAGACAGACAAACAGAAAGACAGAAAGAAATCTTCTCTTGTTACAGTGAGTAAAGCTCTCATTTGTCTGCTGCTGTACTCACAAACACAGACACTGGATTACCACTGTTCCTTCAAGAGAACTTTGAAATATAAAATTCATCTATCACTGTGCCATCTAGCATTTCTGATGATTCACTGCTATATTACGTCCGGTCTGGGGCACACCTGGGAAAAAATCATTTTAAATTATCTTCCCTAGCATCCCCCCCCCCGCCCCGCCATTTTTTTTTTTTTGGAAGCTGTACCACACATGTCAATCTATTGCATCATTTTACCTAGTCCAGGATTCTGCATGCAACAGGATTTCTTTCAAGCATTGTTCCTTTGCATTTCACATATCCCTTTTCTATCAGCTTCCCAGGAAGGAGATGAAACAGTTACATGTGAAGACACATCTCTGCTGCTATGAGAATGGCAGCCTTTACCCACAGGTATCATGCTTTATGAATCGCAGCCCCGGATCAGTGAGATTCTTCTCAAAGAAAAAATGTCCCGATTGTGAATCAGCTCCAAGCTGAGACTATGAATCACTTCATTAAGATAAGAGAAGAACTGACACTGGTTCAGAACAGCTGCTCTGCCATATTGTATGAAAGCCAGACTTCCTCCTCCTGAGTTCACAAGGAATCCAAGAGCAGGTGAGCTGATGCACTATCAGATTTTTGTGCATTTTTATCTTAGGCGCTATGTGCTAAAAAGTAAACTCCTCTCAATTCTATCCTCTTAGCTATGAGACCTTCACATGCAGTGATACCGAATAGTGTCAAAAGCCACCTCTCTAACACATCTTCAATGAGAAAAAAGGGGTGGTTGAGGAGTTTTTCATTCGCTCTGAATCTTTCATACTTGTTTGGGGAATTGATGAGTGATGTGTATCCCCTCTAGAGAGACTTAGACATGATTTAATATTTTTATGGTAAATGAATCTGCAATGCTGAAATAGGAAAAAGAAATGGCTTGGGTGACATTTCCGACGTTTCTCTTCGCTGGACTTTGGTGCGATAATTGGCAGTTATATATTAAGGCTGGATATTACAGCAACACCCTCATAAGACTGCAAGAAACTAAAGAGAGAGGTCAGATTAAAATTCAAGTCACTGCGTGAAAAGGCAACACAAGGCAGTGCAGTGGCTTTTGGTTGGATTAGACATCAAATACATAACATATATAACATATTTCTAGGGGTTATTTACCTTGCATTTGATAAGTTTACCACTCAAACAAGACTTATGTGCACAATTAATTGATCATGTAAAACTTGTGTATTTACCACAGTGTTATTCAAATCAATCAGTGAAATTCACGTCCCTGTCAGTTTGTTTTTGTTTTATTTCTCACTGGTTTATTAGATGACTCAGTACTTCAGATAGTCATTAAGAAAGGTGTTGGAAGTGAAAACCTCATGCACTCACCTTTTTATTAGTCATTTTATCACAGAAGTGTTGTTCTAAATTTACTAAAAAGGTTTCACACAATATATCTGCAACATACAGAAGAAGTGGCTACAAAAAAAAACTGCATGAGAAATAACAATATCTACCACAATTAGTTTGGGAAAAGAGGGGGAATGAGTCAGAAATGCTTTCAGAGGAACTGCCAAAAATCTGTTGGAATGTTGGACATCAGTGATATATGACACACTTTCTCTCAATAAAAGGACATGGCCAACTTGGGCTCAAAAACACAGCCACCCTTTTACCATCCATCCATTTTCTGTACAGCTTATCACCGTGTAGTGGGGAGCCTAGAGCCTATCCCAGGGGACTCGAGGCACAAGGAAGGGGACATTCTGGATGGGGTGCCAACCCATCACTAGGCACAATAGCGCACAAACTCACACACCCATTCACACACTACGGACAATTTGGAAATGCCAGTCAGCTTACAATGCATGTCTTTGGACTTGGGGAGGAAAACCCAGAGGAAACCCCTGAAGCACAGAGAGAACATGCAAACTCCACACATACAGAGTAAAGGTGGGAATTTAACCCCGAGCCCTGGAGATGTGAGACAAATGTGCTAATCACCGTGCCCCCACCAGCCTTTTTGACTAAGAGACTCATTCTAAAAGGGTCTGTGTTAGATTTGGTTCAAAGCCTTTGTAATTTTCCATGATGAGTTCATACAGTGATGTCTTTCTGTGCATTGGCACTACAACAGTGAGCAATGCTAATGCCTTTGGCTGCATTATAAGGCAATAAAATGGGTGTTAAATCCAAAGGACGTAAGGAATCCCAACCATATTATAGGCTAATTATTTCAAACCAAGTGGGCAAATCTAAATCAGTGCAATCTGTGCTATTATACTTGTAATTTTATGGCATTCACATGTCATTACCCCTCCATCCATCTGCTTGGATTATTTACATCCATTACATATAAAATACTGCCTGTTATTTTGAATAGAGAACTTTCTGAACAGATTTTATATTTTTTGTAATCCTGTAGCTCCCTCTACAGGAAACAGATAGCCAAATTAGGAAGCTACAGCAAAAAATATCACAAGTTTGCATCACATAGAGAGAGCATAATAGACCAAGGACATCCAAACTATTCTTTTAGGTAAATCCCTATTTTGCTTTTATATATTTCAATTACTATCTAAATTAGACAAATCTGCTGTTCAAAACTGGGAGTCGATATGTAGTGGATGTAAACTGTGGATGTTTAAATGTAAAATATGTTGATTACACTGACAATAAATTAGTCAAACCTTTGCAAATAATTGTTATACACTCACTGTTCACTCTATTAAGGACACCCTGCACATTCATACAATTATCCAATCAGCCAATAATGTGGCAGCAGCAAATTGCATACAAACATGCAGACAGTTCATTTTCAATTTACACAGAATGGTGCAAAAACCAAAAAAACCCACAAGTGGGAGTTCTATGGATAGAAACACCTGGTTGATGAGAGAGGTCAGAAGAGAATGGCCAGACGGGTTCGAGTTGACAAGAAGGCTACAGTAATTGAAATTCACTCTCTTTACAACTGTGGTGAGCAGAAAACCATCTCAGAATCCACAAACACTATGAGGTGCATGGACTACCTTGAGGTGGGTGGGCTAGAACAGCAGAAGACCACATCATGTTCCACTCCTGTGAGCCAAGAACAGGAATCTGAGGCTATCTGAGATGGTTTTCTGCTCCTCACTGTTCTAAAAAGAGTGGTTATTTGAAATACTGTAGATTTTATGTCAACTCAAACCACTCTGGCCATTCTCCTCAGACCTTTTTCATCAATATGCCATTTTTTGGCTGCAGAACTGCTGCAGTCGAGATGTTTTTTGCTTTTTTGCACCATTCTGTATAAACCCAGGAGGCTGTTATGTGTGAAAGTCCCAGGAGATCCGAAATGCTCAGTTCTGGTACTGACGACCATGCCACTGCCAAAATCACTGACATAATTTTTTTTCACATGTTGATGTTTGATGGGATAATTAATGGAAGCTCTTGACCTGTATCTGCATGATGTTTCTACAACATGATTGACATAATTGCATGAACACATATATGTAGTAGAGACATTCCTAATAAAGTGGCCAGTGAGTGTATATGCACAATAATCATAATTGTTTTATTAAAGGCTACTGAAATCCAGTGAGAACAGCATGGATTATTAACACTATGTGTACAATTATACAGCATACACATGCTCTATTATGGTATGTCTTTATAAATCAATCTTAAAGAGTAATACTGTTAATATCAGTGTAAATAATGTCACTAAAACTGACATTTCCATGTGAGGTCTGTCTCTTGTATCATTAAAACAAAAGAACTTCCCTTTCATTTAATTTATAAGCTGCTAAGGGCTAAAATGTTCATCACATTTAAAATATATAAATATATGTAATAGCAGCTTCCATAATGCCTACAGCAGTGTTAAATATTGTTTAATGTAGTCCTTTTAAAAATGTGAAGTGGTGCAGGTACTGTGCTACACTGAACATCACGATAATAGACTGCGTGGTTATCATATTGCAATTTTATTCCCATCATGCCCTAATTACTATGTAGACAAGATAAATATCATATCATGTAATGTTCAAACTGAGAAAATAAAACCTTGTGTTCTTTTCACACTGTATTTGAATTTTACTTAACTACAGTAGTTAGCAGTAGTTATCTAATCAAATCACATAAAGTGTGGAAAAGACATAGAAATGATAACAAATAAATTTCACAGATTTTTATTATGAATCAAAAAAAAAAAAAAAAAAAGGAAAAGGGATGATCACTAACCCCAACCCTCATTTTAATCTTTATTGTTCATAACTTTTTTTTATACTGTATAAGTTTTATAGGTTGATGTAAAAAAGTAGAATTTAGTGAAGTCTTTTTTGCAGATGCAGGGCAAGCAATGAGAAACGCTAGCTCAGCTGTTAAGTTTTAGGTGCTAGCGAGTGAGCGAGTTCACATATCAGGGCTGCCAGTTGCCCTCTTGAGTAAATCCCTTAATCCTCAATTTCCCCATTATATGATTGGATTGTATTCTGTCTCACTTGCCACCATGTCACTGTGGATCTGTCAAATGAATAATGCACATGTAAGCATCACCACTCACAGTTTCTTCACTCAGTTCTGCAAACACTATGCTAATTGCACTGCCTTCAGTCCTGGCTTCATTTCGTCCAGCATTTCACTGGAGTAATTGATCTTTTCAGAAGAACAAGTACACTGTTTAGTGTGTGAAAATTTAGATCATTTAAGTTTTCTTTGCCTGTCCATGTACTTATACAAATGCTTATCAGGATATGATCCTACATGATGTGAGCCTAGTGTCACATTCAACAGATGACACAAAATGACAGCAAAAATTTGAAAATATGAAGAGGAGGAACTTCTAACATCTTCTAACTACTTCTAGCATCTTCCAAGAGAGTGCAAGGATAGCCAACCTGAGTGCAACAGAGAATTATTCGCATTAAAACTGAACGCAAAGTGTTATGAAGTGCCACACATAAAAGGTATTCCTGAGTGTAAAACAGTAAAGCGAGCAAGCAGAGAAAGCATGTGAGAGCAATTCAGTTCTGCAAACACTGCACACTGACATAGGAGTGCTTCATTTCCCCATGCTCACTAGGCTCTATACCGATCAAGATGCAAATCAAAGCACCTTGCATTAATTTTTCATGACCACATTTGCTGAAACTGCTCTGCAGGTCGGCCAACCTCATGCTCTCTATTAAAGATACTATTTAAACAGCATCTTATTCATAGCTAGCAGCACACCAGAAACTAACATAAGCCCCATACGCAGCAAGCTGTGATGCGCTGTGTGTTCTGATACCTTTCTATCATAGCCAACAGAAACTTATTCAGCAATTTGTGCTACAGCAGTTCTTCTATGGGATCAAAGCAGACGGGCTAGCCTTCGCCCTTGAGGAGCCTTGGGCACCCACGACACTGTTGCTGGTTCACCGGTTGTCCTTCCTTGGACCACTTTTGTTAGGTACTAACCAGTGCATACCAGGAACAAGACCTACTGTTTTTGGCGATGCTCTGACCCAGTTGTCCAGCCATCACAATTTGGCCCTTATCAAAGTCTCTCAGATCCTTACGCTTGCCCATTTTTCCTTCTTCCAACACATTGACTTCAAGAACTGACTGTTCACTTTCTGCCTAATATATCCCACCCCTTGACAGGTACCATTGTAATGAGATAATCAATGTTATTAACTTCACCTGTCAGTGGTTGTAATGTTATGGCTGATCGGTGTAAGTACTCAAACTCAGACACAGCCTTTATTATTTATTATTATATTATTATATAATATTTCTAATAATGTACAATTTGGGAGTAACTTCAAAAAACATTATAATGATGCTTCAGCAGTTCAGAAAAGGTGGGGGAAGAGGAATATATTTTCAAATAAAGGTTTTTCTTTATTTTCTTCTTCTGCATAAAAATGCTGGGCTGGACAATGAATTATTTTCCAGCTCTGCACAGTAAGGTTATAAGGATGAGAAAGATGAACTGAATATGAACACCCAGAGTGCTGGACATCGGAATTGAATCCGAAGAGAGTGCTGTATGGGCTCTTTAAAGTAGGTGTTTGAGGGACATCCTACTGAGACCATTGTTCAGTGGCAGTGGGGTGCCTTTCAGAGCAAGAGAAAAAGAGCATTACAGTAGGGTAATTGAAAAAAAAAATGCAGAAAAGGCCTGTCACAATGGCTATGCTGAATTTTAAAATCAGCCTTTATTAAGGGAACAATGGAGTCAGTTATATAAAATTGTAGATGTGGGATAAAACTTCACCTGGCACCCTGAACAAGCGTTTATTTCATTGGGAGAAATTAAAGTAGAACGATGTCTTCTCAAAATCAGGATAGAATAACTCAAATATTTCCTGCCTCAAATATTTTACAGTTCCTGTCTGAGTAGATAGTTGCGCGTCTGACTGACCTAACTGAATATTTCAGCTGGAAGAATATTCCTCTTCTTAATTCATCACAGAAACCAGCAGACCACAAGCTAAACTTCTATTGTACTCTTCAGTGTGTGGAGGTATGTTTTTATAACTGGATGGGCACTGAATTTTCCAGCAAGGATAGGAATATCTGGTGGTTTTGATCTTGTGGGGACATTTGACTGCTTTTTTATGAAAAACTGCAGCTTTACTTATTAATTTATTTTAAGTGCCAGTAATATGGTGTTGCTCAAGGGCAAGGTACAGGGTTTGAATGTGTGTGTTTGTGTGTGTTGTCGCTGTGTATATTACCAGCTCAGACCATTAGACCATATGGCTCCAGTCCACCGCAGGATGAAAGCAAGAGGAACAAATCTGCTGTGATTACCTCATACATCTTTTCTCCCCAAACAGTTGTTTCAAAGCACCTACCACTGCACCCCATGATCATCTCCATGTCTCCCTTCAGATTCTGCCCATTAATTCCAGATTAACTGTGGGAGCAACCGGGGTGAGCACTCTTGGCCCCATCCTTAATGCCTACAGGAAGATTTGGATGCAGAGCGAATTAGCATTAGAGTCAGAGTGAGAGAGAGTGAGTGTGTGTGTGTGTGTGTGAGTGAGAGTGAGAGAGAGAGAGAGAGAGAGAATAAGCAAGGGAGGAGGAGAGATGAAGGAAATATAGAAGATTAGCGGTCCCTAACCTAATGCAGAATTAGTTTGAATAAGGGGGCGAATTCAACTATAAATACAATCAAAACAAAGCAGTATTAAGGGGTATGTTGAAAGATATAGGGAAGGGGACAGAAGGTGAGAGGTCAGTGTGGAATTAGAAAGAAATTAAATTAGAGAGGATGAGTGTTGGAGAAGATGACAAAAATGGCTAGAGGTGAGAGTCCAACTTGTTCACATCAAAGAAAAATCTCTCTCTCTCTCTCTCTCTCTCTCTCTCTCTCTCTCTCTCTCTCACACACACACCCACCCACCCACACACACACACACACACACACACACACACACACACACACACACACATGAACTTTCACGTTTTGGAAGATTTGTGGTTTTAATTATACAGTACATATGAAGATATTTTCGGTAGGCCCGCTAGAGGGCAGTGACTTTCCAAAATGAAATCAGCACATCAGTATACTACTTTACTTGATATTATAGTTTTAAAAAAAAATTACAGTTACACAAACTTCTCTTACACCAAATGTTGTTTATCACCTTCAACATGCTTGCTCTTTACCCCTGCACTTTAGCCATGAGGCTAATGTTCTTAACAAATACGAGAAGCCTAACCATAGTGTAGTTTATCATAGAGAAAAACTGCATGCCTATGACACCCATGCCTCAAACAACACCATCATACCGTTAAAACAATAGTGTATAGGAATTAAAAAACAAAAAAAACAAAAAAAAATAACATTAAATCAGGGAAGAAAATTGACACTCCTGTAGTAATTGTGTCAGGTCATAATTGGCAGGTAATTTTTGCACATATGTCAAACATCGTCATGTGCCAGCTTCCGGCTTGAAAGAAGTCTGACTACATGACAGACAGGAGTCAAACAGGTGAGAGAAAGAGTGACAGAGTTTAAGTAGATTATTAAAGGAAAGAAATTCAGAGTTGAGGGGGTTTTAGCTGTTTTCCTGCCAAACATGGAACAATATCTATTTGTTCTCTAATTTGGTGGGAAGGTAGTGAATGATGTATAATAGTCAGATGATATATCCATGTTGTGCATCAAATGCATTTTTTCAACTTTGTTATCATTGGTCAAAATCAGTGATTGATGTCTTTTTATACTCTAGTGTGGGTTTTTAAACAGGCCAGAGAACAAAGTACACATATTAGAATATAAACTACACAGACAACATAAATCAGATGGGAAAAAAAAACATTGGGAATGACCAGACATTATAGTTTTGTTATATGTACACTATATTTTAGCTTGTTAGTTAGAGTTAGTGAGCTAGCAGCATCATCAGCCCCCAAATGTGTAGGCAGCGCCAAAAATATTTTAGCTAGCTAACTAACATTCAGTGACTAAGATAAGATAAGATGTACCTTTATTGGTCCCCCATAGGGGTAATTCAAATTGACACAGCAGCACAAGTAGGACCAGTTCACTCTGTAGTTTATGTCGAGTTTATGATCAGAGTTCCAATGCAGCAGGTCAACTGTGCATGGGGATGAAACTGCTCTTTCATCTGGCAGTCACAATGAGAGCTAGCCTGCTGACAAGCAAAATGATAAGATCTTTTTGACAGGTTTTTCTTTTTTATCTGGTACTCAGTATTTGTGTGTTCTCAGTAACTGTTTCAGTCACATTGATGTGCACAATAAAGTTATCACATTTATTCCACCTGTGAAATACTAAGCAAATGGGAGGTGGAAATACTTGAACCAGTGGGATCATACACTTTGGTTTACTTTCTTTCTTTCTTTTGTCTTCTACCATAGATCGTAAGTACAACCCCAATTCTGAAAAAAGTTGGGACAATATGGAAAATGCAAATAAAAACAAAGAGGAGTAATTTGTAAATGTACTTTGACTTGTATTGAAACAAAAAACTAAAAAACACAAGGTATTTGATGTTTTCACTAATCAACTGCAAGTTTTTGAAGGTAAACGCCTATTTTGAAATTGATGCATGCAACATGTTCCGAAAAAGTTGGGACGGGGCAATTTAGGACTAATAGCGATGTGACAAGTTGAAATAAGAAGGTGATGTGAAACAAGTGAGGCAATCATCTAATCATAGTATATAAGGAGCCTCCAAAAAAGGCCTAGTCCTTCAAGAGTAAGCATGGGTTGAGGCTCGCCAATCTGCCAACAGATGAGTCAGCGTATAATCCAACACTTTGAGAACAACATTCCCCAAAGACAAATCGATAGGATTTTGGGAATTTCACCTTCTACAGTGCACAATATAATTAAAAGGAATCCAGTCAAATCTCGGTGCGTAAAGGGCAAGGCCAAAAACCATTTCTGAATGCATGTGATCTCGAATCCCTCAGACCTCACTGTCTTAAAAATTGTCATGAGTCTGTAATGGATATCCTGACATGGGCTCAGGAATACTTTGGTAAACCTTTCGCACTCAACACCATTCACCGCTGCATCCACAGATGCAAGTTAAGGCTTTACTATGCAAAGCAGAAGCCATACATCAACACTGTCCAGAAGTGCCACCGACTTCTCTGGGCTTATTCTTGCAAAATAAGGCAAGGTAGGCCCTGTACAGCTGCGCAGCTGAACAAATGCATAATGGATGAATGGGAGAAAATTCCCCTTCCTAAATTTAACCAACTGTCTTCAGTACCCAAACGCTTAACAAGTGTTATTAAAAGAAAAGATGATGTTACACAGTGGTAAACAGTCGACTGTCCCAATTTATCTCTCACTTCATTTCTACCTAAACAGAGTGATGCAGCAGCCCTTTAGTCCTTAGAAGACTGTCCAGCTCTTTCACCTCCTCATCTGTAAACTTTGCTCAAACATATTTCTTAATATCGCCATCAATACATATGTGCATTTGGATTTCTCATTAAATGACAGTAAACAGCTCTAGAAAATGGTAAGTCAGAAAAAGAAGCTTTTGTTTTTGGGAGATAACAGCAAAACCTGACCATTATCCCTTATGTTTGAGATCACTGATTTTTTTTTCTCTCCTAATAAATGCTATTTTACCTGCATTAACAGTGTCTCCCTGTTTCATCAGCATGGGATACAGCTGTGAGCATCTCATGGGAATAACGAAAATATAGCACCAACTAACAAATTAGTACCACACTCACTAAGTACAGTTGAGGTCATAAGTTTACATACACCTTGCAGAATGCACAAAATGTTACCAATTAAAAAATAAGAAGAGGGATCAAATTGCATTTTGTTTTTTATTTAGTACTACCCCTAATAAGCTAGTTCAAAGAACAGATGTTTACATATAGTCCACAAGACACAATAATAAATGAATTTACACAAATGAGCCAGTACCCTTGATCATTAATACTGTCTGTTGTTACCTGGATGATCAACGACTGTTATTATGTTTTGTTTGAGTTGTTCATGAGTCCCTTGTTTGTCCTGAGCAGTTAAACTGCCCACTGTTCTTCAGAAAAATCCTCCAGGTCCTGCACATTCTTTGCTTTTCCAGCATCTTCTGCATATTTGACCCCTTTCCAACAGTGACTATATGATTTTGAGATCCATCTTTTCACACTGAGGACAACTGAGGGACAAACTACTCGTACAAAACTACTACAAAAGGTGCAAACATTCACTGATGCTCAAGAAGGTAACACGATACATTAAGAGCCAGGGGGGTGTAAACTTTTGAACAGGATGATCTGTGTAAATTGTTATTTTGTTTCAAGATCTTATTCTTTTCATTCAATATTGTGCTTCAGAAGCTACATAAGAAATTTACATGTTTACCAAAAGATAAAATAATTTATATTTAACATTTATCAGATTCTGCAAGGTGTATGTAAACTTACCTAAACTATGTGTCAGGGTGGATTTTTTTTATTTCATTTTTTTAAGTTTATGGATTAATATTATTCTGACAGTAAGCCAGGGGAGGAGAATATAAAGTAGTCCCTTAAGGATGATCTGATTGTCACGTCACGGAGGTAAGTACGGATGCAAATGCAGAATCCAAGTTCAAACGTTTTAATGAAGTGCAAACAAAATATTAAACAAGCCTTACAGACCCAAGACTAGAATAACGTAAGACCAACGGATAAACCAAAACAACGCGAGCCAACCCATTCAGTGCAGAACTATTTATACATAAGTGCTAATGAATCAAACTGAATCTGGTGAAAGAGACATGTAACATGGTGCAGTGGCTGATGGGAAACGTAGTTTTAGTCCCTTTTCCCATATTACATGACACCGATGAGAAAGAAAAATTAAAGTAAGCGTGATATGGTTGCATTTTGTCCAATTTCACACAAATGAAGTATTAGGATAAGGTGACAATTCTAACCCACCCCCCTCTCTCCAGACCTCCACCTTCACTTGTCATATAACCTGTCATTTGACTTTGCAAATGCTGAGGACCATGTTGATTGGACATCCTGATGCACTTCCGTGTTTTGACACCAGAGGGCAGTCTTATTATGTTTATTATATAGAGACGCATGATCCTGCCTTTTAGCTCCTTTGGACAGTGAAACTAAACAAAAATGAGAGCAAATGAAAGCACGTGGTGTATTATTTTACACTGTGCACAATCGGGTATAAAACAGGCCTGGTTTATATATAATTTGGGAAAGCATGCCATGCAATGTATTTAATTTTCTTAGATTAAATTTTCATTAAAAGTGTTGCACTTCCTTTTTTTCATCAGTTTCAGCCACTGGGTTCCAGTTAAAGCAAATGTAATCATATTTCTATTTAAGAACAGTTCATGTTAGTGTTGTGTCAGAACAGAAACTGTTGATTACCTTGGGTTTTGCGACAAGCAATAGTGGTCAGAGTCGATCAGGATTATTCACACTACAGATATCTCCATCTTTTTCAAACATTTATTCAAAGGTGATCAGTAGATGATCAGTAGATCATCTGTTGTGTGTGAAGTCTCTATTACTGACCGCTATAAATACATGAATGAACAATTGGCATTGTATCCATTGTGTTGTTGGTTTTAAAACAACTGCTACGGAACAATGTACCACACAGCCTGACTGACACCAATGAAGCTTGACGCTAAATAGGCATATATTTACAAACAACCACTTAAGTCTAATTGAATTCATTTACATTTTTATGAGCTGTTCCATTCCGGCAACAGGCATCTGGGGAAAACAGATGGGACGAGAATTAAAGCGTGAATAGCCACATTATGAGTGTTCAAAGGGACGGAGCCTGGGTTCATTTCTGCCTTGCTCTCACAAGGACACTAGATGTTGCTGATAGTTGTTGGCTAATGACTGAATCATATGGACACGGTGAAGGGATGATGCCAGTCTCTACACCACATCAGTCACCAGTCCAGAGTGGTGGTTAATGCAAAGGAGTGGAACTACACACAAAGACGGCAAAGGAAAGGGAAAGGGGGAGTCAGTGGGCGTTCAGGTCAGGGCAAAGGTGCATTAGAGGGAGGGTTGCTTTCTGAGAGGGCACTTAACTGGCTAAGAATGCACAGGAGAGGAAAAGGGTGGGAGTACACCAGCAAAGAAAGGCAACAAGTACAAAGACTAGTAATAGGCATGAGTTTTTGTGGTCTCCTACTTTAAAAGCTTTACAGTATTCCTATTTTCTCCAGAGATGGATTGCATTGTATTGAAATAATCCACATCAGGTGGACCCATATGGTTCGGCCATTTAACCGAACAGATTGGCGCTTTCTGTAGCACAGACTGAATGCTAATCCCTTGCTTTTTGAGTCTCACATGGAGTCCAGACCCTATTAACAGGAATGTGCCTAGTGTCGGCGGTCCGTAGCTCCTCAGGCCGCAGGACGCAATGATGGGCAGCACAGCCAATCCCCACGTGACCAACTCTCTCGTATTGATTCCCCTCCAATGCCTAATTCTATTAATCAGAGCAATTTCCCTGTGGGCAGTGGTTTATTTCACTCATCAAATGCCTGATGAAATCTTTAGACACCATGAATTAGGGCCAATCACAACAAATAGCTGATAGTGTTAACCAGTCACAAGCTGAGCAGAGGCAGCGGTCCACTCTAATTTGAAAGCTAGTGAGGTGATAATGCGGTGTGTCATCCTTTTGTGGGCGCACATTAATGCTGCTGCCTGAGATGTCAATTGACGGCAAATCGACTGGTTCCAGAGCCAGAAGAAGGAGATAAAATTGGAGTGATGCTGAAAATAAAGAACATTGACTGGCAAACTGTGGAGTGACTGCGGACTTTAATCCATTATTGAGCCTGATGGGGAGGGCTTAATGCATCCCTGTCTTACACAGCATTTACATGTAACGCCGCACTCTCCACTTCTCTCCCTCAGTCTCTGTGTAGAACTAAAGTCCACGACAGAGTCACAGCATTAAGTGACTGACTACACCTAATTGATTTGCCAGTGAAAGGGTCAAAGTTGGCTATAGCATGTTGGAACTATAGATTTTTTTTTTCGACAGACAATATTTGTACTTGTACAAATATGCATAGCCATACCCGATATGCCCAGGCATACCATAAATAAATATCAAATATAGTAATTTTCAAACAATCTGGTGTAGATATTAAATGTAAAAATCCCATTTTTGGACAGACTGACGTAAAGCCAAAGCCACCTGTAAACACAGAGCATAAAATATGCCTTATCCAAATGTATTGTCGTATTTACATTCACAAGGGACACCAATTTAGTCTGTTCCAGCTTCAAACACTACTTCAATATTCCATAAATACAGTATGAATATAAAGCATCAATAAGAAAGTGCAGCAGGCTTTGGCCTCCACAATACAAAAATACAGATATAGAATACCTAGCTGAGGATTCTGGGTGATGAGCTTCAATCAAGCTAGGAGATGAACTACGCACATTTCAAGAATCTCACAAATACACTTTCATTACTACATTAAACTATGTCTATCTTATGATTGCTAAAGTTTAGATAGCATATCCCTGTCCTAAGAATGCCTGATGCACACACAGGTTCCTTATTTACCTACAAGGACCGCCTGTGTAATAGGCAATTGCTTATAAATCCAAGTAAACAAACAACAGCAGCCAAGAAAGGCTATTTGCCTAGAGTGGGTGTATGCCTCATTGTCTTCCTATATTGAGTACTTCTAAATACATAGCTGGTGACTGGGCAAGCTTTCGAAATAATAGCGTATAGAATGGAAGATACAGAGGTCTTGCCCCCAGTTGAACATGCATACTTTTGCATTGATGTCAGAGGGAGGGGAATGCTGTGAGAGCTCTGGCATGTGTATGTCTGCTCACTACATGTTGTTAGCAGGAAACAGCTGTTCATTTGGAGCTGCCTGCACCTTTCCTTGACCCCAGTTTGGGCTGCGTGGAGCAGGAATTAGCCACATTATGCCAGCCCTGCTGCATGCTGCCTTCGTGTGATTCTGGTCACATTCTCTCCATTACCAAGGCCCCTCTCTCTGATTAAGCATGACACACTCACTAACATGCCAAATCACTGCCTCAGAGTCCTGGGCTGTACACACACACACACATGCCTGCACACACACAGTCACACGCATACACAACTTGCCAAATCATGTCTCAAGCCTAAAATGCCAACCTGAATAGAAAACAAGCTATTACTGTCCAGTCATTTCATTTACTTATGTTTGAATTGAGATTTAGGGCTCTCTTTTGATCCTGCAAACTTGTGAACCTGCAAAAGAAGCACAGAGAAATTCAAGATTAACACGAGGGTTCTAGAAAACAAATACCTTGTTTTAAATGGGAAAGAATGTTATGGCAGGTAGTACTGAGATATCGTTCCATGAATAATATTTTATATATCATTGCTTGGTCTAAGACTAAGATTTCAGAACACACTGATTGCACCAATTTTAAATATCAATGAGACATGTTATCCTCCAAGAATTTATGGTCAGACCTCCGAATGCAGAAAATATACAAAGTACTTGTGTACATTCTTAAACAGTAGAATCTAAGCAATGATTTGTTTAGGGTTTATTTAATGAATTTGCCTCAGAGTAGACGTATTGGGTAAAAGCTGCTAATTTAACTACAGATGGCATTAACATACTATGGGATTAACAACAATGGCTTTACACATTCCTGATTAGTGGTGCTAGTGTTTTTTGAAAAACAAAATATGCACTCTTTCTCTCTTGTCTTATCTTGTTGAATAAATCTGTGCCGCAGAAAAGATGGATATTGCTTGTTAAACAGCTTGTGCAAGATGGCACCCCTGCACCAATCCACTGTTGAAATATATTTTGAAAAATCCATTCACACACTTTTATTGACTTGCGATTCAAAAGAGTAAAAAAAAAAATCCACAGAATCACTTGTATTTCCTTTTTAATATTCTCTTAAACAATCGCCAGCAAAGTCTTATTGATTGGGCTGATTTAAAAGTACCTGAGGCAGGGTGTCTTTAATCCGAGAGCTCTTTTAAAAATCACCTGGTCCGACAAATGGGACCTTTTAAAGGAGTATAATGTGTTCTTAAATTATTTTATTGATGGGAAGTGGGATGGTCGCGGCAGGTACCTATACAAACGCCCATGGCACGCTGTGAAAGGGTCAATTTGTGCTCCATTTTCCATTTCTTCATTATCTGCCTTTAGTGCCATGCTGTGCAGCTCAATAGGGCTGCAATAAACTTAAACCCTCACACATTTACTGCTGCCTACCACTGTTTGGATGCAGATTATTAAACATTTTCATGTTAAATAATGATTTAGTATAAATGGGTATGGTGAAGTGGGGTTGGTGGGATTTATCATGTAGGAAAGACTTTGAGAAATGAATGTACATGTTAATGAAGGTAGTCAATTAGCCAGACACAATAACAGGAATGGGTATATTTCTATTCACACGATAATACTAATTCTTTGGTTTAGGTGGATGGTAAACAGGACCTTTGGAATAATTAGCACATCTATGTTTTTGCTTCTTGATTTGTGCACATGGTTTGCAGGGTGTATTAACATTGTACAAACTTTACCATTTCAATCTGTGTACAAGACATACTTTATCGTGTAGTTGTTCATTTAAAATGAACAGCATCTTTTGAAAACAAATGAAAAGGGTAGGACATTTGTCATGTGTGGGGAAATTAGGAGTAATCTGTTAATTAGCATTGCTGCTTGTCAAATAAATCAATTGCTCAGAGTACAAATGGACACAACGTCATTGTGCCGAACCTCATTACCAAAACAATGGTGCTGAATCTGTGTTATTTCTTGCTCACTTGCTACACACAGTCACCCTCAGTGAGCTGTCAGTTGTGTTTTATTAAGTTTGCAAAAGGGCAGTTTCACAATCTAGCATACATTACAGCAGAGCTGCTTAGGAAATGTATGTCATCTTCTGTTTTATCTAAACCTATTCTATGAACCATCCTTACATCAGCTGCAAATTTGTTATACCTGTATTGTAACAGCGTAATAACACACATTGTAGCTATGTAGACTAATGCACTCCATGCTTTAAAATGATGGCGTTGAAGCCAAAAGGTTTATTAGTGTAAAAGTCAGCATGGCCTTTCTACAAGCAGTGTGAATAAAAGTCCAAAATGACAGGTTAAAATGCACTTTCACTTACATTTAACCCTGCAGGCAAGCACTTCAATTTAATAATGCAGTTCATGTTGGTAAATGAGTCCTCTCTTAGAGTGCATTAAGGAATCAAGCACGATGCATTCTCTATTTTTTCTATCAAACTGAGAATCAATAGGCATGTGATAAGAAAGTGCAGTCCATGCAATGAACAGCGAGGGGTGACTAATAGACCAGACTGTTTTACGAACAGGCTAATTAACTGCTGCTGGCCCTGACAGGCTCTAAAGTGGTGCTTTTGTGCTTCAGCAGCCGCCATTTCAGGATTGACAGAGGAACGCACTGCAGATCAGAGGGAAATGTACTCTCAAGTAGGTGCTAACTGCAGGTAACACTTACAAATGAGGAACAAGTTGGCCATCACTTAGTGACAGTTAAACTCCCATTTGATGCCATAGAAGGGAAAAAACTGCACTGATGAAAGATGAGGCATGTTTATCAAACAGAATTCTACCCATATATTGATTGCATAGTATTTTATTTATACTGTGTTGTACTACTGACATAACTGTGCCAGTAAGATCCTTGAATTACTGACATCCTTCAAGAGAACAAGCAATCGTCCCACTGGGACGATTTTCACAGCACGAAAAATGTTCTGTTTAATGCCCAAAGGCTGTCAATGGGAGTGTTCATCCAGGCATAAAACACGTGGCATCAAAGCGGCAAATTTTTTAGCGTCAAGGGGTTCGTTGTTTTTTTTTTGATGCGCCACGTCAAAAACTGGGCGACCAATGAGATTCACACTTTTGTTCACGTGCCTGGAGCCGCTGAAGCTACATAAAAGTACGACTTGATGGGGCTCAAGTACAATACTGTCTTGCCGACAAAAAAGAAGCCGAAAAAGAACATGAAGAAGAGAATGCATAACTTACATATAAATAAAATGCTCACTGCTAATAAATCCTTCTGCCTACACCCATAAACAAGGTGTCCTTTGAAAGCACCAGATTCGAAATTACACACTAAATACTATACAAGTGTATTTATTATGTTGTGGCTTTTTTTTTTTTTTGGACATGTGTGTGTGTGTGTGTGTGTATATATATATATATATATATATATATATATATATATATATATATATATATATATATATATATATATATATATATATATATATATATAAAATGTGTATATGTATTCTTGACCTCTTATTCAAATAGCTAAGTGCCCCATTACTGAGTCGTTGTATTATCATATTGACCACAAGAACAACTATTCATATTCAACACTTCATCAGTTTGCAGTAACATGAACATTTTTGGCCACAACAATAGTTGCCTTATACCTACTCCCTCCCAAAAAAAATGCTATTAAAAAAATTTAAGAATCTGGGTCTTCCCATGACTTTGATATAATTAAAATCATTACTTATTTAAAAAAGAATATATTGTTTAAATTGAGAACTTTAAGGATTTTGCTTTAAAGAAGTATTTGTTGCAGTGACCAAATCACCAAATATCTTATATTTCACAAAAGTACATACACGCTTTAACCAGTTTGCAAAAAGTGTGTGACCGGCTTAAAGATGTAAATACTGCTTCTCTTCTTCTTCTCAGTGATAAGCGGGTGTCAGAAACCTAAAGTTGTGCAGCCCCACCTTGTTTACCGGGGTATTTCTGCTTTTCAATAACTGTCATCTACTATCAGGGAGTGAATTTGCACTTTCATTCAGCACGTTGCCCGCGTTTAAAGCCTGGGTTTGAACACAAAAAACCACGGCGAAAAACGGACCATTCAAAGCGCTGCGAAAACGTCCCAGTGTGAACAGGCCCATACACAACAGTTGGAGAAACTTGTTTTAAATAAAAGTATTTTATTTCAAAACCATATGTACCTGGAAAGAATATATACAATACATGCCAACAAATTACCCTTGAAATATTATTAAATCTATTGTAGGCTTTGACCAAATATGAGGTTGTACACATAAAAATACTTTTTTTCACAACACAATGGAAAACACTAAGAAGATTTCAACAAATAATAAATATATGGTTATTGACCCGAATATAATGGCTATATAAAGCTACATAAACAGTTAGTTATACTGTTAAGTACAACTATTACCACTGTAACAGTTTCAAAAGTCTGGAACAGTTACCACCATACCTCCATACACACACACACACACATATATATATATATATATATATATATATATATATATATATATATATATATATATATATATATATATACACACACAAATCAGCCATAACATTAAAACCAACTGCCCGACATCGTGTAGGTCCCCCTTGTGCCACCAAAACAGTTCTGACTCCACAAGACCTCTGAACATGTGATGTGAATGCTTGATCAGATTGAGATCTGGGGAATTTGGAGACCAAGTCAACACCTCAACTTTTTGTCATGTTCCTCAAACAATTCCAGAACAATTTTTACAGTGTGGCAGGGTACATTATTCTTCTGAAAGAGGTGACTGTCATTAGTGAATACCATTTCCATGAAGGGGTGTATTGGTCTGCAACAATATTTAGGTAGGTGGTATGTATCAAAGTAACATACGCATGAAAGCCAGGACCCAAGGTTTCCCAGCAGAACATTTCCCCGAGCATCACACTGCCTCTACTGGCTTGCCTTCTACCCATAGTGCATGCACCCGGCCGTCCACATGATGTAAGAACACATGATTCATCAGACCAGGCCACCATCTTCCATTGCTCCATAGTCCAGTTCTGATGCTCACGTGGCTATTGTAGGAGCTTTTGTTGGTGGACAGAGATCAGCATGGGCACTCTGACTGATCTGCAGCTACGCAGCCCCATATGCAGCAAGCTGTGATGCACTGTGTTCTGACACCTTTCTATCATAGCCGGCATTAACTTTAGCCACTTCTGTGGGATCAGACCAAACGTTTCAAAGTCATTCAGATCCTTACGCTTGTCCAAACGCTACATGTTTAAGCACAAACTCATTATATGTCAATTTTAATATCATGGAAAAGTTCATTTTTTCCCATAATTTAATTTAAAAAAGTGGAACTTTGATATATTTTAGATTCATTACACATAAAGTAAAATATTTCAAGCCTTTTTTTGTTTTAATCTTAATGATTATGGTTTACAGCTCATGGAACTCAAAAATCCAGTGTTTCAAAATATTAGAATAAAGGATGTATAATACAGAAATGTCGACCTTCTGAAAAGTATGTTAATTTATGCACTCAATACTTGTTCGGGGCTTTAATCCTTTTGCATGAATTACTGCATCAATGTGGCATGGCATGGAGGAAATCAGCCTGTGGCACTGCTGAGGTGTTCTGGAAGCCCAGGTTACTTTGATAGCGGCCTTCAGTATTGATGGGTCTGGTGTCTCTCATAAATTCTCTATGGGGTTCAGGTCAGGCAAGCTGGCTGGCCAATCAAGCACAGTAATACCATGGTCAGCAAACCAGTTACTAGTAGTTTTGGCACTGTGGGCAGGTACCAAGTCCTGCTGGAATAGAAAATCAACATCTCCAAAAACTTGTCAGCAGATGGAAGCATGAAGTGCTCTAAAATCTCCTGGCAGACACTGAATTGACTCTTGACTTGAGAAAACACAGTGAACAAACACCAGCAGATGACATGGCACCCCAAATCATCACTGACTGTGGAAACTTCACACTGGACCTTCTGTGCCTTTCTGGGTGGAATTCTGTGCATCTCCACTCTTCCTCCAGACTCTGGGACCTTGATTTCCAAATGAAAAGAGGACCACTAAGCAACAGTCCAGTTCTTTTTCTCATTAGCCCAGTTAAGATGTTTCTGACGTTGTCTCTGGATCAGGCGTGGATTGACACTAGGAATGCGACACTGCGACATTTCTGTATTATAAATTCTTTATGCTAATATTTTGAGATACTTGATTTTTGATTTCCATGAGCTGTAAGCCATAATCATCAAGATTAAAACAAAAAAGGCTTGAAATATTTCATTTATGTGTAATGAATCTAGAATATATGAAAGTTCCCCTTTTTGAATTAAATTAAAGAAAAAAATTCCACGATAATCACATTTTTTGAGATGCACCTGTACTGCACAAGATGGATTTTTTTTGCCAGCTAACTGCAATATGCCCATAACAGCCAGTTGAATTTGGCGTGCCAGATTTAAACAGCTTGGTAAAACTGAATAATGCAACAGCAAAGGGAGAGCGTGGTCAGTAATTGAGACACTGCACTAAAGCACTGGTAGGAAAAAAGCAAGAGCAACAGTGACTAGACGTTTCCACTGTTCAACAATGGTCTGAATGTGAGGCTGCACCAGAGTTCAGTGTGCAGGGACAAGGTGCAGCGTGTCTGGCTGCGAGAACATGCTGCACAGCGTGAGAGCGAGTGCTACATGGGCTGCAGTGGGCTCGCACAAAACCACAGTCTGTTGGGTGGATACAGTCAGTGACCCGTGAAGACCTTTCTTTCTTTCTTTCTTTCTTTTTTTTTTTTACAAAGATAAAAGTGGGAACAGAGGACAAATCTGAATAAACCAAGAGAGTGCTCACTTTGAGGTTGTGCAATACTGATAAACCCAAATATATGAAATAGAAATCGCTAGAATGCTATTATTTTAAATTGGAGATTGAGAACTGTTCTGTAATTAAAATCATATCTTGGGTTAAATAATCTCTGAGTCTGAGTTTCATAACAAGGTTTGTCTTTTACCTCACAATCTATGGTATATGTTATGGAACCATGAAGGGGAGTGTTTCTCATCAAGCGGCAATTCATTCGGACAAAATAAAAAATCAATGCACTGAATGAAAATATTGATGTCTGCTGTGCTGTAATTCTCCCCATAAATGTTTGAATGTTTTATGAGGCAAGCGCCTGCATGAGAACCTGCGCCATGCGTTTCTGCTCTGCTTGGTGACAAAGTGCTTTTAGAGCAATAACTCGACGTGGCGTGGGGAGTTAGCTGAAAGAAAGGTCATGCAGCTTTGCATGGGGCCTGCTGAAAGGCCCACCGGTGCGATTCTAAACCTTGTTTCCCCACCGCTTCCTGCTGGATTACCTGCTCCTCTGGGCCAGGCTGAGAAAGTCCTTTCTCAAACTCCACATCAACAGATGTTGCCTCTTTTTTTTTTATCTTGCTCACTTAGAGGGATCAATTTGACCAGTGAGAATTAGCAACATGTCTCCCCCTGCTAGGAGTCCATGTTGAGGCATTAGTTTGCCTTCACGCGTGACCTGGAGCTGCACAGAGCCCAGATTTACTTAATTGTGTATGACACTGACTTTTAAAGGGAGATGCGACCAGGGCAGTGTTTCTATGGTCTACTGGCTGTACTCCAACTCTGACTGCTGCTGGTGAATGAAATGCTTATGTCTGCTTAAGCAGTGCTTATTGAGTCTCTTGTAGGACCCCATGAGTCCCCAGGATCAACAATGGTAGCATTAATGGGTAAAGCGCATTGAGAATGTCACCATGGCAGGGGGCAAATGTTGAACAGAGTGCTGTTGCTGAGGTGGTTTGTGTTTCTCAGCACTCGAACAAGGTCTCGTCTGTTTATGTGTACTTTGAAGTGAGTCTGTTTTATTTTTCTAATTGCAGGTTGCTTTTTTAATTCAATGTCTGCCTTTTCACTGTATTATGAGAATATGAAATTGTCATTAACACTGAGAATTGTTTCAAATATGAGTGAAAAGGGTGTAACACAATGACATTATCTGTATATAAATTTGCCACTATGTAAAACACTGAAGAAAACAACAACACCGAAAAAACAGAAATGCCAGTCCTTTGAGCATTCTGGCTCTGACAGTTCCTCAACCTCAACTAGATCACTCTAATCCATAATTCATAATTGGTCTCAATTTGAGATGTGCTCACACAGTTATTTATTTTTAGTTTTTTGTACTTGCTTGCAATAATTTCTAGTAGACTAGACTAATGTAAAGTCCCTCAACCCTGACCAGGCACATGAATGAAGCTACACTATAAATGTACCATATGTTAATGAACATGGTCTTCAAATTTCCTGCAAGCTTCATATCTGATTGCTTAATTGGCTACAAGTAAAAACCTCCTGCTCACATGACTATTTTTTGTTGCAGGATCTTGATACACACCTCTAGCCTCAACCAGATGCCTTGTGAATATATCACAGAAAAACAAACAAACAAACAAACAAATAAACCATCCATCCATTTTCTGTACTGCTTATCCTACACAGGGTCACGAGGAGCCTGGAGCCTATCCCAGAGAACTCTAGGCACGAGGTGGTGGACACCCTGGACAGGGGGCCAGCCCATCACAGGGCACAATCACACACACACCCATTCATACACTATGGACAATTTGGAAATGCCAATCAACCAACAAGGCATGTCTTTGGACTGGGGGAGGAAACCAGAGTACCCTGAGGCGACCCCTGAAGCACGGGAAAACATGCAAAATCCACACACACAGTACGGAGGCGGGAATGGAGCCCCCAACCCTGGAGGTGTGCTAACCACTAAGCCACAATGCCCCCTAACTAAATAAATAAATACAACCATACATACATACATAAATAGTGCACCTCCTATTCACATCTGTATTTGTGTCTGTTTAGATACGTTATCTGTTCATTCCAAATCATGTATTCATATTGTGTTATATCCCTTCATTAAATAGATCATATTTATATTTATTAAAATGAATCATTTTATCCTGTAGCATAACAGCTCCACATGGTTAAATGCATTCCTGTGTTAAATACACCTGATTGTATTCATTAAGCAAAAAAGATTAAAAAGATTAAACTGTACAACACTGTTATTCACCAAGACAGGAGTTTGAACAGTTGAAATGAAGGTCACGCCACTTTTTCTAAACCATACCTAAAACTACACAATGTAAACCGATGACGCACAGTCTCAGACTGCCTTGCTTTCCAGACAGACTGCAGACTGCAGCAGAAAAGTTCTCTAACTGTAGAGAACTCCTAAGCATCTGTCCATCAGACCTAGTTATCTCCTAATGATGTGTCCATTTTGACACTTCAGAATCAGTCACAGAAAATAGCTACAGCGAGAGGGAACACATAGAGAGAGATAGCTTCCCCCCTGATATAATTTGTTGCTGCAAATTACAAAACAGAGGAGGGAATAATGCACAAAGTCAAGTTTAGTGAGAGAGAAAATGGACAAATTTAGGGCTGTGAGGCACCTTAATGGATATCCTTGCAGCTGCTGGAGAATGGGCCTCAGTAATGCGCCCTTAATGCGTCGCAGCCGTATTTCTCAGAGTGTATCAGGAGAAATGTGCCCTGTCATTTCAGCTAGCAATCACTTAATGGGCCTGCTAAATCTCAGCAAAATGGACAGGCACTGCACTATTTCTGGCTTTGGAAGATGGAATAAAGCTTTGGCAACTGTATTTAAAAAAAATAAAATAAAACAAGACATAAAAGCAACTTTAAAAAAAAAAAAAAAAAGTAGAGAGAGTAAAAGGCAATCCCGTCCATCTCTGGTGTGGCTAATGTTTGTGTTTTGCTAAAGTGTAGAGACAGTGACAGGAATTTCAATTATCTAATTACGGTGAAATGAAAAGACTTAAGTGTTGTGATTTCTGCAGTCTTTCATAGATCAATCTAATGTGTGCTCACATTGGAAATGAACCAAAATGGAAGAGGCAAAGGAAGGCAGCACCTCCTCAAATCATGCAATTAAAATGACAAATGAGTTTCTTGATATATTCATCTAAGTGGTTAAGTGGAAGGGTTTTATTCCACATCCACAGCGCTGTCTGGCAGCGACGAGAGGGGGAATCGGCTGCATGCTCTTTTGATTAAGGCCGCTGCTTAAATGCTGGGAAAATGCTGAAAGCACTTGCTGTACAAATTAGCCAACCGATGGATGCGAAATGAAATTCTAAAGAGTTGATTTAGGCATTTAGGAGGGATGCGGCTGGCAACTTAAAGGCCTCAAATACATTTTTGAGGCTGCATGCATTATGTTTAAGAGGTCAGGGCCTGGAAACAGGTTTTTATTGTGTGCACTAATGAGAGTGGTACTGAAAGGGGCACACAAAATAAAACACAACAATCAGTCTGATATCCATTCTGACCTTTTGGGAAACTTGTAGACATGTTAGCTAAGGATAGTAAGGCAATCTGAAAAGGGGGGGGTAGACTAGATGTCAGTAAATGATAATTATTTCTATCTAAAAAAAAAAAATAGCCTCAGTTAATTATGTTTGGCAAATAATGTTGGAAAGTTTGTCTTGTTTTGACATTGGCAGCTATGAATAAAGATTGTTTTCAAAAGTGTAGAGCGTTTTAATTATTAGCCATTTCAATGTCTTCTACAGTCTTCAATCCTACTCTCAGCAAATCCCAGTGTTTATATACAGAATGTCTACCAAGATAAAGTACAAGATAACAAGAGATCAGTTCTTGTCACTTCACTGGCTCCCAGTTTGTTTTAGGGTTAATTTTACAGTGCATTTATTTGTATTTGAATGTCTTAATACATTGGTCACTTCTTAAATTGCTGAGAATCCTACATGTTTGATTAGTCATAGAACCTGTTTGCCAAGATCATGGTTGAAGTTTAGGGATGATGATTCTTTTGGCGCTACATCTCCATATTGACTACTATTAGCCAAGTGCCCTCTATTTCCATTTCCAAACCTGTTCTTACAACTTACTTTTAAATGGGCTCAATAGGAGATTGTATTTGTTTCCATTTTACATTTGATGTTATAAATGTTTTAGGTTATGTTTCTCTCATTTAATTTTTTCTGTTTCATTCTATGCACAATCAGAGTCAGGAAAATTATTGCCCAAGTAAGGTTTCACTTATAAGGAATTGGATATGGCAATTGGTCCATTAATACAGACTAAACCGAAAGCTGTAAATTAGATAAATGGAAAAAGTATTTTAAAAAAAAAGGTTTAAAAAGAATATAAGATATGAATGTATACAGTGGGGTCCAAAGGTCTGAGACCACGTTAGAAGTTTGGGATTTTTATTTAAATTTTGAAGGATTTTGAAAAAAATATTAACTAAAAAAAAAGCAACTACGAACGGAAATGTTCAATATTTTCTGTACTATTTGTCAAAGTCACTATGTAAATTTAACCAAATTTTCTTCTATTGATCCACATGTTCTGATGACATGGATTTGATCTAACATGGATCATCAAGTTTTACACAAACTTGTGACGCCTGTGTCAGCTTGAGTGCTTTCTGTCGCTGTCAAGCACAAAGGAGATGTACCAAATACTAAGAAACTCTGATATTCGGATAAATATTTCGAAGAGTCTAGTTTTCATTCAAACCGTTGCTGTAAATTGTATGCTTCAAAACAGAAGCATATTTACTAATGGTCTTGGACTTTTGCATAGATAGATATGTGAGGACAATTCTACAGTGTGCACAATCTGCAGTACAGATGAGTAGTACTAAACTCTGAACATGTCAGTATGTTATTTTAAGTGTGCTTTATAAATACATTTTACTTACAAATTAAGAATTTACAAATTAATTCAATATTGTAATATAATTCCAAATATTTTGGGTTGTTTATTCTACCCAAATATTGGGTTAAGCCTTTTGGGTCAATTTATTGGGTTATTTTCTCAGTCTCTACCCAGTTTTTAGTTAGTTTTGTGTAACCCAACCATTGGATTATTTGCTTGGTCATTTTCACTGACAGGTGAATCAATGTACCGCTCTCCCACCCCAACGCATCAACCCAACTCCTTGGGTCAAATCAACTCAGCGTGGACTGTTTGTATTTGCCTCAGGTGGAGGTAATGGATTTAGAAGCGAGGAAACGAAATGAACACAGGTAAGTTAGCATTCATCACTATTTAGCGTTAATACTGCTGAAAATGCCTGGCTGAGTTTGTGATATTTAGGCAGGGAGCTCTCGAAAATGTATACATTGTAAAACAGTAACACGAGTGATAATTAACTTTACCTATCGCAACGGCTTCAAAAGTGAATATCATGTACTGCTTCCTGAGTGTTGGCATTACGCTACTAGTGTTATGTTTATGTTGGCTGTGAAATATGGACTGAGGTTATTATATAATTCTCTGGGTCTGTATCTTATCTGAAGCTCCGAGTTAGGGTTAGCTAGCTGGATGCTGTCACCAGTAGGGATAAGTGATGCTAACCCTGAGTTAATAACATGACTTTAGCCTACAGTTTGCAGTAATGTTAGACATTCCCATTACCTTTTTGAAAGTTAATGATAACCTAGCATTACAGCTGTTCACCATGATGTAATACAGAGAGTGGGTTAACGTTACATACATTTAGCAAGTTTTTGGACCAGGCAAGCTGTAGTAATTAGCATGAGGATCGGTTAGGTCCATGTTTCTTCATGTATTCTGTGAATGTTAATGCTGGTAACAGGTGCAGACAGTCAGTGGCTAAAGAAACTTAGCTAGTTCAGTAATGTTGAGGCCAAAGTTCACAAGGTTCACATGACAAAAAGAGAGGTTGGAGGTTACACAATTTGGGATTCTGTAACACAATTTCTCAGTTAAAGCCCAAAGGCATTTGTCCATATTTTGTTGCTAACAACTAACCAACACACTTTTTGCTCTTTTAAAGGTTTTCAAATGGAAGGGAGTGGGACTCCTCTCTTCCCAGATGACAGGAGAAGTAAGAAGATGCATCAACTCCAATTCTTATAACTGTCAAATGTTTCAATGATTTTAATGAATGTCACCGGAATTACATGCAATTGTTTGTTTATTTTATGAGCCTTTTAGTATAATTGTGATATACCAACAAATTGCATTTTAGGATAATTTTAGGGGAAAAATATAAACACATCTCTGTGTTATTTGTGTGTTATATTTAACGCATCTTTGTGTGGAAATGTTTAATGCACAGCACGTGTTAAATGTACTAATACACTGATTGGATTCAAAGCAACACAAAATGTGTTGTCCTTAACTAGACAATGAGGTGTATTAAAAATTAACACATGATTGAGTGAAGGTTCATATCAACATATTTATCCATAAAGCCATTACTGTACACTAGAAAAAGCAAAAATGTGCAATAACAGTCCAGTTTACATGACATTAAATACACAGTTATCTTCGTTAGTTTTGGCTTACTTGTTTGTAATGCCCACAGGATCATAAGTTGGTTACTCAGTTTTTGGATGTTTTAAATGTCTCCTTTGATCAAAATCTGATGTTTTCATCTTAAATATATTACTTTTTTTGAGTCTACATATAAACACCACCTTTTCAGCTCTAGCAATACATTTCTGAACACCTTCTTGTGTATAAATAAAGGAGATACCATGTTCACGTATTTATTTATAATGTGGTATATTTGAGATTTTCAAAGGGTAAAAATAACCCTGAAAATATTAACCCATTTATGAAATAAAATTAACCCGGTGTTTTTTGTAAAAATGAAACTGTCCTTTGGGTTGAAAACCAACCCATTTGTTGGGTTAAAATGAACAATCCAACTTGAAAATGTGTTTGTCATATGTGCCCAGTCATTGGGTTAAAAATAACCAAATTTGGGTTGTTTTTAACCTAGTGTTTTTTAGAATGTAGGAATGAATTCAGCACTTTTATTCTGCCCTGGGGATTTTGCTGTGTAAAATAAGCATTTTTCATATAAAACTGCAGGTTGTATTGCTCTTGAGGATTTTTCAGTGAATATTCTTAACTGTGGGAATTAGAGTGCAAAAATGCTGAAAATAACCTCACTGTGCAATTATTTTGTAATGGTTAACAATAATGAAGAAAGTAAAAATCCTTCCCTAAACCTCTCTGGACGTGATCTTTCAGCATGTGCATGTGGTTCTCTTTTTTTCCATTAACGTGCTTTAATACACATGCACCATAACAAATTCATCTTTGAAAAGCCAGCTGTATTGAGGGAAGAATTGCTCCTCTCTCTAGTCAAGACATATTGGCCACTTTGATAGTTCGGGATGATATCAAATGCCCCTCTGCCAGCTCAGTGGAAATGGAACAAAATAGGCGGTGGTCTATAAAAATGAAGTTAGACACAAGTACGCCACTCACGTCCCTGGAAGAGAAAAAAGAGCCTTTCCTGTTGCATTTTGTAGTCGTCAATTGGTCCGAGAAACTTGCTCTAATGCAGGTAATGGAGCCACTGAGGTGCTTTCATCTTCAGACCCTGTGAGCAGAAGAGAGGACAGACTCCCCCAGCCCACCCCACCCCACTAACACACAGTCTGTAACACACATAAGAGCTAAACCAAGCATAGCTGAACTCCCTTGAAGAGGCCAGTTTTCATGGAAGCTGATTTACTATCCAGTGTCTAATAAATGAGAGGCATTTTACTGTACTCTGCATTATCTACTACAATGGTTCGTTATGCAGTGGTTTGTTGTAGGCTGGATGTGGTGTGCTCAGGGTTGAGTATATTGACAATGCTTCCAGATAAAAGGAGACAACACTGACGTGTGTACTATTTCTATATTTTTCAATCTTAACTCCCCTTGTTTGTCTTTTGTTCCTTCTATCTTCTTCAATTTGCCACACCTACTGTATATAGCGAATATTTATTTATTGTAAAGCATTTTTCACATTTGTTTATAAATGTAAGTGTGATCAATACACTCATTTCACTGAATTTGTCTTTTAAATCTTGTTGTTGTTTTTTGTAATGATTTTTGGATTACTTTTACTTTTACTTATTATCCAAATACTTCATTTTACACAATTTCATGCACAAATGACACAGAACTAGAAATAACATCAATAATACTGAATTTCAATATTTATTACCAATACAACTGCCAGTCATCGATGTCCAGATTTATTTTTTGTTTATAGGTAGTTGAGCTGTGGTCACTTGGTGGAAAGCATGCATTCATCAGGATCAGTACAGGCTGCCCATGTTATTTCAGCAAGATTCCAAAATCACAAAATTAGCCCGAGCTGATTGGCTATGAAAGGCTATGCCTTTGTTGCTGCACTGTATTTGTACTTGTTACTGCTCTTCCCTATTGAGCGACTAATCACTTGTGGTAAACAGATGCTGGATCACCACTGGCACTACCATTACTAATCGTTGATGGTGTTTGACAAATGAACCACACATTCTCTTTTAGCACAGAGTTGGAAAATGTCATGAATAAAGGTAAATCTGATCATTTCTGCAATATTGTGTATTATTAATAAATAATTTGTAGTTACTTTGCATATGTTGTTGGGAAAACTGGTTGTGAACTTGCTGTGTGGATTCAGTTACATACATAAAACTGTTTTGGATTGATTTGCATTTAAGTAACAACATATATCAGGAGTGGAACAGATATAAAATATAATATGCCCACATTTTAAAATTGTTATTAAGGAAAAAGCAGTGCAATTCAAACCGCAATTCAAAATATACTGTTATAGGCTACAAATCTGTGATACCCAGATTAATATAAATGCTCTGATTAATTATGAAATCATGTTGTAGTGCTGAGCAAGACCTGTTTGGATGTTTGTCTACACAAATTCAGAATTGCTTAATTAATAACTAAGAAACTAGTTTATGCTTTTGTCTAATCAAATGTACTGGATTAGAGAGGATCCATTTTTGTGGAAATGTACCTCTAAACCAAATTAATATTAATTAATATTAATAGCAGCATGTATATTAGCATCACAGACACTTACTTGAGTGTGTCAGGTGAACGCTGGGATGCCCTCTCCTGGCAATTGACTACAAGGTTCAGACTTTCTTCTGCCTTATGTTTGAGAAATGTGTGACAGTGCTGATTGCATGTAACAGTGTAAGAAGTCTAGATTTAAGAAGAGTAACACATCATAATTTGGAGGTGAAAATGAATCTGCTTCGTGCTCTGTAAAATAGGTTTGTAAAATATTTAAAATTGATATAATTTTCCCCTATGTTTTCATAAATCTGATGGCTGCTAATGGGTAATAGGCTATATGTGCTCTATGTTTATCCATCCCGTGCAGACTAATTTTATAAGAGAGGCAAAAATATGGACACAGAGACAGAAAGAGGTGGTGTGATGAGATGAGATTTCATGATTGTGACCTCTCAGTTCACTCTGTGGAAATAATGTGTTCATTACAATGCAATTACAGACACTTAGGCCCCTCAGAGTAAAGAGCTGAGCTGCTGAGAGGAACCAATGCTGGCCCTTGATGCTAACATAACCCGTGTGTGTGTGTGTGTGTGTGTGTGTGTGTGTGTGTGTGTGTGTGTGTGTGTGTGTGTGTGTAGAGTTATATGGGAGGGCTTTTCTGTGCCAGAGTGAGGAATATACTCCTGATCGTTTCCACAGCAACAGATTATTGGATGCAGTACCATCACTCAAGCAACTATATGCACCAGGGTCTGTGGAGATACTACACACTTGGGAAATGCCTCAAACACACACACACACACACACACACACACACACACACACACACACACACACACACACACACACACACACACGTGGACAACACCGGTGCGCTTAAAAACTTCATTTACCCAACAGAGTAACAATTTAGAAAAATATACCAAAAAATGATGCAGGTATAACAAATTACTCTAGAACATAATTAACATGAAATTTTAGTTTTCTTTGGAAATATCAAAGCTGAAGTACCGGTAGTTGCATGTTTCTCAAACAAACATTCTATTGCACTTCACTTTTTAGACTGATAGTCCCACATATACTTGTAGCGGCATTTCACAATTTTTCTCCATTAACAAATTGTGTTCCACTCCTAGTGGTTGTTCATTTGAGAACAATATTCACATGTTAATTGATTCATTACAGGAATAATCATTGTATAAGCTGTAACTGAATAACACAAATGCGTTCAGAATATTTTCATATTTTCCTCTAAATTCCAGCACAGAAAATATTCATGAGTGTGAATATTTGTTGTCATAGTATTTATAATGTCTTCAGAAAACAGTGTAGAGATTTAAACAATATCTGATACAAAATACTGGAAAACCTGGACTAAAAATTTAGACTGACCTGCTGTGAGTGATTGGCACTGACATATCCTGACCTCTGTGTGTCTTCAGTACACTGCAGTGCAACAGAAGGATTTATTATCTTACTTCTTAGCATCTGGCATCTTCCTGTGTATTATAGTTTTAATTCACCAGTCCTCATTCAGTGGGTTTGATTAAACCTTTGCTGTAATTTTGAATCTCATTTCTCTTTTAGTGAATTGTAAAATCTTTCTGTAACATCTGCACACATAATTTTCTTACTAGTGTAAATTTAATGTGGTCTTTATAATAATAATAATAATAATAATAATAATAATAATAATAATAATAATAATAATAAATAATAATAAATAATAATAATAATAATAATAATAATAATAATAATAATAATAATAATAAATACAAGCACTCACTTTGTTGTGCTTTCTTCCCCAGGCTTCTTTGCATTTGCATTTCTGGCCATGGCTGAGTACATGGGTGTGTCTATAAATTACTATGCTAAACGTTATGTTCACCAGTGATTCTCTTTGTCCTGTATAACCCACAAGTAATATAATAATAATAATAATAATAATAATAATAATAATAATAATAAAACCAACAAGAATAATATGTTTAATTTGTATAGCACCTTTCCAGAGTTCAAGGATGCTTATTATTTATTATTTATTTATGTTCTTTTTGTGCATGCAATCATTTGATGTCTTTTTTTTTTTTTTTTTTTTTACTGAAAAATAAGCATTATTGATTCATGATGCACAGTATTATAAATCCGTCCAGGTGGATACAAATGAAGATTGTAAGAGAGCCTTCAACACTGCAGCTGTTCACTGATTACTGTTGGTGTTTATTCAAGAACTTTGTTGTACAAGTGTGCAATCTATAAATGTAATGTAGCATCTGTAAGGTTGACACTTTTTTCACTGACTGTATAAAATGTTGTCGTATTCTCTTCCCCATTTAAGGTCTCCACTATGCTGTGTGTGCATATAAAATACAGCAAAGCCCCAAAAATCAGTCTCCCAATTTTTTTGAAGTACCAAATAATAAAACAATAACTGATAATACCAGAACTGTCACACTAGACACAACTAACAGCTCCAAGTCCATATTATATTCAAGCAAGAATTTTGGAAACATGACCATGTTTATGAATAAAAAACAATATCTTATTTGCTAATCGAATGTATGTGTCAGCATATGTTTGTATAATGTGGTCTTATTAATAAAAATAAAAATAAAAAAACAGTGTGTTAGCTAACTGTGTCCAGTCCTTAATAAAATGTAGGCTATGCTCCTGTATTTATTTTAAAATGTCACTGTGTTCATTTAAGGATCTTATATTTTAATCAAATATACGTCTGAGAAACTGGATAGTTCAGGATCTGAGCATCATCTGAGCAAGATTAAATGGTCATGGTTATTATTCTCAATTTGACTTTAATTGAATGAATAACAGATGAATTGTGAGATCAGCTCACAATTGTTGTTAACACAAACAGCAATTATTTATTTATTTTTTTGTTTTGTTTTTTGCAATATATCTCTTAGCACATCATGCAGTATTTGTTTCCAGATAGCAGAAGTGTCTCTGAGACTTTCAAAATGAACAAGGTGCACGCCCTTAATAATAATAAAAGGCAGAAAAGGTTCCTCAGAACAATGCCATGGAGAGTTATTTTGATTCCCTGAAGAACCTTTTGATACACTGGTCCTTAACCAGTTTTGTTGGTGCCACAATGAACTAAATAATCATCTCCCTCGACATAATATTAACATACAATGGGATAATACACTCCTGTAGTCCCTAAGTTCCTAAAGAATAATTTGTCTTCCTTAACATCGCTCTAAATAACTTTATTTTTAAATGTGAATTGCAAGGTTTTGTTTATTAAATATTTATTATGCAAAATATCCCATAATGTCCTCCCAAAAAACAACAACAATGATCGGTTAACCCCACCCCCACCCCCCCACCACCCAGGACTTTACAGGTAAAAACCATGGAGTCAGAGTGTGCAGTGTTATTCTCAGCATATGCGTCCATGTCGGTAATACCGCAATCCTCTTACAGAAGCGCGCGCTCAAGTGGGACTCTGCAGTGCGCGCGCTCCCAATTTCACTTGATTAAATGGCTGTTTAAAAGCCGCTTAACTGCACCGATTCCATCGACCCGCCAAATAAAGGCGATTTCATCTCCATTAATTCATTTACTTTCTCAGATTGCCTTGAAAAGCAACTAGTTACCACCTATTTGTCAAATAAGCAGCTACAGTAAAGCGAGCAGTTATACGAGGACTGGAGCTCGTTAGAAATTACATGTCCAAACCATGTCAGCTGAATTAGTTTACATATGTGATTTGCTCGTTTACGATTCGTAACTTGTGCTACTCGTGTGCACAAATTTTGTTTTTATTAATCCAGCAGTTGCGTGTTGGATGCTTTTCTTTCACTCTGATTGAAGTGGGGGAAAAGAGAAACAGCAGTGAATTGAATGCGTATTGAAACACAGCATCACTACTAATTTTCTTGCAAGTTTTGTTTCTCAAACAAAAGCTAGAGACTGTAATGCGTAATTGAACACCGTAATAATTTTTTTTTGTATTTGCTCTGCCCACCTGATCAGATGAAAATCCTTTAGCCCGCGCCTGAGGATTACAACTTCCGCTGTAACATCCTCCCTAATTACCTAATAGCATTGCTGCAAGACTCCTGCCAATAATGAAACACTTTTGAGCGTTAACCGCAGTGATTGGAGATGTGATGACAACACGATAGCAGCAAATTACGCCCCCTCAGCTGAGACGCAGCTCAAGCACACTTGTCTCTGCGCGGGTTTCAATATCTACAATTAAACACAAGCTCACGGTGACAAACCACGGTTTAGACTATCTCAACCGTGCGCTTTGTAGAAACAGGACCGTTTTCCAGGAACGGTTTGTTGTTGCTGTTTTTTTTTTTTTTTAAATCAAAAGGGAATATAGGCCTAGTCTGAAATTGAGAATAGAATTCTTGCATGAAAGCAACAGGTTGCATCAATGGTGCCGCATTTCTTCTTGTAATCGATAAATATGGCGAATCGACATAAATAACATATTTGGAGCTATAGTATAATTGTTTTATACCAGTCATTCTGAACACGCTGCGGAACATAATCGGGCATATCCTCTCTCTAGAGTCCACATAGAATACAGAAGCAGCTGTGTGTTTAAATAAGCACGGCCTGGCTAAAACGCCAGGAGTCGAGCTGTAGTGCAGGAGGGTTTTTCAGCCTCCCTCTGCGCCGCCGCCCCTCTAATTAATCCGTAGAGGACTAATTCAATTCCCCGCCCCGCAGGCGCGTGATTGGCCGAGCGCAGATTCTACAACGCAATTTACGGGCTGTCACTCAAATCCCAATAAATAGTAATGTACCTGGCGGTGGATAGACGGAGAGATTTACGTTTCTGCGTCTTCCCCCCCCCCCACTCCATAAGGTTTGCAGAAGAAGGTAAGAGGCCTGGAGGTTTTTATTTTACGCAAACAAGCGGCGAGAACTGCGTTCCGGCCGAGCTCTTTCAAGATGAACCTGAACTACACGTCTCCGGGCGCGCAGATGCCCACCCAGAGGTCAACATCCTTCTTCATTGAAGATATTCTGCTCCATAAACCTAAACCTTTGCGGGATGTTTTCCCGTCGCCTTTCTCCAACTCGCTCGCATCTCGGATGCCTCTGCTCGAATACGGATACCCTCTCATGCCCACCCCGATCCTCGCATCTCATCCGCACCATCCGCTGCACAAACCAGAGCATCACCCCTACTTCTTCACCTCTGGTAAGAACACTCTCTTTCTGCACAAGAACACAATACAGCTGATGCAATGAGCACCACATTTACGGTGTTAAATTCATGCTGAAGAGTTTTTTGTTTGTTTGTTTTTTTTTTTGTTTGTTTGTTTGTTTTTTTACAAAAAAAGTTTTGTTCTTCCTGTGGTTAGTGAATTTATTTGTTTGCTGCTGTGCAACGAGGTCGAATTAAAAACCCGGGTATATGGCACGAGGTCGATGCAATACATAATTTCTAAATGAAGACAGAAGATGCAGAAATTTATAGCACTTTAAGCAAATTTCATATTTTTTCCCCAATTTTGAGAAATAGTATGCGCTGGAACACGAGGCCTTGTACAAAGAGCGGAAGCTTATATTATTAACCTATTAAAACATGAAATAGTATTTAAATAGACTATATATTCAAATCCAAATAGATTTCTTAGCAATTATGAATACATGAAATACAACGGAAAAAAATCCTCGCCCTCCATTTGATTTATTTGACATTGAATCGTTTATATTGAAATGACTAACCCGTCAAATGTAGTTATAAAATATTGCACGAATACTTACATTTAGGAAACTTGTTTATTTTTATTTATTTATTTTTTTCTTATATGAAATGTTTCTCCTTCGTAAAGGAGTGCAGATGCCATCGTTGTTCCAGCATCACCCGGAACTACCCGGGAAACACTGCAGGCGCCGGAAAGCGCGCACCGTGTTCTCGGACTCGCAGCTCTCCGGACTGGAAAAGCGCTTTGAAATGCAGCGGTACCTCTCCACACCAGAGCGCGTGGAGCTGGCCACAGCACTCAGCCTCTCAGAAACACAGGTAAAGCACAATAACTCAAAATCACCTCGACTTTAAAATGTCCTGCAGACTGAACAATAGGATGCAGATAGAAAAGGTCATAACGGCTTTCTTTTTGTTTGTTTGTTTTTGTTTGTCCCCCACCCCCCTTTTTGAATCCTTTTGCGCAGGTGAAAACTTGGTTTCAGAACCGGAGGATGAAGCATAAAAAGCAATTAAGGAAAACGCAGGAGGAGCAGAAGACACCCGGGGACTCGGACAGATCTATGGAGAACTCGAGCGCCGGCGAGCTGCACGACAAAAGCGCAGGAGACGCAAAAGACGGAATGAGTCCGGACAGATACACAGTGGACGAAAACGAAGACGAGGTCGATATTGAGGACGACATCTGCTCCCCTGAACATTTACTATAGACCGAAGAACATGAACTAAACCATCCATGTACATACCGATTTCTGAATTTTAGATAGGAAATTCTATTTAGCTTTTTTATATATAGGATATATATATATATATATATATATATATATATATATATATATATATATATATATATATATATATATATTAATAACCATCTAAATCTATACTATTCAAGCGTTTATTATATGCGTTATCAACAGAGAGACTCCTGACTCCAGGTAGCTCCGTCCAGGAGGAATTCCGATTCTATTATTATTATTATTATTATTATTATTATTATTATTATTATTACCACCAACCGTTTCGCCCATGCTGAGGACTATAATGAAATGATCGGGTTTGAAATATCACAAGCCCACAGTGACTTTTTTTTTGTAAATATGGGAGGGGTAGTAAATGTTGTATTTGACAATCTGTAAATATAATCATGGTATATAGCACTTGTTCAATTTACACTGGATAATTGAGCAGTGATTTCGGATGTTGTTGACGCATCATGTTCATCAGCTCTACTGTGATGTGTCTTTTGTTAATGCAAAAAAATGTTTAAAAAACAATGTACAGTAAATTAATTATCGAAGAAATTATGATTTGTTCAAAAGAAACTATGATCATTTTCAATACTATTTTGACATCCTTTATTTTTTATTATTTGACGGTAACAGATGAAACACTTGAACGGGATTGGAGGAATGTTTCAAGAATCCACAAGAGGGAAAAACAGCACAACAATAGGCAATTATTATTATTATTATTATTATTATTATTATTATTATTACTACTACTACTACTACTACTACTACTACTACTATTATTATTATTATCGACTAAGTTATTAATGATACGTTTTTGTGTTGAAAATATTTAACAAATTTCAAAAATCTAACTAACACAATTGCTCATTATTAACGCGTTATTACAGCATTTATTACGACCATGAATTATTTCAAAGTTTCTAAAAATATTTCCAAACATAAAAAATCAGTGTTTGTGCAAAAAGAAAAAAAGGCTAAAGCAGTTTTTAACGAAATAACGTTTTCATTACTGAACACAGGACGCAACATAAGGAGAATTTGAACAGTCACTTTCTTCTTTCATAAGTTTTTTAAAAAAAAAATTATTTTATATTTTGCATTTTGCTATCACTAAACCATGACCAATTTATTACCATGAAACACTTATTTGTGTCTGCCCATCCCAGCACATGCCACTATAAATGCGTATATAAATGCATAGTTGCGTATCTTTTTTTGCTTGTTTGTTTGTTTGTTTGTTTGTTTCTCAGGTCTCAGACATATGGCATTTTTAAGTAGGCCAATAATTAGTCATCCCGTATAATCCCCGTTATAAATAAGTGTACACTACTCTACACTGCGTACAACAGGTAAATGTAATGAGTGCATTTATTAATTATGAAACATGAGAGAGCTATACATAACACAAGTCTCCAAAAAAATCTTCCATAAAATACATTTGATCGTATCCAAAGCTTAAATTTAAAACTAAATAAAATTAAAAATAAAATAAAATCTTTGTTTTTTGTCGCCATTAGTATCAGATAACAACGTGTGCAACAGGATGAAAGCTCTCGCTCATTTCAAGGCTTTAATAGGGGACGTGTTTATTTTTTGTTTTCCTTCTTCCTCGGGATATGTGCAGACTTTTAGCCTTCGAAAAACAACTCGTAATGCCGTTTGGATTCTAGGAATGAGTAAATAAATAAATAAATAAATAAATAAATTTGTAAAAGCTGGCTGAGCGAGCAGGCCGTGCGGAAGGTGATCAATTAAAAGATTAAGCGTTCGATTAGAGCGCCGCTCTCTCTAATGGCGGCCTCATCAGCTCATTTGCAAAGGCCGTGGCGCCGCGCGCACATCAAAGCCTGGGCCCAAAAAAAAGAACGGGATGCTAATGCAACCTCTTTCTTGATAGAGAGAGAGTGAGAGAGAGTGAGAGAGACTCCTTCAATTAACCGATTTCTAAGGCACGAAAGAGAGTGCGTGTGTGTGTGTGTGTGTGTGTGTGTGTGTGTGAGAGAGAGAGAGAGAGAGAGAGAGAGAGAGAGCGCAACGTAAAGCGAGTCGGTCAGGAAAGTCTCATTAATTCAAAAGGCTGTGCGTTTATGAGGCTCGCGCGAGGAGGCTTGACGCCGAAAACAACGGAGCATCAAAGCGGACATGATGGGTTAAATAGAGGCTATAATCTAATTAAAATATTACATGCGAGCAAATAGCTCTTTGATAACGATCTAAGGCTTCCATTAAAGGGGTAGGTGCTCGAGATTGTTTTAAGGGGGAGGGAATTATCACTTTAAAAATATAGAAAACAAGTTTACAGGCTCTAATCAGAGGAGGCTTCAAAGTGCCATCTTTGTTTGACCCTCTTTTTTCTCATTTAGAGAAAAGGGAATGGGTAAAGTGGGAATAATCAGACTAATGGGCAGGAAGTGACTGAAAAAATCAGCAAAGTGGTGTGATCAGTGGTGCAGCCAGGTGTGTTCATAAAAAAAACGAATAACAAAACAAAACAAAAAAAAAGTATGGCGTATGTCCTGTTACACCTTTTTATTATATATATATATATATATATATATATATATATATATATATATATATATATATATATATGTATATATATATTATATATATATAATAAATACACGTATTAAATATTTTACTAACTAAATAACTAAATATTCTTAGGAATTATGGCAGATGTTCTCAAAAGTGTCTGCTAAATGAATAAATGTAAATGTTTCACACCATGCAAATATTTAGCCACACAGACTCAATACATGTCTTTCATTATTATTGCCAATCCACAATTATGCTGATAAAAGAAGATATATTTTTTTTAAAAATCCAAGGATGTAAAAATCTAATTTAATCAAATCACACAAATGTACACGATATATTTTGTGACAGATGAAAATAAGTAAGAAAAATAAAATGCAATACATTAGGCAATATATACTGCAATACATTAACAATCTATTGATATTATAAACAAATATATATAACAAATATATATAACAGACAACATAACATGCATTTTACTAAAATATACTTATTTGAAGAAACTGCTTATATGCTTATGAGTTCTACAGTTTAGTGCAAGGGGCTTCCTTTTTAAAGGCTGCTGACAGAGGGTGCAGATGACTTGCCTTGGATGCTTGTAAAGCCTGCCACAACCTGTTTCTCCTGCTCATGCCGTTTCCTCAGCATCTCTAAAGTAGACATGTGGGTGAGATCGACTCCTGACTGGAGATAAGCAGAGTGCTCAAACACTCTCTCACGCTCAATCTTGTCTTTGGGTCTCTCCTTTAGCTGCTGAGGTGCTTTCGGTTTTGCGATGTTTTTGGCATACTCCAGGGCCTGGTAAGGGACCACGATTCAACAGTTAGAATGTAATACATTGTTATAGGTAGGGATTTCAATGAAAAGCCAGCTGATATTGTGTTAAATAAACTCCTACAGATAATACCTGTTGAATGAACTCTTACAGTGTGGGCTAAATGAACACTTGTAACAACTCTTACCGCTTTATTTGTGTTCAGATTTTGTACACTGTAGGTGCTCTGTCAGCACTACGTGTGTTCCTATGTTAAGATTTCAAATAGTTTGAATCAAGTTTGTAAAGGAATAAAACAGGACTCTATTATAGGAAAATAAAATTATATTATTATATAATTACAGAATTATAGGAACTACAGGATGGTATGCTATGCCCTGATGTGAAGCGGAGTTACTGTTACCACTCATTTGGTAAGAAGTGGAAGTTCATTCTTTTTCCAATAACAGCACATACAGAAGTGTTTTATTCTTCTTGTACCACAGCAATTTATCAATGATTCCAATTGTAAATGTATCAATAATTGACTGGTCATACTTTCAACCAATTATAGTTCCGTGTAATGTTCTGGAACGTCATGAAACAAGTTACTTCCTGCAATCACTTGTACGCTATAGCAGCTATAAACAGGTGTTCCCTCTCCAGCCTTATTTTTTTAATCTCTTAAATTAATAAGAAAAAAAAAAACTCAACTTATCATGTTTCATGAAACCTAGAAAGCACCTAGGGTTAAAGTTAGGGTTAGAAACCTAGAAAGACTCTCCCATGACAGAAAATATACTAGCTGTTACAAAGCCTGAGACTCATTTCATAAATGTTAAAGAATGTCTCCTTGCTTCACCACATCAACATGTGTATGTTTTTCATTCTTATACAAAGTATGTTTTTTAATCTGCTTATTAGGTTTGATTATGTGGAGAGTTTGCCATACAAGTCCCTGTCAATTTGCAAGTTGTTATTACAGAACCGATAATGTATTAGAATGAGTGCATTAATATAAACCTGTGATCTGAATTGCATCTGGCACTATTGTCATGTAAAGAATAATACACAACAGACTGTGCTGTTATATGAAAATAATGTATATCCCCAAAGTACATTATTTTCGTATAACTCCACCATCTGGAGTGTGTTATTCTGTTTATACCACAGTGATTTGGTTATGATTACAATGTATATCTATTAATGAACGATACATCGCACATTTTAATGGTTTTTAGTTAGATTTAATGTTGTGGAATGTCTGAAAGACAAGTTCCTGTTCTCACCTACATTGTAGCTGTGATAAACAGTCATTGCCTCACTAGTAGCACTCTCTCTCTTTGTCCCTGTGTATGAGTTGTTACTATAGAATCAAATTAAAACAAGTGCATTAATATTAAACTATGGCTTAAGTTACATCCGGAACTACTTTCCAAGCTGTTATACGAACATAATGCAGGTGTGCCTGACCAATCAGATCAAAATGCTGTGGTATAAAGAGAATAAATCAACACTTTCTAAACAATCAGAATCGAGAATTCAATAGCATAGTAGTAGGCATACTACTATGTACTACCATCAAACTTGACAAGGACATGGAACTTGAAACTAGGCATAAGAATAATTAAAAAAAAGTCTTCAAATGTATTTATTTACAGTATAAATAAAACTACGAGCGATAATTGTGAAATAACCGACCAAACTCGTGAGGCACAGACTGGTCTACACTAATCGCTACATGATAAATACAGTGTTTTCAGGCCTCCTTCACCTTGTTCCTGGGAATGTTGTTCTTGTTGTCTCTGCCCACTGGGTTCTTGGTCGGCAAAGAGGGAATCCTACTTATCTTCTTGTTCTGCTCACGGATCACATTTGAATACAGCTTCTGTTGTCTAATTTTCTCAGCCTGACAGCAGAGAGAGAGCGAGAGAGAGAGAGCGAGAGAGAGAGAGCGAGAGAGAGAGAGAGAGAGAGAGAGAGAGAGAGAGAGAGAGAGAGAGACAGAGCAGCAGATTACAAAAGGGAGGTTTAATTACCTAAGCCGTTTTCTCCCTTAAGGCTCCTCTGCCCCATTGTATGTCTCTCTCTGTGGCCACTTCACAGCAGCAAACAAAACTAAATAAATCTCATCAACTCCCTGGAACCTGTCTCAAACACAAACCAGTGTGCGCCTCATCGAAAACCCATCGGAAAATCAGATTCATTGAAGGTTTTACTATTGGTGACAAAAGAAAAACAGGAACATGCCCCACTCCAAGGCCTACACTCATTAGGTTTGTAAATTCCTTTCTGTTCTGTTTGCAGTGATTAAAGTCTGTCACATTCATGAGTAGAAGGGCACAGACCTCAAAACCATTTCATAGCTGAAATAGCAGTTCAGGATTAGCTAAACCAACAAGAAGAATTAGGGAATGCTTGGTTCAATTAGACCCATGTAATTGCAGATCTTCTTGCTGGGGTCATTCCCAGATATTATGTTATTACGGCTTTTACCATATCCTCAGCAACAGTGTTGGATGGACCAAGACCTCCCAGCTTTACATTCCGATTCAAGCTCTTATATTCCTTCAGAGTGTATACCTGAATGGAGAGAACAGATGAGAAGTGTCAACATACATAAAGTATTCTAAGAAGCCAGAAACACTTAAAAGCTAACACAGCCTTGAGCAATATGTTGCATTAATACAATGATAATCTTTATAGTGATATACTCATTAATTGATACTCAGAAAAAAATTTGTAACCATTCCCAGAAGAATAGAAGAAGAATGTGAAGATAGAACATATTAAAAGAGTAAGCAGTTAATCCGTTATGGATGTCTAAGATGCACTCGAGGGGCAATACACAAGCTCTTCCAAAGAAAAAGAGGCTAATCAGGCCAGATCAAGCCGGCTCCTTCAGGCTCTAGGGCCTGACTCGGATCAGCCATTGGTCATGGACACTGCAGGATGCTTACTTTCTCCACTGATCTGTTCCCCCTGTTTTACAAATTTATCTCATAATCCTATGAGACATGATTGCAGCCATGGTGCGGTGAAGATAAGAGGCAATCTGTTTTATGGCGTAAAGACGACTTAATCCTGAGACGGCATCAAGTGGATGTGTTGCATGACATAATGACCCCTCGCTGGTGCTATGTGTGTCTACCACTGAGCTGTTTGCTTGGCTGTTGAAGCCTGCCTGGTGAAAATAGCTACTTCCAATATACAGTTTTATATATATATATATATATATATATATATATATATATATATATATATATATATATAAATCCTTCATGCTTCTATGCTTGTGAAAACTGCTTCAGCTACCTTTTTTGAAGGACAGATCAGATCTTATCGTTAGCATGCCACACCTGCAGACCTCACGCTGACACGGGACAAAGAGACTGTGGTTAAATGCAAATGAGCATCCCAGCAGCCCAGCCTGACACATGGCACTTAATCACCTCATCCTTGAATTCAGTTTAGTGTCATTATGGTTACCGCCTCATATCATCATGTCAAAGCAATTAACAGCATTGCCAATTACTTGTACAATTAACCTACAGATCTACACATAGCCATAATAATCATTACCTCCATCAAGGGGGAGGAGTTAGATTTTACAACATGCTACAGCTGCTATGCTGACTTTGACACCATTTCCAATTTAATGTATTAAGCAATTAGGACAGATCTGGTCTATTTGGCCTAATAATCAGAAAAAAAAAACCCCTTGTAACATATACAGTATGTTATTCCTTCTTGATTCTTTAATTAAAAAGGTAGTAACCTATATGTAGAACAGAACTGGGAGACCATAAAAACAAAGTATATGAAACAAAAGAGACTCCATTAGACACACTCCCACAAACACATTCACAGTTGCACACATTTACACGGTTTGTCTGGAGAAGAGCCAAATGTTTGCATAGCCATGCATTGTATTTGCAAAGGCTAGCACGTGCTTCTTAGTTAGTTAATTAGTTAGTTAGTTACAGTTACATTTACAGTATCTCACAAAAGTGAGTACACCCCTCACATTTTTGTAAATATTTGATTGTCTTTTCATGTGACAACACTGAAGAAATGACACTTTGCTACAATGTAAAGTAGTGAGTGTACAGCTTGTATAACAGTGTAAATTTGCTGTCCCCTCAAAATAACTCAACACACAGCCATTAATATCTAAACTGCTGGCAAAAAAAGTGAGTACACCCCTAAGTGAAAATGTCCAAATTGGGCCCAAAGTGTCAATATTTTGTGTAACTACCATTATTTTCCAGCACTGCCTTAACCCTCTTGGGCATGGAGTTCACCAAAGCTTCACAGGTTGCCACTGGAGTCATCTTCCACTCCTCCATCACGACATCACGTTGCTGGTGGATGTTAGAGACCTTGTGCTCCTCCACCTCCCGTTTGAGGATGCCCCACTGATGCTCAATAGGGTTTAGGTCTGGAAACATGCTTGGCCAGTCCATCACCTTCACCCTCAGCTTCTTTAGCAAGGCAGTGGTCGTCTTGGAGGTGTATTTGGGAGTCGTTATCATGCTGGAATGCTGCATACCGATCATGCTCTGCTTCAGGATGTCACAGTACATGTTGGCATTCATGGTTCCCTCAATGAACTGTAGCTCCCCAGTGCTGGCAGCACTCATGCAGCCCCAGACCATGACACTCCCACCACCATGATTGACTGTAGGGAAGACACACTTGTCTTTGTACTCCTCACCTGGTTGCCACCACACACACTTGACACCATCTGAACCAGATAAGTTTATCTTGGTCTCATCAGACCACAGGACATGGTTCCAGTAATCCATGTCCTTAGTCTGCTTGTCTACAGCAAACTGTTTGCGGGCTTTCTTGTGCATCATCTTTAGAAGAGGCTTCCTTCTGGGACGACAGCCATGCAGACCAATTTGATGCAGTGTGTGGCGTATGGTCTGAGCACTGACAGGCTGAGACCACCACCCCTTCATCCTCTGCAGCAACGCTGGCAGCACCCATACGTCTATTTACCAAAGACAACCTCTGGATATGACGCTGAGCATGTGCACTCATCTTCTTCGGTCGACCATGGCGAGGCCTGTTCTGAGTGGAACCTGTCCTGTTAAACCGCTGTATGGTCTTGGCCACCATGCTGCAGCTCAGTGTCAGGGTCTTGGCAATCTTCTTATAGCCTAGGCCATCTTTATGTAGAGCAACAATTCTTTTTTCAGATCCTCAGAGAGTTCTTTGCCATGAGGTGCCATGTTGAACTTCCAGTGACCAGTATGAGGGAGTGTGAGAGCGATGACACCAAATTTAACACACCTGCTCCCCATTCACACTTGAGACCTTGTAACACTAACAAGTCACATAACACCGGGGTGGGAAAATGGCTAATTGGGCCCAATTTGGACATTTTTACTTAGGGGTGTACTCACTTTTGTTGCCAGTGGTTTAGACATTAATGGCTTTATGTTGAGTTATTTTGAGGGGACAGCAAATTTACAGTGTTACACAAGCTGTACCCTCACTAGTTTACATTGTAGCAAAGTGTCATTTCTTCAGTGTTGTCACATGAAAAGATCAAATATTTACAAAAATGTGAGGGGTGTACTCACCTTTGTGAGAAACTGTATATAGCACTTTTCTAGACACTCAAAGCACTTTACATAGTATGGGGGGATCTCCTCAACCATCACTAGTGTGTAGCATCCACCTGGATGATGCGATAGCAGCCATAGTGCTCCAGAACGCCCACCACACACCAGCTATTGGTGTAGATGTAGCCAATTCATGGATGGAAATAATTACTGGGCCATGATAGAGAAGAATTTCGCCAGGACACCAGGGTTACGTCCCTACTCTTTTACGGTAAGTGTCCTGGGATTTTTAATGACCACAGAGAGTCAGGACTACGGTTTAACGTCTCATCCGAAACACAGTGCTGTTTTTACAGTATAGTGCCCCAGTATAGTGACAGACCACACACAGACCACAGGGTGAGCACCCCCTGCTGGCCTCACTAATACCATTTCCAGCAGCAACCTGAGCTTTCCCCAGGAGGTCTCCCATCGAAGTACTGGCCAGGTTCAACCCTGCTTAGCGTCAGTGGGAAACCAGGCAAGAACTGCAGGGAGTTATGTCTCTGGCCATTCCGATGACACACGTGAAGTCAGCAAAAAAAATCAATACTGATTAATAAGGGAGAGAGTAATGTCATTCTTCCCACCCAGTGTGCATGGCCAATTTGGAGAGTCCATGCTGCAGAACCAAAAGTCCAAGTGGTGGAACTGGTCCTGATCCAATTCCTCTTCTAAGTTTAACCTTAACCCTTAACCCCTAACTAACCATTAGCCACAAGACGGTCTACAACACAGAACAACAAACACACTTATCCAGCCTTGAACATACTGAGTTGCCACCACTCCCTGGACTTTAGGTTTGACTCCACCCAGGTAGGATGGGTTGAATCGGGTCTGACTCCACCCACTGGACTTCCAGTGCTGCAGCAAGGCATATTTGCACAATTTTGCTTTTCTGGACTCCACCCAGGAAATTGCTAATCTTCTGAAAGGTATTTATACAATTATTGGGACATTTATTCTTCAAAAAATACTAAAACACACACACACACACACACACACACACACACACACACACAAACTTGCATTACCATATTTGTGGGATATTTCAGTAGATTTGTGTATTACTGTAGTTTATTAATGGTGTGCACAACGGTACCCTGAACCTTAACCAAATTGAAAATGATAACCAAATTAAAATCTTGACTTGTTTAGTTTTTTTGTTTTTTTGTTTGTTTGTTTATTTAAAAGTCTTAATTTTTTAACCAGACAAACACCCGCACAATGTTGAAATGGTCATACATTCCTATCAAGAGCTAAATCCATGTCCTGTGCCAGTTCACTCACACACCTTATAAGTTGTTTTGGCCTGTATTTGTTTCTCTAACTGTGCCAGGTACCCTTCTGAGCTGCTCCTGTGCATAGTATTTGTAGCTTCCTCTGGTCTGCCACTGGATAGCTCAGTGTCACTGTTGTTAGACCCGCCTATTGGAGGAAGCACTGGATAGGCTCCACTGTAAGCTTGGCGTGTATAAGCAGAATCCCTACTTTCCTCCCCATGATGCACCACTAGCTGAGGCGCATTCGAGGTAAAACTTTCTTGATATGGTGTTGGAGAAATTCTAAAAAGAAAAAGGAAAAAAAAGAGAGATAAATATTGTTGTCCCAAGACTAAGGCAATGTAGTATAACCTGATTTGGTTATACTACATATATATAAGGCAGCTAACAGAAATTGGCTGCCATTTTGATCCTATATAGCTATATGGGAATTAAAAAATAGGACTGAAAACTGACCTGATGCTGTTCTTATTCGTCACTTGTATGCTCTCTTGGTCCACAGTACCAGCAGGAGGGAGAGGAAGATATAAAGTATAACTGGGCCCTTTGAAGCGTGAGTTATACTCATCATTCTTGATCTTCCACTGTGGTGAAGGAGGAAGTGCAAGTGTGTAGAGCTGCTTCTGTGACTCAGAATGGATAAAAGGTTCAGCAAGTTTGGCTGGGGTGTTGAGGTTGATGTTAAGGTTGACTAATGAAGCTGATGAGAAAGAACCATCTGAGACACTGCCAGAGTCAGGTGAGCTGAGAGTCTGTTTTTCAGAGGGAGTCTGCGAGTGCTTTTTCTCCACTAGCTGATTCAGGTGACCTCTGGGTTTGGTTCTGGGTTTGTGAGGCCTGGCTCTGTCCAAGTGCTTACTCTGGTTGTGGGTCTAATTGGGTACAGATTAAGAAAATGCAATTTTACATTCAAACTCAAACTGAAGTGTACACCGGTTATTAGTTTGCTTGTGTTATGATACGCCAGGCTTGATACGGTGCACTTGAAGGGATTATTAACTTGCTTTCCCTAAAGGACTCAATGTTAACATGAATAAAATCATTACAACAAATATGATCAGGATGCTGAGCATATTTATTTCAAACAGAAGATAAAGAATAAGAGTCCACATGACATGGAAGCTAATTAAAAATGTTTTGAGGACAGGAGCTGAAACATTCCAACCTATTGTATGGAAACAATTCCTTATAAAAACAGCAGCTTTGTGGCTATTGTCATAGCCTGAGGAGGAGCAGGGCATACAGATGACAATTCTTGGCTGTAGGCCTGGCAATGCACAGTGCTCTGCCACACATTATTCGGTGAGGTCTGGGGCTGTGTCGCAGCATGTAATGCCTCTGATTTAGCCAACACCAGCTTTCACCATTCTAATGGGAAAATATTTACTCTCCTCTGCCTGCCAGCATTAGGGGGACCGCTCAAGTGCTCAAAATAATGATGCTTCTCCATTCCCCCTCTCTCTGCAGCACGGGCTCCTTTTCAAGACGTTTCAGAGGCTCCATTGTGCCTGAACAACTCTATCAGAAATTGCGTCCATCACAGGGAAAATGAAATCCCGGGTGACAGTGCGCCCACTGTGCAGACATTTTCATCTTGAGAGGAAGCCCTTGCTGACAGTTATGCATTAGGGCAATGGATTGTGCCAAGCAGCCCTACCTACATCCACAGAGGCGAGACGGACGGAATGAGAGAGAGAAAGAGAGACGGATGAAATCAATAAAGTAAACAGGAATGAAGGGTCCTACCTTCAGTTTTTGAGTTTTTTGTATCCACATCAGCTCCGGGTTGAGGGCACTGTCTGGGCTTCCTGGGCTGTCAGTGCTCGCAGTGTTCTCAGCCGACTGTAGGGGCTGGAAAGAAGAAAAAGAGAGGGAGTACTGTATGAGACAGAGAGAGAATGGAAACAGAGGGGAAGGAGAGCAAAGGAGAAAAGTGGTAAAGATATAAATGGTAAATCTATGCAGAATGATACATGCTGGAGATGCCTGGAGTACACACATTACAGATTGTGAAGCCCATTAAACAACATTTTTGGTTTTCTTCCAATTAATATTAATTCTAAATTAAACACACATCCATCAAAACAAAGTGCTTCTCTAGAAGGTCTATTTACATGTAAACAAAATTGTATTCGACATTCTCAAATAAAATCATAAGCTGTATTTTACTCTAAACTCTCTAGGCTATTAAACTGTTTGAACTACTTAAGCACAATTCTCTCATATGTGTCTCTGGCACGTATTGGAAGCCTATTGATCCCTTTTACCCCAGTCTTTTCAGAGCAGTTTGAGGATAATTACATCAATTCCCTCTCTTCATTTTTTTATGCACCCATTCAGCGACAGCATATTTGCCGCTAATACTGTAATGAAAATCATTTAGTAAACTTGGAGTCACTTTGGTTTCTGAGGACAATCTGGCTTGATCGATGCTATTGACGGCTTGAAGAGTCCCCGAATGAATGTGGCTAATTCTGAAAGCGCAAATAGAGGAAGGTCGAAAAGAAGCATGCTGCAGTGAGTGGATTGAGTTGTAACATATCCATCAATAAACAGGCAGCCATGCTGGCTTATCTGTTCACTGAAAGGCCAGGAATGCAAAGAGCTGAATCTCAACACTGCACATAAGAGCCACCATTTACAAGAGCAGCGTTTGTGCAGACAATTCAGAAGCTTTTGCAAAATGGGTACTGCCAGCTCTGAAATATCCAAAATCCTTAAATATCAGTCAGTTTCTTTTAATATGACGATCTTTATAATGGAGTGGTCTAAACAGAAGGTGTTAACGATAACATTACACCAGTCACAGAGCCAGCAGTTTTTTCCATTTGATTCTCTGCATATAGTGTACTGTATATACTATATATTGTGGACTACTGCCACTGTGCAGTAACAGGTGCATGTGTGTACGAGTGAGTTGCAGACATCACAGACCTGCACTTCATGGCCTCTCCGAGGCTGCAGGCCACAGCCTCTGCCCAAGCTACTGCCACTGCCTTTTGTCCACCATTTTAATAATCTCAATCAAATTGAGAAAATGATCAAACAAAATTGCATTTTGAGCTTCATAAGCTGTGTAATATCTATTCTGTTAAATTGGGGGTCCATAATTGCCTCTTGGCGAGAGATGAGGCAACAACAAAGTCAGGCGATCTGAGCTTGCCATTTTCCTCAAGACTGAGAAACACAGCTTTTGCAATGAGGACTTCAAAGCCTTGCAGTTCTTGAATTGCATTTGGTTGCTATTGTGGCCGCCCAGGCAATCTTGATTAGGTGTTTACACTGAGGCAGGGTGTACAGTGGCAGAGAGCCGTGGAGCCACAGTCTAGAGCTATTAAGAGATTGTACATTATGTTCCTGGCTTTGAAGTGAGGGTCTGGGAGATGACGAGGGACTCTGGCTGAGTGCAATGGCAGAAGATTGCTCTGCTACTTCTGTCTTTATCAAAGGAGCCTCTGAGCAGCCTCGGGCTTTGCTCTGCCACTCGCCAACACAAAGTTGGCACATTATGAGATTGTGTACGTTTAATAACATGGCTAATTGTCAGTAGTAAGGAGCCCATTAAAGAGAAAATTCTGGCTTTTAAAAATGGACCAAAAACATATGCATCTGAGGCCAGATAACGAAGCGGAAACTGATGTGATTTAATAGGAGCCTTTATCTTCCTTTGAAGAAAAAAATAAAAAATAAATAAAAAGCACAGTCAAGGGCAAATATCAGAATATACGATAGGATAGATGGGCGCATGATAAATCTGCAGGGTAGGGTCTTGTGATCATAAAAATACAAATGAAAATAAACAAACAAAATCCCGGCCTTGCTTTTGGAAAGAAAAGGAAGATCTAGAGTAATTTTATATTGTGCAGGTCAATCTTTTCCATAGAACAGATCTTTCCTGAAAGATTTGGGACTGTGGAAGTACAATTAGCGCAGAATTTAGAGAGGAAAACCTTCGCTCTGTTTATCGTGTCACAATGCTAACAGCTCTTCACTATGCTAATGCAGCTGATATGAGAGATTAAGGTGGGTATGGGCTCAGATGGGCCAGGAAAGGCCTGAAATGTTGCAAATCCTCATGTAGTGCATCCCACAGACAGGCCGAGGCTGCCAATTACACGGCAGGGCCAGGTGCACTGATAGCTAAGAGCCTATTGGTAACCATGCCTCTCTGATGTTCTTAATAGCTACTGTTGTGCAGATCAACTCATAATAGGCACTACATAGCCAGACATGCTTCCTATTCCCTTTTCTGCTCCCAGTGTCTGCCAAATTAATTTCTGAGCTACAGCTAGATTAGGCTGCTTATTCCCTTTCACAGCAGGACCACGACAATAGCGAGGTCATTTGTACATTCAGATTTTTAAAAAAAACAACAACAATGGTACAGGTCAGGTCTTATCAAATATGGGACACTTGTTGAGCGGAAACAATGTAGACATCTGTTTACAATGGATTTAAAGAACGATTGGTTGTGAATCAAAATGTCTAAAAAAAAGTATAAAAACATTTGCAATGCTATTAATGATTAAGCATTAAGGTCAACTGTTTTATGCCTTTCATGTACAACCTCATTTCCAAAAAAGTTGGGACGCTGTGTAAAATGTAAATTTAAAAAAATGCAATGATTTGCAAATCTCATAAACCCATATGTTATTCACAATAGAACATAGAAAACAAATGTTTAAACTGAGGAAATGTACAGTTTTAAGGGATAATAAGGTAATTTTGTATTTGATGGCCACAACATATCTCAAAAAAGTTGGGATGGGGCAACAAAAGGCTGGAAAAGTTAGTGCTACTAACAAGAAACAGCTGGAGGAACATTTTTTTTACTAATTAGGTTAATTGGAAACAGGTCAGTAACATGATTGGGTATAAAAAGAGTATCTTAGAGTGGCAGAGTCTCTCAGAAGTAAAGATGGGATAAAATCTGGATGGAAGCATATGTTGCTCTAAAACCTGTATATACCTTTCAGCATTAATGGTGCCTTTCCAGATGTGCAAGCTGCCCATTCCATAGGCACTAATATACCCCCATACCATCAGAGATGCAGGATTTTGAACTGAGTGCTGGATAGTCTCGCTCCTCTTTAGACCTCTTTAGTTTAGAGGATGCGGCGTCCATGGTTTCCAAAAAGAATTTAAAATTTCAGTTCGTCTGACCACAGAACAGTTTTCCACTTTGCCTTGGTCCATTTTAAATGAGCTTTGGCCCAGAGAAGATGGTGGCGTTTCTGGATAATGTTCACATATGGCTTCTTCTTTGCATGATAGAGCTTTAACTAGCATTTGTGGATAGCATGGTGAACTGTGTTCACATACAATGAGTTCTGGAGGTGTTTCTGAGCCCATGCAGTGATTTCCATTACAAAATCAGCCTGTTCTTAATGCAGTGCTGCCTGAGGGCCTGAAGATCACGGGCAACAATATTGATTTTCACCCTTGTCCCTTGTGTACATAGATTTCTCCAGATTCTCAGAATCTTTTGATGATATTAGGTACTATAGATGATGCGATATTCATAGTCTTCACAATCTTACATTGAGGAACATTATTCGCAAATTGTTCCATAAATTGTAGACTGAGAGTCTGAGAGACTCTGCCTCTCTAAGATTCTCTTTTTACACCCATTCATGTTACTGACCTGTTGCCAATTAACTTCCAGTTGTTTCTTTTTAGTAACACTTACTTTTCCAACCATTTGTTGCCTCTGTCCTAACTTTTTTGAGACATGTTGCGGCCATCAAATTCAAAATTACCTTATTTTTACTGAAAATGGTACATTTACTCAGTTTAAGCATTTGATATGTTTTCTATGTTCTATTGCGAATAAAATATGGGTTTATGAGATTTGCAAATCTTTGCATTCTGTTTTTATTTACATTTTACACAGCGTCCCTTTTTGGAACTTTTTTGAAATTAGGGTTGTATACGCAAAGTGTCAGAAACTAGAGTAGAAATATAGACTCAACTACCATGAGAACAATGAATTATTTGAAAGGATATACTGTATATACACCATATACAATCATACAAGTTCTTTTGCAAACGTGTGACATTTTTGTAGTAACACAGAATGGGTTTCTCCTAGTACAGGCTCTAGAAACCTATTTTTCCTTCATTCATATTCAGTAACTGCTTTGTCCTGGTTAGGGTCATGGTGAATTCGAAGCATTTCCGTGAAACACTGGCTGCAAGGTGGAAGAATTCACCGCAGACAGGACGCCGTCCAGCTCAGGGCGCCAAGCACAAAGACAGTGACGCACTCATTCACATGTAGGGGAAATTTAAAGTCACCAATCCACCTACTGGCATGTTTTTGGACAGTGGGAGGAAACCCAACCCATGACAACCCTGTTATATGTATTGCAATATGCATAGCCAAATAATAAAAGAAAGCATTAAAATGAGATTTAAGTAATCCTGTTTGTGGTCTTTCACAGTCTTTTCAGGCTGGAATGAAAACATGGAGAAAGAAAACACAACAAGAACACAGCAATTGGAGGTTGGCTGAGGAGAATGAGAAGTGCTGTGTTATTGCATCACCTAGTGGTTCACTGAAAGAATACACACAACACAAAAACACTGGAGATTATGACTTGGCCAGCGATCGACTTGTTTCATCACCCATTTCAGTTTCATTACAAACATGTTAAGTTAAATACACACAAAGTCTGTTTCCTCTTAAACATAACTGAAACTGAACAGAAATAGGTCTATATGTCAGAGGTATAAGACAGGGATAACTGTAACATGTAACTGTAAAATAAATTTCACAGACCCCTTCAGCGCAGATCAATTTTATGAACATAACCCATCGCATTAAATAATAAGCACATTATTCAAATGTGTACAGTAATAGTAAAATATTTATTGGAGCCCAGGAGTTTTTTTTTTTTTTGTATTCTTGACTTTCCAATCACAGAACGCATTAGGTCCATTATTTATAGACTCATGGAGGTTTGGATTAAACCCATTCAATTCAAGTGACCAGTCATAACTATTAAACGTCAATAATAAATATAATAACATTGATACATTACCAATAAACACTTACCTGATTTTCTTGTTTTCCTCCTCTTTGCTCATATGCTTTCAGATATGACCCTTGTTTATGACTGTTCATACCCAGAGTGGCTATATTGCGCTCCACTACGTCCTCTCTCAGCTTGGTTGGTCTGACGTTTTCCGAGTGTCTCCTCTGCATGGCTACAATGTTAAGCTTGTCAATATTTTGTTCCTGAGCAATGGTTTGATTCTGCCGTGGAGAAGAAAAGGGAAAGATTCTAGCAGCACTTTGCTGGTGGTTAATTCTGTGCTTAGGCATTATGGTTTTATCTGACTTTGAATGTGGCATGCTCTCTAAGGACGCAGATGAGCTGTGCAGTACTGACAGCACTGTGTCTTGGTCTTCTGGTGGATGGAGGTGAAAGGAGGACTGCAGTGGTTTGGGGTGAACAGTGTTCATCTCAGATGAAACAGGACTATGGACTATTAAATATTCAGGTCTTTCCCTTGGGGACACATGCCCTGCGTGTCTCGGAGTGACTCCAGGATCCCTGTTGGAGTCAAAGGAGAAGTTCGTTTGGAGAAACTCAGACCTTGCCAGCTTCTTTCTCCAGTCTGGATCATAGCGCAAGTCAGCATATTCATCCCCAGGGGGCATCCGTCTGGAATATTGGAGAAATACTGTTTATAATCATTAAAGAGACATCATATGCAACTTAAAACATGAGTGAGATATTAGTAACCCAAGAACCATTAAAGCAGGCTGAAATAAATATGCAAATATGAGTGAAAAGGTCTGGCACATCCCACAAGATATGCTTCTCATTTCTTTTGCCTCATACTTGTGTTTCCCCCCCAGTTTAGCCCCTAATCACTAAGGGTCTAGAGTCTACAATTGCACCATAGTTTCGGAAATGGCAGATTCAAGGGTATAAAATAGGTTGAAATTGCTACCTAATGTGCTCCTTGCATCACCGGATGAAAAGATCTCATTAAAATAATTAGAAGAGTGCCTCTTTGTTGCACAGCTCTGAATGCTACAAGATGCTCTTCACGTCTCATGATGCCAAATACAGCGCTGGCGAGGCGTACGGCTCTTCAGCCAACGAGGGCAAGGGGGCAGCAAATGACTCAGTAATGACTCAATGAAATGAGCTTGAGAATGCAGTGTGGGCTCACAGCTGTGGAGGCTCCTTAACATACGAAAACCCACTCAAAGCTTTTCGAGTTACAAAAAAATAAATAAATAAATCTAGCCGTAGCTGAAACACTTTTCTTTGCTTCTTTAAAACAGCGATACAGGTTTTTACTTCTCAAACACAGGAATCTCAGATCACAGCAAATACAGTGCAACACACTGACAATGTGATCTTTTATTTGAATGAGGATGTGGCTACAAAGTAAGGTTTCAAATATAAGGCCACTACCAAGATCAGTTACAAATGGAAAAAATGACACATTTTTAAAAACTCACCAAAGATTAGCAATGATTTGGTATAGAGGATACACTAACAGTCATTATCGTAAGATACAAAAATTAACACATAAAACAAATAAAGTAAATGGAGTTCAACCAGAATATATTTTTCATCAAGAACAGCTAAAGTGTAGTTATTTTTCTCTTTTTTTTTTAACAATACATTATTGTTTAATGGTTGGTCAGGAATGATTGTCTAAGTAATATTTTGTATTCACTTTTGATCCATAATGAAATAAAAACAATGTTCTTGGTAGAGGACTCGAAGTGGAATTTTCAACCATTTTTCGACCATCTTGTCAGGATTATGTTGATTATGACATTTGAGAATAAAAAAATACTATATTTTGTATATAAAGGACTGAATGAGTTGAATAACATATGACTATCAAATTCAGACTATGCAAGTGTGCATTGCCTTTTCAGAGACCAAGTGCAGAAAGGTGCATGGTGCACTGCAATGGACTGGCATCCCATGCAAGGTGTATTTCCTCTTGTGTCCAGTGTTCTGCAGATCCACCGCAACGCTGACTAGGATAAAATGGTTACTGAAGATGAATGAATAAATGAAAAAAAATAATAATCTCATTCTGTGTAAGCTGAAGGTGGAGGAGTTGAGACAGATGCTGCGATGAACACTTCAGATTCCAGCATCTGTGCTTCTGCTGCACACAAAGACCTCCTATTTAAAGCACAACAAAGCATCTGCTTTTTTTTAATGGACTTCAGAATGAGGCCTTATTGTGATAACCTTCTGCAGAATAAAAATCTAATTTCCTTTAAATGAGGTAGTTATATGGAAAGCGCCAACATTAGAGGTCTGACAAATGAATTAGAATGCATGTACTCTAACATCATTTTCAAAGACTGCCATTACCTATTAGGCAAGTGAATACAAGCTGTTAATCATTTCCATTATGTTTCCCAGGCTGCTCTTCAATAAAAAAAAAGGTCTCATCATTTCGGGAATGATCTAGGCTGTGTCAGGTATATTGTCATTGTTTACTCAGTCTGTTTCAGAGAGACTAATTACTCACATCCATTAATGATGGTACAATAAAGTGTATTCTACTCAACAGGGCATTCATGTTGATGTAGAATCTCAGATAATGACATGAATATTTAGGATTTAGGCTGTCCACTATTGTCATTAACCCTTTTGCATCTTTTCATAATGTAAAACAAAAGGACCAAAAAGCAGACGCTAACAAAGTCCATGCAAGGGCTTTAGGAATTTAAGCCAGCGAGGCTTTCTTATAGCAGTGAGCTAAGACTGAATCTGATTAAGCTTCCTGATAGACATCTAGGGCACAAAATAGGGTGACAGTTTAAAATACAAGATACAAATCGTAATGTGTTAGATATAATCCATCCATTTTCTATACCGCTTATCCTACACAGGGTCGCCTGGAGACTATCGCAGGAAACTCAAGGCACAAGGCAGGGGACAGCCCATCACAGGGGACACAATCACACACTACAAACAATTTGGAAATGCCAATCAGCCCACAATGCATGTCTTTGGACTGAGGGAGGAAACCCGGGGTGAACATGTAAACTCCATGCACACAGGGCGGGACAGGATTCAAACCCCCAACCCCAGATGTGCACACATATGGCTAAAATAAATGACAGTACACTTTAGATTAGTTAGGCTACCTTGATGAGTAAGTGTTTTGGCCTCCATGTGTTTCAGTGATGTCAGGTTGTGGATCACAGCCCTCTTCATGCGCTGATCTCTCGAAGTTATGAGACTTGTCATTATAAGAGGAACTGTTGTCAACAACACTGTTCAATATCCGCTTCTGAAACTTTCTCTGGTAAGCTTTTTCCTGCACCAAGCTCTCAGTGTCTGATTCTAAGGAGTCCCAAACATTATGGGGTGTATCTTCATCGCCTGGTCTAACATCACGTGTCTGATCAGATTTCATGTTTCTCTTCTTATCATCATTAGATCTGTAGAAATCTCCAAGGTCTGTGTTGCTATTGTCCATTGCGGAAGATGTATTGAGTCAGCATTGACAAATCTTGTGTTCCATTTATCCCCTATCACCAAACTACATTAATGACTTCTGACAAAAATGGCGTTAGGCAGAGATGCTTACAAACGAGCTAGCAAATTATTTAGCCAAGTTAACGCCAGCTAAATAGCCTAGTTAGCTACCTACCGAGGCTAGACTGAACTGTGCCATATCTACCATTACCCAGCTAATCGTTTTTTTGTTTTTTGTTTTCTTTGTCATAATATACAAAACCATTTTAGATACAAAGTATTAAATATATTAAAACATTATCGTCAATACCTAATAGCTAGTTACTAACGTAAATACAGTGAGCCTTCCAAGAAATTCTCACCTACGTTTGACGGTGCGTGTCAACGTTGCCATGGTGACACAGCCGCGAACAAATCTTGCACATGCGCAATAGGAATCGGTGGCTTGATACTGAATTTCCAGTATTGATAGTGTGTAGGTTGACTTATTTTTTATCTTACACACACAACTGGGATTTTCTGTCATGAACCTAAACAAAATAGCCCATAATATTAAAGTGAAATCAATATATAGATTGATATTCACTAATCGATACATTTACAAATAAAAACTAACAGTTGTATTCACCTCTATTGCTGTGAACACCTTAAATTAATTGTAGTTAGTTGTACGTTAGTTTTGGCTAGTTCTAAATTAGTTTTGGTTAGTTTTACTTTACTTGTGATTAGTTCTAGGCCTACGTTAATTGTGGTTAGTTCTACGTTAGTTGTGATTAGTTTTACATTAGTTTTGGTTAGTACTATATTAGTTTTGGTTAGTTCTAAATTAGTTCAAATGTCACATCGTTAGTTTGCAAATAATGTGTCACGTGATCACAATATAAATACACCATCGGGAGAATCGGGAGAATTTCCGGTGATCCGCTCTGTCCGCTCATAAATTGGACCGGCAGTCTCGCCTGCTTTATCTTCGCTTTTTTCATACACACACACACACACACACACACACACACACACACACACAGAAAAACGTATATTTGTTAAGTTACTGTGTGACTGATAACTAAGCTAATTACCCACTAGATTTGAATTTAAATCAGCGCATGATCAGACCGTGCATTAAAAAGTGCCGTTTTCTGTTCCGTCTCTCTCTCTCTCTCTCTCTCTCTCTCTCTCTCTCTCTCTCTCTCTCTCACTCAAACACAAGCGCGTGTACCTATGTCGTTGCCATGGAGATATAAACAAACCGAAAACATAATTTAATGCTGTGGCGTGAGTTAGCGAGAGTGAGCTAATCACAGGAAGGATAAAATGGTTGGTAAAAAGATGCCAGCAAGAGCTGAAAAATAAATCCTCATGTCTTTAGACAATGCGGCACTTCTAAACAAAGTTCTGGTCTTGGGCATTAGACTCCCGGGCTGAAAATGGGTCCCACTCCGGCCCTTAATACACCTGTTTCCAAAAGTCACCAGAATTTGTTATAGAACATACCCAAACAAACAGCATCGCGAAGACCAACGAGCTATCCCCAGGACAAAGTTCTTGAAAAGTATCAATTTGCGTTTGGTTATAAAAAATAATATCCAAAACTAATATTGAATATGACACAACCACAACTTTGCCTTATCTAGGAGGTCTCCCATCAAACGTTAGCGCCTGGGTAAGGAGGCAATAGTCAGACAAGCAACCAATAGGAAATCCCTTTGGTAACTCTGAAGGAGCTGGATAAATCCACAGCTCACACGGGAGAAGCTGTTCACATGACAACCACAGCCAGGACCTTTAAAAAAAAGTAGGTAGGCTACTTCTATCAAATAGAAGTAGCGTGGCAAGTTCTATCAAATACCATTTGGAATTTGCCAAATGGCATTTTGGCAGAAATACAACACTGCTCATCACCCTGAACCTCCAACTCCACAGCCTTGGTGATAGCATCCTATTGTGGGTATGATTTTCATCCACAGGAATTGGGAAACTGGGCAATATTGAGGACAAGATTGGTAAATACAGAGCAATCTTAGAAGAAAATCGATTTCGAAAAGAGATTTGAGATAGTGAAAGAATAATTTTTTAGCTTTATATAGCACTTTTCTAGACACTAAAAGCAGTTACATTGTATGGGGGAAATCTCCTCAAACCACCACTAGTGTGTAGCATCAACCTGGATGATGTGACGGCAGCTATAGTGCACCGGAACACCCACCACACACCAGCTATTGGTGGAGAAGAGAGGAGTGTGGTGCAGCCAATTCAGGAATGGGGATTATTAGGGAGCCATGATGGAGAAGGGCCAATGGGGGAATTTCGCCAGGACACTGGGGTTATACCCCTACTCTTTTACGAGAAGTGTCCTGGGATTTTTAATCATCAAAGAGAGTCAGGACCTCAGTCTATCGTCTTCTTCGAAAGGCTGCTGTTTTTACAGTATAGTGTCCCCGTCACTATACTGGGGCATTAGGCTCCACACAGACCACATGGTGAGCACAACCTGCTGGCCCCCCTAATGGTTCCTCTTCCAACAGGACAATGATCCTACTACCAAAGTTATGCTGGAGTGGCTAAAAATCAAGAACCTGAATGCATTACAATGGGGCAGTTAGAGCCCAGACCTCAGTCCAATTAAGAATCTGTGGCAAGACTTGAAAATAGCTGTTCACCAACAGTCTCCATCCAATCCGACAGAGCTTGAGCAATTCTATATGAAGTCTATATTTAAAATTCTAAGAGCAGAAATTTTTGCACTTTTTCAGCTTATCCCCTAAGCTCAGGATTAATTTGGGGACTCACCGTGCCACAATACCATCCAGGTAAATATTTAAAAAGCTAAATAAAAATTTGATATTCAGTTCATTTTAAAGCAAAGTACTTTCCAACGTTGTTTCAAGCTGCTTTACTACCCAGCTCCATAATAGGATGTTCCTAGGCTCCTGTTATTTGCACTGACAATAGAATTAAATAATTCACAATAAGCACTCTGTTGGATTGGCAGGATAGTTGTCCTTATACATCTTATGACATAAGACATTTATTTGTTCTGTAATTTGGTGGAAAGCTAGTAAATACTAGTCAGTTAATTTGATCAAGTTAGGGCATGTGTATCATTGGCTAGTTGTTAAGCTGTTTTAGCTAATTGGCTAGTGGGTAACTGGTGTGTTTGATGAGTATTTTTCATTTTTAAACAGTTAATTTAATTATGAATAAGCCAGTCTACATCTTTGTTCAAATTTCTTGTGTAATTTTGACAGATCTACACCTATCAGCCAGAAAATTAAAACCACCTGCCTAATATTGTGTAGGTCTAATTTGCCTAATATTATTCAAAACAGCTCTAATCCATGGAGGCATGGTTTCCACAAGACCTCTAAAGGTGTGCTGTGGTATCTGGCACCAAGACATTTGCAACTGATCCTTTAAGTCCTGTAAGTTCAGAGGAGGGGCCTCCATGGATCAGGCTTGTTTTGTCCAGTACACCTCACAGATGTTCGATTGAATTGAAATCTGGGGAATTTGGAGGCTACGTCAACACCATGAACACTTTATCATGTTCCTCAAAACATCCACATGAATGCCAGGACCAAATGTTTCCCAGCAGAACAGAACTGGCTTGTCTTCTTCCCATAGTACATCCTGGAGCCATTTCTTCCCCAAGTAAGTGACACACACACCCAGCCATCCACACAATATAAAAGAAAACCTGATTCACCAGACCAGGCCACCTTCTTACATTGCTCCATGGTCCAGTTCTGATGCTCACATGCTCATTTTAGGTGCTTTCAGAAGTGGACAGGGGTAGGCATGGGCACTATGACCGGTCTACAGCTACGCAACCCCATACTCAGCAAGCTTCAATGTACTGTATTCTGACACCTTTATCATAGCCAGCATAATTTTTTTTTTAAGCAATTTGTACTACAGTAGCTCTTCTGTGGGATAGGACCAGATGGGCTATCCTTCACGCTCCACACACATCAGTGAGCCTTGGGTGCTCACTAGTGCATACTGGGAACACCCACAACACCTGCCATTTTGGAGATGCTTTGACCCAGTTGTCTAGCTATCACAATTTTGCCCTTGTCAAAGTAGCTCAGATCTTTATGTTTGCCCATTTATTTCTGATTCCAACACATCAACAAGAACTTGTTCCTTAATATACCCCACCCATTGACAGGTACCATTGTAATGAGATAACATCAATGTTATCAATGGTATTCACTTCACCTGGCAGTGGTTTTATATTATGGCTGCTCGCTCTGTGCTGCGTGAATGTGTATATATATATATATATATATATATATATATATATACTCACACACACATATACATATGTATGTATAGTATACAAATATGTATGTATGTATGTATGTATAAACACACAGTGGGGAAAGAAGTATTGAAATAAGGTTCAAATGAGGCTATTCACATGAAATTTTCACCAGACATTAGTATTAACTCAAGAAATCCCACACATATAAAGAATTCACAACATTAATGTCCATAAATAAAGTTATGTGTAATAAAGTGGAATGCCACAGGAAAAAAGTATTGGACACGCTAACTGAAATGTATTTAATACTTAGTGGAGAAGCCTTTGTTTGTAATGACAACTTCAAGACACTTCCTGTATGAAGAAATTAATCGGCCTCAGTATTTAAGTGTGATTTTGGCCCATTCTTCTAAAAATACTGTATTTGAAATTAAGGAAAAAGATGTGATTGAAGTGTACATTTTCAGCTATAATTGAAGGGATTAAAAAAAATATTGCATTAACTATTTAAGAATACAGCCATTTTATTCCAGAGTTGCTCCATTTTCAAAGTCTCAAAAGTAATTGGAGAAACTAACAAATATAAGAATTATTTTTATACTTGGATGCAAATCCTTTGCAGTCAATGACTGCTTGAAGTCTGGAACTCACAGACATCACCAAAATGCAGAGTTTCCTCCCTTGTGATGCTTTGCCTTTACTGCAGCCACCTTCGGTTTCTGATTGGTTGTTGGTCAAATGAAAAGCATGTTCAACTGGGTTGAGGTCAGGTCACTGATTGTTTAAGAACATTTCATGTCTTTGCCTTAAGAAGCTCATGGGTTGCTTACGCTGTGTTTTGGGTCATTTTCTATGTGTACTGTGAAGTGCCTATCTGTGTTGCAGCATCTGACTGAATCTGAGCAGAAATTATAGCTATAACACTTGAAAATTCATCCTGCTACTTCTATCAGCAGTCACATCAGCAATAAAGACCAGTGACTCCATTCCATTGGCAACTACATATGCCCATGCCATAAAACATCCTCCACCATTATGTGGTATGGATCACGAGTCCATTTTCTTCTCCATACTCTTCTCATTCCACCATTCTGGTACATGTTAATCTGTATATCACTGGTCCAAAGAATCTTGTTCCAGAACTGTTCAGGCTTTTTCAGATGATTTCTAGCAACAGTCTAATCTGGCTTTGTGTTATTGTGGTTTGCATCTTGAGGTAAACCCTCTTTATTTACATTCATGAAGGCAATCTACAATCTCTTGATTGTAGATTTTAACAATGATACAGCTACCTCCTCAAGAGTGTTCTTGACTAGGCTGGATGTTGTGAAGGGGGTTTTCAACAAAAAAAAAAGAATTGTGCGATCATCCACTTTGTCTTCGATGGTCTTCCAGGCCCTTTGGTGTTGCTGAACTCACCAGTGCCTTCCTCCTTTTTAAGAATTTACAAAGACAACTGAATGTGAATGCAGTAGAACACCTTTGGGATGTGGCAGAATGGGAGAGTCACGGCATGAAAGTGCACCTGAAAAATCTGCAGGAACTGTGTGATGCAATCATGTGAACAAGGACCTGGATCGCAAAGGGATGTTTCCAACTTCCATAAAATGAACAATTACAGTTGAGAGTAAGGGGAGGGCCTACCCAGTATTAGTAGTATTCTCTCACACACAAAAACATGACATGTCTGAAAATGTAAGATGAAGCACCTCTAGAGCATTCCACCTCCATGTTAATATGAATCTACACAAATTCAGTGTAGATCCAGAAAAATCTACAACTACAAAAATGTAGTGTTAGAAAAGTGTCTCATTACTTGTATTTATAAATTAACTTCATAAACACTTGAAGTACCAAAATGGTTTATATGTACCATTTTTCTTCCTTTGAAAAACTTTTGCCCCCTAGTGGAATAACAGACCTGTTTCATAGTCAACACAGAAACAGGTATTTTAAAACAAGTGGAACGTCTGACCAGAAAAGCTAATACAAGTCTAGCATCTATAATAGAGAAACAGTCGTCATGTGGCTCATTCGCCAGGTAATTGGCAATTTGAACAGTTTATGAAACAGCACGTCACACTTAACTTCTAACCAAGTTAAACATGGCAGGTTCAGTTAGATTTTATGCCAGACCATCCTCCTTTAAAACAATCCGATCAGATTGTGTATTTAAAGAAATAATTAAAGCAGGCAAGAATGGGGAAAAAGTGCTCACTTTATTTAAGATTTATCTCAAGGCAAGACAGGCATTTCCAAAAGGCTTATGTAACTTAACAGTTGATAAATTGTGCAACATTCAAGTACAAAAAAAAAAAAATCTGTTCCCTGTGATGTGAAAATGATCCCTTAATCCCCCCTTTTTCTGTAGTCACTCCATAGCAGAAACAACTAAAACCCTAACCCACTAACAGAGTCTCAGGAGATCTGCTACAGAGGGCACAAGAGTAAACATTGGTGAGGTAGAGCAGATTCCGAATGGCTAATCAACCTCCTCGATGGTGGGACCAGAAGATCCACCACCAGGAGCAGCCCCAGCTCCTGGGAAGCCACCTGGCATCCCATCGGGCATCCCACCAGGCATACCACCAGCACTCTGGTACAGTTTGGTGATGATTGGGTTACAGACCTTCTCCAGCTCTTTCTGTTGGTGCTCATACTCATCCTTCTCAGCAGTCTGAGGAGAAAGTTTCATGTTAAGTGTGTAAAAACTAACACTTTTCTGTTTAGAATGCACATCTCCTTTAACATGCAAAAATGTACTTAAATGTTACTGATTACACACTTTTCCACAGCTATCAAACTACATGCACTACTATTGGTGTAAAAGAAGTTAATACCCTAGGTATAACAAACCCTTCATAAAAATGTGAAGTGTTGCTTTTAGGGGGAATAGCTTCCATGCAAAAGCAAATTCACTACACATGCTCCACAATTCAGACAAAAATGTTGGAAGTTTCACCTGGTTTTTGTCAAGCCAGCTGATTACTTCATTGCATTTGTCCAGGATCTTCTGCTTATCCTCGTCACTGATTTTACCCTTCAGCTTCTCATCCTCTACAGTGGACTTCATATTAAAAGCATAGGACTCCAGGCCATTCTTGGCAGACACCTTGTCACGCTGCACATCATCCTCCGCCTTGTATTTCTCAGCCTCCTGCACCATGCGCTCAATGTCCTCCTTGCTGAGACGGCCTGTTTTTCATTTATAAAAAAAAAAAAAAAAAAAAAAAAAAAAAAGAGAGCTTTAAGAAACCAGAATATAAACAGGACCTCAATCTTCAGACTATTTCAGGAAATCAACCTACCCTTGTCGTTCGTGATTGTGATCTTGTTCTCTTTGCCAGTGCTCTTGTCAACAGCAGAGACATTCATGATACCATTAGCATCAATGTCAAATGTGACCTCAATCTGGGGAACACCACGAGGAGCAGGTGGGATTCCAGTGAGCTCAAATTTGCCCAGCAGGTTGTTGTCCTTGGTCATGGCACGCTCACCCTCATAAACCTGGTGGGTAGGTGAAAATTAATTCTCCAAGTACATGCAAGGGCTTAAAATCAAGTTTAGCAGATTTAAATCGCTCAGACATCCAAGGAAGGTGCTTGGGCCATCTTTGGTCTTTTACAACCTCTGGTGGAAACTACGAATGGCAGGAATCAACTTCATCATAGCGAAAAAAAAACAAGCGGTATGCCAAATAAATTTAATTCTAACCTGAATCAGCACACCAGGCTGGTTGTCAGAGTAGGTGGTGAAAGTCTGGGTCTGCTTGGTTGGAATGGTGGTGTTGCGCTTGATGAGGACAGTCATGACACCACCAGCAGTCTCAATTCCAAGAGACAGAGGGGTAACATCAAGCAGCAGCAGGTCCTGAACATTCTCAGACTTGTCCCCAGAGAGGATTGCAGCCTGGACAGCTGAAAAGTAGAACTGAAGATTAGTATAAACAGATGGATACTGAAGATCATTTTCACCCTTTGCTGTCGCTCAGACATCCAAGGAAGGTACTTGGGCCATCTTTGGTTTTTCAACCTCTGGTGGAAACTACGAATGGCAGGAATCAACTTCATCATTGCGACACCATAAAATAAAATGGAAAAAATTTAAAAAAAAAAATATTTCGAAGAAGCAATCCATAATAACTAACCTGCTCCATAAGCCACAGCCTCATCAGGGTTGATGCTCTTATTGAGCTCCTTGCCATTGAAGAAATCTTGAAGGAGCTTCTGGATCTTGGGGATGCGGGTAGAGCCACCAACCAGGACTATGTCGTGGACCTGAGCTTTGTCCATCTTGGCATCTCTGAGCGCCTTTTCTACAGGGTCCAGGGTTCCACGGAAGAGGTCAGCGTTGAGCTCCTCAAAGCGAGCTCTTGTGATGGACGTGTAGAAATCAACACCCTCATAAAGAGAGTCAATCTCAATGCTGGCCTGAGTGCTAGAGGACAGGGTGCGCTTGGCCCGCTCACAGGCAGTGCGCAGACGGCGAACAGCTCTCTTGTTGTCACTGATGTCCTTCTTGTGCTTGCGTTTGAACTCAGCAATGAAGTGGTTCACCATGCGGTTGTCGAAATCTTCACCACCAAGATGAGTGTCACCAGCAGTGGATTTGACCTCAAAGATGCCATCTTCAATAGTCAGGATGGACACATCGAAGGTGCCACCACCAAGATCAAAGATGAGGACGTTCCTTTCAGAACCAACCTATTTAGAAAGAGGAAAGGGAAGAAAGAAAAAAAAAAAAGCCATCATTCAAGTGAAAAAAGATAAGGGACAACAAAGGCCAATGTATAACTTCACTCAGACATCCAAGGAAGGTACTTGGGCCATCTTTGGTCTTTTACAACCTCTGGTGGAAACTACGAATGGCAGGAATCAACTTCATCATAGCGAAATTTTAAATTTACAGAAAAGCTGGACAGGCCTTTCTGGCAAAGCCCAGAAAACCGTACACAAATTTACCTTCTTGTCCAACCCATAGGCAATAGCAGCAGCAGTAGGCTCATTAATAATTCGCAGTACATTCAGACCAGAGATCGTTCCAGCATCTTTTGTGGCTTGACGCTGAGAGTCGTTGAAGTAAGCCGGTACTGTTATCACAGCATTATTGATAGACTGGGAAAGAAAGAAAGAAAGATTAGAGTCCAGACATCTGAAGCACAGTCAAACATGAGACTAACAGCCCTCACTCACCTTTCCAAGGTAGGCTTCAGCAATTTCCTTCATCTTCACCAAAACCATGGAGGAGATTTCCTCAGGGTAGAAGTTCTTGGCCTCTCCTTTGTATTCCACCTCCACCTTGGGACGTCCACCATCACTGATGACCTTGAAAGGCCAATGTTTCATGTCAGCCTGAACCACGGAATCTTCGAACCTCCTGCCGATCAGACGTTTGGCATCTGAAATGAGACTGTGGTCACTTAAGCTGAACAATTTAAAGTGATTGATACAATAAAGTAGAATCAGATTAAAGACATGTACAATTTCTAGGGGAAAGAAAAAAAAACAAACAAACAAACAAAAAAAAGCATAGAGGAATCACCACACTAACCAAAGATTGTGTTGGTGGGGTTCATGGCCACTTGGTTCTTGGCTGCATCACCAATCAACCTTTCAGAATCAGTGAAGGCCACATAGCTTGGTGTGGTCCGGTTTCCTTGGTCATTGGCAATGATTTCAACTTTGCCATGCTGGAAGACTCCAACACATGAGTAGGTGGTCCCCAGATCAATGCCAACAGCTGGTCCCTTAGACATTGTTACTATAAAGAAAAATATAAGTCATAAGTTAATACAGGCATCTCAATCATCTCATTATCTGTTTAACCAAGCCACTTTAACTGAACTGGTCACAGTAAGGACTCTAAAAACACAAATAATGAACAGGCCCTCACACCCAGGTGCACCATGTGGCTGCTCTGACACCTTTCCATTTTTAAGCACTTGTAAGTTGTTGGGAGTGCATCATGTTGTAAAACATGTAATTTCCTGTTAGCACTAGGTGGCTCTATGACTAACCCAATATTGCCACATAGGTGTCTTCAGGCCAGGACTGTTAAATATGTGAAGTTCTGGGTAGCATTATATGCTCGAGTTATAAAACTTCCTGTTTAATAGCAATAATAGCATGCTTTAGCACATAGCCAAGTGATCCCAGCACATTTTAACATGTCTAGCATGTTTATAATTTGCGGCCATATTTGTGTTGCTAGGAATAGATCAGTGTAAAACATCGCATCCTGTTGGCAGAATGGACATAGCATGTTTGCGTTGCAACAGCTTCCTGTTCCATGGCGAACCATCAAATTTGCGAGACCTTCATGCCATGCAACGAATACTCAAAAGCTTCACAATTTAGCATCAAGCCCTTTAGATGAAACTAAACAAATACGTTGTTGATTCTATGAAGTCTCCAAGAGTAGTTTGGTAAAGTACGAGACCTGGAAAGGGCAAAACCTGAGCAAAAATTTGAGAAAAATTAAAATGACTGACCTACTGTTGAGTTTAGGTCACGAGTTTAAGAAACTATTGTACGTACTGCCATGTTACACAGGTTTATCAAGTTTTGTACATGTAGGTGAAACGCAGCACGAGGCACACATTGTTAATTTTCTAAGTGGTACCATCAAGCCATTCTGGATCCCCCATCAGATGTAAATTTTCCCCAGTTCTGACACTTTTGCAGTTCCATGAATTTTTAGGTATGTTTAGGGCCTCTAAAATGAGATTAATTTCTGAAAGTGGTCATAAAGAGAGCAGATCCAATAGGGCCTAAATGGAGAGCTGCGAGAATTACATTTTTTGTAGGTCAACCAAGAAGTTATCACCATGGATCCCTCGACAAAAATCCAACAGGATTTAAATTTAAATTGTGAGCACGTTGTTTTTTGACCGTGGATGCATGTAAATACTTTGTACGAGACGTTTAAAGCATAATTAGGCACGTTTAAAAACAAAAATAGATGCGCATTAACCAAAAATCCATTCCAAAAAACCCACTGACTTCGGGACAACTGAACCGGAAGTGCGAAAATGCTAACCAACTTCCGGGTTTTAGGAAACATTCCCGCACCATTCTATGGCCGCGAGACGAGACCACGTGGTCCGGCCTTCCAGAACGCGCTATGGCGGAAGCTTTCCGGTGGCGCTAGCTAACAAAATGCAAGCCAATCAATAGACAGTTCAATTTTACTCATAAGCGAGACATTTTGTCTACGAAATAGATATACTAATCTTACATAATCATTACTACCGCCAAAAAATGATAAAAAGATCTTTAAGCACCTTAAGTAGAAAATAAACCTCCTCAGACATCGTTTCTCCAAAACGCATACTGCAAATATGTATATTGCCAGTTAACTAAATTTCAGCCAACTAGCATCATAAGTGTCCGTTACAATCATTAATTTTCCTTTGTTATAGCTTTACACATATGGCAATACAGCTAACTAACTTAAGCTAAAGGTCATATGCTAATACACCGATTATCAAATGTAACTCTTCTCATTACAGTTAATATTAGATGACTTTAACCTAAATATATTTTAATTATATGTAATCTAAGTGTAACCAACTGAAACAATGATAGAGCTAAGGCCAGAATGCGGTCGATCAGCCTTACACTTCTCTACGGCGCGCTTCCGTAAAACTGTAAAGCTAACTTAATTTACAATTTAGGAACATAATTTATAAACTAGAATTAGAACAAAGGAATTAGACTTTTTTCTACTCACCAAAATTAGGCGAGGTCGATAGAAACTGGAGCTGTACTGAGGTGGTGCCTGCCTTGCCTCGCTGCTGAAAAGAGACCGAGCGAAAATTCTAGAACATCTATATATCCCCGGTGAGCGGACCAATCACATTCACGAAAACTCAACCTCACGTCAGTACCAACCGTCTCTTTTCCCCGCCCCAAATGAAGAAGCTGTTATATGATTGGTTGTAGCCCGCTTCCCAAAAGTCTGTTTAACGTCTGATCTAGGGCCGGATTCGCTGAACTCACTACTCTGATTACAACCCTCCAAGAAAAAGTGAAACTGGTCTGAGATCAGCAAAATGGCGCGCTAATGTGACAATGTAGAAACGTCTAGAAACCCATAGAACATGAGGTCACAGAAATTTATCCAGACAGGCTGGATTCAAAGGAAAAAGAAAAAAAAAAAAAGAAAAGAAAAATGCTGCGGACTCAAAGACCTCATATGAAATAAAATTATTACTTGACAGGCTAATGTTCAGTTAAGTCTATTTTTCCTATAAATGTAAGAAAAAACCGAACTAAAAACTGTTTACAAAATAAAAGCCTGGGTAACAAGCAACTAAAATAGTATCTCAAAAGGGGCATAAATATGTTGCTTGATAGCCTGTATGTATGTATGTATATATATATATATATATATATATATATATATATATATATATATATATATATATATATATGCAACATATTTATGTTGAATAATCAATTATTTTATATATCTTTTCATGTGACAACACTGAAGAAATGACACTTTGCTACAATGTACCGTAGTGAGTGTACAGCTTGTATAGCAGTGTAAGTTTGCTGTCCCCTCAAAATAACTCAACACACAGCCATTAATGTCTAAACAACTGGCAACAAAAGTGAGTACACCCCTAAGTGAAAATGTCCAAATTGGGCCCAATTAGCCATTTTTCTTCCCCAGTGTCATGTGACTTGTTAGCGTTACAAGGTCTCAGGTGTGCATGGGGAGCAGTTGTGTTAAATTTGGTGTCATCGCTCTCACACTCTCTCATACTGGTTACTGGAAGTTCAACATGGCACCTTATAGCAAAAAACTCTCTGAGGATCTGAAAAAAAGAATTGTTGCTCTACATAAAGATGGCCTAGGCTATAAGATGATTGCCAAGACCCTGACACTGAGCTGCAGCATGGTGGCCAAGACCATACAGCGGTTTAACAGGACAGGTTCCACTCAGAACAGAACAATGGTTGACTGAAGAAGTTGAGTGCACATGCTCAGCGTCATATCCAGAGGTTGTCTTTGGTAAATAGATACATGAGTGCTGCCAGCATCGCTGCAGTGGTTGAAGGGGTTGGGGCTCAGCCTGTCAGTGCTCAGACCATACGCCGCACACTGCATCAAATTGGTCTGCATGGCTGTCGTCCCAGAAGGAAGCCTCTTTTAAAGATGATGCACAAGAATGCCTGCAAACAGTTTGCTGTAGACAAGCAGACTAAGGACATGGATTACTGGGACCAGGTCCTGTGGTCTGATGAGACCAAGATAAACTTATTTGGTTCAGATGGTGTCAAGTGTGTGTAGTGGCAACCAGGTGAGGAGTACAAAGACAAGTGTGTCTTCCCTACAGTCAAGCATGGTGGTGTGAGTGTCATGGTCTGGGGCTGCATGAATGCTGCTGGCACTGGGGAGCTACAGTTCATTGAGGGAACCATGAATGCCAACATGTACTGTGACATCCTGAAGCAGAGACTGGGCCGCAGGGCAGTATTCCAGCATGATGACGACCCCAAACACGCCTCCAAGACGACCACTGCCTTGCTAAAGAAGCTGAGGGTGAAGGTGATGGACTGGCCAAGCATGTCTCCAGACCTAAACCCTATTGAGCATCTGTGGGGCATCCTCCAACGGAAGGTGGAGGAGCACAAGGTCTCTAACATCCACTAGCTCCGTGATATCATCATGGACGAGTGGAAGAGGACTCCACTGGCAACCTGTGAAGCTCTGGTGAATTCCATGCCCAAGAGAGTTAAGGCAGTGCTTGAAAATATTGGTGGTCACACGAAATATTGACACTTTGGGCCCAATTTGGATATTTTCACTTAGGGATGTACTCATTTGTTGCCAGCGGTTTAGACATTAATGGCTGTGTGAGTTATTTTGAGGAGACAGCAAATTTACACTGTTATGCAAGCTGTACACTCACTACTTTACGTTGTAGCAAAGTGTCATTTCTTCAGAGTGTGATGTCATATATGGTGGTTTAATATTTGTTTAACATTGTCATATTGTATACAGTTTTAATTATTCTATTCACTTCATTATATTATATTAAACTGGTATGTATGTTATTGTAAAATGTTATTTGTACTCTTTAACAACAAAGATTTTAATGTATGAGAGTAATCATAATTAAACATGTTTCACTTGGTATTCCATAGGTAGAGTTCAATAAAAGAGAACAAACAAGTTTTATAACAAATGTACATATTTATTGTCACTCACTTAAAAAAGAAATATATATATATATGTATATGTTCTAACAAAATATACAGTACACTTTATATACATATATATATATATATATATATATATATATATATATATATATATATATAACATACAAAATAAAGTATATTTAGCTTAACATCCATCTTCTATACCTCGTTACCCTTTTCAGGGTCACGGGGAAACCTGGAGCCTATCCCTGGGAGCATCAGGCACAAGGCAGGGTACACCCTTAACAGGGTGCCAATCCATCTCAGGGCACACAATCACATACATATTCACACACCCATTTATACACTTTGGACACTTTGGACTTAGCTAGACATTCAAACATTCAACCAGTATTCTAGCACCAGTACTCTACTAAACCAAGATTGGTTAGAGTCTTTTATTGTTCACAGTTCAGTCTCTTTGACACCAGATCTGGCGATAAAGTGCTGTGGGTTTTCATTAATGACTTGTACAGAAGCAGGTGTGGCCTGAGCCTCTTTCTCTAATGTTTCCTCTGCTTTGTACTTTGTGAAACTGGTGTTCCAAAAACCTAGAGAGAGAGAGAAAGAAAGTGTTTAAGCTGTTTGAACAAAGCTGTTTATTTATAATCTCTGATTTGACAGTTGTATAGGAAACGTAAGACTGTACCTCTTCCTTTCTGTTGCTGTTTTAGCTTCTCCTCACTGCTAGACTTTGATCTGCTGCTCTCCACTGACTGATCAGACTCTTCATTCTCTGTGGTTAGAAAAAAAAACTATTAGCTAATTGATATAAATGTATTACAAATGTATTAGGATTAGTGAATTTCTGTGAATTTCCAATTTGTTGAACTGTTACCTTTTTTCCAGGCAATGTGTGCTTTCCTGAGGCGAATCAGGAAGAAGGCAAGCACCACGAACAGGCAGCTGAGGAGGCATGTGACCAGCAGCACCAGCAACGTCGAAGTTCTCTTTTTACTAATTTTTTCTACATGGCTGTTGTCATTCCCTAAAAGCACACACATGATTAGCCTATGTATCATTAAAAAGACAACAAGAAAAAACACAAGGCATAGTTACATCTCAGAAAAAGACTATCAATACTAAATACCTACAGGGGAGTTTTATCAAATAAGGGAATAAATTGTGTTATTTTGCACATTGTAACAATGATTGGTTTAATACTGTTTAATTTCTCACCAGTAGTATTGTTTGATGAGTTGATGCTGGTATTTGATGGTGTGCCATCTGTTGTTTCGTATACTGATTCAGTTGTCTCATTTTCTGCATTGAAACATTTAAGATTAATAATGGGGACATTACGGTCTATGTCTTAAACAGTAGTCAAGTAATGTAATACACATTGTGTACATCACTACTGAATTTCTCCTAAATATAGTTCCTTAATACAAAGCAGAAATGTTCTAAACTTGTGTAAGATTTCTGTAAAGATCATGTTAGGATTAGGAGCCAGTTTATCATAAATGGCTGTGATAACAGCATATGTTATCACTGTTAACAGCATATGTTATCACTGTTAGACTTTGGGTTTTCAGTAAAGTTGAAATGGTTATGCAGATATTACAAATTCTATATAACGTTGCTTGTGATTGAGATATGTGCAAAAGAGAAACGCATTTCAGTTCAGGAAAATTCACAGTTATCAAAACTTTAAATAATAGAAAATTTCCATATCTAGCTGCCATACAAATTATGATAAGCACAATGAAGATAATGCTTAATAAATAAGCATGCTATAGAGGGATATTTCAAAAGTTGTTTTGTTTTGTGTTGAGTGTGTTGTTAAATTTCAGACTGTATATGTGCTCACCGGTAGTGTTACTTAATATGTTTGTGCTGCCATTTGCTGAAGTGCCATCTGTGGTTTCATTTACTGCAACAAGACATTACAGTAAACAAATTATTAATATGGACTTTACTGAGCTAATTGTCACTTTTTTAAGCTTTAGTTAAGCTTTGGTTTTGTGTTAACATAAGGGATAAATCTAGTACACCCAGAGTCTATGAATTTCTTACCTGTTGTACTACTGTCATTTGTGGTTTCTGACTCTGAATGACTATTGGTGAAGCCTGAAAAAAAGGATAATTTTTAAGAATGATGCAGTGGAAAGATGTTAGATTTAGACTCTGTACAATTTAACTACCCGCCACTAGGTGACGCAATAGTCAAAATTCTTCTGAGCCATTTTTTCCCATAAGTACAACAATTTCCTTTTTTGCTGAGCATGTCTGACATTTTTAAATGACTATCTGGGACTGAATAGTTATATTTCTGTGTGTAACCACTGTAGGAAAACACTTGTACTTACTTGTATTGCTAAAAAGTGTTGGAATGACCGTTGTGTCTGTTGATCTAAGTATGTTACTGGAATATGTTGATGAGGTTGTTGTGTCTTGACCTGCCAAAAAAGATAAAATACATTAATAATGTTGAACAAGTAGTTTTATGTGACGGCTTTTATATATGAGTGATGGAATTCCACACTATATATAGATATAACAAGAAGCTTTATTTCCTCCTTTTTTAAAATTTCTTCCACACAAGAAAAACTATTTCAAAGAAGTTTTCGTCATCATGTGATATGTTGAAAGCAAAGATAAAAAGGGAAACTACCAAAGAGTCCACTCTGTAAACTTTGCTTTCGCTATAGCCCAAAACCACAAAATCCCCCAGAATATTTCATTTCCTACAAATGGCAAAATGCCTATTAAGGTCAGCCACCATGTCATACTACTCTCCTCGTTGTTCTCACACATACATATGCACTTACTTTGGTTTCCTAAGTGGATAAACCTTTCCAGTTTGGAACCGTGGAGAGCTGAATGACGGACCAAGCACCTCATTGTAACTCCCTTCTTTGGAACTTTTACAGTCAGCTGGCTAACAGCTGTGTATTTCTTGGATACGTGTTCCGACTCATAGTATGGGTGAGCTGAGAATAAATCATGAAACATTGTAAGAAAAAAATCCTGCCTGCCATGCCTGTATGTTCAATCATAGCACGTAAATATGACAGCAGAATATAGGTGTCGTTCAGCACAGTGTATAACAATTTTAACTTTGTTTGGACACAAAACTATTTCAATAATATGACAATAGACCGTAAATGTATGATCTTTATATTAAACATACAATTTTCACATAAAAGTTCAGATGTAATATTTGATAATACACAGTTTGAATCTAATGTCATAAACCAACCTATAAACATGCTGGTTTATGACATGCTATTATCAATTAATTAGTGATTTTGTTTGGTGTAAACATTTCTGAATACATAATCATGTACTTACCCTCAACCTCTAGGCCACTGTCCATTAGCCATGAGAGTCTAGGTGGATGCTGATTTGCTGAAGCAGAGCATTTAACAATTGTTTTATCCTCTTGCTCGTCCTTTTCCAGTCTTGGAGCACCTACAATTTCAGCAAATAATTGATTTTCACATTCAGCAAGCCAGTATCTTGTCAAACGTATGAATATGATTAACAGCTATAATATAATTTAGGGGAGTTGAATTATAATCATGGAAGGAAAATTAATAGTTTATTGCTTCCTTCCTTTTCAATGTTTTCAACCTTTCAAGTGTTAAATCAGTTAAATTAGTTAAATAATGCAAGCCCTATGCAGTATTGCTGATATCCAATTTGGTCCCATTTGTTCCCATTTGTTCCCATCTGTTAATTTAACAGTGCTAATAGGAAAATGTTTGTACTCACCTATAACAATTACTTTATATCTTTTCGTTGAGGTTGGATTTCTATAATGTAGACATTTGTAAACACCTCCATCTTTGAATGTGACATCGGTCACACGTATTGAAAATTTTGAGTTGGTTAAAGTGACAAATTTGATCCTCTGGTCTCTCAAGGCTGCAGATCAACATGAGGGACAAATTAATATTTTGTTAAATAGACAAAAATCGCAGACTGCTGCTCCCATACAGGTTCAAATGATTCAGTGCAGAATTCCTGTAGTAGACCATTAGTAATTGAAAACCATAACTACATTTACTCTCTTCCCTCCTAATTAGTAATACTACATATAGTAGCCCAAGCTGTATTCAATTCAATTCAATTCAATTTTATTTGTATAGCGCTTTTTACAATAGACATTGTCTCAAAGCAGCTTTACAGAAATAAAATTATTCTTATCTAAATTCTAATCTAAATCTAAATTATAAAATATTCTTACCTTTGTCTCTGTTAAAGAACAAGAGAAAACCTTCTGGGTTTCTCCATTCCACCGCATCACTCATATTAGTGTTTGTGAGCGGGCATGTCAGAGTCAGTGTGTCTCCTTGTATTACTGAAATCTGCTTCAGTGCCAAGCACTGTGTTAAACCTGTAAGACAAACAGAACATCGCTGTGACATAAAGGTCTGATGAATATTGACTGTGCAACACTTTAAATGCACAATATGTCCTAAGCAGAACACACCAAATCCCACTGTACACCTGCAGCATCTAGGCTGCTGCTTGCTACTTGATCAAAATAAGCAGTTGTCAAGAGTACAGTCAGCGAGTGGGATAAAAAGAGTGTAAAACTGCCACTTGTAAATGGAAGAAAAGGGGGCAGATGAGAATGTGGTCTCCACTCATTTACGCCACACTGACTCATAATGTTACTCTCATTCTATTCGGGGGGCTGCAGACAGCAGACAGGAAAGAGAGGGTGACAACACAAGAGTGTGTGAGTGTAACTGAGAGTGGTCGATATATTTGTATGCAGTGAGAAAGTTGTCAAACAGGAAACTGAGTTAAGATATATAGCGTGTACTCCAGCCTACTGTAGGTGTAATTTTTATAGTCATATGCTCAACGAAGAAGTGTGGGTGATCACCACCTCTGCTAAGGCTATGTCCAGAGCTGTAGGTGAAGGTCGGTAGAGATTCCATGGGAAATTCTATTATTATTTTTTCTCTTTCTCTCATATATATATATATATATATATATATATATATATATATATATATATATATATATGAATCTTTACTTCTTTCATTTTTATTAGTACCAGGATGAAAAATGCCTCACTTAGAATCTTTTTGTCATGATATTATTGTAATTTAGACATTTAAAAAAAAAAAAAAACACCTCCATATCTGAGCACAATATCAGACACACATATTGAATATTCAGAATATTTAACAATGTTTACATTTAACTACAGCAAATGTGTATGGCTTTTCTGTTACGGTATAAAGAAATCCATTCTGACCTTATGATTTTACCCTGATTACACTGCAGTGCCCTAAAGTGTTCAATCATTTCAATAAATAATTGCAGGTATCAGAATAAATACTGCTAGAGCAAGAAATGTATAAACTTGTTTCTAATTGTGTACACTACAGACAAGCGCTAAATAACACTAAAAAGAAAACATTTCAATATTAACATAGTAAAGCATTACATTTGAATGGGTGTATGTAGTTAATATGAAACTAAAGTGTGTATTCTTGTAATGGATAATATATTCATTGTTTTACTCACCTGTGATCAACAAGAAAACGCGAATGCATAAGCTCTGTGTGTTCTGCATAGTGCAAGGCGTGAGGTCTGAACCTGACTTCCTCTCTCACTTCTTTTATAAACACAAAGGCTTCCATGACATCACTTGAATGTCATGGAAGTCCCACTTCATGCTGTATTATTTTAACTTTCAGGGGCATTTTGACCAGTCGCTGCTTCTGTATTTTCATCTACTGACCAGTGACTGCTTACATGATACTGAACAGGGTACTCCAAGAACAATGAGAAATAATAAGAATCCAAGCCTGGTTTACAATGACTTCACACACTTGTCTGTCCTGCAAAGTGAAAGTGTTGTCTTACTGCCTTTATTTATTTACTTGTTTTACTTCAAACTGCATGAATTAGCCAACACTCACAAAGGAGGCATTGCTAATATGTTGGCAAAATTTCTTTTCTGGTGGATGGGGTATTATTAATTATTACTAATTATTAGCAGTAATCTATGACAAATACATACTTGAAACAACTGCCTATAAAGACATTTTTGAAGAGAAATTAATATAGGCAAACTAATCAGGGCAATGCTAAGAATAAAAAGAAAGGTTTTAATTAGCATGTTTGACAGAGATCCATCTTAGGACCCACGTGATTGTCATATTCCAACTTATGTATTTGTAATGCTTTACTATGTTGCCCTACTTTTATGTCACTGCTTTACAATTAAATGAACATGGCAAAACACAAGAAAGGCAATTAAGTGGCCTTATTTTTTAGAAACATGTAAGTTTGAATTTTAATACTCCTCTGTTACTTCTAACCAGCTTTTAGTTTAATTTACTTAATTTGTCTGACATTGTTGTTGAATACTTTAATTGTTATTGTTGTTTGTTTAATTATTCTTCCTGATGGATCTGTCTTTTTGGAATCAGTAAGCTGACTAAACCCCACTAGTGCCAGGAAGGGTAGGAGTGGCAACGTATGAAACAGCTTACGTTGACCACAGTTATTTCTGATGGACCAGTATGTGGGCGGGCGGGGGGATAGGGTGGGAGGGTAGCGTCACTTGCATGCATCACCAAGTACGATAGGTATGATTATGGTCTGGTAATGGAAGATTTGATTGTTTGATGAGGTGCATTGACACACATAATTAATATACAGTCAATGCATGTGTGAAAGACAAAAACAACAAGCACAAATCTAGCTAAGCCTGTGTCATAGTACAGTGAATAAACAGTTACTAATACACTGGCATATTGTTATAGGCTGATGGTTGGGCACCTAGCGTATATCTACATTGAATGCAATCACAGTTTAATCCAACATAGACTATGTTCATGAGTGAATATTGATATTTAATCATATCTGGTTGTTATAAATAAATGTATTTATTAGCATTCATTAAAGAATGTCTCACTGAAAAGTCTCATAAAGCAGTCACTGTACTGCCTGATTTGGATTAATAAAACAGGAAAAAATAGAACAGAATGCAGTTTTATTATTCCCAGTTTTACACAGTTTAGTCTATTTAGTGCTTCCATAACGGTACAAATGTTACATATTTTATGCCATATTTTTTGTCTGTTTTTTTTCTGTGGATTGAAAAGAGGAACACCCCTGAGCTCAGTTTGACCATATTATGGGGAAAGTGGAAAGATTTCAGTGTCAGTGAACCAATACTTATTCCTGAAAGGTTTTATGTAGGGTGAATTCAAGCAACATGGACTACTTTTGGGTATTCTATTACAGCTACCAGCTACACATTAGAACCAGGTGTTATCGGTCTGTGGTTGCTTGGTTTAGGTGTGTAAGAAGCTTATGTGGGTCATTTTTAAAAAAAAATGTCCTTAAAAATATTTGATCTTTGTATTAGTTTACAGGGGCCAAATTACACAGATAAATCATCCTGCTTAAAATCACTTCTACTCACTTCTCACTTCACACATTGTGGTTCTCTGCCTTCTTCTTGTCAATGTCTTCTTTTTTTGTCTTCTACTTTTACTGCCTGCTTCTCTTCCCACTACTCCCTGTCTCACTCTACCTTGACCTCAGAGTAATGTTCTCTGTGAGAAAACTAATAGTTTGTATGTTTTTTACTTTGAAATACTTTGTTTGAATGCCTGTATTTGGGCATAATGTGTGGTATGCATATTTCTGTTGTAAGGTCAATTATATCACAGTGTGTAGGCTTAATAGGTCGCCCACTTAATCTGGAAAACCCTGGCCGACTTCATCTAATACAGTTAGGTAAAGTGTGGTGACCATGCCAAATAGCATTACATAAATTTCTTGTAAAATTGGTTTTAATTTTATATACAGGAGACAACATACAGCACTTACTATAATATATGTAGCCTAATACACTGGATATGATTATTACCTCATTGTATAAATAGGAAAGATTTGTATTTGCTGGGCAACTAATACAGAACAGACTTCTTTATCAATTACAGTAACCAATTATAACATTGTTTTAATTAAAGAAGCAGTATGCCTTTAATTCGAGATTTTGTCCATTATTTTATGCTGACCATTACATATTAGAGTTGATTTATATAAATCACTTCATTTGATGGCCTGCATTAAGCTAAATTCACTCTAAATAAAGTAAAATAATGTGTAAGAATGAGCTAAATATGAATTAAGTACAGTGGTGCTTGAAAGTTTGTGAACACTTTAGAATTTTCTATATTTCTGCATAAATATGACCTAAAACATTATCAGATTTTCACATAAGTCCTAAAAGCAGATGATGTGAACCCAATTAAACAAATGAGACAAAAATATTATACGTGGTTGTTTATTTATTGAGGAAAATGTTCCAATCGTACATATCTGTGAGTGGCAAAAACATGTGAACCTTTGCTTTCAGTATATGGTGTGACCCCACTTGTGCAGCAATAACTGCGACTAAACGTTTCCGGTAACTGTTGATCAGTCCTGCACATGAAACTGGAGGAATTGTAACCCATTCCTCCGTACAGAACAGCTTCAACTCTGGGATGTTGTTGGGTTTCCTCACATGAACTGCTTGCTTCAGGTCCTTCCACAACATTTCTATTGTATTAAGGTCAGGACTTTAACCTGGCCATTCCAAAACATTAACTTTATTTTTCTTTAGCCATTCTTTGGTACAACGACCTGTGTGCTTAGAGTTATTGTCTTGCTGCATGACCCACTTTGTCTTGAGATTCAGTTCACGGACAGATGTTCTGACATTTTCTTTTAGAATTTGCTGGTATACTTCAAAATTTATTGTTCCATCCATGATGGCAAGTTGTCCTGGCCCAGATACAGCAAAACAGGCCCAAACCATGATACTACCACCACCACGTTTCACAGATGGGATAGGGTTCTTATGCTGTATGCAGCGTTTTCCTTTCTCCAAACATAATGCTTTACATTTAAACCAATATTCTATTTTGGTTCCATCCATCCACAAAACATTTTTCCAATAGCCCTCTGGCTTATCCACATGATCTTTAGCAAACTGTAGATGGGAAGCAATGTTCTTTTTGGAGAGCAGTCGCTTTCTCCTTGCAACCTTGCCATGCACATCATTGTTGTTCAATGTTCTCCTGATGGTGGACTCATGAACATTAACATTAGCCAATGTGAGACAGGCCTTTAGATGCTTAGAAGTTACCCTGGGTTCCTTTTTGACCTCAATGACTATTACATGTTTTGCTCTTGGAGTGATCTTTGTTGGTCGACCACTCCTGGGGAGGGTAATAATGGTTTGGAATTTCCTCCATTTGTACCCAATCTGTCTGCCTGTGGATTGGTGGAGTCCAAACTCTTTAGAGATGTTTTTGTAACCTTTTACAGCTTGATGAGCATCAACAACTCTTTTTCTGAGGGCTTTAGAAATCTCCTTTGTTTGTGCCATGATACACTTCCACAAGCATGTGTTGTGAAGATTAGACTTTGATAGATCCCTGTTATTTAAAAAATAGGGTGCTCAGTCACACCCGATTGTCATTTCATTGATTGAAAACACCTGACTCTAATTTCACCTTCAAATTTGCTGCTAATCCTAGAGATTCACATAAGTTTGCCACTCACAAATATGTAATATTGGATCATTTTTCTCAATAAATAAATGACCAAGTATAATATTTTTGTCTCTTTTGGTTAATTGGGTTTGTCTATTTTAGGGCTTGTGTGAAAATCTGATGTTTTAGGTCATATTGATGCAGATTTAAAGAAAATTCTAAAGGGTTCACAAACTAAGTATTAGTATTAGTATAATTAGAAAAGAGAACAAATCTAGTGTATGCTCAAATCTGTCACAATCTGTTAAAGATCACAATTAAACTCCATCGTTTTATTAAGAAAATTATGATGATGATACTGATGGTTATTATTACAATACACAAATGCATGCCTAATGTATAGCTACAACAGAATATTTCAATACACCAGATGTACTTGAGAAATCACCTAACTATCCATAAACCAATTCTAGTTTTAATTTCTATTAAAATGTATGTACACTTTAAACTATAGGGTACATTTTCCTTGTTGGTGGGGTGGTAGCATCTTCTGTACCTTTAGTAGCCTATATGTATCTCTCAAAATAAAACGTCCAAAAGATAATTATGGCTACTAAAGGTAGGGTACTATTGAGTGTGTTTCTTACACGGGTAAGAAAGTCCCTGGTTAAATGTGGCGGATATAAGCATTTCGTCTGGTATTGTTATATTTTAGTATTACTGTGTTAGTGAATCTCTAAGCTAATTCCACGAGATAAAGCCATTGGCCTACAGAAATCATGTGGGGTTGAGGTCGCGTCTGAAAGCCGCTCGGATTTGCATGTAGGTTTCCATCCAGAACCAGCTCGAAGGAACCAGAATGTTCCACTGCAGGTGCGGCGCGTGCTCTTGCGGAATCTGATTGGCTGTCGGCTGCTGAGGAAATCAGGAATAATCGGCTTCCTGCAGTGTTCACACGCAGAGGCGCTCTCTCTCATACACACTTCATCTCATCACACACGCAGAGCGGATTAACCGGCACGGTTTAGGAAAAAAAGCACCAGGTAACATTACTCGTATCTTTTTTTGTGTGTATTTGTGCATTTAGTTTATGCTGTGGTAGGAATAGAATTAGCTCGTATAACCAGCCTTATTGGCTATATTAAATGTATGTCTGGGTTGTTTCAATAGCAGTGACTTGAGGAATTGCATTTTACATCAGATGTGATGTTTATTAGTAGTAGTAGCTGATGCGTGATGCTTCATATCCGGTAATACCGGCGAAGGTGTACGATGTAGGCAGCGATGGCGCTCGGATCCACCACAGAAGCTTCCCGCAGTCCGGCATTGTCCTTCAAATCAACAATGGGGGAAGGGGAAGCATTATTTCTATCCCACCCGTATTCTGGAAATAGGGTTAAACGAGGATTGGCTACTAACTGACACTTACAAACGTCTGGCCAATCAGCGGGTTGCATCTTGAGTCAGTTTAGCGCGGCGGGCGGGATTTGTCGACATACGGGTGGAGATTGGGGGGAGGAGGAAAAGGTTGGGGGGAAAAAAAAAAAAAAAAAAAACCCTGCACAGCTGAACGTGCAAGTGGGTTTATCTTTATCTTCAGCTCCTGTACTGGAGAGTGATCTTCATCAAAACGCCTTATAGTTTCCATAAATTCAGCGGCTCATCTTCTGGTTTCTATACGGATAATTTAAATAACTGTGGTCAACATGGAGTCTGAAATTATGATTTCAGTGTGAAATGTTTAATAAACCTAGTTAATAGATGAAGTCATTCAGTTGTATTGACCTTGTCTTGCTGTCTGAGAATACTGTCCTTTGCACTTATCTTTATTAAGGTTATTTTTCATGCCTAGAAGGTTCTGGAAAACCTAGCACTGATTAATATTTTACAGCCGAACCTTAGCCTCTTTCTTTATGTCATCTGAAACCCCTGCCACACTTAAGCATCAGGACTTTATCTTCTAGTTCACAGACTGAATCTTGCTTTTTTAATAATAAATAATAAAGCAAATTTTAAAAACTAGTTACAGTGAACTATACATATGTAGCCTTGCATAATAATGTGACTTCTTGGTTATAGCCTATTCAACTTGTGCGGGTTGTCGTTGGCACATTTAAGGTTCCAAAGTACACTGTGGCATCGGGTTTATTCCACCATTTAGACACATGACTCCTTTGGGGTTTTTTTCCACAGACACCATGTCAAAGGGAACTGCAGTTGGCATTGATCTAGGGACCACTTACTCCTGTGTGGGAATCTTCCAGCATGGCAAAGTGGAAATCATTGCTAATGACCAAGGAAACAGGACCACACCAAGCTATGTGGCCTTCACGGATACTGAAAGGTTGATTGGTGACGCAGCCAAGAACCAAGTGGCCATGAACCCCACGAACACAATCTTTGGTTAGTATGGATTTTCCCTTTTTTCCTCCACAGTTTGTACATGTCTAAACAGTTTTCATGTTAAATCTATGCTAAATGGTCATTTGAAGTCAAATTAAGTAAATGTCAGCCATAGTGACCATGTTGCGGTGTGGTCTCATTTCAGATGCCAAGCGTTTGATTGGCAGGAGGTTTGAAGACGCCGTGGTTCAGGCTGACATGAAACATTGGCCTTTCAAGGTCATCAGTGATGGTGGACGTCCCAAAGTGGAGGTTGAATATAAAGGAGAGACTAAGAACTTCTACCCTGAGGAAATCTCCTCCATGGTGTTGGTGAAGATGAAGGAAATTGCTGAAGCCTACCTTGGAAAGGTGAGTGCCTTACAAAATAAAAAAAATTACATTTTTATTGTTGAACACTTAGTGCCATTTAATTAGATGAATATTCTAAGTACTGGTAAAACTTTTCTTGCAGTCTATCAATAATGCTGTGATAACAGTACCAGCTTACTTCAACGACTCTCAGCGTCAAGCCACAAAAGATGCTGGAACTATCTCTGGTCTAAATGTTCTACGAATTATTAATGAGCCTACTGCTGCTGCTATTGCCTATGGGCTGGACAAGAAGGTAAAAACTGTGTGGCTTCTAAATCAATACCAGCTATTTATTCCATTTAAATGTCCTTAGCAGCTGGCTTGTAAAAGCTAAAGTGCTTGACATTTTAGGTTGGTTCTGAAAGGAACGTCCTCATCTTTGATCTCGGTGGTGGCACCTTCGATGTGTCCATCCTGACTATTGAAGATGGCATCTTTGAGGTCAAATCCACTGCTGGTGACACTCATCTGGGTGGTGAAGACTTCGACAACCGCATGGTGAACCACTTCATTGCTGAGTTCAAACGCAAGTACAAGAAGGACATCAGTGACAACAAGAGAGCTGTTCGCCGTCTGCGCACTGCCTGTGAGCGGGCCAAGCGCACCCTGTCCTCCAGCACTCAGGCCAGCATTGAGATCGACTCTCTTTATGAGGGTGTTGATTTCTACACGTCCATCACAAGAGCTCGCTTTGAGGAGCTCAACGCTGACCTCTTCCGTGGAACCCTGGACCCTGTTGAAAAATCTCTCCGTGATGCCAAATTAGACAAAGCTCAGATCCACGACATAGTCCTGGTTGGTGGCTCTACCCGCATTCCCAAGATTCAGAAGCTCCTTCAAGATTTCTTCAATGGCAAGGAGCTCAATAAGAGCATCAACCCTGATGAGGCTGTGGCTTACGGAGCAGGTTTGTTACAATAGGTTTATTGCTTTATTCAAATTTATGGTCACACAATGATGAAGTTGATTCCTGCCATTCGTAGTTTCCACCAGAGGTTGAAAAACCAAAGATGGCCCAAGTACCTTCCTTGGATGTCTGAGCGACAGCAAAGGGTGAAAATGATCTTCAGTATCCATCTGTTTATACTAATCTTCAGTTCTACCTTTCAGCTGTCCAGGCTGCCATCCTCTCTGGGGACAAGTCTGAGAACGTTCAGGACCTGCTGCTGCTTGATGTCACCCCTCTGTCTCTTGGAATTGAGACTGCTGGTGGGGTGATGACTGCTCTGATCAAGCGCAACACCACCATTCCAACCAAGCAGACCCAGACTTTCACCACCTACTCAGACAACCAGCCTGGTGTGCTGATTCAGGTTGGAACCAAATTGATTTTGGAAAACCTGTTTATGGGATGTTTTCTACCAGTGAGCGGTTCCTACATGCAAAATTTTAGGTTACTTCGGTATTTGACTGTGTTTTTCATGTTCTCACCAGGTTTACGAGGGTGAGCGTGCCATGACCAAGGACAACAACCTGCTGGGTAAATTTGAGCTTACTGGAATCCCACCTGCTCCTCGTGGTGTTCCCCAGATTGAGGTCACATTTGACATTGATGCCAATGGCATCCTTAATGTCTCTGCTGTTGACAAGAGCACTGGCAAAGAGAACAAGATCACAATCACGAACGACAAGGGTAGGTTGACTTCCTGAAATCGTCTGCAGATAGAGTGCCTGTTTATTTTTATTCTGGTTTCTTAAAGCTTCTTTTTTTAAACAGGCCGTCTCAGCAAGGAGGACATTGAGCGCATGGTGCAGGAGGCTGAGAAATACAAGGCGGAGGATGATGTGCAGCGTGATAAGGTGTCTGCCAAGAATGGCCTGGAGTCCTATGCTTTCAATATGAAGTCCACTGTAGAGGATGAGAAGCTGCAGGGCAAGATCAGTGAAGAGGACAAGCAGAAGATCCTGGACAAATGCAATGAGATCATTAGCTGGCTTGATAAGAATCAGGTAATCTTAAGTGTTCATACTTAATGACTATCTTAATGGTTAAGCTACACGACTTAGAATCTTTGCTATTAAATGTCTCGTACCTATAATATTTCCTTGCTTCATAGACTGCAGAAAAAGAAGAATATGAGCATCAGCAGCAGGAACTGGAGAAAGTCTGTAACCCAATCATCACCAAACTGTACCAAAGTGCTGGAGGCATGCCAGGTGGAATGCCAGGTGGCTTCCCTGGAGCTGGTGGTGCTCCCTCTGGTGGTGGATCCTCTGGACCAACCATTGAAGAAGTTGATTAAAGATAAATTAGCAATGACTTAGATTAACTATATTCTGTTAATCCCAGTAGGCCTGATCTGTATGCAGTGACCTATGACTACTTAATAGCTATTTTGTGAGCTGACAAAAATGCACTTTAAAAGAAGGAAAAGTATGAAAACATTACACTAAGTGAAAATAGACCCCTAACTGTCACATTTTGCTTTTGTCATTCAATGTATTGTAACCAATTGTTTTATTTATCATAATCTATATTGCTAGTGATGAGTGTTGCCTATTGTACTACAGTCTAATTGTGCTATTGCATCACTTCCAAAAATACAGCCATTTAATACAGTGTATTGTATGTGAGGGGGTAAGTCAGGTTGTTTGGATTTAGAGGTCTTACATATTTAATGTGTACCAACAATGTGGGAACACTTTCTTCATTTATTCATTTTCAGTGATCACTGGGCATCAGGCATGAGGAATACACCGTTTTACACATGCATTCACACACTCGTTCCAATGTGAGAAGATTCTAATTCAGTTTATTTTATTGGTCATGTAAACCAGAGGCAGGGATTCTGCTTCCCCAAGTAAAAATTAACTCCTTTGGTTAATTGTAGTTTGTAATACTGCACCATGTGGGTCATGCATGCTTTACAATGAGGAAATCAACTTCAAGAAAACTGCATTACACTGTAAGAAAAGATTGTCCTGTAACAAGAAGCTGAGTAAATAGCTATTTTTAACATGATTATATAAATGAATGGTTCTGTCTCTAACTGTCAAATAAAATGAGATACAAATTATTACATAAACATGATAAACCTATTATTTACCACTTCATCACATTAATACACGTGCATGTATTGCATAGAACAGTTCAATCAGGAGCAATACCTGAACACAGACAACACATAATTGACCTTGTGTTACCACAAGCTGTAACTGAAGTGTTGGAATTCTAATTAAAAGTAGTAACACCCTCTATATAATACACCGATATTTCGTTATTGATAGCTAGTTCTCTTTTATTGTTCTATCCGATTGCCAAACGGAACAAAATTATGTTCAGGTGTTTTAAGTCAGTGGGCTCAATGGGGAATGTTGCCCCTTCCAAGATGGTGGGGCTGTTACCGCATCTGGCTTCGCTTAATAAGACATCTACAGTTTGACAACGATAATATAAAATATCTATTTTGATCCAGTTTACTATCCCTGAATTTAATCTGGTTTGGAGCAGGTTAACCTTCCATGATACCATATCGATGTATCCAGGTAAAAACTGCTGCACCGTCAAGAAGTAACCTAGCGTTAAACTAGCTAGCAATCCTGTACAGTGAAACAAGACCCATGTCTGACATCGGCTCATGCGCATGCTTTCATTCCAGTACAATTAAATTACAGATTTTTTTTTTAAAAAAATATGTCGTTAGTTATATATAAATATCGCTAACACAGTACAATACGGAATATTAACAGCTAATGTCTTCTCCAGACTGCTGTTTTATTTTCCGAAAAAATAAACGCAGGAACTCTAGTCAGCAACACGCATTACGTCATCAAGCCGCGCGAGGCTCTAAGAGGACCCCGATACGCCTCGTGTTTCTCCACACAGTAGGGTCAATATTTTAGAAGCTCCTGGTGCCGGAGATACCAAAGGCCAATCTAAATAACAATTCTTTAATAGTTGGTGTGATCATGAGCTCTCAAATAACTTGTATCGGATGGGTGAGGAAGGGGGTTTCTAAAGAAACACCAGATAAAGTTGAATTGAGTAAAGAGGAGCTGCAGCGCATTATAGCGGAGGCAAAGGATGAATTAAGGCAAGATGATCATGATGATGATGATGAGGGGGAGGAGTGCCCAGTGAGTGAGCAAGAGAAGACAGAAACTCAATCAGCACCAGAAATGACTGCTGCTGATGAAGAAAATCCAGCAGAAAATTATCTAGCCGAATATGAACTGGACAAATACGATGAGGAAGATCTTGAGACGGCTAACCTCGGGGACAGTCTGGCAGGTCTGACAGTGTTTGGCAATAATGAAGAAGATCCTTATATCACCATTCAAGACACGGACCAGTATGAAAGAGAGGACTTCCAGCTCAAGCCTACTGATAACCTCATTCTGGCTGGTAGGGCTGAGAAGGATTGTTGCAATCTTGAGGTTTATGTGTATAACTCTGAAGAGAACTCTCTGTATGTCCACCATGACATTCTCCTCCCTGCTTATCCACTGAGTGTCGAGTGGCTGAACTTTGACCCCAGCCCTGATGAAGGCACAGGGAATTATGCAGCAATAGGAAACATGACTCCTGTTATTGACGTGTGGGATCTGGATGTGGTGGACAGCTTAGAGCCTGTGTTTTCTCTTGGCAGTAAGAAGACCAAGAAAAAGAAGAAGAAGAAGAATGCTGCCGAGCCCATAGAGGGCCACACTGATGCTGTATTAGATTTGTCATGGAACAAGATGGTTAGGAATGTTTTGGGAAGTGCTTCTGCTGATGAGACTGTGGTTCTTTGGGACCTTGTGCAAGGCAAACCAGCAACAACACTAAGACGCCACACAGATAAGGTCCAGACTCTGAAGTTCCACCCATTTGAAGCACAGACTCTCATCACCGGGTCTTATGATAAGTCAGCTATCCTATACGACTGTCGCAATCCAGAATCCAGCAATCGTATCTGGCGCTTTAGCGGTCAGGTGGAGCGACTGGTGTGGAATCACTTCTCCCCATGCAACTTCCTTGCAAGCACAGAAGATGGCTTCATTTACTGTTTAGATGCCAGATCAGACAAGCTGGTCTTCACGCTGAGGGCACATGACGGAGAGGTGTCGGGTATGGACCTGAGCAGTCAAGTGAGCGGCTGTCTGGTTACCAGCTCTGCTGACAAACATGTGAAAGTCTGGGATATTCTCGGAAACAAGCCCAAGCTCATTCACTCCAGAGACATGAAAATGGGAGTGCTGTTCTGTGCGGCTTGCTGTCCTGACCTGCCATTTGTTTATGCGTTTGGAGGACAGAAGGATGGGCTGCGTGTATGGGACATTAGCGAAGTAGCTGCAGTGGCAGAGGTTTTCGGCAGCCGGGAACGTTTGGTTGCCAACACAGTGTCTACGGACTCCAGCAGCAGCATGGAGGTCTCTTAATGGAACAGCTAGAGACTTTGCAACCAAATAACTTCTATTCCTATTAATCCAAAATAAGCAAATTCTGTTTAGAGAAAAACAATCCAGTATATACTTTGTTTCTGGTGTACAAGATAAATGAAATGTACCATTATTACAAAAATATATGCACATTTTGTGACGAACTCATTAAACAGAGGTTTTAATGCTGAAGCTTTGTGTTTTAAACATTATAAATAGCTTTTTATGAGGTTACAAACATTCATTCATCTGTAGTAATTGATCAGGGTCACAGCAGATCCAAAGCTTATCCTGGGAACACAGGGTGTGAGACGGGAATACACACTGGATAGAATGACGCATGGCAGCACACGCATGTATTGACATCCTTGTTCATAAGCAGGGGTAATTTAGACTAGCCAGTCCACTTACTGTTGTGTTTAGGACATAGCAGGACACCCATATGGTCAATTTAGGAACTGACATTCATTATTTATATGTTACAGTTTTATGGTAACTCTTTACTGAAAAAAAAATCTCCATAAAGTGCACTTCTTATTTCTGACAACTTAATGTTTCTGGTTTTGATTTAGGCCAGCTTTTTCTCAATCCTGCTGTTCAAGTGCCACTGCTGTGCACGTTTTGGTGTTCCGTAACTCACCAGATTGAACTCATCTGCTAATTAACAAGTCTGAACAAAGTCGAATAGGGTGTGTTAGAGGAGGGAAAATGCCATGTGTGGGGCAGTCTTAGTCCATTACCAGTATTGAGAGACACTGATTATATGTTGCAGCATTATATGCCACTGCAAGAAGGTACAAACTTTTTAGTACAGAAAATATGGGGAATCATTTTCAATTCAATTTCTTATCCTATATTCTGTAACAGTTTATTCGCTTAAAGAAGCATAGAAAAATATTTATGTATAAAAAATTAAGTATATTTAATTACATTAAAATATAATCATATTAATGCTGTAGAATGTGAAATAAAAAGTGTAAGAGTAACAATTAAATATAAATATTGCATAAAATTACATTTAATAATCAAGAGTGTATGTAAATTATATTAGGAATATTTGTCATTTCTTTCTTTTAATTTTCTTGCATCTTAGTCTCTCCTGAGGATATGATGAATTTCCTTGATGAATTATTATTATTTTTTTAAATTATCGAAACATTAAATAAATGCACAGCTATACAAAAAAAAACAACAACAACCCACATCTCTTTTATAAGTAGAAGTGTAAACACTGTAGATACTTATTCTGGACATTTGTTGCTATATTTAATTTTGTTAAAGTAAAATGTAGCTAGAATTGTAAAAATTAACAATACAGGACAAATAGTACACAGAGTACTAGTACTTTTAATATTTAAAAAATCATCACAAATAAATGTGTAAAAGTTTTCCAAAAATCTATAGTATTAGTAATGGTGTTATTGATATTTTGATGTAGCAATGGCTCTGAAAGTGGTGTCCTCAGGGGTCTGAGAAACATAGCCAGGGTTTGCTATTTTTATTCTGGAAATTTACAGTGATGGAAATCACAACCAACATTATCAAAACTAGTACATTTATTATTGAGTTCTTATAGTTAGTAGCCTGTTTGACTGGTCACTTGAGTTGAATTAATTATTTGAAGAAGCAAACACATTCTTCCATTCTTCATACAAATCCTGAGACCATACTTCTAATATCGCAAGGCGTGAGGTGCATCTGAGATAAACTTATTATAAAGAGCGGATGATGGAAATTTGTGAACATGCTGGAAAATGAGGGAGGGGTCAATGAGTGCAAAAATATTATTCAGCTCCACTCATTTAACAATTAGAGACCTAATTTTCACAAATCTTACCTAATGCACATTATGTCTCTAATAGGTGCAGTCTGTAGTCCCATTTATCAACATGTTACAAACCGTCTTTTTCAATACACGTAAAAGCTTTTAAAAACATGAGTGGGGTATTACTGGTGTATTTTATGTCCTAGAATAAAACGTGAAAATATTTCGAGCTTGTGTTCACCACAGACGTTATTTCAGGCTTTCAACCAAAATTCCATTTAATAAAAACCCATTGCCTTCGGGACGATGGAACCGGAAGAGCTAAAATGCTAAGTCGTTTCCGGGTTTTGGCACTACAAAATGACGTTATCCCTGCGCCACTCATGGAGACCTATTCCCCCGCTCATGAAAATATTGTATCTCCAATAAGGCGAAGAAAAAACATTCAAAATATTACACAAAATATACCCTGTCAACTCTAATGTCTCTAAATACTTGGACATTGACAGCTCATGTTTTTTTTTTGTAAACAAGCAGAGGAGACATTTGCGCATCTGTTTATTGATTGCCCTATATCTAAACAACTCTGCTCTGAACTAGGTTCTCATATCTTTGACTCTGCCAATTTTACACATTCTTTTAGTTTAAAAGACATAATTTATTTACAATAATAATACTGATAATAAACCTCTGGAGTATGTAGTTCATTGTTTCATTTTATATGGTAAATTTCTCATTCATAAACAAAAATTTGCAAATGGTATTCCATCCTTTTCCCACTTTAAAATTGAATTAAACGGACTTTTAAAATTTCTTCATTTTTTAAAGAATTAAAAAAATCCTAAGATTCCTTAAATATCTTGAAGAAATTTGTAAAGAAAGTTTTTAGATGTATTTAGATGCTTTCTTTGTGCTGTAAAATCTGTAGGCCTATATTAATGTATGTTACATATGTTGTAAGATGTTATGTTCTATTTACATATTCTTGTTGTTTTTCACGTAATTGTAAGTCATTTCTTTGCAATGCTTACGTAACTGTTTTTCATCTTCATATATTAATTAATAAAATAAACAAAAACATTCCCCCGCCCATGTTCACGAAGCCCCGCCCCCAGGATCTTAAGTGACAGGAGGCACATATACCTAAACACAAACTAGCAATCCGGATTGAGATTGTGTTGTACTAATGATATGTTGTGCTATGTAAAGTTGTTGAATTATTCTATTTAAAAATAATAATAATAAAAAACACGAACAAGCATTCCGAATCAGAAGGCAGTTTTCCAAATTTCTTCCCGACTTTTCCTTGTCAAGGCTATGCTTCAATCTTAAAAAAAAAAAAAAAAAAAAAAAAAAAAAAAAAAAAAAAAAAAAAATTTTTACGAATATAATGCTCGACATGTATTCCAGGTTATTTCTACCAGTAAGAAATAAAAAAGCAACTATTGCACCTTTAAAGGAAAGAGTTCCATTCAATGTTCAATACTTTAACTGATTTGCAGCCCGGTTTTGTCTCTGTGATGTGAATAAGTCAATAAGGGCTGTGAAACTGATGGCTTTGTAGCTATTTACACTCAGACTTTTACTTTGGCGCACTGCTTACCTTTTGAACCGGAAGTAATAGCGCGATCCATGTGCGCCTGTCTAACACAACTTTTCTAGATCGTTCTTCGTTACGTATTTACCTTTCGGACTCGACTCTGGTTTAATTTTTTTTTTTTTACTTACAACGCACAGCTAACTAGAGTTTCCAAAATCATGTCGGCGATAGGCGAGGATCGCGTGCGCGGCGTTATGTTTAAAGACATCAACGCAGACGAGGAGGACGCTCAGCCCACTGAAATCGAGAGCTTGTGTATGAACTGTTACGAGAATGTGAGTGATAAAATCACAGCATTAATATTAATAATGATAGGAGTGTTAAGATATTTAGGTATGTGTGGTAGGCAGGGGGTGTTGAGATGACATGTCTCTTTATCTCTTCTTCAGGGAAAGACGCGTTTTCTTCTAACCAAAATCCCCTTCTTCAGGGAAATCATCATCAGTTCCTTCACATGTTCCCACTGTCACTGGACCAATACAGAAATACAGTCTGCAGGCCGGATCCAAGAGCAGGGAGTCTGCTACACACTCCACATAAAGACTAAAGAGGTGACTGTGTGATCAGTGTGACGTTTTCTAATGCTAAATGGAGGAAGTGTGAATGGAGGAAGAAGAAGCCTTTATTTGTCACATATACATTACAGCACAGTGAAATTCTTTTCTTTGCATATCCCAGCTTGTTAAGAGCACAGGGCCAGCCATGATACGGTGCCCCAGGGTAGCAGAGAGGGTTAAGGGCCTTGCTCAAGGGCCCAACAGTGGCAGATTGGTGGTGGTGGTGCTGGGTCTTGAACCCCCGACCTTCTGATCAGTAACCCTGAGCCTTTAACCATGGAGCCACCACTGCCACCACCACCGGGTCACTAAAAACTGCAGCGCAACTGTGACATGAGGGTAAAATTCCAGAAAATGTTTTGATGAACATTCCCACCCTTATGTTGACATTACCATCAGACATAATGGCATATGGGTCAAAAGAGAACATTTCCACTCAAACATGAGTTATGAGGCATAACACTGTACCCAAGAAAATCTTGACTTCAGTGTTCTGCATCCTTCCTTTTGACTGGATCGAAAATAGACTAAAGAGTTATCTTGAAGCAGTCAGCTTAACAGATCGAGAGATTGATCCAAATTGTTGATTCTTTTCAAATTTCTGTTAGTCTTAGTTCTTGACTTGTCAAATGTGTTTTTTTTTTTAATATCAGTTTTAATCGATATATTCATTCATTGTCATTTTCCTTGTTATATGCGCAACTCAGTAAATTTTCCTCTGTTTTATTTAAATACCATAAACTGTGCTTGACTGATAGAGAAATATTACTAATGGAGACCTTGCTTTTATTAAAACAGTTTGAAGGTAACCCATACAGACACCGAAGGCTACATTCACAGCAACTTTTAAAAGACCTTGCACCCAAAAACAGCGTTGTCCCTTTTAATCATTCCCACAGATAACTATTAAGTAGCCTCTGTACTAAAATAGGAAAACTTTTATTACAGGAAAGGGTAGGAATTAAAGCAAAATATTAATTACTTTATTAGGTAAGGTAAGGAATGTCACAGTTTCTGACACTAATTAATAGGGAGAGTTCAGAAGGAACTTTGTTTTTACATTAGTTAGGAACAGGATCATATTGAAATTATCTTTTGTATATCTCAAGGTAGAACAGCTTTCATTGATCACTTATCATGATATTTGACAACATTCTCTACATGTTAAATTTTATTGCCAGTGATTTATATACATTTGAGTGGCTGCAGTTTTCATGGAGTGACCCATGTAACTTATGCGAACATGTCATTTTCATGCACAATGCTACGACAGTACCACATTCATAGAGCTGAAAGCAATATGCCTTCCCTAAAGATATAATGTGTCTGTGTAGCAAAAGCTAGTTATTCTGCATGGAAGTTGTTGGGTTTTTTTGTTTGTTTTTTAGCTTGACATTGATGCTTAACATACATCATGCTGTGTACACTGCATTATACAGATATCTCTTATTCCATGATAATCAGTACAGGTATCACTGCATTCATTTTTTTTTAATAAGACTGCGCTGTACAGTATTTCAGGTGGCGTGTGTTCATGTGGGCTCTAAAACATTGCTAAGTTGTGTTTTTGGTTTCTGTTGTTTAGGATCTGAACCGTGAGGTCGTGAAGACGGACAGTGCAACTGTTAGAATACCTGAGTTGGACTTTGAAATCCCTGCATTCACACAGAAGGGTGGTGAGTATTTCTGGGGAGAGCCCATGTAATTGTAAATGGATTTGCTATTCTGTTTGCACTGTTCGAGGCACTGGTGTGATTTAAATTGAAGCATATGCTGGTTTATATTTAAGAATTATTAACTTCTATTTTGCAGCACTGTCCACCATTGAGGGACTCCTCGACAGAGCGGTAGCAGGATTAGAACAAGATCAATCAATACGGCGGGTGTGTATGCTTTCTTTTTTGCTGGTCTCCGATGATCACAAACTTAATATTTATCTTTTTATATATATATATATATATATATATATATATATAAAATATATGTGTGTGTGTGTGTGTGTGTAGTAACCAGATTAAAGAATGGATCACTTAAATAGTCATTTGTTCTATGGGAGATATGAAAAAGAGCTAATGTCTGGATAAAAAAAAAACAAAAAAAAAAGGGTTTTGTACCACTACAATAGAACCAGGTATTAACTGTCTGTGTTTGCTTGGTTGAAGCTGATGTGGGTCTTAGGACTGGTTACATATCTATAATTTAGCCACAGAATTTTACGATTTTTGACCTACTGCTACAGTCGTATGGGCGAGGTGTTAAAAGATGCTTTTCTGCATTTTTAGATAAAACATAAAATTGTGCCCTGCAGTAAAGCCAGTTCACTAAAGGGGGATGGGCGAAGTGAAAGATGCACATTTTATTTTTTGAGTTGTGAATTCCAAACCTTCCATTTTGTGGGCCAATAGGAAACAAGAAGGTGGGACTTTAGGCTCTTTGGTTGGTTAAAAAAAAATGGATGAGCTGCTGATTATTATTAGAAGTAGTGGGCACGTCAGACTTTTGTTTAGTTTCTTTCTTGCTCTTGCCACACTTCAGGGAAAAAAAACAGCATTCTGTACACTAACAAATGCTAGGTTTTTACTTGTAATATTCTGTCATTTTTAGGGCTGCAACTAATGATTATTTTGATGATCGATTAATCTGTCGATTATTTCTTTGACTAATCGATCAGTTGGATTAAAAGGCCAATTTTTATTTTCTGAATTTAAAAAAAAAAAATTTCTCGAAAAAACGTTATTTCACATTCTTCCCAATGTTGTCCTTCAAATTGAAGTCTATGAAAAAGTTATTAAATGTATCTGTGTGGGCTGTGCTATACATTGTGCAAATTAATTTTTTTTTAAAATTACCGTTATATTTTGAAAACAAAAAAGACAACTGATTGTCCACAAGTTTTAAAGCAGAAGTTAAATTGCTATATTAAAAAAAATGCTAAAAAAAGGAAAAACAAAAGCACAAACTTAAGTGTTATCTGGTAAGAGGTCGAATGTTCTGCAGTAACACACATTCAAACATTTGAATACAGTAACATGTTACTTTATTCTGTAAATGTATGACACTTCTTACATTTATATACCATTACATGTTATAACCCCATTACAGTTACTGCTGTCATGAAAAACAATTACTTTTATTCCTGAATAGAGAATCAAACAACATATTTGATCAAAAGCAATATTTTTGTCAGAGTTATTGCACTTCCTTTCTATTGTATGCTGTTTGTTTGACTTGCATGTGTGGACTCACGCTCAATGGAGACTTACTTGCTGTCAGGACGAGCCTTTATGTAAAATGGAAATACTGGCGTGAATTTCTAACATTTACAGATAAGGATATAAATGTAAAAGTGTCATTTCTGCGCTGAAGAAAACATCTGGGACGCATTAAACAGCACACGCATCTATCACAGCATCTGACATGACAAACCACGTTACTACGCTTATGAGTTTGTTTGAAACGCTTAATATAAAACATTCTCATGTTTTGGACAACCTGGATTGTGCACTTTTCCCACAGCAGCTCACTCTGTGACCTCCGCTGTTGTACAGATGTGTTTTATTCATAGAAATGCACTTTTCACCATTGTGAATAACCCCACTGTGGATAACCGTCAGTAGTGTCACAGACCCAACTAATCGATAATGAAATTCGTTGTCGATTATTTTAATTATCAATTTTATCAATTAGTTGTTGCAGCCCTAGTAATTTTTGCATTGCATTTTCTTGTTAACAATGTTGCCATCTCTTTGATTACCATAGTAATGTCTTAGTATATAGTATTATATTGACTGCAGGGTTTATTATTTTCCAAATCATGACAAATATGTACAAACTAGAATGTTCCTGCATATTGGTGGAAATAAATAAATAATATTTTTGTGTGCATTTTTTTTTTTTTTTTAGATATTGCTCAGGCCCTTTGCGTATCCTCACTCTTTTTTTTTTTTTTTTTTTCAGGCCACAGATCCAGAAGTTGCAGACAAAATAGATCAATTTATTCAGAGGTTGAAAAAGCTGAAAGATGTTGAAGAAGAATTCACACTGGTAATTTGATCAATACTACTAATACAATCTGATTACTTTTTATCTACTACTGTTAATACAAACGAACCTGTTTTTGGGATTGTGTCTGTATGTAAACGGTTCTCCGTTTTCTCTGTGTTGCCTGTCAGATAATTAATGATCCTTCAGGGAACAGTTTTATCGAGAATCCATTTGCACCACAGAAAGACCAAGCTCTCACTGTATCTCATTACAAAAGGACACCTGAGCAAAACACAGCCCTTGGGATACAGGTGAGAAGACTGGGATTACAATCAAGCCATGCTTTCATTTTGTATTATCATTTGGAGATAGTTTTTTTTTTCTCCCAAAAAGCATTAATGTACTTTGTTATACAATTGATACTTCACAAAGCTGGTGCATTATTCATTATTTGCCTTCAGTAACACTCCATGCTTCTTTTCAGGAAAGTGAACCAGAGCAAGAGGAGAAACCAGAGCAAGAGGAGAAACCTGCCAATGATCTGGAGACAATAAGGAACGAAGTCCTGGTGTTCAACACTAACTGCCCAGAGTGCAACGCTCCTGCCGCAACAAACATGAAGCTTGTCCGTATCCTTTGAAGGCTGATAGCACAGTGAGGTTTTCTTCCTGTTTGGTTTGGACAGGTCTGAGTGTATGTCACCTGGGGACCATGTACAATAACAGCAATGAACGGTTCTGTCTGCAGTGTTGCTGATTGTAAAGAAATATATGCAGTATGACGTGTAGTGAAATGCTTTTTACGACTGTCTGTGCAACATTAAGCTGAGGTAGTTGTCTTGAAATTGTCCACATGTATTATAAATACAGAGTAGAAATGGAGGATAAAGTATTATTTATATATATAACATAATATATACAAAATTGGACTATCAATAAACTTCAGCCAAGGGGTGTAAAATTTTGATGCATTAGTGCACTGTATGCACAGGCATAACTGTTTTGAATAGTGCTGGGGACAGGGATGATGACTAGGTTTGCGTAATTAGAAACCAGGCTAATTCACACCGAAATATTATTCTGAAGGCTTTCTACACTTCCATTTTAACCGTTCATTTAACGGTTTAGAGCAAGTGGGATTGGTCAAAGGTTCTCTGGCAGCAGACAGGATTGGTCAGCAGTGTCTGTGGAAATGAGCAGGATTGGTCAGAATTCAAACAAACAACCAACAACAAAAAAACAGTCCCGTGCAAACCACTAGATGGATGCATCTGGAGTTTTTATGGTTTAAGTATCCTACTTTGTGTCTTTACTGGGAGGCTGTTAGAAGAGAGATGAAACAATCAATCATAATTTAAACTGTCCATTTAAATAACTACAGCTGTATAAATCATTGCATTTTGTATTTACACATGGCGCAATATTATAATATTAGTGTAATGTAAATAAATGCATTACCCTGTTAATTTATCAAAGTTGAGACTTTTTTGGGCATTTTACCTTCTTAAGATTTCTTCCTTTATTATTAATCAGAAATTCCACATTTCAAAGAAGTTATCATCATGGCCACCAACTGTGACAGCTGTGGACATCGAACTAATGAGGTCAGAAAAAGCCTTGATAGATCTGTCTGCTTTGCCTGTAGTTATTTGTGTACCATTAGTATAGTCTGTGGAAGGGAGCTAGATTGAATTTGGACATTTCTAGAATTGTGCATTTCTCAATGATTGTGTATTTTTTTTTCTTTTCTTTCCTCAATACATTTCTTTGCATCTCTGAGTGTGTGTGCTGTACAGCTCTTGAAAAGGAAAGTGGAATTCCACAAATAATATTTAATGTACCATTGTATATTAATTGAACAGGTCAAATCCGGTGGTGCCACAGAGGAGCTGGGAACCAGAATTACTCTTCACCTCACAGACCCGTCAGACATGTCACGAGACCTGCTAAAGGTATTCTGAGTCCACACAAGCTTTTCATCATCCACTCAAAAATAATGCTGTTAATGATGTGTTGTTTAGTTCTGAACAATAGATTGCAACTCTCTACCTCTGTTTAGATTGAGCCAAGAGTGTGTGAAGCTCATGCTGTGAAATGTAAAATCGATTCCATGGTTTATTTTCTGATGTGATGTGTTTGCGTGTGTGGGCCAGTCGGAGACGTGCGGTGTGCTGATTCCAGAACTGGAGTTTGAGCTGGGTATGGCGATGTTGGGTGGAAAATTCACCACTGTGGAAGGGCTCCTTAAGGACATCAAGGAACTGGTGAGCATCATAACTTATCTTATGACATTTGGATTTACAGGAAGCCTACTTATTTTTAGTTTTGCTATGTATAATTGGTTTAGATCATCATGAAAAACCCCTTCATTTGTGGAGACAGTGCCGCATCTGACATAACTGAGAAACTGGAGCTGTTCGGGAAAAAGATCGACAAGGTTTGAATTTTTATTTGTTACACACACAAGTTTCAACCTTAACCTTGCTATTCAGAGGTACCAATATAGTATATGGCCAAAGGTTTATGGACACCTGACCAGCACATCCATATGTGGGTCTTCCCCAAACTGTTGCCATAAAGTTGGATCACACAACTTTATAACATGTATTTGTATGCGGTAGCATTACACGTTCCATTCACTGGAACTAAGGGGGCTGATCATGTTCCAGCATGACAATGTCCCTGCGCACAAAGTGAAGTCCATAAATACATGGTTTTTCCAGGGCTGTAGTAGAAGGACTTGAGTGGCTAAATAGAAACAAATCCCCACAGCCATGTTCCAAAATCTAGCTGAAAGTAGAGCTGCAACAACCAGTCGATAATAATCGATTATGAAAATCGTTGTCAACGAATCCCATTATCGATTATTTGGTCTGTGTGCCACACTGGGTACATTTACTCATTGCGTTACTTCTGCTCTGAAAACACGCATCTGAGAGTGAATAATAAAGTTGTGTCCCAAATGACGTATTATACACTTGCTCTATGCACTGCGTACTCTACCGTCTAGTATATGAATTTTAGAAAGGTTGTATTGTCAAAAATAGAACACTATGTTTTTTTACTAAACGGAAAGTATGTAATGCACATAATGCGACGCTGCTAGCTGTAGCAGAATACCCAGAGTCAATGGAAATGCATTTCTTCATCTTACTGTTTATCAGTGTTATCTTTTGTTCCCAACATGACCTCAGTCACCATCAGACGGAGGCATAATCGTCAAGTGGCAGCGGGGAAAAAAAAGTGTGCAACCTCAAAGTCCTCTAAGGCACGGGATAATTTTATATTAAACACCTCGAAGAAGATCAAACTTTACAAAGCGGAGCTTGTGTGGCATGGGCACACGACAGTGATGCATGAGCACAAACTTATGTTTATATCCAAAATGCTACACAGTCTGCAAGAGGTTGGGGAAACTGGTGCGAGTTGCTTAAAAGGTTTAGTTTTATTCAAGTTTATTGTCATTATATGGTGTCTTTGCAGGATACAGTGTAAATTCCGTAGTTTATTATAACGTAAGTGATCTATTAGTAAGGAGGCCGTGTTGCTCCTCACTTGCTATGTAGACGCGGTGATACAGTTGGAGCTCGAGTAAGATCTGTAATGTCTAATTAAAACACTATGATAAAAGTAAACATAAACAAAACAATATGACTAAAGGCAGTGAGTAACAGAAACCATAAGGTGCAGTGAAAGGGAGATTTTATTATTAATAATTTAGGACTGTAGTTTAATTATCAGTGCTTTTTTGTGCATCCATAAAAAATAATGCATAAATACTTGTGTATTCTTGGACAAAGAGTTGTTAATGTAAAGTTTTAGTCTAAAGTCTCTATTTGTAACGCTCGGTTTTTGGATTTTATTTTAAATAAATGAAACAATAGTACTGAAAATACGCCCCTATCTGATTAATTGATAATAATAATCTGCCGAGTAATCGATTATGAAGATAATAGTTAGTTGCAGCCATAGTTGAAAGCCTTCCCAGATGAGTGGAGGTTATCAGAATAGCGAAGGGGGCTAAATCGGGAATGGGATGTTCAAAAAGCTCATAGGGGTGTGAGGGTTGGGTGTCCACAAACTTTTGGCCATATAGTGTATGTACATAGTATAGGCATTGCATTTAACAATTTGACCCCTTCGTATAACAGTACAAAGACAACTGAAAAAGTTTTATATATTTATTTTTTTAAATGCTTTTTCAACTATTAAAGCAGTGTTTAAACCAAACATGAAGATTTACATGTTGGAAAGCCAATTCACAGGCAGAAAGGATGTGGAAAAACATTTGTTACTTTTGCTTCACAGTGACTTTATCTAGGTGTGAATTTGCCTATGTTTCATATTTTCTTTCAGTATGTATCATATATTTCATCATAATATAGTATTTGGGTAGACAATTTGATTTATTTCTTGTTTTTCTTCCATGTCAGTATTAAATATGTAAAGACCTTTTGGCAAGGTCTGCCTAATTTATATACTTTATTATGTGAAGCATCTGACATGGACCTGGATATCATGCTGGAAGATATACACTTGTGTTCACTTTTGTAACAGTTGAATAATGTACAGGTGGCAGAGTTTTTTACTCTAGGATCCCCAGTTCAGTCCTGAGCTCATATTACTGTGTGTGCCATGTTTCACATATTCTCTGCATGGTGTGTTTAGTTTCCTACCTCCTAAACATGTCTTTAGGTGGATTGATGACTTTAAATTGCCCCAAGGTGTGAATGTATTTGTGCATGGACTGGCATTGAGTATTACTGCATCGTGCCTAGTCTCCCTGGGTTAGGCTCCGGATCCACTTAGAACCTGACCAGGCTAAAGTACTTGCATGTATATATCCTTATTATACAAACGTTTCAGTTTAACCAATATACATTTTATGATTACTACTGGAGCCGTCCGGTCTGCCTACTTATGCTTTTTTTTGGTAAAAGTCTGTTTTATTAGCAGGCTGGATTACCGAGTCAGTGAATTACAGAACCTACTTTGAAATTTTGAACACACCAGGCATGGTTTATTGGCATGAGATCCAATTTTTCCTTTGTTTGCCTTGTGTTCATGTCAAGATTATGTCAGGAGAAATGGATGCCCACATCATCCTGGATGATCCAGCAGGGAACAGTTACCTGCAGGTAAGCTTATTTCTTTCTATGACTATTATCATGAAATGTATGACGGTTAAGACCGACATTCTGAATAAGATTAAGCATTAAGTTTTTCTCTGTAGAACATTTATGCTCCAGACCTCGATCCTGAGATGAAGATCGAAAAGTATGTGCGAACGTTCGAACAGGATGAAGAGCTCGGAATAAATGACATGAAAACAGAGGGATATAGCGAGGCTGAGAAATGAGACGGATATAAACCAGCAGCCAGGGGGTCAAGATTAGATAAAGCTATGATTTGTTTTGTTATTATTGTTTTTATTCAGGAAGACCTGTAAGAGTAATTAAGTCAAGTGTACCAAAAAGGGAGAAAATGCAAGTACTAGCTTGACCTTTAAGTTAATGCAAATGCCCTGGTTTCCTTTCAGCTACATACAAAGAACATTTTTTTTTTGGTTTTGTACTTGGCTAAACCACCAAATATTGTGAAATTAAGTTATGTATTAAAGCCTATTATTTAAATAGCTCTTAATTTGTTACTAACCTCATGTGCATTGATTTCCTTTAAACCAGGTAAATAAATAACTGTACATAACATATGCATTGTTTGTATAATAAACATGATATGAACCGGTTCTGTGATGGTCTTAATGAATTGTAAATAATGTCAAATAAGAGCCTGGGTGTAAAAGCAGGCCTAATAATAAGCATGTGTAATTAGACTGAGTCATAAACAGGAACAGTGTAATTCATGCAGCTTTCTGCGGCTGGGAAAAACACACAGATAAACACCGAGGAGTCTTTGTGCCTTCTTCAGGCTCTCAACATTTATTGAATTTAAAACAGGAGGAAAAAAAAACAAATGTGTCACTTCAAAGCAGCGAGAACGACAACAAGCACTGGTCTAAAAACTACTAAAGAGTATATGCTAATGTTCAGCCCATGTTTTTCTTCCTTAAATCCGTTCACAGTCCACCTTTGTTCATGGCCAGGTTGAACATGTCCGCCGCTTTGTAGCCAGTAGTGGTTAGTGTTCATCTCGATGTGGACACGGTGCCTCATATACAAGCATTTCTCCGAGAAACAAATCAAATTAAGACAATGCAGAATCAAGCGAGAACAAGAAAAAAAAATGTTACTTTAGAGACTCAAAATGGTGGCACCGCTGTGTGGAGCCGTGATAGCAGTGTCCTCGATCACGAAGCCCCATCACTTGCTCTTGGCTGGTTTCTCGGTTTTCTTGGGCAAAAGAACAGCTTGGATGTTTGGCAACACTCCGCCCTGGGCGATGGTAACGCCGCCTAAAAGTTTATTCAGCTCCTCGTCGTTGCGGACGGCGAGCTGCAGATGGCGGGGGATGATCCTGGTCTTTTTGTTGTCTCTCGCTGCGTTTCCGGCCAGCTCGAGGATTTCAGCAGTCAGGTATTCCAGCACAGCGGCCAGATACACGGGCGCCCCCGCGCCTACCCGCTCCGCGTAGTTCCCTTTGCGTAACAGTCTGTGGACACGACCCACTGGAAACTGAAGTCCAGCTCTGGATGAACGAGACTTGGCCTTAGCTCGGGCCTTTCCTCCGGTTTTGCCCCTGCCGGACATATTCAAGCCACAATAACGCTAGACAGTAATGTTTACAACTAGCTCTGTGTTTCAATCGCAGTCACCGCGCTGTATTATGATGTAAGCAGGGTTTGATATTTATACCCCTGTCCTGACTCGGATTGGACGAGCCGTATCGCTACACCGCGACCAATTACACCACACTGTGTGTCGCGCGACCCAACGCAAACATCCTATCAGAGTCGAGTCTGCTTTTACTGTAATTTGCAAGCGAATTCTATAAATATAGGCGAATCCACCGTGCATAAAGTATACAGAGCTGAACCGAGGAGATTTGAGGTTATTTTGACGAACCGAGAAGATGCCCGAACCGTCGAAAACCGCCCCAGCACCTAAGAAGGGCTCGAAAAAGGCTGTGACCAAGACACAGAAGAAGGGGGACAAGAAAAGGCGCAAGACCAGGAAAGAAAGCTATGCCATTTACGTGTACAAAGTGTTAAAACAAGTCCACCCGGACACTGGTATTTCATCCAAAGCAATGGGCATCATGAATTCATTCGTGAATGACATCTTCGAGCGCATAGCCGGCGAAGCGTCACGCTTGGCTCATTACAACAAGCGGTCGACCATCACATCCCGAGAGATTCAGACCGCCGTGCGCCTGCTTTTGCCAGGAGAACTGGCCAAACACGCCGTGTCCGAGGGCACCAAGGCAGTGACTAAGTACACAAGCTCCAAGTGAAGGTAGGAGCACAAGATGGACTGAACGGAAGAGGCGCCTTCGGAAGACGGAAGTGAGCTCTGCTCTTTGATACCGCATGTTTATTCCGGGGTTATTTTGAAGACATTTTACAAAAAAGAAGAAGAAGAAAAACCCTGTATATTGCAGCCATTCGTCTTTTCTTTCTTGCTTTTATTGAATGTTCGTCCTGAAATGTACTTGTTTGCATGTGTGAATGAAGGCACAGCTTTCCTCATGTATGTAACACACTTGGTGCTGTTTAGCTCCAGAATCGCTGTGGTGCCTGACAGAAAACCTGGGGACAGTTGGGGGTGGGACACGATTTTATGTACTGTATGTATATGTCTTGATAATGAACATTAGTTCACAATGACTTTTGTCAACTCTCAGAATAAACACGTTGACACCAGTGCATTTCTGAAGTTTATTGATGTATAGTTGATCATAATAGTGCGACTGGCATCACTAATGACATCATCGTGATCAGGAATCCTGAAAAAAGTTTTAAGATCAGTGTTAATGTTTTAAACGCTATCCTGTATTAGTGAGAATTGAATCAAAATCATATTCTAAGGTGTGGTACCTTTTTGTAAAATATGCTACAAGGCTACCCTTGCTTCTTAAGGAAAAACAAATTAAACAAAACACCAAAACAAACTGTAGGGTTAGGCTTTTTAATGATTTGCATTTTGCCTTTTATGAGTTCTTCCATTATCTTTAGTGTCCTCATTCTCCAAGAGACTCATGGCAAAACCTGTTTTCAAATATTTTAATAGGTAGTCTTACCTTGTTCTGGAATTTATTTCTTTATTTTTTGATTTACAGTTTTAACATCATTGATTTTTTTTTTCTTCAGTGAGCATTAGCTTGGTTACATTTTAGCACCAGGTTTGTGTAATAACCTCTGATTTGTTTGGTTTCAGCCCTTTGACAGTAATATAAAAAAATGTAACGACCCACACTCCTGACCCTAGTAGATCTGTATTGCTGCTATACTTTAGACATTTCCTAATTCTAACTTTATAATCTTGATTTTAAATTTAGCTGTCATGGGTTTATATCTGTGTTTGCCTTTCAAAACAGTGTCTCATCACATTAGCAACTGTAAAATTGGACAACATCATACTGACCTGTTTCAGTGACCCAAGCACTACTTGATGCTTTGTGGAAGCTACTGGTATTGTACTACTTTTCTTTCTACGTGCACTAAATGCCCTGTACCAAAAGAAATGAGGGTGTGTTTGGTGTTAGCTGCTAGAATTCTTGGCACGCTTTGCATCTAACTCTTAGCTTTCATTATCATTCTGAGCTGCAAGTTTGCTGTGAAGAAAAAAAGCCAGACGCCCTTATCCAGAGCAACTTTATGTTTTGTAGTCGTGATCAAATACATTTCCTCATACTAGTACAAAAACAAGTGTAATAATACTATCATGTTAAGGAATTGAGACTGCTTTAAATCTGATGTAAGCAGCTATAGTAAGCCAGGGTGAGCGAGGCACAGGAGTCGGGTGATGTGGGAGAACTTGAGGGACTTTCCCCAGGTTCAGTTGTTTAGGGGAAACTTAAAATTTTTTTTTTATTTTTTTTTTATTTTTTTTTTTTTTCTATTAACTGCATTACATATCCAGGGTTCCCATGGGTCATGGAATTTCTGGAATGTCATGGAAATTTAATGTGTCTATTCCAGTCAAGGAAAGTCAGGGAATTTGATCATTTTGGAGTTGAAGTCATGGAATATCAGGGAATTTTGTTTGTAAATTGTATTAGCTAAAATGTGATCTCTCTCTCTCTCTCTCTCTCTCTCTCTCTCTCTCTCTCTATATATATATATATATATATATATATATATATATATATATATATATATATATATATATATTATATATATATATATAATGTCTTCTTTTTCTTTATTTTTTTAGTGTGCTCATTTGCTGAATGTGACACGGTGTTATGGATTAAAAATGTACTTAAAATGGCTTACAGTACCTTGTAAATTAATTGATTTTATTTCCATTAAAGAAATATATTTTGTTTTATTAGGACCATTTTGTTTATGAGGTGTAAAGACTAGTCATGAGATAAGTATATGTTCTTTTTAAGCAATGAAAACTAAGTTTTGCACTGAAAATGTCTGTTAACCAGGAAATCAAGCTTACAGATTTAATGGGTTAAAATAGTTAGTTTTTTTCTGCTCAATATCCAGGCAATACATTGTACCATTTTTCATACAGTAGGTCATGGAAATTCAAGATTTTGGTCAGGGAAAAGTCATGGAATTTTACATTTGACTTGGAGTGGGAACCCTGATATCAAAAGCTTTCTCTGTATTCAGTCTGGATTTGAGGTAGTAATAAATACTGAAAAAAAATCACAGAGGGCAAACATGAGTGTAGAGAAAGGAGAAAGGCTTTTATTTTCTCTCAGAACCTTATATTTTACACATCTGTATAACAATTATCAACGTACATCGTTATTTTTCTGCATGTAATGTATATTGTATTCACGCACCGAACGTTTTATTAGGAACACCTGTACATTTACATTTACACATTCATTTAGCAGATGCTTTTATCCAAAGCAAATTACAAATGAAAAAATACAAGCAAAGCGATATTTCAAGCAGAGAACAATACAAGTAGCGCTAGCATCCTCACACCATACTGTACGCCTGCTCATTTACGCAATTATCCAATCAGCCAATTGTGTGGCAGCAGTGCAATGCATATCAGGCAGATATGAGCCAGCAGCTTCAAGTAATGTTCATATCAATCATCAATGAAGCAAAAAATGTGCTTTTGACTGTGGCATGATTGCTGGTGCGAGACAGGCTGGTTTGAGTATTTCTATAACTGCTTATCTCCTGGCATTTTCACAGACAACAGTCTCTAGAATTCAATCAGAATGGTGCAATAAAGAAACATTATTCAGTGAGTGAAAGTTCTATGGATGAAAATGTCTTGATGAGAGGGGGCAACTGAGAATGGTCAGAGTGGTTCGAGCTGACAGAAACAACATGACTCCATGGACCCACCCTGCCTTGTGTCAACAGTCCAGGCTGGTGGAGGTGGTGTAATGTTGTGGGGAATGTTTTCTTGGTGCAATTTGTGCCCGTTAATACCAATCATCGATTTAATGCCACAGCCTTTTCGAGTATTGTTGCTGACCATGTGCAGCCCTTCATGGCCACAATTTGCCCATCTCCTAATGGCTACTTCCAGCATGATAATACACCATGTCACAAAGCAAAAAAGTCATCTCAAACTGGTTTCCTGAACATGACAATGTTCAGTGTTCTTCAGTGGCCTTCCCAGTCCACCAGATCTGAATCCAATAGAATACATTTGGGATGTGGTAGAACAGGAAATTTGCAGCATGAAAATGCACCTGAAAAATCTGTAGGAATTGCATGATGCAATCATGTCAACATAGAGTCAATAACTGAGGCTGTCTTGAGAGCAAAGGGCAGCCTTACCCAGTATTAGTACAGTGTTCCTAATAAAGTGCTCAGTGAGTGTATGTACTGAATGTGTCTATCTTCTTTTACACACTTATCTGTACGTTAGATGATCCTGTTACAGACCGTGTTGCTTTAAGTTTGACATACCAAAATCTTAAAAATCTTTCAGTCAGATGGATACTAAAGCCCTGGTATATGTATACCCTTATAGGTTTTCAAAGAACAGTAATTGAAATACATTACGTGACATGGAGAGAGATTTAAAAAAAAGATTTTATTAACAGCTTAGAAACAAAATATCCCTTTCCCCAGACATTATATACTCTTTCTTCAACAGACCAGAAACAAAGACAATGGAACAGTGAAAAGAATGGGAACGGATGAAAAGGAGGAATAAAGAATTTGCACTTTTACTTTCTTGAAACAGCAAAAGCTCTCATGGGAAGTAAAAAAAACCATACAACTTCCTTAATGTCAGTGCAGTCAAAGGAGTCCCTGGTAGTATTACCCCAATTCACTGGTAATATAAGTAAGTGGATGTGGTTGCATTTAAAAAAAAAAGAAAGAAAAGCTAATCAGTGGTGTTAACCTACGCTCACTGTCTACTATATTAGAAACACCTGTACGCCTGCTCATTCATGCAATTATCCAATCAGCCAATCATATGGCAACAGCACAATACATACAATCATGCAGATACAGGTCAGGCACTTCAGTTAATGTTCACATCAAACAACCATTCATTCAGTGAGTGGTAGTACTGCAGGCAGAAATTTTCAGTTCAGAGGAAGACTACGGTAACTCAAGCACTTTTTACAACCGTAGTGAGCTGAGAAGCATCTCAGAACCAGCAACATGTCAAGCCTACAACAGAAGACCATATTGGAGGTCTACTACTATCAGCCAAGAACAGTAATCTGAAGCTACAGTGGACACAGGCTCACTGAAACTGCACGGATGATCAGAAAAACATAGCCTGATCAGAAGAAATCTAGATTCATTAGAAGTACACAAATGGTATGGTCATAATTTGGCACCAACAGCATGAATCCATTGACCCAACCTTCTTTGTGTCAACAGATCAAGCTGGTGGAGGTGGTGTAATGGTGTGGGGAATGTTTTCTTAGCAAGCACATACTCTGACCATTCTCATTAAAGTGATCTTTATCATCAGCAAGGCATTTCCACTCACAGAACTGATTTGTGTTTCTCTCTCACTGTTGTAATCTCTTGAAACTGTTGTGTATGAAAATCCCAACTCATCAGTAGAAATACTCTAACGAACCTGTCCTACACCAGCCATCCTGTTTGATGTGAACATTAACTGAAGCTCTTGACCTGCATCTCCATGCTTGTAAAGACTACACTACTGCCATACGATTGTCTGGTTGGATAACTACATGAACGAGTGGGTGTACAGGTGTTCCTAATAAAGTGGTCAGTCAGTGTATAATGCAAGTGCACGGACATGATGGGACTAAATACTGAAGTGACATGGTCCACATACAGAAACTGAATTTATACAAGGGCAAAATAAAAAATTTTGTTATTGTACTCCACTGATAAAGAATTCTGCATTTCTAGACATGGTTCATGCATTTCTAGACAATTCTGCATTTCTAGACATAACATGCCTAGGAAAGGAGTAGTCTTAAAAGACTTATACTTTACATTTTTTGTCATCCTGTCTGGTTATACAAATTACCAGAAATTTTAATGTCGATGACAAACTGGACAGGGAAGAAAGTTTTAAATCATATTCAAATTCATCTCGCTTTTCTTCTCAAATGCATCTAGAATTTAAGATTTTAGGTTGAAAGTCTAAACTCCAGCACAAAAATGTTATACTATTTGTGACGATACGGTGAACTTGACATGGAGTGAGCTCATTTTGTGAATGTATAACCCCAATAGCAAGTACACAGAGACTGAGGGAAATTCTGCAATGTGTACATTCCATACAGGCAGACAGGATTAACACAGGCTGTAGTTGCCTGTAAACCTTCAAGTTGAATGTATTCGGTTTCTGTAGATCACACAGTAGAGCTACTATATGAAAATGCTGACATTACCTAAAATGCTCTGAAATATTGGTGCTATGTGAGGAGAAAAGATGTTTTAAAAAAAAAAGAAAAAAAAAAAGAGGATGTTTTATCACAGTCAATAAATACGACAACACAAAAAATTTGATGTTCCAGTGGTTATAATTCATCTCCTATATGGTTTTGTGAATCATCATCTCCTGTTGTTTCTGTCAAAAAAACAAAAAAACATGTACACAATCATTTACATGGGTAAAATTTAAAACTTGCACTGAAGAAAACAGTTCATGAACTGAGTTTTGTATGATTGTGTGTTTGGGTTGAGCCTAATTTACTGCTTATGATTAAACGTCAGGTTTTTTTTTTTTTTGTGTGCAAACCTTTGGTTTGGGTAATTAAAAAAAAGGTTAAACAAATCTGGTTTAGATTACATATGTACAGTGCTTTGCATATGTAAACGGTTATGGAGGGCAGTAGACAGAGATGCAGCCAAGAGACCAAGGGTAACGCTCAACATGATGCTACCACTGCCATGCTTCAATGATGGGATATGTGTTCTCAGGGTGATGAGTAGTGTGGTGTTTCTGCCAACTGTAGCACTTTCGTCAGGCAGATAACATTTTCTAATACGACTGCTGAGTTATGAACTTTTTTACTTTCACACTATCCACAGTTACCCAGATGAGGATGGGTTCCCGTCTGAGTCTGGTTCATCTTAAGGTTTCTCTCTCATATCACCTTAGGGAGTTTTTCCCTGACCACCGGATGGTTCCATAGGTATTAATCCACACACTTAAAATATGTATCCTGTGTTTATATATTTCTATAAAGCTGCTTTGAGACAATATCCATTGTAAATAATAATAATAATAATAATAATAATAAATAAATAAATAAATAAATAAATAAATAAAAATCGCTAAACAAATCAAATAGAAACTCAATTCAATTTCAATTCAGTCACGTCTCTTTGCAAATTTCAAACATGGTTTTATATGGCTAGTCATTCTTCCATAGCACACAATTTTGTGGAGTGACCAGGCTATGGTAGTCCTATGAACAGCTTCTCCCATCTGGGGTATGGAGTTACCCTTGGCCTCGTGAAACAAAAGCCTAATTGCGCAAACGATGTAATACTATGCATTCTGTGAATACTTGTTCAACAAACTGTATGTTTGTGTACCAAGTAAGTTACCTTTGTCTTCTTTTTCTTCTGCTATTGTTGGCTCTGTCTCAGTATCTTCCTTTTTATTCTCCTTGGTGGGAGGTTCCTCTACTGGTTTCACCTCCTCAGCTCCATCTGGAACATCATAAAGATTTTTAAGCATGCACCAAATTCAACATGAGTGGAAGCTACAACAGAAAAACCAAGAGTCAAGGACTCGACTGTGAGTCATTTTTCCTCTTACTGGACTCATCTTTGGGAGAGATGACTTTCTCAGAGTCGGTAGTGTTAGTTTTGCCATTGTCAGAGCTGGTGGAGTTCTTTTCTTTAGGTTTTGGTTTGGGCTTTGGCTTAGCAAACTTGGCTTTGTTGAGCAGGTAGGTGACCTCTCTGTCTAAGAGGGAGAGTTTGGCCTCAATGTCTTTAGATAGCAGCACGGGTCTCTCTGTAGGAGAACGTTTCTCCTGCTCAGCCACAGTTTCATTCTTCCAGGTCTACCAATAATAAAATAAACATGGGAAAAGAGGAGAACATCAGCTAAGTAATTAAAGAGCTCACATTTGGACAAGGAATAATCAGTATTGCTTTATTACATACCATAGTCTCATTTATGACTTTCTCCAAGGTCTTCAGCTCAACTTCAGTAAAAATCTGATCATCTTCTGAAATCAATTTAGCACCCCTAAATAGAAAACCAATTGATTAAGCAAAAGCTGGTCACATCAAACCCTGCAATTCTTTAATGCTTTAAAAGCAAACAAACTACAAAACACTGAAATCTGGACAAGGGCATCTGATAAAAGCAGTATGCTAGCAAAATATACCACTAGGATTTTACTCTGTTTAAATCGTCCTGAGACTCACTTCAGGAACATGGAAGAGTGGTTGAGCATGCTGTCAAGTGCTGCTAGTCTGTCTGGCCATTTTTTCCTCTCATCCACTCGGAAGAACATGGCTTTGCACAGCTTCTTCAGCTCGGTCAGCTTCTCCTTCAGCTCTTTGGTTCCAGCTGAATATCCCTCTTCATCCAACCATGCTGAAGCCTCACTGAGCTTGCTGGAGATTGCCTCCTTCTCCTCTTCAGAGACCACAGCCTGGTACTCATCCTGGTACAGCTTATCCTGTAGAGGGAGGAAAGATGGGTCATTAAGACAATAAAAGCTCAGTTCTAAACTAAGGGCACTTTCACACCCATTAGTCTGTGTAGAAATCAGAGCAAAAAAACGATACATTTGGTTTGATTTCATCCATCCATTTTCTGTACCACTTATCATAAACAGGGTTGCGGGGTAGCTGGAGCCTATCCCAGGGGGCTTGGGCACTCAACGGCTGCTCCCTACGAGCACCCCTGCTCTGGGGGACACCCTGGACATGGTGCCAACCATCCCAGTGCTCAATTGCACACACATTCACAGACTACAGACAATTTGGAAATGCCAAATCAGCCTACAACGCAAGTCTTTGCTTTTAAACGCAAATGGTATAAAGCCTTTGCCTGTAGAAATCATGCGGAAATCACAAAAATCACCCACTCACAACTGGACGTGGACCAAGGCCATCTCACCAAGGCACTCAATTTTTTTTATTTTTTTATTTTTTTAAAAAACACCACAGCATGATTGCTGTGTTCTCACCTGCCAAAATGAACCGCACCAGGGTTCAATTCAAAAGGATTCAAGACTGCATAAGTGAAAGCACCCTAAATTACTCAGGCCATATAATCAAAGACTATTTAAATCTGGGTACAACAATACTGGAAAAAAATTCTGAAGCTCTTCTATTAGATGCGTTATTAAAATTACAGCACTCTCATCACTCATGCCATAAGCATTAGTTGAGCTGCAAAAAAGCAAATGGAGTACAACAAGTTGTACCTGAGTCTCAAAGACGAATGCCTCCAGGCTGTTTAGTGACTTTTCCCTCTCTTGTTTTTCCAGATCTCGGTCTGTCAGATCCTGCAGTCTGAAGGGAAACGGCAAGAAACAGTGATCATATGACCAGACACTTTCATCCATGGCACTCAAAATTAACATCTATTCTGCTATAGAAAACAGACAGACACTTCAAATGCTTACTTCTTTTTGGAGTCATCAATGTCTTCTGGGCTAGGATTAAGTACATCATTAACCTCCAGCTCCACTCCAATATCTACTGAGATTTTGCTCTTTTTCAGGGGTTTGGGTTTATTCTCTGCCTCCTTCTCCTCCTCTTTTGCTCCAGCTGCTTTCTCCTCATCAGATTTTTCTGATGCCTCAGCCACCTTCTCTGCCTGTGTGATGAGGACTTAGTATTTGATTGGGAAGGCTTTGACGTTACATCAGTGCTTCACTTTACAAGCCACAGTTCTTTAAGTAATCACAAATGCTTTAAAGTGAAATGTATGTGACATTAGCAAAGAAATGCACTGTAAAGAGAGAGAGAGAGAGAGAGAGAGAGAGAGAGAGAGAGAGAGAGAGAGAGAGAGAGAGAGAGAGAGAGAGAGAGAGATCCTTACTGTTTAAAATCAAGCTTTCTTACCTGAGGCTCCTCTTTGTCAGAGCCTTCGTCAGATTTCTTCTCCTCAGCCTGAGGCTCTTCTTTGCTTTTCTCCTCAGTCTTAGATTGCTCTTGGGCAGCCTCATCAGTCTTCTGCACCACCTCTTCCTGCTCTTTTCCAGCTTCAGGAGGAACCTCCTCTTCATCCTGAAACAAAAACATGGCTTTGAATGATATTGTTGAGACAAGGGTGGACCAATGACTGAGTGGACAACATGGCATCACTTACTCCCACTGTATGGTTATATTTGGTCAAACTGAAAGTTGCCCTGTTGAGTGAGTTTGTGCAGTAAATCAGAATTGGAGCCAGAGCTCGCACGGTAGATACAACCGTAAAGGTCGGACAGCGCGCCCGCCTTTCTCCAGACCATTTGTTCATGGACACACCCCTGCCTTCACGCCAGAAGCAAACATGTTGAGAGTTGCTACCTGAACTTATGATGAAGCATTGAATACTATGCCAAAGTACTAAGCACAGAAATATTGATTAATAAGTAAAGTGCGAAATTATATTCAACACAACCTATTTAAGGAAAATAATAATTACTATAATTTTTTTTAAATCACTGCTGTCCATGATCTGTATCTAGATCAGACACCTGCAGAATGGAGAAGTGCACTTCTATGCGCCACTCTTTCTTTTGGTGGAGTTCATTTTAGCTAAGGTTATACAGTCAATAGTAAATTGTTGTGAAATTTAGCTAGTGTTATCTGCATTGGTTTGTGCAATCACTTCATTCACTCACATTGGTTTGCTAGTTATAATATTAATACAAGAGCTAGCTTAGTCATCAGAATGAGCAACATACTGGTAAATATGCAAAGAACACCCAGAACAAGACCAGTCTTTAATACAGAACAGTGAAGAGCTTCAGTTGTATGTTGAAAAAAAGTGTGCATGCATGAGGCTTGACTCGTCCAAATCTGTCAATCATTGCATCAACCACGCCATCTTAATTACGATTAAATTACTCCTAGAAAATGCATTTATTTTAAGGACATGTACGAACGACAGAACACTATTCCTGCTTGTGCTCCATTTAATTATATGGGAATGGGCAGGGTTACAAATTGTACTGCGGCCAGCCACTTTTTGGGTTCACTTTTGAACTCCTGTTACAACGTCCACCCACATACAATATAAAGGGTTTGGGGTGGACAAAGTAGCCTGGGCTGTTAGTGTTTTCCCCCAATAGATTAGATGTGGACAAGTGGATTTCACAACCAGAAAAAGGAGAAAATTACTCATTACCGATTTTCACAAAAACAAATGTCAACTTACGCTTACATTTATGGCATTTGGCCATAAATGTAGTGGATTAGTAAGTGTGTCTTAATTACAGATTAACGTTTCAGAATCAGAAACCTACAAGTATGTGGAAACACTGATGAAACGTGGCAAAATAAGAGAGCACTACAAATGTGTGATGTACGTTAGAAACTTTGTTAGAAGACAACAATAATCCTATACTTCTTCATTTCCCTTAGTCTGTATGAATGCATTAACTAGTTAACTAGCTTGCCATATTATTAGCTACCGGATTTTAGCCTAGTCAGTTAGGTTTCCAGGAACCAAAACATGGGACTGGGCAGCAAACTGGAGCCTTTACTTGCCCAATGGACTAACTAATGAATGCATAATTGTTTTCACCCCTACTGAGGTGTAGTCTAGTTGGGTGCATAGATTTCTTAATGTTGAACTGTACCTGTACTGCTTCTGTCACATTAGCAGTGGGCTCTGTGCTCCCACCTCCAAACAGGCTGGAAATAGTGTTCCCCAATTCTTTAAGGACAAAAAAAGAGAAGATTTTTTAAAATAAACTTGGATGCAACAGGGAGCTTAGTAGAAAAGGGGCCAGCCACTAGAATAGAACAGAACCTACTAGTGAGAGTTGATTCTTCCTCTTTCTCCTCTACAACAGTCTCGAACACTGACTCCACCTGCAACATGTTTAACATTACTGTTGTCAGTAGTACTCCATACAACTGTTATTACAGAAACAATTATATAAATCAGAGCGGTAATAGAATGAATGAGAGAGATAATAATTTAACTGACCCTGTCTAAAATGAGCAAACCACTCTCATCCATGTTGAAATGGGCCTTGATGCCTTTGGACTCAGCATCAGAGTGCTTCTTAAAGCTGTCACCCACCCCAGACAGCTTCACTGTGGTCAGGTTCACAGAGCCAAACATCCTGATAGAAAATAATTGTTAGTGTAGCTTACAATGATCTCCAAGCAACTTCAATTATTTTTTTAAGTCATACAAAAGTAGCTAAACTGAACTGATCATAAGCAGACAAATCACAATGTTAAAACTGCTGCCAACCTGTAGAAATAAAAAGTAACCCACTGTATCAGAGACGAGAAACATTAAAAGCTGGCTGTAGTTCAACGAGTCTAGTTTTCTAAATATGAACCAACTCTGCTACTGTAGCAGATCCTCTGTTGTGTCTGGTCCGAATGAGCTACCTCAGCTGGTGAGATAAGAGACTAGCTACAGGGCTAGAGACATTAAGTCAGAATGGGAAGATTGTTTATAAACACTCACAGATTTTTCCATTTTATTTACCCTCTCTGATCCGATTAGTGAACTGACAACAATGATTTGTTGAAATATAGGGTGTCCAAGAAGTCTCCATACATATGGGAAAGTCATACTTTTCAGCAAAATGCCTTTCAAAATTGTTCATACATAGCTTATATTACATATATTGTTTTATCAAATAGCCTTTAAGAATGCCTTTGACAAAAGAAGGACTTATTGAAAATCATTCTCATGGCTGGATCTGGAAGTTGTCGCAAGGTTGAGATAGACTTTAACAGGAAACATGGCAAGCAAATCATACACACATGATTGCTGCCGAACTTATTAACAAATTTACAAAGACTAAGCTTTGCGGACGTCCACGAACGTCCACTGAAGAAGGCACAACCAACGTGGTGCTGGCAAACATAGTCCCATATGTATGGAGACTTTTGGGACATTCTGTATAGCTATTGTTGCCATTTATTCATGTTAGATGGATTTTTATAAATGAGGAATTTTACATAAATGAATCTTCAAAAATTCTATAAAGTCTCTATAATTTTTTCCTGAAATGATCATGCATTGAGTTGTGTCTGCTTTTCTTACTCTTGCAGTAAACTCACTTCTGATCCTCTTGGCTGAGGAAGCTGAGGTCTCCGTAGTTAATGTTGAAAATGAAGTCATCGGTGTAACGGTTGAAGGTGATGACTTTGCGCTGGGGATATGGCGCCATCCTCTGAAACAAAATGCGCTTGTTGTGCTTGATTCCCTTCGCACCTTCATCTTCATCAGTCTCACGGCTAAATTCCACCTAAGAAGGAGGTGTTAAGAGAATTTTTAAGAACATAATTAAAAAGTGCCAACGAGCATCATTCAACCATCAGACTCGAGGCGTTGTTCGCTTACCTGTATCGGAAAGACGGCTGCGTCTCGGACCAGAAAAGGTTTGACTTTAAATGCTTTACTCAGAGCTGCAGCCTGGTACACTGCACCCATAGCTGCTGCCTCATCAGCATTTATGTTCTTTGCCAGCTCTTCTCTACAGGGAACAGGACGGGTTAACAATGGCTCCAGAATGACAGTACTGCACAATTTTATAATAATATTGTCCGATGGTCTATTTTCTTTGGGATCAGTTAATTGTTGCTCATGGATACACAAAGCAGACCTGTGCTAGCTTTAGTAATTGTGTGGCAACCTGGGAAAACCCTTTACATGCTGAACATTTTATATTTTCTATTATATACAGATTGAAAAATAATTCTGTTTTCCTGACCCAAAATACATTGTGTGTTTTGCATTCATCTTAACCACAATTAAATTAACAGCATTTATTAAAAAGAAAAAAAAAAAAAAAAAAAAAATTCCATTCTGCAGACATTTTGACAGCCAGTATCTGATTACAAACTGAATTGATAAGACTTGCATCCACTGTCATATGGCAGGTAACTAATCAAGAATTTGATCAAAGCCTGACATTCATGTTTGTTAATCTGGCTCAGGAAGACAGCCCAGACAAGATTAAAAAAATACATTCAATTTCAATTAAATTTTATTTGTATATGGACCTTGTCACAAAGCAGCCGTATAAATATAAATATATAAATTCTGGATATTTTAAATTAATAAAATTATCCTGAATGAGCAAGCCAGAGGTGAAAGTGGTGAGGAAAAACTCCCTGGGACGATATGAAGAAACCTTGAGAGGAACCAGACTCAAAATGGAACCCACGCTCATCTGGGTGACACCGGATAGTGCGATTATAAATAATTTCCCTTATAACTGTATACTATATTAGTCACAAAGTGAAACTGTGTAACCAGGAGCTTATGAACAGTTTCTCAGTTTGAGCATCAAAGTCATTTCTGAACTTTTTGGAGCAATTGCAGTCCTGTGGCTGCAATTAAATAAAAACTATAAATAAATAAAAATGCCCGTATTGTTTTAGTGAAATTTAACTATGGCATCAGAGTATTCTGTAATATTTGACAAAACACAATTTTTAAATCTTTTAGAAAAATCAGCCCCGACGATGGGTTTTCCCAGACTCCACCTAGGAATGAGTTCCACTTAACAGCCTGAACCATGCAGACAGAAGAAGACAAAAAGTGGCACCTGCGAGAGGAAAACTTACTTATTTGTTGCTTTGAGAAGCACATCCTGCACTCTGGGAACTCGTGTGGCTCCTCCAACCAGAATGACTTGTTCAATCTCATCCTGCAGAACCAAACGTCATGTTCACATTAAAGGGAAATGCACATATTGTACTAATAAGAAGCTATAATGATGAAAATAATGTTATGTAGAGGCCTTTACCAAAGACATCTCAGAAGCAGCAAGCGCCTGCTGCACTGGTACTGGCACTCGGTCAAAGAGATCAGCGCACAGAGCCTCGAACTCAGCACGGGTCACCTTGGCCTTGAAGTCGATATCATCCATCAGCCCCTCAATCTGGACGGGAAAGCAGAAAAAGCTTCAAAGTCTAAGCATTTGATTCTAAAGTTCATAAGCAAAGTGAAAATCATTTTATATTTAAACTTGAAATAACAAGTTTTCCCTGAAGGCTTTACACATTAAATCCTAAAGTTTAAGAGAGTAAAATTTCAGTGACTTTTCTTTATTAATAACACAATAAACAGTCAGTGTACGTGCGTGTGTGTCTCTTAATGCACAGCCCCTTCTTACCTGGGCTACATGTTCAGCATTTGCACTCAGTACTGTCTTGAGTCTTTGCGCCTCCTTCAGCAGCTTGGCCATGGCGCGCGAGTTCTCAGTTACGTCTTTCTTTGATTTCTTTTGCTCGTTGAAAATTTTGGCTAGGTGGTCCCTCAGTCTCAGCTCCATTTCAAAACCCCCAAGAGTCCTATCAAAGCTAAACACAAAAGGACAACAGTACTGTTCAACAGAGGCACACGTATATTAAAATTGTTTACATCATTTTTTTCCCAAACCCACTGAGGCATAAATATAATTTACAATATAAATAGTCTGCCGTATGAAAGTTAAATAAATAAATAAATAAATAAACAAACAAACAAACAAATAAATAAAGACAAAACCAAATCAGACTTTGCCTTTTAAAAGTAAATAAACTTTTTTTTTTTATTGTTATTTAAAGGGACTCAATAGCACAGGTGTGTATATTTTTATTAGCCGATTCTTTGACCAATTTTTCAAGCTGTAGTTTAAGATAAAATGTCATGCACTGTGGTAACTGATGCAATAAAGCCTTAAATAAGACTTAAGGGACACTGCAGTAAAGAGTAAATCTGGTGTAACCATTCATATTTGTTTATTACAGCAAAAACAAAATGGCTACACATAGCCATACATCTTTAAATGAGAGTATATTGAAGAGCTGTGCCTGCATGTAGAGCAAGAGGACACAGGGAGAGGTGACATTCAATCCAGAGAACCTGAGAGCATCAGCAGTTACAGGGAATCTGCTGCCAACTTAAATAAATAAATAAATGAATGAATGAAAGAATGAATGAATGAATAAATTAATAAATAAATAACCACTAATGGGGCAAATGTGGAATCCATCTTCCTAGATGTATTGGTGAATTCAGAGTAACAGGCCAACAACATTCATTCCCAGTTATTTTCCTAATTAAATATATAACCATATTCATAGACCACCACATTTCAATCATTACTCTGAAGCAAACGCTTCGATCCATGAAGCATTTGTAATGTTCTGACATGCAACCCTAACGTTTGGAGTTTTAATTTGGCCATTCTTGTTAAAAACGTGTCATAGTCGACATGATTTTTTGTACATTACTACAGAATTTCACATTATACATTTACATTAGTTTTCCCCCACTGTAGTGCATTGTTTTAGTACTCAGTGTAATTCTAAATTAAATGGCATCATGTCTTTCAATTTTTGTAGTCTAAAATTTAAACAAAAAAAAATTACAACTTTTTGTTTAAAGAAATCATTACGCATGTATGCAAGATGTTAATTTCAACTATAATAATGAATAATAATAAGTCAGGCGAAATTACAGAATCGTGCTAGACAAGAAGACACCATCAGCTCCAGATTAGCTTGTATGTAGCGCACAACACTGAGACGATTTATGCTGCAATCTAGAGATGTACTCAAAAACATTTCATTGTATTTAAAAAAAAAAAAAAAAAGGAAAAAAAGGATGTGCTACCAAAAAAAAACAAAAAACAAACAAAAAAAAAAAAACACAAACCCAAAAAAACCACACACACACACACACACACACACACACACACACACACACACACACACACACACACACACACACACACACACACACACACACACACACACACACACACAAAAAAAACCCATGATGTACCAGATTGAATCATACTTATTAACTGCTGCATATTATGCTGTAATACTTTGGCATAAATAAATAAATAAATAAATAAATAAATAAATAATAGTCATTTGTATGACAGCTCAGTGGGCTGAAAACGAACATAGTCTCAATTTTAATGATTCGTCTACAAAATGATGTGTTCTCATAAAATGTGTATTATGCTATATTGGCCAGCAAGTAGCAAAACCAACCAGCTTGCAATTTTTTCCCTATCCAGTAGTACTGATAAACACTACATTGTTTCATTTGATCAATATATATTTAAAATTTATCTCATGTCAAATGTCACCATCTTGCTGTTGGTTCAAAACGAATCGATTGACTGATCCCAGGCACTGAAAACTGAGTCAATCCCAAAGTTTAGTGTCGAGTCCACAAAATGCTTTTGGTAATAATCCAACCAACTGATTAACCACCAAAACAAAGATTATCAAAATAATTATTAGCCGCAGCCATTAAATAAATAAATAAATAAATAAATAAATAATTTTTAAAGCAAACCACGTCACAATTATTGGCATCCCCACATAGCATAGTATTTTGCACAATGTAACATCAGCACAATGTGAAGCACTAACCCAACTCCACGGATCTGCAGCTGAGGCTGTGTGCCTGCCTCTTTGGTCTTTACTGTCTGGTAAGTGACTATAGTGGCTGTTGTACTGCCTGAGCCCATGTCATAAAACATCACATTCTGTTTAGAGGGGGAAAAAATATTTTAAGACAATATTAAGAGTGAGAACATAAAATTTACATTTGAATTTTTCCTTCCTGCCTGCTTAATTTGAGATACCTGGGCAGTTGAGTTGATGTCTTTCCTCCTGAAGAGTCCATAGTTCAATGCCACAGCTGTATTATCATTGATGAGCTGAAGGACCTTCAAACCTGCAATCTGAGCAGCCTGCAGGACTGCCCTACGTTCTGCCTGGTTAAAAAAGGCCGGCACGGTGATGACTGCATCTTTAATAGTTTGTTCTGTGAAGACAAACGTAAAAAGTGCCACACTTAGGTTCCTCTAAATCAACATGTCACAGCAGTATTTCTCAAAGGCAGTCAGACAGACAAACCTGCGAAGTCCTCAGCCAGGCCACGAGAGTAGTTCAGTACCATGCCCAAGAGCTCTTCTGGAGTATACTGCATCTCCCTGTGGAATACAAAGAAGCAATATGTAGAGCAATATGGGCAAACTGCAGTAAATGTTAGACTACTCATTGATTTCTACAATGAGTAATACTGCTTATTATAGTCTACCGGCTTTATATAAACAATCACTGAAAGGATCAAGGTACAAGTATTTAAATACAGAAATCACTATTTGAGTCAGAGGCAACTGCACTATAATGAGGTTCATTAAAAAAAAAAGAAAAAAAAGCAACAAGAATTACGATTCCTCTGTATTTAACCATTCTGGACATCAAATGAATGCACTTAGACAATAAAATGTGATTAAACTAACTGTTTCTCACCATAGCGGCTAACAAAGTTAACCAGTTGAGATCATTTCTGTTTGAAAGCTACTAGCAAGCTAGCTATGCTCAGGCATATTGAGACAGCCGATGAAATACTCAACAACTACATCAGGAGTAGATATGATGTTATAAGAAAGTGCCATTTCCCCACTATTACCACGTGCTTTTAATCATTTTAATAGAACTGTCTGCAGGTATTTTTTCCCCCCATCTTCATTAATATGGAAAGTTTGGTTGACTGTTTGGTTGAGCTTTAATGATGCATTCTCAAAACCACCACTGCTTGGCATCCACCCAAAATGCATGAGTGCATCTCACTTATCTATTTAACTCTACAGATCAAGCGGTGATTTTATTTCGCATACCTCAGAGATGACGTATGAAATAGCTAGGTTCAAAACCCATTTTGTCGTATGTTCATATGATAGTAAAATATGAACGTAATTGAATAACCCATCAAGTGCATCAAGACATTACGTTATAACAAGGCTGCATATATTTCAAATTTGTTATTTCTCCGTTACATTTTCTCAAATAGTAGAAAGGTGCTGCTGTCTGAATGTTTGCTTAATAGCTTAATGATATAGTGATGTGGGGAAAGTTCCATTAATACATATGCAAGGAGTAGCTGTAGAGTACTTCAATAATAAAAGTAAAAGGCACAGTTTCTAGAGAAACAGGATGCTTTGGTTATTTTTATTTTATACCAACACCCACTATAGTGCTGTACAATAGGATATTTAGATCACAAACGTACTGCAACCATCTTCAGGCATCACTGATTTTATAACTACAGTGCTACTCATTGTAACATCTGCCTAGACACTTCCACTCCTAGTTGAATTTTTTTCTCCTTCCATTTGGGGGGTCTTGCCCTGGAAAAGTTTGGGAACCCCTGCTTTAATATATAAAGCTAAGCATATTTTTTTTGTTTGGTTTTCACAACCTTCTGTGTAAACTCTAGAGACTGTTGTATGTGAAAATCCCAGGAGATCAGCGGTTCCTGAAATACTCAAACCAGCCAATCTGGCACCATCAACCATGCCACGGTTGAAGTCCCAGAGATCACACCCCCCCAATTCTGATGTTTGATGTGAACATTAACTGAAGCGCTTGACATGTATTTGCATGATTTTATGCATCATGCTACTGCCAGATGATTGAATAATCATTGCATGTGTAGGTGCTCCTAATAAAGTGGACAGTGAGTGTATATTCAAACCCAGCATAAACAATACATTCACATACATTATATATTTATATATGTGGGAATGACAGATTACTCACTCAGAGTATTTGAAATACACTGTTCCCCTCTTTTCATCTCGGAGTACCAGGTGTTCAGGAAATTGTTTCTGATACTGCGCAACCTGTAGGTTATCAGCAGTCTTTCCCAAAAGGCTCTGGAGATACCTGTACACCACTTTGGGATTCTTCACAGACTGAAATGAGCACACATGAAAATTCAATTGAACTCTTTAGAGGAAGTGATGTGAACTTAATTGTAGTTAAAAGAAAACTATCAAAAAAAGGACTCACTACTCCCATAGCGCTGTCCCCAAAAAGTCTTTCATTTTCTTTTAAGCATACAGCCACTGGAGTTTTCCTTCTGGACTCCCTGAAGAAAACAAAACCAAATAAAAATATCACTGACTTTTAAGGAGAACATATTCATCACCAACAACAACAAAAAAAAAAAACTTAGGATTTCAGGTTTCGTACTTGTTCAGAGCGATTTCCATCGGCACACCAGGCTTAACAATAGCGACTTTCATCCATTCGCTTCCCAGGTCCACCGACATCACAGCAACTGAAGCTTTTCAACAGAAAGGAATGACAATTAAGACACTTCAATCGAGCAAAATGTAAAATCTGACGACCTTGGTTGAATCTTTTTGAACAAGTTAGCATTAACAGTGAATGAAACATCAATCAATCTCTCTCTCTCGCGCTCTCTCTCTCTCTCTCTCACACACACACACACACACACACATATATACACACACACACACACACACACATACATACATACATATTCCCTGTGACCAGAACACATTCATTTATTTAAATTTTTTCTAGCAAAAAACTATTGACATTAGAGTATGTTTTTTGTAATGATGTGTACACACAGACAAAACTCAAAATCTAAGCCTCAGATGATTGCAGTTTGTGCTTCACCTGTTGGAGAAGGAAGGAGTGCTAGGGCGAGGCAGAACAACACAGATAACGGCAGCTTTTCCCTCATTGTAACCTGAAAGAAAAAGGAAAACCCAACAGGTCTTAGAATACAGAACAGTTCAAGCAATCCACATTGTTATGGCCGTTCAAGCCATGCAAATCATTCAAAGCATGTTCAACGTGAAACAGACAGCCATGACTACCCAGGTTCCTGTTATTACATTACCTAGTTCAGGACTCTTTTGATGATTTCCCAGCTTGAACAGGCCAAGTAAACCCGGTAAAGAACCAATAACTTAACAGAAGTGTGACATCAATGTATGTATGTATGCATGTATGTGTGTTGTGCTGGACTCCAGCTGAACACCTGATCTATAGAAGATGCACATCATGTGGAGACAAACAGGTATAGCCAAGCAGAGTTACTATACAGAAGCTGTTCTCACATGCATATGCAAGACCTGCTTCCTCAAACCAAAGCAAAACTGTTCTGGGGTCAGAATAAAATAGCAACTTCCACTACCCTGCTTTCAAACACGTGGACTTGATTACTGTGGTGCACACAGCCATCTAACACACATATTGCTCTCTTAGGTCATGTATTAATACATATTAGAGATATATACACGCGTGCATTTCGTTTAGCAAACTGTTGATCGGTCTCTTGAACTTCTCAACGTAAACAAACAGATCTAACAGCCATCCCTAGCAGGATAGGTTAACACTGGAGTGTGGAAACTTCTGGTCCTGTTGCCTTTGTCTAATCATGACGCACACAAAGCAGATAACCGGATCTCGTGAAGGGACCACGAGAGATCCACATTCAAACCGGAGGCTTTAAAGCGACTCATGATGATTATACAAATCTATTGCTCAACTATAAAGTTAAAAAACACAAAGATTTAAGGAGAATGTATGCGCGACTTAAAGTAAGTGTAATTGAAGAGCAGTTAGCAGGCTGCTCTTAGCTAGCTAGCGGATAAAAAATAAATAAATAAATAAATAAATAAAAAAGCACAAGCAAGCCTAAGATCTTATAACGCTGACTAGGTGTGAAGACGGGAACCGGAAATATACACAGATGTTAACGTAACCATTGGCAAGTTCTTGGCGCTCGAGCTAAAAATGCAATGTGGTGAAACTTACCTTGAGTAGTAGAAGTTTTTCTATCGGAACTGAATGACTGGTGCAGGTGAAGCTGATCTGACAGCGTGGACAATAAGAAAAGCTCTCCGTGCACTGCTCGAATTTAAATACTGCTCCCTGGTAAATGTCAAATTAATGCCGATTGAGTGAAACCCATGAGGCGGCGGTGATTTATAGTCACGCTGCACAGCGTTGTCTTGAGATCAGTGCTACAACAGTCACCGGCTCGTTACAGCCACCGGGCCCCTGGACGCGGCGTGATCTCATTGGATCCACACGCCTCGCTGTTCCGCGAGTTAAGCGCTGACCCGGTAGGCTGCTCGCCCCGCCCATTTAGGACTAAATCCGCCGCGCTGATTGGTCCACGTGCCAAGCATATTTCGAATGGTCAGGTATTGCACACACATGCGTATCTGATTGGTCCACGTTAAATAAATGGGCGTACCGATAACGTCGCAGAGATGTTACCGTTTATTTATGCGACAATTTGTAGTTTATAACCGACGCTTTGACGTAGGTCATCGTGTTGTGTCGTAGCCAAGTACAGAACTATATTCTATAGACATATTAATATCTTTAACATGTTTTTAGCAGTAATTCTGTGAAAAGCCTGGTGAATAAAGGTTCAACAACCAATGCAGTACGAATACGGAAATGAACCAGTGAACCAATAAGAAACTACACTGATACACACAGCTATGACTTTAAAACCACTGATATGTGACGTGAATAACAATGATTATCTCGTTACAAAGACTCCTGTGGAGGGGTGGGATATATTAGGCAGCAAATGAACAGTCATTTCTCATAGTTAATGTGATGGAAACAGGAAAAATGGGCAAGCGTAAGGATCTGAGTGACTTTGACAAGGGCCAAATTGTGATAGCTAGATAACTGGGTCAGAGCGTCTCTAAAAAGGCAGGTCTTGAGGTCTTTTCATGGTAGTACTGGTTAGTACCTACCAAAAATGGTCCAAGGAAGGACTACTGATAAACCAGCAACAGTGTCGTGGGTGCCCAAGGCTCCTCAAGGGTGAAGGCTAGCCCGTCTGTTTTGATCCCACAGAAGAGCTACTGTAGCACAAATTGCTTAAAAATATCTGTGATTGGAGAGTGAATGGATTTCAGTGTGACATGACTGCAACACACTGATGAAAGTCAAATCCAATACAACAGGAAATTATGTTGATTCATAAAGGCAGTTATTTAATTCTTAAAAAAGCAGTCCCCTACTAATTGTTTTCACTGAAGAGTTCAATCGATGTAATGCAAAAAAACTTTGAGGTGTGGCACATTGTCCTAATGAAAAAAAATCATATTTTCCCCAGAGTGATTTGCATTTATATCTAGTTCAGAGTCTTCTCTGTAGACACTGGACACCCCTATGGTGGTTAAAAGAATAATGCCCCGTGCAGTATATTTATAACTGCAGGCCAATAGGAAATAAATGACTGATGTAAGCAATGTCAAATAAAGGAATTCTTGTTTTTATTCTATAGTGGACATGAACTAGTAATAGTTTTAAACATCCAAAATCCTGTAATATTGATTGTGACCAGAACACACTCATTCTTCAGAAAAACTATTGACATTGGAGTATGTTTTTTGTAATGATGTGTTCATTGTTCTGACAAAATTCTAAATCTAAGCCTCAGATGATTGTAGTTTGTGCTTCACCTGTTGAGGAAGGGAGGATTGCTAGGGCGAGGCAGAACACCACCAATAACAGCAGCTTTTCCATCATTGTAGCCTGAATGAAAAAGGTGAACACAACACCTATTAGAATTAAATTCAGTTGGAGCAATCCACGTTGTTATAGCCGTTTAAGCCATGCAAATCATTCAAAGGGCGATCAGCATGAAGCAGACAGTCATGATGACCCATGACCCTATTACTACACTCTCTAGTTCAGGACTCGTTTGGTGATTTCCCTACTCAAGCACACCTGGTAGTGATGAAACAGAGATACAGAGATGTTTGCTATAGTATATTGGAAGACATGTTATTCAAGATGACAAACCTATGTCACCTTTACTTTAAAGGAATCACAAATATTTAATTTTGCTATTAAACAATAGCTGTTAAGTAGTACTGTTCATTTTAGTTCATTTAGTTCATATTAGATGATCAAATTTTAAATTAATGAAGCAACGAATCATTATCCTAGTAAACATTTTTAATACATAAATGTAGAACATTAAATTAGTATATTAGACTTTTTGTTTAAATAATTGTTTAAAAATTGTTATTAATGAAAAGAAAAACAGTTGCAGTCTAAGCTTCTTTTGACTTCTTCTGAAATATAAATATTATGAAATATTGTGAAATAGTGTGATGAATCTAGATTTTTCTAGCCACTCTTGATAGTTGTAGTGTTAGCATTTGGTTCCACTTTGTTTGTTTATTTATTTATTTATTTATTTATTTATTTATTTTCGGAATAATTTAATAACGTTATGGGAACGTGTTATTCTATTATCTTTTGCAAATATAGTATATAATATTAAATATATATTAATATATTAGTATGATATTTGTTGAAAAAAATTGATACAAGACACCGGTAAACATGAACCTGACCCTGGTCACATGACCCTAACTAAAGTCACATGATTTGAGCAGGGTTTGGTGATAAAATGGCTGCGTTCTTGCAATGGAGACGATTCGTGTTTTTTGATAAAGAAACGGTGAAAGATCCGAGCGAGAATGGAGCAAACTTTGCGTTACCGGTTGGTATATCAGCTTGTGATGCAGGGCGGGGACATGTTGTTCTCGGAGATATCCTTTAATGCCATGCTGGTGTTTGTTGTTGTGCTGGATGGCTTCCTGTGGCTAGCTAACGTCCTGTAGCAGGACCAGTAAATGTTCACGTTTAATCTATGACATCTACTCTTCCTGAACGATTACACCGAATCACACTCAGTTTGTATGGTTAGCAAAAATTTACCTGGTCTTAACCCTGAAAGTGATCTGCGAACTAGTGTAAACACTGCAGCTAAATACATGTCCTTTATAAACAGTTAACTGTGTCCATTGAAAATTTTCTTAACTCATTTGGTGTACATATGGATGGTCAAATTTGGTTTTTATCGAGATCGTTGCAGTTGACTTCCTTCCAGGCCTATAAACTGCGGGTAACACACCTGTACCAGCTGAAGCAACACAGCATCCTGGTGTCAGTGGGTCAGGACGAACATGGCATTAACCCACTGGTAAATCCTTTACTTGTGTCACGGAAAGGCTGGAGATCTGGAGGAATATTTTGTTTACTCTTTGTTTAAGAGATGCATGTCCATGTTGTGTCTGTCTGTGTACACCCTGTGCATCAGGTGAAGGTGTGGAACACGGATAAGAGAGACAGCGGTAGTCCTCTGTGTACTCGTATATTTCCAGCCATTCCTGGAAACAAACCTACAGAAGTGTCCTGTCTTAGTGTACACGAGAACCTCAACTTCATGGCCATCGGTACAGTCTTTCTCTCGCCCTTTTTTTTTTTATTTCAGGAACATTACTGACCATGTCGGTGTCTGCTTTGCCGTAGTCAGGCATGGCAGAGTGATTTGGGATGTTTAAACTCTGTGTATTATTTTTATTTATTTATTTATTTATTTATTTATTTATTTATTTATAACGGGTCACTTTATTAGCAACCCGCACCTTTTGTTAATCCACTTTATAGGTTTACAATTAGACACTATAGATTGTCTTTTTTTTTTTCTATACACTGTGTATTAATTGTTCTGTAAGTCATCAGTGTTAGTTTCTGATAACAGAACTGATGTTGGGTATAGGATATAGGCTATTGGTAGGTTATTTAAATTTTTAAATGTACAGTACTGTGCAAAAGTTTTAGGTGCTTGCAAAGAAATGCTGTAGAGCAGGGGTTCCCAAACTTTTCCAGGGCAAGGCCCCCCAAATGGCATTAACATTTGACCAAGGCCCCCCTTTTGCAAGATGTCTTTAAAACACATTAAAAATACAGACTTCTGAGTATATCCCCCCTTTTTTTTTTATTAATAACATCTTACATCTTTACATTACATTAGGAATTGTGTGTGTGTGTGTGTGTGTGTGTGTGTGTGTGTGTGTGTGTGTGTGTGTGGTTGTCTGAGAGTGAGAAAGAGAAAACATACTAGTGGGAGGGATGGGCACACCAGATTGAGGCGCCCCCTGGCGGCCCCCCTTTGAAAACCACTGCTGTAGAGCAAAGATGCCTTCAAAAATAATGAAATTAAATTTTTCTCCATTTAAAAAAAAAAAATACTATAAAGAGCAGTAAACTGTAATAAATGAAACAAAGTCAATATTTGGTGTGATGGCCTTTTTTACTTTAAAAAAAAAAAAAAAAGTCTCTGGTAGAATTAGTGTAGTTTTATAAGGAAATGAGCTGTAACTTGGCTGTAACCAGCCATGGTTCTTCTGGAGACTTTGACTGTCACACTTGTTTCTTATTTCTGCAGAAAAATCCAGCAGCTTTCTTTTTTTTTTTTCTTTCATATTAGCATTTTTCTGAAAAAAATGCTAATATGCTGCTTTCTTTACTGACATACAAACATTTTTCTGTAACGTTTAATTTTGTGCTAGAAATCTAATGTTTGGGAATCTAAAATGTTTTGGTACTGACTCGATAATGTAGAAGTCATAAAATAAAAAATCTATAACAAAGTTTGTACTTAAAACTTTGTGTACTTTGCACAGTACTGTGTATTTTGTAGACATTAAATACATTAAAAATATCACTTTATTTTTTGTTTACCCCCAAATGCAACACTGCTGTATTGCTGGCAGTTTGTTTGCAAACTAATTATTGTAGAAATGCCTTTGAGAATCATGTTTTTTTTTTTTTTCCCTGTATCTATTTACCCCTACACAGCAGCAGTTGCAGTAACAGTTTACCTGCACAGTTAATCTATATAATAGGTTTGTCTGATGCAGTGGCCAGTAAATGTCACTACAACGTAATAGTAAAAGCGGCCATTGTAAGTGTATATCTTACACATTACAAAGCAAATAAAAATGAAGTTAAATGTAAAGATATAATATGAAAACCTTGATTGTTTAAATGTGATTTTGGTTTTCAGGCTTTACAGACGGCAGTGTAGTTTTGACTAAAGGTGACATCACCAGAGACCGACACAGTAAGACCCTCACCCTGCATGAAGGAAGCTGTCCTGTCACAGGTCTGGCTTTCCGTCAAGCAGGAAAAGTCACCCACTTGTTTGTGGCTACTCTTGAGAAAGTACAGGTATGTTTTAGTTGTTCGATTGAGTACATTTCTTGTCCTTATTCCCTTCATTTATCTTGGTTTGGTTTGTGCACTGTTAATTGAAATGTTGAGAGAATTATTTTGCTCAATATTGTCTGCCTTGGTTTGTTGTGTTGTCAGTGTTACACGTTGTCTATGAAGGAGTATCCTCGCGTGGAGCTGGACATCCACGGCTGTGCTTTGCGCTGCTCTGCCCTCACGGACCCCTCTCAGGACTCGCAGTTCATTGTAGCAGGAGATGACTGTGTGTATCTGTATCAGCCTGATGAAAGAGGACCCTGCTTTGCCTTTGATGGACATAAAATCCTGGCTCACTGGCACCGGGGTTACTTACTGTTGATTTCCCGAGACATCAAGTCACCTAACAAGTAGGAGTCACTATATCTATCTATCTATCTATCTATCTTTCTATCTATCCATACACACACACAGTATCTCACAAAAGTGAGTACACCCCTCACATTTTTATAAGTATTTGATGATATCTTTTCATGTGACAACACTGAAGAAATGACACTTTGCTACAATGTAAAGTAGTGAGTGTACAGATTGTATGACAGTGTAAATTTGCTGTCCCCCCAAAATAACTCAACACACACCCATTAATGTCTAAACCACTGGCAACAAAAGTGAGTACAACCCTAAGTGAAAATGTCCAAATTGGGCCCAAAGTGTCAATATTTTGTGTGGCCACCATTATTTTCCAGCACTGCCTCAACCTTCTTGGGCATGGAGTTCACCAGAGCTTCACAGGTTGCCACTGGTGTCCTCTTCCACACCTCTATGATGACATGACAGAGCTGGTGGATGTTAGAGACCTTGTGCTCCTCCACCTTCCATTTGAGGATGCCCCACAGATGCTCAATAGGGTTTAGTCGATCACCTTCACCCTCAGATACTTTAGCAAGGCAGTGGTCATCTTGGAGGTGTGTTTGGGGTCGTCATCATCAACAGGCTTGTACTCACTTTTGGTCCCAGCGGTTTAGACATTAATGGCTGTGTGTAGAGTTATTTTGAGGGGACAGCAAATTTACACTGTTACACAAGCTGTACACTCACTACTTTACATTGTAGCAAAGTGTCATTTCTTCAGTGTTGTCATATGAAAAGATATAATCAAATGTTTACAAAAATGTGAGCGGTGTACTCACTTGAGATACTGTCTGTGTGTCTGTGTGTCTATCCATCCCACCCTCCCTAGAGGTTGACTGATAGTGGATTTTACCGATAACTGGACTTGACCTGCCGATAACCGATTAATCAACTGATAGCTTTTAAAATTGATACTGAATGAAAACATAACATTCAAAATAAAATATTGCTGAACTTTATTACAAAAATGAACAGTACTGACTGTGCCATGAAAATGTACTGTACTTAATAATATATTTAATATATTTACAAATATTAGCTATTAATAAACATGGATATACATACAAGAAATTAACACTCCAAATATCAAAATAGTAGAGACCTCCAAAATGAATAAAAAACACTTCAAATAACGCAACAAAATTTGTGAGTGATCGTTTTTATTTCACATCCTGAAGCTGTTCTCGTACTGTATAACGACGGCGGACCCTTCCCAGCTGCTCCCGCAACCGGGAAAAACTATCGATGGGAATTTTTGCAGATAACTAATAGTTCCAGTAATCGGTTATCATTGCTGATTAATCGACAAAACCAATCACTCGGTCGTCCTCTAATACCATCTCCTTTTTTTTTTTTTTTCTTTTCTTTTCTTTTCTTTTTTTTTTTTTTCCTCCATCATTTTACCATCCATTTCAATTTTGGAAACTTCTTGTTTGTAGTAATCCCATATATTGACTCATGCAGTGAACAGATTGAAAAGCACTGAAATGTTCTTCCCCTGGTTGGAGCATAGTTACTACATAATAGCAGATTTCTATACCTTAAATTTTTTTAACGCTCTGGTGCAGGCCTGACTTTGGGTCTAGACAGTTGACTCCAACAGAAAAGCAGGTCTTGACGATTTATGACCTGGACAACAAGTTCATTGCCTACAGCGCAGCTTTTGATGACATCATAGATGTCCTGGCAGAGTGGGGCTCGTTTTATGTCCTGACAAGAGATGGAAAGATGTTTATGCTGCAAGAGAAGGACACCCAGACTAAGCTTGAGGTGTGCTTATTGTTTACTTGCTCTGCTTTATCCTGTTAATTTATTGTGTCTTGTTTCAAATCCTATGTATGAATACGTAAATACAATGAATAGTATTTACTTCAGTAAATTCCAATTGCATGACGATCAGTAACTTTTGCTGTGGTAAGATGCAAGTTCATAAACTGCTCAATTAAACCAGTGATACTAATTAAATATTGCATTCTCTTCCTTGTAGATGCTGTTTAAGAAGAACCTGTTTGTGATGGCGATTAACCTTGCAAAAAGCCAGCATCTGGATAATGACGGTCTTTCTGAGATATTTAGACAGTATGGAGACCATCTGTACATCAAAGGGGACCATGATGGCGCTATCCAACAGTATATTCGGTAAGAGTTCTCCTTATTCAGAACTGTTGAAATTTCTAAATTGACTGTGGTTACTTGCGGTTAATTAGACTTCAGGTATGAGTAAACACAACCACAATTGCTTCTCTTTTTTTCTAGAACCATTGGGAAACTGGAACCCTCATATGTCATCCGTAAGTTCCTGGATGCACAGAGAATACACAACCTTACTGCATACCTGCAGGCCCTCCACAGGCAATCCCTGGCCAACGCAGATCACACCACGCTGCTCCTCAACTGCTACACCAAACTGAAGGACAGCTCCAAGCTGGAAGAGTTCATTAAGGTTTGTCAAAACACAGTTCATGTTTGTCTGGAGGAAACTGTAGCATGGAAACCCAAAAATGTACCAGTTAGTTATTTTTTGGAGCCTAGAATTTTTGGAGTATCTCAATTATACTCGAGTCTGATTGGCTGGAAGGTGTATGTTCAATACTGTTGAATACACAGGTAGATCCAGTCTGTTTAATCACCATTTAAAATTAATGTACTGTTCAAATTTGACGAATTAATATTCGTCGTATGTATGTATGTATGATCTTTTCAAAATGTTTGAGCAAGGTAAGACTGATCACTATTTTCATTTCTCTGTGCCGTCCAGAGCAGTGAGAGCGAGGTGCATTTTGATGTGGAGATAGCCATCAAGGTGCTGCGCCAGGCTGGGTACCATAGCCACGCCGTGTTCCTGGCAGAGAAACACTCCCACCATGAGTGGTACCTGAAGATTCAGCTGGAGGATTTAAAGGTAAGAGAGCTCCCAGAACGCTACCCATCTTCAACACTGTGGAGGTGACTTGAATAATCGACCAGAGCGCTTTTCTTTGACCTTAGATGTATACGATATGGCCAAAAGTATGTGGACACCTGACCATCACACCCATGTGTTGGTGTTCCCATAACTGTTGGCAGCTGTTGCGGGTTTACTGAACCTGGAATTGGATATTCAAAAAGCACATATGGGTGTGATTGTCAAGTCTACCCAGTAGTTAGGAAGAAATCAGTCAAATACAGCTGATTTCATGAATATTATATAATGAAATCATTAAATATTACACAATAGTTTTTTAAATGTTTGAAATTGTTAGCAATTTTGAAACATTATCGTCAAACATATCTTTAATCATTAAAGACTAGTCCCATGTAATTCATGTAAGCTTGTTTCATGTTCTTGCTGTGTACAGAACTACCAGGAGGCTCTGCGCTATATTGGGCGGCTGCCGTTTGAGCAAGCCGAGACTAATATGAAGCACTATGGGAAAACTCTGATGCACCATGTTCCCGAGAGCACCACTGTGCTGCTCAAGAGGCTTTGTACCAATTACCAACCCATCCAGGACTCCACTGACCGGGACAGTGTGGACAGATTAGCCGAGAACAAGGTGATTCCAGGGTCTTTGTCCTCTTTCATCTTGAGACTTTAGTAGCTCAATGGGTCAGTGCTCTGTACCGAGAACATTACTCAGTCATATTCAAGTTATGGCAGTAAGGGATGTTGATGAGGTACTTGCAGATATCGCATTAAGAAATAAGATTCTAAGAGATATTTAGGAATTGCAGAAAAATTAATCGGCGATCATAGGGTGATCAGTCTTTTTGTTGTAAATGATTGCAGCCCAGATTAATGTTAAGAGTATAATATAATATAACTACTCAAATGTTAAGGACATCAGGCAGAGATCAATGATTTTAAATCCATATCCATATTTTAAAGTCATCTACATCGTATGTGCGTCACATATGTATAACATAAGAATAGGAACTTTTCTTTAAGAAAACCCATTAGTATGATGGACATTTTCAACCCATTTTAATTAAATTCGTTAATACTGGTTGATGTGATCTCCATAATTTGAGTCATTAGAAAAATAAAACCCTAATAAAATTGCATACCCAAATGTTGTTATGGACCGGACCTTTAGCAACCCACAATTTAAGCAGTATTTGATTATTGCGTGGCCCGTGTGCCAAAGAAATAAATTGGTCTTACTCATACTCTCACCATATTCCTGTTTCCCAGGCCAGTTCAGAAGAATTTATCCCTATCTTTGCTAATAATCCACGAGAGCTACGAGCATTCCTTGAGCACATGATTACGGTGGAACCAGATTCACCACAAGGTGTGTATGATACACTGCTTGAGCTGCGACTGCAGGACTGGGCCCATGAACAGGATCCCGAGGTAAACACAATACATCACTGATCTACAGATTTGATATTTACCTGATTACAGAACTCTGAAGACACCCTGTTACTGTATAATGACGTAAATCATTTTAAATAGTACAGAATTTAAGATAAATTAGGAAATGAAGTATACAAACATGTAAAAAGCCAGGTTTTTAAGACGTTTCTCGTAACACCCCTCCTTTATTCTCATCCAGAAAAAGACAACCCTGCAGAGGGCAGCATTGTTGCTGCTGAGGAGTGAAAACACAGTGTTTGATAAAGCGCTGGTGCTCTGCCAAATGCACAACTTCAAAGAGGGGGTGCTCTATCTGTATGAGAAGGGCAAACTGTAAGTAACACTTTTGTAGTACTGATTCTTCTGTTAGGAGAAAATATGACCGGAATGGTTAATTTCTTATCAGTCCTTATAAATGAAGCATTTTTGTTATTTTGTGATTGTGCTTCATCATATAACTTTGTAACTTGGTCACTCTTCACATTGACAAACTGAATAGACGTTTAGTAGTATCGGTGTTTAGAATTCAAATGTCTTTCTGTAGGTACCAGCAAATCATGCATTACCACATGCAGAATGAGGAGTACTCTAAAGTGGTGGAGGCGTGTAAGCGCTACGGTGATCAGGAAGTTTGTTTGTGGGAACAGGCCTTGGGCTACTTTGCACGCAAAGAAGAAGACTGCAAGGCTTACATTAGCGAGGTGCTACAACACATAGATCAGAATAACCTTATGCCACCACTGCTAGGTAAGTTTCCCATAAGCAGGTGCATTGTACTTTTGTCATCTGGTTTTCACAACCAGAGGTGTTGCATCCAGTTTGCAGCCTGAGGTGTTTTTTTTTTTTTTTTTTTAAGATGTTTTGCTGAATTGGCTTGTAAGTTATGGCATGCTAGAACATCCTGTAGTAGTTTCAGCCCAGGCTCATTGTACAGTTGTACAGTGAAGGGGGAAAAAAGTATTTGATCCCCTGCTGATTTTGTACGTTTGCCCACTGACAAAGAAATGATCAGTCTATAATTTTAATGGTAGATTTATTTGAACAGTGAGAGACAGAATAACAACAAGAAAATCCAGAAAAACGCATGTCAAAAATGTTATAAATTGATTTGCATTTTAATGAGGGGAAATAAGTATTTGACCCCCTCTCAATCATAAAGATTTCTGGCTCCCAGGTGTCTTTTATACAGGTAATGAGCTGAGATTAGGAGCACACTCTTAAAGGGAGTGCTCCTAATATCAGCTTGTTACCTGTATAAAAGACACCTGTCCACAGAAGCAATCAATCATTCAGATTCCAAACTCTCCACCATGGCCAAGACCAAAGAGCTCTCCAAGGATGTCAGGGACAAGATTGTAGACCTACACAAGTCTGGAATGGGCTACAAGACCATTGCCAAGCAGCTTGGTGAGAAGGTGACAACAGTTGGTGTGATTATTTGCAAATGGAAGAAACACAAAAGAACTGTCAATCTCCCTCGGCCTGGGGCTCCATGCAAGATCTCACCTCGTGGAGTTGCAATGATCATGAGAACAGTGAGGAATCAGCCCAGAACTACACGGGAGGATCTTGTCAATGATCTCAAGGAAGTTGGGACCATAGAAAACAACCACCAAGAAAACAATTGGTAACACACTATGCCGTGAAGGACTGAAATCCTGCAGCGCCCGCAAGGTCCGCTGCTCAAGAAAACACATATACATGCCCATCTGAAGTTTGCCAATGAAAATCTGAATGATTCAGAAGACAACTGGGTGAAAGTGTTGTGGTCAGATGAGACCAAAATGGAGCTCTTTGGCATCAACTCAACTTGCTGTGTTTGGAGGAGGAGGAATGCTGCCTATGACCCCAAGAACACCATCCCCACCATCAAACATGGAGGTGGAAACATTATGCTTTGGGGGTGTTTTTCTGCTAAGGGGACAGGACAACTTCACCGCATCAAAGGGACGATGGACGGGGCCATGTACCGTCAAATCTTGGGTGAGAACCTCCTTCCCTCAGCCAGGGCATTGAAAATGGGTCGTGGATGGGTATTCCAGCATGACAATGATCCAAAACACACGGCCAAGGCAACAAAGGAGTGGCTCAAGAAGAAGCACATTAAGGTCCTGGAGTGGCCAAGCCAGTCTCCAGACCTTAATCCCATAGAAAATCTGTGGAGGGAGCTGAAGGTTCGAGTTGCCAAACGTCAGCCTCGAAACCTTAATGACTTGGAGAAGATCTGCAAAGAGGAGTGGGACAAAATCCCTCCTGAGATGTGTGCAAACCTGGTGGCCAACTACAAGAAATGTCTGACCTCTGTGATTGCCAACAAGGGTTTTGCCACCAAGTACTAAGTCATGTTTTGCAGAGGGGTCAAATACTTTTTTCCCTCATTAAAATGCAAATCAATTTATAACATTTTTGACATGCGTTTTTCTGGATTTTCTTGTTGTTATTCTGTCTCTCACTGTTCAAATAAATCTACCATTAAAATTATTAGACTGGTCATTTCTTTGTCAGTGGGCAAATGTACAAAATTAGCAGGGGATCAAATACTTTTTTTCCCCTCACTGTAAATGTGGCACTTAATTCGTTGCATTAAATTTGGTAATGATGATGATGATGATGATTCAATGAAATCAGGGTCTTTAGGATGCATGCATGCTGTTTAAAGGCTCACAAATCAGATTTTACTGTGTACCTGCTTCATATACAGTCATGGGGAGGGAGATGTATGCCTTCCTTCAAATCTGTTTTTGTTTATCAGGGCTTGTGTAATCGATACACCCTTCCTACTTCCACCTTCATTAAGAGAGTAATTAGAAGCCAGTTGTTAGTAATGAAATGCACAAGGTTAGTTAATCAAGACGTCTGACTAACTAGAAAAGCAGAACTTTTTCCCGGTTTGGTGTACTAGAGCACTGGTGTGGACATCAGCCATGAGCTCAGAGAAGCAATTGTTGTTGCTCATCAATCTGTGAAGGGTTATAAGGCCATCTCCAAGCAATTGAAATTCAACGTCTGCAATGAAAGATTGTTTACAAATGGACAGCCTTCAAGACTTCCCATGAGTTTTCCTAGGAGTGGGTGTCTCAGCAAATTCAGTCCAAGGTCAGACCTTTTAATTCTCAGAGATATAAAGAAAAACCCAAGAGCTACATCATGTGACCTACAGACTTCTGTAAGCACATTAAATGCCTATGTTTGTGACCGCACAATCAGAAAAAGACAAATATAAAAACAAATATGGCTTTCAATGAAGGGTGGCTAGGAACAGCCCCTTCTTTCCAAAAAGAATATGGCAGAACGACTTTGGGTTTGCCCAAGTAGTGATCGTATCTTTGTTTAAGACCGAGGTGGAAAAGTTTGGTCATCGTGCACAGCGAAAACACAATCTCAGCATATCACCACAAACACCTGGTGAAGGGGTGAATATTTGGGTTTGTTTTGCAGCCACAGTTCCTGGGACAGCATTGAACTTCACTTTATACCAGATTTCGTGAGACAAACATGAGGCCATCTGTCCAGCAACTTAAGCTAGGCTGAAACTGGGTCATGCAGCAGGACAGTGATACCAAGCACACCAGCAAATCAACATCTGAATGGCTAAAGAAGATGAAATTCAAGTACAAAGTTCAGACCTCAAACCCTTTTCTTCATTTCAAAGATGTTTGAGGGCACTCATTTTTGCAAAGCTCTTAAGATCCTGCCACAGAATCTCAATGTTATAAAGAAGAGTGGGGAAAAAAGTTCTCCAAAATGACATGAGGCTGATAAACTCCTAGATGTTTATTTCAAGTAAATGATGCTATGTTGCTAAATTTTAGTGTGTACTTATTTTTCGTACCTGGTTTCTGTTAGAATCAAAGGGTGGTGCACCCCCCCACGCCCCCTTTTTTTATCTGTGCAAATTCTACCAAATGTATGATTCCGAACACATGATTTCAAAAATATAAATAAATAAATAAATAAATAAATAAATAAATAAATTCCCTTCCTTTGTTGCAGTGGTACAGACACTCGCCCATAACTCCACCGCAACACTGTCAGTGATTAAAGATTATCTGATTAACAAACTGCAAAGGGAGAGCAAGCAGATTGAAGAAGATGAGAGGAAAATTCAGCAGTACCGTGAGGAGACTGCACACCTGCGCTCTGAGATCCAGGAACTCAGCACCAGGTAACACTACTAAGGAGGCTTAATAATAAAAAGACCTCTAATAATAATAATAATAATAATAATAATAAAAAGACCTCTAATAATGACGTGTTCTGTTGTTTAGCTACATTTGTTGGGTATAAAAGTATACTTTTATAATAGAGATACAAATAATTTCTTCATGTAGGACTGACTAAACATTGTGTCTTCCTTCCATGACTGTTCTAGAATGTTAAGTATTAAATATTTTCATCCTGTCCCTTTTTCTTTTTTCCTCACAGTGCAAAGATTTTCCAGAAGACAAAGTGCAGCATGTGTAACAGCCCTCTAGAGTTGCCATCGGTGCATTTCCTTTGTGGTCACTCTTTCCATCAGCACTGCTTCGAGAGCTACGCAGAGAGTGAGGCTGAGTGCCCAACATGCACTCCTGAAAACAGGAAGGTGATGGACATGTTACGGGCACAAGAGCAGAAACGAGACCTACATGATCACTTTAATAGACAGGTACAGTGAATAAACATGTATGCAGCAAATAATCAATACATCATGCAACATTTTCCTAATCCTGTGTGGAAGTGGCTTTCAGAAATAAACAGGTTTTCCTACTTTTTATTTACAGTTGAGGAGTTCTAATGACGGTTTCTCAGTGGTGGCGGATTACTTTGGCCGTGGGGTTTTCAATAAACTGACTCTGATAACGGATCCTCCTGGAGGCAAGCCTGGGTCTGGGGGTTTAGAAGCTGATCTACAGAGAGACCTACTCATTCATACCAAAAGAAATGCCTGAAAATCACATTAAATATCAAAATGGAATACTATGGTCATTTTTATTTTTTTTTTTTTTGTCAGTTATTAGTTACCACATTCTGTGCTGCAATTCTTATTCTAGGTTAATGGTCCTGTTTTGCAGATGGAAATTCAGGCCCAAACTAATGCAGACCAACTCCTAATAGTGAATTTAATATAGCTTATGAAAAAAATATCAATTGAAAATACAGCTGCTTGTTCCCCCACACTGGGGTAAGCAAACGTTTTATGTCTGTAAATGCACTGTGAGTAACACTTATGAATGTGTTGCTTTTCTTGTATGCTTTTCATTTGCAGTGTATGATGATTAATACACATTTGGTATGTAGTCTGTGAATTTGTTGATGCTCATAATTCAGCTGTTTTATGATGCTCATAAAACAGTGGCTGCCATTCAGCAGCCACTGTTTGCACTCAACTTAATCATTAGATGTTCAAATTTCTGGCATTAAATAAAAGGTAGTGAATCACACATTGTTGAAATCTGCAGTTATTTGTCATGCTCGCAAAACTGGAGTAATATCTGGTATTTATTTCTGTAATACATAATGCATCAGTTTAAATAAAAGCTTGTAGTCATACTATGGTTACATACAACTTTACTGCTATACTGAACAGTACATAATGTCATTTATGAATGAGTCAACTCTTTGAAACAACTCTTTTTGCAACATATACATTACAGCATGGTGCATTTTTCTTCTTCGCATATTCCAGCTTGTTACGAAGTTGGGGTCAGAGATGATCCAGTGCCCCTGGAGTAGAGAGGGTTAAGGGCCTTGCTCAAGGGCCCAATAGTGGCAGCTTGTGGGTGATGAGATTTGAACCCCCAACCTTCTGATCAGTAACCAGAATCTTAAGTGTTGAGCCACCACTGTCCACAGGTGAACGGTGGGAGCTACAATAGATGTGTTCATGCTTTCTGAAGACAATTTTGGCAATATTGTCTGTTTATCTGTGAAAATCAAGCACTGTTGATTCTCTAATGCAGTTGATCACATACAGTGCAATAAAAGTGCATCCAGTGAATCTTATACATTTCACTTATTTGGGACAAAATAACGATTTAGAGACAGTTCTAGTGAGATGTATTCCTATGTAGTGGATTGGAGGGAGAGGGGAAAAAAAGGATTCTTTCAAATCCTAATTGAAGGTTAAATTTATAATATATTATAAGGTAATATAATGCAATGTTTGACGCTGTTTTTACATTTATTTAAATCGTTTTTATAACAAAGGTGATGCAAGGTATGATATATGGTTAATCAGAATGTAGAGTACTATTTTAATGATGAATTTATGTAACAGATGCATGAGTTTACTGCAAAAGAAAAGTAGATCAGGATTTATTATATATGGTGTAATTAGCCCCTATTATTAACCGGATATTTAGTTATTTTCAGTGGAACTGTCATAAATGTATTTTATGGCAATGTTATTAACATTGTTTAACGGTAGATTATGCCTTAAATGATTAGGCATAAATATTCCACAGTCTAAATATAATAAGATGAAATCCCACAGTGCTCATCACTCACTATTGTTCACCCCGTTAGCTGAAGAATTTAATTTACTTTGTGTGTGGGGAGATTGGCAGTCTGTCTGCCTACAGGGCATATGATCAGGCAGTTTAAGACCATCCTCATGTCACTTCAGTTATCAAGAACTTTTCGAGTACATCACATGGTAAGCTGTGTGAACGTTTCTACACAGTCCCACACAAACCACAGACACTCTCACCGATACCTTAGATCCTGGAACATTACTAAATAAACATTAAAAAAAACCAATTTTTCTTTAATCTAATAAAAATCACACACAAAAAAATATATATATAAATAGCTCTCCCTTCAGATACACACCACAGACCACTGAATTGTCTCTTTCCAATCTTTTGTTACTCATAATAAGGTGTGGAAGTTCCTCAGCTGGATGGTCTGGGCTTGCAAACTCCTAGGTTTGTTTAATTCTCTGGTCTTTTCTGTGCTCCTCTCTGAAATGTCAAATTTCTCTGATCCCAAAGTGTGCTGCCCACACAACCTCTGAAACAATAGATGTATGCAAAGGTTTAGTGTCTATCACAGGTTTATTCCGCAGTGACAAATCTGTTATAATCATGGTGTAGGAATGGCTCGCTATAGTTTATATTGGGTTGTGGTGTAATACCTTTTTGTCTACTGGATCTTACTCATGTCACAGCACCTTTACTACACACTGAAACAATTCAAGATTGGTAGAGTGATCTTTCTCTCTGTCTCATTTCCTCTCGTTCTTTTGTTGTCTCTCTTTATCTGTATCTCTCTTACGCTTGTCTCTCTTTCTTGCTCTCTTACACGTTCACACATACTTTAAAAAAGTTTCTAATGCCCCAAAAACCCCCCCCCCCCCGCCCCCCAACACACACACACTCCTAACCTTAAAAAGAGAACAAGCTGTTCTGTTGGAATGCTGTGGCATCACTACCATGTCTGTCATTTTTATTCAGAACATGTATATAAATATAAAATACCTACAAAATACATGTATAGCTCCAAATATTTGTTTAAGTTGTGAAATTGACACTTAAAGACATTTTCCCTTCAGACACATGATGCACTGTTGTTTCTTCCTTTATTATTAGATTTGTGTAGGTGAAACCACATGGTGCTGACAGTTCACTGTGGCGATGACTACGCTTATAAGCGTCAGTACATAGTGTTGCTCTAGTAGTGCAGGTTTAAAAAGACTTTCATTCCTATCGGAGTGCTCAAGTGTTTATTAGGATTATATTTACAATGCCAGGAGGTGACTTTTTCATTGTGATGCTTCTTCTTTGGACATTTGATGGTAAGATTTCATTTTGTTTCGTTCTGCATTTAAAGTTTTGTTTATTTATGTATTTTTCAGAAAATTTCCTTATTTACAGGGAAAAGGATTAGCATATGCTGCTAGCATTTATAATAGTATATTATAATTTTTAATCTTGAAAACATGGGTATATCTGACATTATTTTGCAGGCAGGGGGGTTGATGGTGAGAGAGTAACAGGAGTGTTACACGGGCGAGTGGAGCTTCGAGGACGCTATGGATACAGTCCAGATCTGGACGCAGTGGAATGGGTTAAATATCCAGATAAAAATTCAACAAGGAAATTGTTATATCTGTTTAATAAGTCAAACAATACTACATGGCTAGCGGTCCCCCAAAATATAAATTTTAATTTACAGAATATGAGTCTTATTTTGTTTAATTTGACAACAGAAGATGAAGGCATTTATGAGGAGAAAACCACATTTAAAAATAAGACCTGTAAACATTTTAATGTCACATTATCTTTGCTGTGTGAGTACCACATTTCACCTGTACTTCTTTTACTGTATATGATTAAGATTCTTGGCAGCTGGCTTGTCTATTATAAAGATACTTTTGTATTTTGATTATGTCTTCGGGTCCAACTTCTCCAGTTGCATCAAACATCACTGTGTCTCCTTCTCCTGGCTCTCTGACCCTGAAGTGTGAGATCAATGGGGAGTTTAAGCTGCTGCGATGGTTCAGAAATGGCCTTCCACTGCTAGATGACCAGAGATTCTCCCTCACTGACAACAACAAGACCATGCAGGTGTCCAACCTGACCAGTTCAGACTGTGGCATATATACTTGTCAAGTTTCAAATGAAAACGGAAAATCAGAGGCGCAAATCAACATCAGCGGTGAGATATTTGTACATTTGTTATAAACTGCTAAAGATGAATTCAGTCCTGGTGTAATAAACTATTAAAATCAAAACATATTCTAAGTCACTAGGTTTTAGGCAATATCTTTTAGGGACCATTTCATCTGATCATTTTATGTTATTATTATTATTATTATTATTATTATTATTATTATTATTATTATTATTATTATTTGTTGTTGTTGTTGTTGTTGTTGTAGTTGTAATAGCTTAATATAGGTTTTGTCTGCTCATTTTGTTTCTGGAAAACCAAGTATTCTCATACCATTAGCTCATACCTGATAAAATAGTTTGAATAGAAAACTCGTGCTGTATAAACATAATGACCATATTTTGACTTTGTTTCTTTGCTTCTTTTTTACATTCTTTTTTTACTCTAGGTACAATGATTAGCTTTTGTCCGATCTGCACTGGTGGTAAATTTCCTGCTCTTATTGAACTCGTACACAGTGTTGTGATAATTACCATGTTTTTTTGACTTTGTTCATTTATTTATTTTTATAATTTTGTTTCTAGGTACAGTTCCTGACTTTTGTGAAGATTCTCACTCATCAGTCTCCTTGTTTTGTGTTTAATCTATATTTGCAAATATTATGGTAAATAAGATAGTCATTATAGGAAGATAGAATATGAACATTGAATAAAGTGAATAATAATAATAATAATAATAATAATAATAATAATAATAATAAATTAATTTTAAAAAGTGATCTCATTTTCTTTAGCTGAAACCTAGATGTACATTCTCTTGCTCGCTAAAATTAGATCTGTGAATATGCTCGGTGTCTACATTCCATCAGTAACCTCTGACTGATGCATGTATTGTGCATGTTCTTCAGGAAGAAGTTGCTACTCCAACTGTGGACCCTTTGTAAATTGTCTATCAAGACTTCATAAAGCCAAAAAATTCCTATCAGTCTGATCAGTCTGAAGACTTCCGCTACTCACCTCCGCAGATGTTCCAGAAAACATGCAGCCCTCAGAAACCACATGAGTGCCAAAGCTACAGGTGTAAAACATGACCAAATAGTAGACTGATGCATGTGTTGCTTTGTACTGTGTATAGAGTTGAGCTCAGTTCTATCTAACCCCGGCATGTTCCTGTATGCGTTTTATTTGCAGTGTATAGTGATTAATACATGTTTGATATGTAGTCTGTGAATTTGCTGATGCTCATAATTACAAACTGCCATTCAGCAGCCCCTGTTTGCACTCAACTTAATGAATACATGTTCAAATTTCTGGCATTAAATGAAAAGAAGTCTCCAAGAACTCCACAATTTAATCACAGGATCTGCTAGTAAGTCTTGCAACTGTTGGTGTCAAAGTGCATGCGTCTACAATCAGAAATAGATTGCACAAATGTGACCTGGGAGGCGTGCTAGGAAAAATGGATGGTACATGCAAGAAAACCCTCAAACATCTTGCAACTGAAACAATATTGCATGGAAGAGTGATCAAAAACTCCAGCAAGCGATGTCAGAGACTGGTGGACAATTATGCAAAATGCCTACAAGAGGTTATTTCTGCTTAAGGGTGCAATACTAGCTTCTGAGGCCAAGGGTGCACTTACTTTTTCCACAGAAGTATATCACATCTATTGATATTTTTCTAAATCTAATTTTCCTTGTGGATTTGTTCAAGTGTAAAAATGTTTTACGCACACACACACACACACACACACACACACACACACACACACACACACACACACACACACAATCTAAAACAATTAGAATATCGTGGAAAAGTTTTTTTTCTATAATTTACTTCAAAAAGTGGAACTTTTATATATTCTAGATTAATTACACATAAAGTGACATTTTAAAGCCTTTTTTTGTTTTAATTTTGATGATTACGGTTTACAGGTCATGGAAATGAAAAATTCAATAACTATATATATTTATATATGCATCTGTCTAAATAAAAGCCTGTACTTTTGTACCAAGTAGTATAGTTTGAATAGTATTCTTTGAAGAGATTCCTTTGGGTGAACGGTGGGAATCGGCTCACGTATCTGAAGAGCCGTAGTAGATGCTTTCATGTTTTTGTTTTTTTTTGTTTTTTTTTTAAAGCAAATTTGGGTATTATTTTCTGTTTAACGGTTAAAATGGAGTATTTAGAGACAGTTCCAGTGAGATATATCCTATGTAGTGGATTGGAGAGGTGCTAAAAAGGAGTCTCTTAATCAAATCCCATTTGAAATGTAAGCACAGGCACAATATATAATAAATATATAATAAACCCAACGATGGGTTGGGTTTCTTGGATTTCTTTGAATAGATTCTGTAAGAAAGACAATACAAAGTGTAATATACTGTTAATCAGAATGTAGAGTACGATTGTATTGATGAATTTAAGTGACAGATGCATGACTTCGGTCAACATTGATGGAAAACCGGCATCTGGGAGTCGAAAAAATCGGTGAGCCGAGCCGATTCGCCCAAACTACTCCTCAAGCCAAGTCGCGCAGGAAACATCGCGAGATTGGTGTCGCTTGGTAACTGTACATAACACAGCTTACATGGAGAGGTCTGAGCGACAAAAGGTAACTTTACTGCACATTTATATAAGGTTTTATACATTGACTTGATCAACCAAGCTGCTCTACCGCATACGGAGTTCAAATGAATGATTGTTGAATATATTTGAAAGCGTTTTAGCCAACTAACTGAGCTGGGGGGTTTTCTGCACACAACTACGGTAGCTATCAATATTGGCTAACTGTTAGGAGCGGGTTTGGTAGCTGGCTAGGTTAGTAAATTTAACACAGACTTGATCTATGGTGAATTCTACATGAGTTGTAGCAGATATTTACTGAAACGGATATAATGTATTCGTTTGTTAATGTTAGTTCTAGTTAGCTGGCTAGTTTGGCACTAAACTCGTAACGTTAGCGCAGTAAATAAGTAAGGGTCTTATGACTTTTCTTCAATGGGACATTTAAAAACATGTTTTCAGACTCAACTCATCGCCAACCAGCCATACGACGAGACTCTGGATATCAACGACTCAGAAGAGGTGGCCAGTTTGTACACACCTACTCCACGGCAAGCAGGTCACCTGAGGCTCTTAATGCTGTACTATTTAAACTGTTTCTAACACTGCTAGATTACAATATGTTATGATTTCAGTCTTTAGGAACACAAGCCGACAGCAGCTGAATACCATGGCCAAAAGTGGCAGTGATGAGTTTGAAGATGGGACTAAGGTAAATGAGTCTGCTGTAAGCTGCAGGAGAAATTTCAGTATGATACTAATATCAGAGTGTCATCTGATACTGATTCAATACTGACTTTCTTTTAAAGCGCAAATATTATGGTTTTGAAACGTGCCTAATTTAGTTTTAAAGGTCTCATACAATAGATTTACATGCATTCAAGGTAAAAAAAACACTTTAGTGTGCTCATAATTGAAACTGCAGCATTACCCTTTCCCCAGTGTTTAAAACGACTCGTTAAATGATCCCTTCTATGAAGGATTCATTTTAAACTCCTCCTCTCAGAGAGCATACTCTGCTCTGATTGCTCAGATGTCCCAGTCTGTTGTGATTGGTCTAAGCAGTAGAAGATGGATGGATGAATGATGTAAATTGGGACGAAGAATGCGTCTCGTTATCCATGACAGTCAGTGCGTTTACATGGACAACAATAATCCACTCTTAACCCGATTAAGACGATACTTTGATTGAGAAACTACCATGTAAACAGCAATTTTTAATTACCTTAATCTGATTAAGTTCATACTTGAAGTAAGCACTAATCGAATTAAGACATGTGGAGTACTCCTATTTTAGTCGCATTATCGACATGTATTACAGACATGTAAACACCTTAATCACATTATTAACGTCGTGTGAGAGTTTTCAGCGCATTTTGCGATAGGACACGTACACACACGGCAGTGCTCAACATTTTACAGCGAACAAGAGAGTACAGCTGCGTCCCAAAACGCATATTTGCCTACTATAGTCCTGTAATGGGGAAAAATCCATGTATCTCGGCTACTATATAGATGGTAAGTACGCGGTTTGGGCGCAGCCCACAGCTTCAAGCAGTCGTATGTTTGCACGTACAGCATGACAAATAATTAACTGCACTTAAAGTGTTCATAAAAAATTAAATAAAAATACCCAAAACTGTATACGGTGCCATAACGCAGATGAACTTTATGTTGATAAGTGAAATTCTGGAGTGACGTCGGACGGCGTGGCGTGGTGATGTAATGACGTGTGCCGTTAATCTAATTATGTTCTATAACATGTAAAACGGGAACATGAAAGGAGTATTCTAAAAGCGACTTATGTAAACACCTTAATCACATTATTATCTTACTCAGAGTAAGGTCAATAATTAGATTAATGCTGTCCATGTAAACATAGTCACTGTTAAGTATCCGGCTCTCAGCCTCTCACTGAACAGAGCAGACGTAGAGAGAGGTGAGAGTGCAGCAGGAAAGCAAGACCTCATGCTTGCAGAACAGTACTGATAACATTTGGAAAGTTGCTAAGGTTTGTCCTAAAAGTCGCTAGATTTGTTGCTAGGCACTTTTTTTTGCAAAGAAAAGTTGCTAATGGGGTCTGAAAAGTCGCTAAGTTGGCAACACTTTTCTGCACTGACAGCTAGATAGAAGGCAGGCTAAGCTCCGCCTCTCCACAGCAAAAAGAAAATGCAGAGGGAGAGAGAACGTGGGGTACTTTATTTATGCACATTCTATTTGAAAAGCAATAAAATACACAGAGTACCCAAATGATATCCTGTCTGTATTTTTTTCTTGAAAACAATTCGAACCCCCCTTCCAATCTCTCTGTGCCCCCCTGGTTGAGAACCACTGCTCTATAACACACTACATGAATGGTAATATTTGAAAAACCATAATAGGTGCACTTAAATACCCAAACTCTCTACAAGCCTTGCGAAAATGAGTTTCTTATGTGTCGTGCGTTCTCGCGCTTGACCTGTCGGTTAACACTGCACACATTCATGGCATACAATGTTTACGACTAGTATCGTCCTTGGTACAAAGACTCATTATCGGATTGTACCTATATTATAAGCATTCAGTGTGAATGGATAAAATTAACTTGATTTGAATACATGCTGAAATTTTACAGCAAAGAAAGAAACTTCCACGTGAAGCAAGTGAAAATAATGATGAAGAGGAAGAGGAGGATGATGAGGACGAGGACGATTCTGATGAAACGGAGTCGGATGAAGATGACGGGGAGCCAGGTTCAGCTCCAGAAGGGTGAGAACAGATAATGAAACACCATAACCCAGTAACCCCTTGCCTGCCAGCAGTCGAGTTAACTATACTCTAATTTTTTGCTTGAAGGCTTAACAATGCACTAGTTTTGGGCTCTGGGTTACTGATCAAAAGGTTGGGGGTTCAAGCCCCGGCGCTGCCAAGCTGCCACTGTTGGGCTCTTGAGCGAGGCCCTTAACCCTCGCCGCTCCAGGGGCGCTGTAACATCCTCTGACCGCTCTGAATGTTCTGACCGCAACATCCTGACATACTGGGGTATGCAAAGCAATGAATTTCTCTGTGCTGTAATATATATTTGACCAATAAATAATGTGTGACTCATTATCATTGTGGAGTAATGCTGGCCGATATGACAAAAAATATCATATCACGCTACAAGAGGCAAGACAAGTTTATTTATATAGCACATTTCATACACAATGGTAATTCAAAGTGCTTTACATAAAAATGGTAAAGAAAATATGAAACAATAGAAGAGCAAGAAATAAAAAGTAAGAAATAAGAATTATAAAAATGCATTAAAATGAGCAGGAGTTAAAAAAAGATTAAAACAAATGTAAAATTTACAGAGCTAAAATGATATAGGTCAATCAGTAGAGTGCAGCATAATGTTCAGTCAGTAAATGTGAGGCTAAATAGATGTGTTTTTAGTCTGGTTTTATATATGGCTAGAGTTTGAGCACATCTTACTTCTTCTGGAAGCTGGTTCCAGCCACGGGTGGCATAATAGCTAAAAGCTGTCTCACCTTGTTTTCAGTGAACCCTTGGTATTTCTATCTGACCTGATCCTAATGATCCGAGAGGCCTGCTCGGTTTATATTCAGTATGCATATCTGTAATGTATTAGGTCCTAAGCCATGTAGTGATTTATAAACCAGTAATAGTTCTTTAAAATCAATTCTGAATGTAATTGGATGCCAGTGTAAAGACCTGAGGACTGGAGTAATATGCACAGATTTTTTAGTTTGGGTGAGAATTCTGGCAGCAGCATTCTGAATGAGCTGCAACTGTCTCTGATGGTCTTTTTGGGAAGACCGGTGAAAAGTTCATTGCAGTAATCCACCCTGCTGGTACTGAATGCATGAATAAGTTTCTCTAAGTGTTGACTGGAAATTAAACACCTACATCTTGCTATATTTTTGAGCTGATGGTAGGCTGAGGAGGGTGCACGGTGATTAGCACGTTCGCCTCACACCTCCAGGGTCGGAGGTTCAATTCCCACCATGGCCCTGTGTGTGTGGAGTTTGCATGTTCTCTCTGTGCTGCGGGGTTTTCCTCCGGGTACTCTGGTTTCCTCTCCCAGTCCAAAGATATGCATGGTAGGCTGATTGGTGTGTCCGTAGTGTATGAATGGGTTTATGAATGTGTATGTGATTGTGTACCCTGTGATGGATTGGCACCCTGTCCAGGGTGTACCCCGCCATGTGCCCGATGCTCCCTGGGATAGGCTCCAGGTTTCCCCGTGACCCTGAAAAGGGTAAAGCGGTATGGAATATTTATGGATGGATGATAGGCTAATTTGATTATTGCTTTCAGTTGACTACTGAAACTTAGATCAGACTCCAAAATGACACCAAGATTCCTGACTTGATTTTTTGTCTTTAGACCCCTGGAGTCAAGGTTCAACTTGAGACTTTCATCTGTTTCCAAATACAATGACTTCTGTTTTGTCTTTGTTTAACTGAAGGAAGTTTTGGCACATCCATCTGTTAATATTATCCAGGCACTGGCACTGGGAGTCTATGGGGTACTAATCGTTAGGCGACAGGGCTAAGTAGATCTGAGTGTTGTCTGCATAGCTATGGTATGCAATTTGGTTTCTCTTTATAATTTAGCCTAGTGGGAGCATGTACAGGTTGAATAGCAGTGGTCCAAGGTTTGAGCCTTGTGGGACTCCATACGTTATGGATGTCCACTCAGATTCATAGCTGCATATGTTCACATAGAAACCCCTCCTTTCTAGATATGACCTGAACCAGCCAAGGACTGTTCAAGAGAGCCCTACCCAGTGTTCCAGTCTGTCTAGGAGTATATTTTGGTCGACAGTGTCAAAAGCAGCACTGAGATCCAATAATACCAGCCTGGTTATTTTGCCTGAATCAGTATTTAACCAAATATCATTAATTATCTTTATGAATGCCGTCTGTGTGCTGTGATGCTGCCGGAAACCAGAGTGGAAATTGTTCAAATAGCTATTTGAGGATAGAAATCGGTTCAGCTGATTGAAAACAACTCTTTCAACGATCTTGCCTATGAAAGGAAGATTTGATATTGGTCTATAGTTGTTTAAAACCATGTTATGCAGATGACTCTTTTTCAGAAGGGGCTCAAATCAGGTTTATTGTCAAAATTTACAGGCTTTCAGCTGTTTGCACACAATTGCTGTTTTCAGGGATGTGGAGTGGAGGAATTTACTATGTTTAAGAGATCTTTTTCTAAACACTTAAAAACGTTTTTGAAAAAACATGTAGGGCATGTGTCGAGACAGCAGGTTGATGATTTAACAACAGTTTTGACTTCAATTTCCTCAAAAGTAGACATATTAACATAGTCGTGAAGTTGTCAGGTGGGTGCTGTCTAATTTCACTGCAACATGAAGATGAGCTAATCGCCATTCTAATAAGTCATAAGGGTTTTTTTGCTTGAAAAAAATAGCAAACTTGTTGCATTTGCAATCAGAGAGCATTTCACAGGGAATCTGGCGGGTTTGTTAATTTCTGTACTGTAGCAAAAATAGTATGTGTGTTGTTGATGTTGCTGTTTATAATTTTTGAGAAGTTGGTTTGTCTAGCCGCTAGACTGGAGTGCCTTCTTCCGCATTGAAAGTATAAAGGGTGTCTTTATAGATGTTATAATGTAGTTCAAGGGTTCAGCTTTCCTGCATTTTCTTTTCATGCATTGTATAGTACTGCAGTTGTGTTTCTCCAAGGTGCCCTAAGCTTACCAGTCATCTTCCCGACCTTTATAGGAGCAATGTCATCAATAGTATTTTAAACTTTTGAGTTAAAATGATCAAAGAGAACATCAAGAGTGTCTGCAGATATACTTGATGTCATAGATATAGCCTTCAAAAATTGCACACAAGTACCTCTTTTTGTCTGTGACAAATCTAGTTTCTGTGACAGGAGTCACATATAAATCTATATATCAAAGGAAACACAAAAACTATCAGATAGAGGCGCATCCTTAATAACAATAGATAAGATGTTTAGACTCTTACTATTGTGCAGATCCAGAGTGTGGCCCCGATTGTGTGTGGGCCCATTCACGTGCTGAGTTAGATCAAAAGTGTCTAAAACAGATATGAGCTCTTTGGCAAGTGTTGTTTCCATAATTATCTTTATGGATATTTAAATTCCCTGCAATAATTAAACAGTCAAATTCAGGTGAAGTTGCTGATAAAAGTTCTGTAAAATCACCAATAAATGTGGAAGCGTATTTTGGCGGCCTATAAATAATTACGAATAAAATCCGAGGAGCACCTTTTATTAAAATACTAAGATACTCAAATCAGGTTTATTGTCAAAATTTACAGGCTTTCAGCTGTTTGCAATGAACAAATCATACAAAAGCGATTGGAATAGTTCAATCATAATCATTTCTACAGTTTCAAAATTATTCAACCCCTTCATAGCAAGCATCTTTTTTACTTAATAGAGCTCCCTTTTGCTGTTATTACCCGCTGCAAAGTAAAATCTTAGAAATGGCCTCCAGTTCAGTTATATTCTTGGGTTTGCTTGCTTCTTCAAATCCCACCAGAGATTTTCTATGGGGTTCAAGTCAGGTGACAGTGATGGCCCGGTAGAATCTTCCAGGACTTCTTCTGCAAAAAAGCCTTGGTGGAATTGGAGGTATGCTTGGGATCATTGGCCCTGTTGGAAGGTCCAATGACGCCCAAGCTTCAGCTTCCTCACAGACGGCATGACTTTTTCTCCTAGAATTTCCTGATACTTCAATGAATCCATCTTGCCTTCCACATGCTGCAGGTTTCCAGTGCCAGAGGATGCAAAGCAGCCCCAGAGCATCACCGAGCCACCACCATGCTTGACTGTATACAGAGTGTTATATCTTCATTCTTCTTTCTCCAGACATGCCGCTGATCCATCGTGATGAAAAGTTCCAGTTTTTTTTCATCGCTCCACAGAACAGAATCCCAAAACTTCTGTGGCTTATTTATATGATTTTGAGCGACTTTTCATGTGCTTTTGGGTCAGTAGTGGTGTACGTCTTGGAGTTCTGGCATGGAAGCCATCTGCGTTTAGTACATGCCTTACTGTGCTCACTGAAACCTCAGTGCCTGATGCAACCAAGTCTTGCTGCAGGTCTTTTGCAGTCACTCGAGGGTTTTTCACAACCTGTCTTCTCAGAAATCTGGTTGAAGACGTTGAACGCTTCCTTTTTCTGCCCCGTCCAGGTATTTCATACATTTTCTACCCCTAGCCAGTTCGGGTATTTCATGTGTTCCTTGCTCAAGCACACCTGGTGCAATTAATGAAGCCCTTTATTGTGAGACAGTACCTGTTTTGCATATCTGTGCTGTTGTGAGGGATTCTTTTCAGGGGGTTGAATAATTTTGAAACTGGAGAAATCATTATAAGTTGAATTTGGAGAAACCACTTGAAGCATTCATTGTATTGAATTATTTCAATTGCTTTTGTTTTATTTGTTCATTGCAAACAGCTGAAAGTCTGTAAATTTTGACAATAAGCTTGATTTGCAATGGAGATTGAATAATTTTGATTGCTGTATTCTGTGTTCAGACCCTTTATTCAGCACTTTGTAGAACCAATTAAAGCCTGAAATCTTTATTGCATGTACTGATCTCTGTGTGTATGTGTGTGTGTGTGTGTGTGTGTGGGGGGGGGGGGGGGGGGGGGGTGCTGTCTGCCTACAGGGCATATGATCCCGCAGATTATGACCACCTTCGTGTCACGTCAGATATCAAAGAACTTTTCCAGTACATAACACGGTAAGTGTGAGAATCTTTCTACACATTCCCACACAAACCACAGACATTCTCACTTCTGACTTATATCTTGAAATGTTGGAACATTACTTACTTATTTAAATACATGTTCAAACATTTTCCTATAATCTAATATGAAGATTAATAAATATAAATGGCTCTCCCTTTCAGATACACACCACAGACCATTGAATTGGACCATAAGCTGAAGCCCTTTATTCCTGACTTCATTCCAGCCGTAGGCGACATTGATGCTTTCCTCAAAGTGAGTGAAGTAATAATAATAATAATAATAATAATAATAATAATGTTTTTCCAACCTTATTTCTAAAATCATGAAAACACTCAGAATCTCGGCATTAAACACTATATATGTTTGTGCACCAATGTATGTGTATAATATATATATATATATATATATATATATATATATATATATATATATATATATATATATATATATATATATATATATATATTTTTTTTTTTACATTGTGGATTACAGGAGGTGTATGTGGATTGCTGTTAAGAGTTTTTATTTATGTTGTGAGGTTCCTCGGCCGGATGGGAAGGCGGACGGTCTGGGCCTGCTTGTGTTGGATGAACCATGTGCTAAGCAATCTGACCCCACTGTGCTCTCCCTGTGGCTTTCAGAGAACAGTAAACAACACAACGTTGCTGTAAGCACACACACACACACACACACACACACACACACACACACACACACACACACACACACACAAACAAACAATTAATCCCTTATGTCTGAAATGCAGTGCAGAAATTAATTTCAAGCTGATTTATATATACAGAAACATTGCTTAAAGGAGCTAGTTTGTGTTGTAACATGTCCATTGATAAGTCTTCATGCTTTCCACTCAGCTAAAAGACACAGTAAAAATTTATTTCATAGGAAGTGAAAGTGAAGAGTATTGAGAACCCACAGAAGAACCCAAAAGCTGTAGATAACTGGATAGAGAGCATCAGTGAACTACATCGCTCCAAACCACCAGCTACTGTACACTACACCAGGTACAAACACTAGCATACAATACTGGATACACATGCTTAAAGACACACTGCACCAAAACAAACTGTTTCAGCTGGCGCAGCTGTTCTACATGGACTGATTTTTAACTGTAGCTCAAGAAAGAAAATGGTGTTTTAAATTACTTTCGCCGTGTTTTTCCTCAGACCCATGCCAGACATCGATACACTGATGCAGGAGTGGCCACCTGAGTTTGAGGAGCTTTTGGGAAAGGTTGGTTTTGAAACAAATTAATTCTATCTATGTTGTTTATGTGAAAGTTATAGTTCAATAAAATGTGTGTGTGTGGAGGGGGGGATGAGATTCAAGACTGTCTGCTTAGTCAGCTAGGCCTCTTACTTTTTTCAAACAAGTTTATTAAGTGTATGGCCTGATATTTTCTCTCTCTCTCTCTCTCTCTTTCTCTCTCTCTCTTTCTCTGTCTCTCTCTCTCCCCCTCTCCAGGTGAACCTCCCCACAGCAGATATTAACTGTGACCTTGCAGAGTACATTGACATAATTTGTGGTTAGTTAAACTGTTATTGTTTGTTTGTTTGTTTGTTTGTTTGTTTGTATTTAAGGATCTGCATTACAATTGAATTTTAATGGATGAATTTCTATAGGTATCTTGGACATTCCAGTGTACAAGAACCGAATCCAGTCTCTCCACGTCCTGTTCACACTCTATTCTGAATTCAAAAACTCACAGGTTTGTTTTATTCTCTGCTCTTTCTGTGCTCCTCTCTGAAATGTCAGATTTCTCTGTCCCCACAGTGTGCTGCCTAAACAGCATCTGAAACAATAGATGTATACAAAGTGTCTGACCTTTTATGTCTGGTTTATTCCGCAGTGACAAATCTGTTATTACCATGGTTTGCAACTGTGTCGCTACAGTTTACCGTAGGTTGTGGTATAACACCTTTGTTTTGTCTACAGGATTTTACTTACATCGCCTTTACTACACATTTGAACAATAAAAAAAAGAACTAACTAAAAGAACTAACTGCTATTTATTTAATACTGGATTTTCATGTATTGGAGTGTCCCACTACCAATAGCATTGATCAAATAATCTATCACCTTTTCTGCAGCTTTCCGCCTTACTTCAGGTTCATTTTAGTGTTTTAAAACTGCTCCTGAAAGTAATTTATAGCTACCTAAACTCCGACTGCAATCACAAAACAGTCCTCAGTACAATTATGTATTATCATTCTACATATGCTGGAGCTTAACTATTTATAAAGACGTTCCTACAACAAGTAGCATTGCAACCTAGCCTTCAGAACTAAAAGCTGTTGAGAAAGCTTCTGCTTTCTTGTGAAATTGCACACACTTCCATGTCATAGGAAACTTTTATGTACATGTGTGATATGCCAAAATAATTTAATCATAGCTCATACGTCACTGAGTATTTTTCAATCTTGTTGTCTTTAGCACTTTAAGAACTTGGCAGAGGGTCGCAAGTCCAACATGTCATCCACTCAACATATTGCTACTGCAGACGCTGAAACATTCATTTTAGAGTGATCTTTCTCTCTGTCTCTCTCGCTCTTTTGCTCTCTCTTTCTCTGTATCTCTTCTTGTCTCTCTCTCTCTCTCTCTCTCTCTCTCTCTCTCTCTCTCTCTCGCTGACGCGCACACACACACACACACACGTGAACCCACAGAGACCATCCGAAAGTGCTGTTAAGTCTCTGAAGCCACTCCACCCCCACTCCTCCCATTACAAGTGGCAGCAGCATCAATTTCATTTCTCTGCAGTCTGTAATTTTTTATTAAGAAAATGTCTGTATATTTGACCTTTTTACCAAATGCATGTATAGCTAGAACTATTTCTTTATGCTGTGGTATTTCCAAATAAAGAGTTTTCCCCCTCAGATGCAGTCATGCACTGTTGTTGTTTCTTACTTCATTATCAGATTTGTCCGTTTGTAACCACGTGGTGCTGACACCAGCTCACTTTTGCAGTGACTACACTTATAAGTGTCAGTACATAGTGTGCTACTCTAGTGAGTAGTACTGATACTAGAACGTTAATTCCTAGTATAGTACTTGGTGTTTAGCGGTAAAATGCATTTAGAAAGATAGGAAGGCAAATTAAGATTATATTTACAATGCCAGGACGTGACTTTTTCATTGTCATGCTTCTTCTTTGGACATTTGTTGGTAAGACTTTGGTTTATTTTATTTATTTATTTTCAAATTTCTACATCACATACAAATATCAGTAAATGATCATATCTGTCACATTTAACCTTTAAGAAAACTTATTTATATACAAAGTTAAAAGAGCACATGCTGCTAGCATTTATAATAGTATATTATCATTTTTAATCTTGAAAACACGGGTATATCTGACATTATTTTGCAGGCAGGGGGGTTGATGGTGAGAGAGTAACAGGAGTGTTACACGGGCGAGTGGAGCTTCGAGGACGCTATGGATACGGTCCAGATCTGGACACAGTGGAATGGGTTAAATATCCAGATAAAAATTCAACAAGGAAATTGTTATATCTGTTTAATAAGTCAAACAATACTACATGGCTAGCGGTCCCCCAAAATATAAATTTTAATTTACAGAATATGAGTCTTATTTTGTTTAATTTGACAACAGAAGATGAAGGCATTTATGAGGAGAAAACCACATTTAAAAATAAGACCGTTAAACATTTTAATGTGACGTTATCTTTGCTGTGTGAGTACCATATTTCACCTGTACTTCTTTTACTGCATATGATTAAGATTCTTGGCAGCTGGCTTGTCTATTATAAAGATACTTTTGTATTTTGATTATGTCTTCTGGTCCAACTTCTCCAGTTGCATCAAACATCACTGTGTCTCCTTCTCCTGGCTCTCTGACCCTGAAGTGTGAGATCAATGGGGAGTTTAAGCTGCTGCGATGGTTCAGAAATGGCCTTCCACTGCTAGATGACCAGAGATTCTCCCTCACTGACAACAACAAGACCATGCAGGTGTCCAACCTGACCAGTTCAGACTGTGGCACATATACCTGTCAAGTTTCAAATGAAAACGGAAAATCAGAGGCGCAAATCGACATCAGCGGTGAGATATTTGTGCATTTGTTATAAACTGCTAAAGATGAATTCAGTCCTGATGATGATGATGATGATTATGATGATGATGATGATGATTATTATTATACAAAGTACACCATTAGGTCATACCTAATAAAATAGTTTGAATAGAAAACTCGTGCTGTATAAACATAATGACCATATTTTGACTTTGTTTCTTTGCTTCTTTTTACATTCTTTTTTACTCTAGGTACAATGAGTAGCTTTTGTCAGAACAGCACATTTCTTGCTCTTATTGAACCCGTACTGTTCCGTGCTGGATTCTCACTCCTCGGTCTGCTGGTTTTGTGCATCATTTTAATTTTAATCTGCAAATATTATGGTAAATATGGCAGTCAGTACAGGAACCTTAACCGAACACATTTCTTTTCACTGCAAATTCTAGATAGCTTGCTTCTAAAATCTCCTGGTCAGGTATAATGACATTACAATGACATTAAATTAGAATCAGGTCAATGAGAGTAAATCTCATTTAATGCTGTCAAATCATTGTTATCATATCACGTAACTGATTCTGATTCGTGGATGATAGAAATTCACATTAACATGTAAGTTTAACCCTTAGAATGAATGGAATGAATGAATAGAGTGAATCATCTACCTGACATCTACCTGTTCTTTCTTGCTAAAGATCTAAAAAGATAAACAGAAGCCTTAATTCTGATTTTTAAATAGATACATAGGCTGAAATAAAATTCACACAGTTCCTGCTAAAGATGAATTCAGTCCTGGTGTAATAAACTATTAAAATCAAAACATATTCTAAGTCACTAGGTTTTAGGCAATATCTTTTAGGGACCATTTCATCTGATCATTTTATGTTATTATTATTATTATTATTATTATTATTATTATTATTATTATTAGTAGTAGTAGTAGTAGTAGTAGTTGTTGTTGTTGTTGTTGTTGTTGTTGTTGTTGTAATAGCTTAATATAGGCTTTGTCTGCTCATTTTGTTTCTGGAAAACCAAGTATTCTCATACCATTAGCTCATACCTGATAAAATGGTTTGAATAGAAAACCCGTGCTGTATAAACATAATGACTTTTAATAATGACATAATAGCTTTTGTCCAAACAGCACTGGTGGTAAATTTCCTGCTCTTATTGAACCCGTACACAGTGTTGTGATAATTACCATGTTTTTTTTTTACTTTGTTCATTTATTTATTTTTATAATTTTGTTTCTAGGTACAGTTCCTGACTTTTGTGAAGATTCTCACTCATCAGTCTCTGTCACGTATCAAGAAACTCTGGACTCCACTTCCCATCAGCCACTGCACTGCACTACATGTCACATGACCACCTGCACCTGATTCACGTTTTGGTTAATGAGTACTCATGGGTATATATAGTCCTGGTCTGCACTATGTGCTTGTCTTTCGTTGTCTTAGACTCCTGTTGTTCATGTCTCGATGTTTGTCTCTTGCCACGGTGTGTTTTGTCAAGTTGTCATAGTGTCTTTGTTTTATAGTACGTTTGGTTTAATAAATGTCTTCATCTACATCTGCATCTGCGTCTGCATCTGCTTCTGGCTCAACCATCCAAACCGTGATAGTCTCCTTGTTTTGTGTTTAATCTACATTTGCAAATATTATGGTAAATAAGAGTCATTATAGGAAGATAGAATATGAACATTGAATAAAGTGAATAATAATAATAATAATAATAATAATAATAATAATAATAATAATTTAAAAAAGTGATCTCATTTTCTTTAGCTGAAACCTAGATGTACATTCTCTTGCTCGCTAAAATTAGATCTGTGAATATGCTCGGTGTCTACATTCCATCAGTAACCTCTGACTGATGCATGTATTGTGCATGTTCTTCAGGAAGAAGTTGCTACTCCGACTGTGGACCCTTTGTAAATTGTCTATCAAGACTTCATAAAGCCAAAAAATTCCTATCAGTCTGAAGACTTCCGCTACTCACCTCCTCAGATGTTCCAGAAAACATGCAGCCCTCAGAAACCACATGAGTGCCAAAGCTACAGGTGTAAAACATGACCAAATAGTAGACTGATGCATGTGTTGCTTTGTACTGTGTATAGAGTTGAGCTCAGTTCTATCTAACCCCGGCATGTTCCTGTATGCGTTTTATTTGCAGTGTATAGTGATTAATACATGTTTGATATGTAGTCTGTGAATTTGCTGATGCTCATAATTACAAACTGCCATTCAGCAGCCCCTGTTTGCACTCAACTTAATGAATACATGTTCAAATTTCTGGCATTAAATAAAAAGAAGTCTCCAAGAACTCCACAATTTCATCACAGGATCTGCTAGTAAGTCTTGCAACTGTTGGTGTCAAAGTGCATGCTTCTACAATCAGAAATAGATTGCACAAATGTGACCTGGGAGGCGTGCTAGGAAAAATGGATGGTACATGCAAGAAAACCCTCAAACATCTTGCAACTGAAACAATATTGCATGGAAGAGTGATCAAAAACTCCAGCAAGCGATGTCAGAGACTGGTGGACAATTATGCAAAATGCCTACAAGAGGTTATTTCTGCTTAAGGGTGCAATACTAGCTTCTGAGGCCAAGGGTGCACTTACTTTTTCCACAGAAGTATATCACATCTATTGATATTTTTCTAAATCTAATTTTCCTTGTGGATTTGTTCAAGTGTAAAAATGTTTTACGCACACCCACACACACACACACACACACACACACACACACACACACACACACACACACACACACACACAATCTAAAACAATTAGAATATCGTGGAAAAGTTTTTTTTATAATTTACTTCAAAAAGTGGAACTTTTATATATTCTAGATTCATTACACATAAAGTGACATTTTAAAGCCTTTTTTTTTGTTTTAATCTTGATGATTACGGTTTACAGGTCATGGAAATGAAAAATTCAATAACTATATATATTTATATATGCATCTGTCTAAATAAAAGCCTGTACTTTTGTACCAAGTAGTATAGTTTGAATAGTATTCTTTGAAGAGATTCCTTTGGGTGAACGGTGGGAGTCGGCTCACGTATCTGAAGAGCCGTAGTAGATGCTTTCATGTTTTTGTTTTTTTTTTTTAAAGCAAATTTGGGTATTATTTTCTGTTTAACGGTTAAAATGGAGTATTTAGAGACAGTTCCAGTGAGATATATCCTATGTAGTGGATTGGAGAGGTGCAAAAAAGGAGTCTCTTAATCAAATCCCATTTGAAATGTAAGCACAGGCACAATATATAATAAATATATAATAAACCCAACGATGGGTTGGGTTTCTTGGATTTCTTTGAATAGATTCTGTAAGAAAGACAATACAAAGTGTAATATACTGTTAATCAGAATGTAGAGTACGATTGTATTGATGAATTTAAGTGACAGATGCATGACTTCGGTCAACATTGATGGAAAACCAGCATCTGGGAGTCGAAAAAATCGGTGAGCCGAGCCGATTCGCCCAAACTACTCCTCAAGCCAAGTCGCGCAGGAAACATCGCGAGATTGGTGTCGCTTGGTAACTGTACATAACACAGCTTACATGGAGAGGTCTGAGCGACAAAAGGTAACTTTACTGCACATTTATATAAGGTTTTATACATTGACTTGATCAACCAAGCTGCTCTACCGCATACGGAGTTCAAATGAATGATTGTTGAATATATTTGAAAGCGTTTTAGCCAACTAACTGAGCTGGGAGGTTTTCTGCACACAACTACGGTAGCTATCAATATTGGCTAACTGTTAGGAGCGGGTTTGGTAGCTGGCTAGGTTAGTAAATTTAACACAGACTTGATCTATGGTGAATTCTACATGAGTTGTAGCAGATATTTACTGAAACGGATATAATGTATTCGTTTGTTAATGTTAGTTCTAGTTAGCTGGCTAGTTTGGCACTAAACTCGTAACGTTAGCGCAGTAAATAAGTAAGGGTCTTATGACTTTTCTTCAATGGGACATTTAAAAACATGTTTTCAGACTCAACTCATCGCCAACCAGCCATACGACGAGACTCTGGATATCAACGACTCAGAAGAGGTGGCCAGTTTGTACACACCTACTCCACGGCAAGCAGGTCACCTGAGGCTCTTAATGCTGTACTATTTAAACTGTTTCTAACACTGCTAGATTACAATATGTTATGATTTCAGTCTTTAGGAACACAAGCCGACAGCAGCTGAATACCATGGCCAAAAGTGGCAGTGATGAGTTTGAAGATGGGACTAAGGTAAATGAGTCTGCTGTAAGCTGCAGGACAAATTTCAGTATGATACTAATATCAGAGTGAGTGTCATCTGATACTGATTCAATACTGACTTTCTTTTAAAGCGCACCTATTATGGTTTTGAAACGTGCCTAATTTTGTTTTAAAGGTCTCATACAATTGATTTACATGCGTTCAAGGTCAAAAAACACTTTAGTGTGCTCATAATTGAAACTGCAGCATTACCCTTTTCCCCAGTGTTTAAAACGACTCGTTAAATGATCCCTTCTATAAAGGATTTATTTTAAACTCCTCCTCTCAGAGAGCATACTCTGCTCTGATTGCTCAGATGTCCCAGTCTGTTGTGATTGGTCTAAGCGGTAGAAGATGGATGGATGAATGATGTAAATTGGGACGAAGAATGCGTCTCGTTATCCGTGACAGTCAGTGCGTTTACATGGACAACAATAATCCACTCTTAACCCGATTAAGACGATACTTTGATTGAGAAACTACCATGTAAACAGCAATTTTTAATTACCTTAATCTGATTAAGTTCATACTCGAAGTAAGCACTAATTGAATTAAGACATGTGGAGTACTCCTGTTTTAGTCGCATTATCGACATGTATTACAGACATGTAAACACCTTAATCACATTATTAACGTCGTGTGAGAGTTTTCAGCGCATTTTGCGATAGGACACGTACACACACGGCAGTGCTCAACATTTTACGGCGAACAAGAGAGTACGGCTGCGTCCCAAAACGCATACTTGCCTACTATTGGCCTGTAATAGGGAAAAATCCATGTATCTCGGCTACTATATAGATGGTAAGTACGCGGTTTGGGACGCAGCCCACAGCTTCAAGCAGTCGTCTGTTTGCACGTACAGCATGACAAATAATTAACTGCACTTAAAGTGTTCATAAAAAATTAAATAAAAATACCCAAAACTGTATACGGTGCCATAACGCAGATGAACTTTATGTTGATAAGTGAAATTCTGGAGTGACGTCGGACGGCGTGGCGTGGTGATGTAATGACGTGTGCCGTTAATCTAATTATGTTCTATAACATGTAAAACGGGAACATGAAAGGAGTATTCTAAAAGCGACTTATGTAAACACCTTAATCACATTATTATCTTACTCAGAGTAAGGTCAATAATTAGATTATTGCTGTCCATGTAAACATAGTCACTGTTAAATATCCGGCTCTCAGCCTCTCACTGAACAGAGCAGACGTAGAGAGAGGTGAGAGTGCAGCAGGAAAGCAAGACCTCATGCTTGCAGAACAGTACTGATAACATTTGGAAAGTTGCTAAGGTTTGTCCTAAAAGTCGCTAGATTTGTTGCTAGGCACTTTTTTTTTTGCAAAGAAAAGTTGCTAACGGGGTCTGAAAAGTCGCTAAGTTGGCAACACTTTTCTGCACTGACAGCTAGATAGAAGGCAGGCTAAGCTCCGCCTCTCCACAGCAAAAAGAAAATGCAGAGGGAGAGAGAACGTGGGGTTCTTTATTTATGCACATTCTATTTGAAAAGCAATAAAATACACAGAGTACCCAAATGATGTCCTGTCTGTATTTTTTCTTGAAAACAATTCGCACCCCCCTTCCAATCTCTCTGTGCCCCCCTGGTTGAGAACCACTGCTCTATAACACACTACATGAATGGTAATATTTGAAAAACCATAATAGGTGCACTTAAATACCCAAACTCTCTACAAGCCTTGCGAAAATGAGTTTCTTATGTGTCGTGCGTTCTCGTGCTTGACCTGTCGGTTAACACTGCACACATTCATGGCATACAATGTTTACGACTAGTATCGTCCTTGGTACAAAGACTCATTATCGGATTGTACCTATATTATAAGCATTCAGTGTGAATGGATAAAATTAACTTGCTTTGAATACATGCTGAAATTTTACAGCAAAAAAAGAAACTTCCACGTGAAGCAAGTGAAAATAATGATGAAGAGGAAGAGGAGGATGATGAGGACGAGGACGATTCTGATGAAACGGAGTCGGATGAAGATGACGGGGAGCCAGGTTCAGCTCCAGAAGGGTGAGAACAGATAATGAAACACCATAACCCAGTAACCCCTTGCCTGCCAGCAGTCGAGTTATCTATACTCTAATTTTTTGCTTGAAGGCTTAACAATGCAATAGTTTTGGGCTCTGGGTTACTGATCAGAAGGTTGGGGGTTCAAGCCCCGGCGCTGCCAAGCTGCCACTGTTGGGCTCTTGAGCGAGGCCCTTAACCCTCGCCGCTCCAGGGGCGCTGTAACATCCTCTGACCGCTCTGAATGTTCTGACCGCAACATCCTGACATACTGGGGTATGCAAAGCAACGAATTTCTCTGTGCTGTAATATATATTTGACCAATAAATAATGTGTGACTCATTATCATTGTGGAGTAATGCTGGGCGATATGACAAAAAATATCATATCACGCTACAAGAGGCAAGGCAAGTTTATTTATATAGCACATTTCATACACAATGGTAATTCAAAGTGCTTTACATAAAAATGGTAAAGAAAATATGAAACAATAGAAGAGCAAGAAATAAAAAGTAAGAAATAAGAATTATAAAAATGCATTAAAATGAGCAGGAGTTAAAAAAAGATTAAAACAAATGTAAAATTTACAGAGCTAAAATGATATAGGTCAATTAGTAGAGTGCAGCATAATGTTCAGTCAGTAAATGTGAGGCTGAATAGATGTGTTTTTAGTCTGGTTTTATATGTGGCTAGAGTTTGAGCATATCTTACTTCTTCTGGAAGCTGGATCCAGCCACGGGTGGCATAATAGCTAAAAGCTGTCTCACCTTGTTTTCAGTGAACCCTTGGTATTTCTATCTGACCTGATCCTAATGATCTGAGAGGCCTGCTCGGTTTATATTCAGTATGCATATCTGTAATGTATTAGGTCCTAAGCCATGTAATGATTTATAAACCAGTAATAGCTCTTTAAAATCAATTCTGAATGTAATTGGATGCCAGTGTAAAGACCTGAGGACTGGAGTAATATGCACAGATTTTTTAGTTTGGGTGAGAATTCTGGCAGCAGCATTCTGAATGAGCTGCAACTGTCTCTAATGGTCTTTTTGGGAAGACCGGTGAAAAGTTCATTGCAGTAATCCACCCTGCTGGTACTGAATGCATGAATAAGTTTCTCTAAGTGTTGACTGGAAATTAAACACCTACATCTTGCTATATTTTTGAGCTGATGGTAGGCTGAGGAGGGTGCACGGTGATTAGCACGTTCGCCTCACACCTCCAGGGTCGGAGGTTCAATTCCCACCATGGCCCTGTGTGTGTGGAGTTTGAATGTTCTCTCTGTGCTGCGGGGTTTTCCTCCGGGTACTCTGGTTTCCTCTCCCAGTCCAAAGATATGCATGGTAGGCTGATTGGTGTGTCCGTAGTGTATGAATGGGTTTATGAATGTGTATGTGATTGTGTACCCTGTGATGGATTGGCACCCTGTCCAGGGTGTACCCCGCCATGTGCCCGATGCTCCCTGGGATAGGCTCCAGGTTTCCCCGTGACCCTGAAAAGGGTAAAGCGGTATGGAATATTTATGTATGGATGATAGGCTAATTTGATTATTGCTTTCAGTTGACTACTGAAACTTAGATCAGACTCCAAAATGACACCAAGATTCCTGACTTGATTTTTTGTCTTTAGACCCCTGGAGTCAAGGTTCAACTTGAGACTTTCATCTGTTTCCAAATACAATGACTTCTGTTTTGTCTTTGTTTAACTGAAGGAAGTTTTGGCACATCCATCTGTTAATATTATCCAGGCACTGGCACTGGGAGTCTATGGGGTACTAATCATTAGGCGACAGGGCTAAGTAGATCTGAGTGTTGTCTGCATAGCTATGGTATGCAATTTGGTTTCTCTTTATAATTTAGCCTAGTGGGAGCATGTACAGGTTGAACAGCAGTGGTCCAAGGTTTGAGCCTTGTGGGACTCCATACGTTATGGATGTCCACTCAGATTCATAGCTGCATATGTTCACATAGAAACCCCTCCTTTCCAGTGTTCCAGTCTGTCTAGGAGTATATTGTGGTCGACAGTGTCAAAAGCAGCACTGAGATCCAATAATACCAGCCTGGTTATTTTGCCTGAATCAGTATTTAACCAAATATCATTAATTATCTTTATGAATGCCGTCTGTGTGCTGTGATGCTGCCGGAAACCAGAGTGGAAATTGTCCAAATAGCTATTTGAGGATAGAAATCGGTTCAGCTGATTGAAAACAACTCTTTCAACGATCTTGCCTATGAAAGGAAGATTTGATATTGGTCTATAGTTGTTTAAAACCATGTTATGCAGATGACTCTTTTTCAGAAGGGGCTCAAATCAGGTTTATTGTCAAAATTTACAGGCTTTCAGCTGTTTGCACACAATTGCTGTTTTCAGGGATGTGGAGTGGAGGAATTTACTATGTTTAAGAGATCTTTTTCTAAACACTTAAAAACGTTTTTGAAAAAGCATGTAGGGCATGTGTCGAGACAGCAGGTTGATGATTTAACAACAGTTTTGACTTCAATTTCCTCAAAAGTAGACATATTAACATAGTCGTGAAGTTGTCAGGTGGGTGCTGTCTAATTTCACTGCAACATGAAGATGAGCTGATCGCCATTCTAATAAGTCATAAGGGTTTTTTTGCTTGAAAAAAATAGCAAACTTGTTGCATTTGCAATCAGAGAGCATTTCACAGGGAATCTGGCGGGTTTGTTAATTTCTGTACTGTAGCAAAAATAGTATGTGTGTTGTTGATGTTGCTGTTTATAATTTTTGAGAAGTTGGTTTGTCTGGCCGCTAGACTGGAGTGCCTTCTTCCGCATTGAAAGTATAAAGGGTGTCTTTATAGATGTTATAATGTAGTTCAAGGGTTCAGCTTTCCTGCATTTTCTTTTCATGCATTGTATAGTACTGCAGTTGTGTTTCTCCAAGGTGCCCTAAGCTTACCAGTCATCTTCCCGACCTTTATAGGAGCAATGTCATCAATAGTATTTTAAACTTTTGAGTTAAAATGATCAAAGAGAACATCAAGAGTGTCTGCAGATATACTTGATGTCATAGATATAGCCTTCAAAAATTGCACACAAGTACCTCTTTTTGTCTGTGACAAATCTAGTTTCTGTGACAGGAGTCACATATAAATCTATATATCAAAGGAAACACAAAAACTATCAGATAGAGGCGCATCCTTAATAACAATAGATAAGATGTTTAGACTCTTACTATTGTGCAGATCCAGAGTGTGGCCCCGATTGTGTGTGGGCCCATTCACGTGCTGAGTTAGATCAAAAGTGTCTAAAACAGATATGAGCTCTTTGGCAGGTGTTGTTTCCATAATTATCTTTATGGATATTTAAATTCCCTGCAATAATTAAACAGTCAAATTCAGGTGAAGTTGCTGATAAAAGTTCTGTAAAATCACCAATAAATGTGGAAGCGTATTTTGGCGGCCTATAAATAATTACGAATAAAATCCGAGGAGCACCTTTTATTAAAATACTAAGATACTCAAATCAGGTTTATTGTCAAAATTTACAGGCTTTCAGCTGTTTGCAATGAACAAATCATACAAAAGCGATTGAAATAGTTCAATCATAATCATTTCTACAGTTTCAAAATTATTCAACCCCTTCATAGCAAGCATCTTTATTACTTAATAGAGCTCCCTTTTGCTGTTATTACCCGCTGCAAAGTAAAATCTTAGAAATGGCCTCCAGTTCAGTTATATTCTTGGGTTTGCTTGCTTCTTCAAATCCCACCAGAGATTTTCTATGGGGTTCAAGTCAGGTGACAGTGATGGCCCGGTAGAATCTTCCAGGACTTCTTCTGCAAAAAAGCCTCGGTGGAATTGGAGGTATGCTTGGGATCATTGTCCTGTTGGAAGGTCCAATGATGCCCAAGCTTCAGCTTCCTCACAGACGGCATGACTTTTTCTCCTAGAATTTCCTGATACTTCAATGAATCCATCTTGCCTTCCACATGCTGCAGGTTTCCAGTGCCAGAGGATGCAAAGCAGCCCCAGAGCATCACCGAGCCACCACCATGCTTGACTGTATACAGAGTGTTATATCTTCATTCTTCTTTCTCCAGACATGCCGCTGATCCATCGTGATGAAAAGTTCCAGTTTTGTTTCATCGCTCCACAGAACAGAATCCCAAAACTTCTGTGGCTTATTTATATGATTTTGAGCGACTTTTCATGTGCTTTTTGGTCAGTAGTGGTGTACGTCTTGGAGTTCTGGCATGGAAGCCATCTGCGTTTAGTACATGCCTTACTGTGGTCACTGAAACCTCAGTGCCTGATGCAACCAAGTCTTGCTGCAGGTCTTTTGCAGTCACTCGAGGGTTTTTCACAACCTGTCTTCTCAGAAATCTGGTTGAAGACGTTGATCGCTTCCTTTTTCTGCCCCGTCCAGGTATTTCATACATTTTCTACCCCTAGCCAGTTCGGGTATTTCATGTGTTCCTTGCTCAAGCACACCTGGTGCAATTAATGAAGCCCTTTATTGTGAGACAGTACCTGTTTTGCATGTCTGTGCTGTTGTGAGGGATTCTTTTCAGGGGGTTGAATAATTTTGAAACTGGAGAAATCATTATAAGTTGAATTTGGAGAAACCACTTGAAACATTCATTGTATTGAATTATTTCAGTTGCTTTTGTTTTATTTGTTCATTGCAAACAGCTGAAAGTCTGTAAATTTTGACAATAAGCTTGATTTGCAATGGAGATAATAATTTTGATTGCTGTATTCTGTGTTCAGACACTTTATTCAGCACTTTGTAGAACCAATTATAGCCTGAAATCTTTATTGCATGTACTGATCTCTGTGTGTATGTGTATGTGTGTGTGTGTGTGTGTGTGTGTGGGGGGGGGGGGGGGGGTGCTGTTTGCCTACAGGGCATATGATCCCGCAGATTATGACCACCTTCGTGTCACGTCAGATATCAAAGAACTTTTCCAGTACATAACACGGTAAGTGTGAGAATCTTTCTACACATTCCCACACAAACCACAGACATTCTCACTTCTGACTTATATCTTGAAATGTTGGAACATTACTTACTTATTTAAATACATGTTCAAACATTTTCCTATAATCTAATATGAAGATTAATAAATATAAATGGCTCTCCCTTTCAGATACACACCACAGACCATTGAATTGGACCATAAGCTGAAGCCCTTTATTCCTGACTTCATTCCAGCCGTAGGCGACATTGATGCTTTCCTCAAAGTGAGTGAAGTAATAATAATAATAATAATAATAATAATAATTATAATAATAATAATGTTTTTCCAACCTTATTTCTAAAATCATGAAAACACTCAGAATCTCGGCATTAAACACTATATATGTTTGTGCACAAATGTATGTGTATTATATATATATATATATATATATTTTTTTTTACATTGTGGATTACAGGAGGTGTATGTGGATTGCTGTTAAGAGTTTTTATTAATGTTGTGAGGTTCCTCGGCCGGATGGGAAGGCGGACGGTCTGGGCCTGCTTGTGTTGGATGAACCATGTGCTAAGCAATCTGACCCCACTGTGCTCTCCCTGTGGCTTTCAGAGAACAGTAAACAACACAACGTTGCTGTAAGCACACACACACACACACACACACACACACACACACACACACACACACACACACACACACACACACACACACACACAAACAAACAATTAATCCCTTATGTCTGAAATGCAGTGCAGAAATTAATTTCAAGCTGATTTATGTATACAGAAACATTGCTTAAAGGAGCTAGTTTGTGTTGTAACATGTCCATTGATAAGTCTTCATGCTTTCCACTCAGCTAAAAGACACAGTAAAAATTTATTTCATAGGAAGTGAAAGTGAAGAGTATTGAGAACCCACAGAAGAACCCAAAAGCTGTAGATAACTGGATAGAGAGCATCAGTGAACTACATCGCTCCAAACCACCAGCTACTGTACACTACACCAGGTACAAACACTAGCATACAATACTGGATACACATGCTTAAAGACACACTGCACCAAAACAAACTGTTTCAGCTGGCACAGCTGTTCTACATGGACTGATTTTTAACTGTAGCTCAAGAAAGAAAATGGTGTTTTAAATTACGTTTGCCGTGTTTTTCCTCAGACCCATGCCAGACATCGATACACTGATGCAGGAGTGGCCACCTGAGTTTGAGGAGCTTTTGGGCAAGGTTGGTTTTGAAACAAATTAATTCTATCTATGTTGTTTATGTGAAAGTTATAGTTCAATAAAATGTGTGTGTGTGGAGGGGGGGATGAGATTCAAGACTGTCTGCTTAGTCAGCTAGGCCTCTTACTTTTTTCAAACAAGTTTATTAAGTGTATGGCCTGATATTTTTTCTCTCTCTCTCTCTTTCTCTCTCTCTCTTTCTCTCTCTCTCTGTCTCTGTCTCTCTCTCTCCCCCTCTCCAGGTGAACCTCCCCACAGCAGATATTAACTGTGACCTTGCAGAGTACATTGACATAATTTGTGGTTAGTTAAACTGTTATTGTTTGTTTGTTTGTTTGTTTGTTTCTATTTAAGGATCTGCATTACAATTGAATTTTAATGGATGAATTTCTATAGGTATCTTGGACATTCCAGTGTACAAGAACCGAATCCAGTCTCTCCACGTCCTGTTCACACTCTATTCTGAATTCAAAAACTCACAGGTTTGTTTTATTCTCTGCTCTTTCTGTGCTCCTCTCTGAAATGTCAGATTTCTCTGTCCCCACAGTGTGCTGCCTAAACAGCATCTGAAACAATAGATGTATACAAAGTGTCTGACCTTTTATGTCTGGTTTATTCCGCAGTGACAAATCTGTTATTACCATGGTTTGCAAATGTGTCGCTACAGTTTACCGTAGGTTGTGGTATAACACCTTTGTTTTGTCTACAGGATTTTACTTACATCGCCTTTACTACACATTTGAACAATAAAAAAAGAACTAACTAAAAGAACTAACTGCTATTTATTTAATACTGGATTTTCATGTATTGGAGTGTCCCACTACCAATAGCATTGATCAAATAATCTATCACCTTTTCTGCAGCTTTCCGCCTTACTTCAGGTTCATTTTAGTGTTTTAAAACTGCTCCTGAAAGTAATTTATAGCTACCTAAAGTCCGACTGCAATCACAAAACAGTCCTCAGTACAATTATGTATTATCATTCTACATATGCTGGAGCTTAACTATTTATAAAGACGTTCCTACAACAAGTAGCATTGCAACATAGCCTTCAGAACTAAAAGCTGTTGAGAAAGCTTCTGCTTTCTTGTGAAATTGCACACACTTCCATGTCATAGGAAACTTTTATGTATATGTGTGATATGCCAAAATAATTTCATCATAGCTCATACGTCACTGAGTATTTTTCAATCTTGTTGTCTTTAGCACTTTAAGAACTTGGCAGAGGGTCGCAAGTCCAACATGTCATCCACTCAACATATTGCTACTGCAGACGCTGAAACATTCATTTTAGAGTGATCTTTCTCTCTGTCTCTCTCACTCTTTTGCTCTCTCTTTCTCTGTATCTCTTCTTGTCTCTCTCTCTCTCTCTCTCTCTCTCTCTCTCTCTGTCTCTCTCTCTGACGCACACACACACACACACACACACGTGAACCCACAGAGACCATCCGAAAGTGCTGTTAAGTCTCTGAAGCCACTCCACCCCCACTCCTCCCATTACAAGTGGCAGCAGCATCAATTTCATTTCTCTGCAGTCTGTAATTTTTTATTAAGAAAATGTCTGTATATTTGACCTTTTTACCAAATGCATGTATAGCTAGAACTATTTCTTTATGCTGTGGTATTTCCAAATAAAGAGTTTTCCCCCTCAGATGCAGTCATGCACTGTTGTTGTTTCTTACTTCATTATCAGATTTGTCCGTTTGTAACCACGTGGTGCTGACACCAGCTCACTTTCGCAATGACTACACTTATAAGTGTCAGTACATAGTGTGCTACTCTAGTGAGTAGTACTGATACTAGAACGTTAATTCCTAGTATAGTACTTGGTGTTTAGCGGTAAAATGCATTTAGAAAGATAGGAAGGCAAATTAAGATTATATTTACAATGCCAGGAGGTGACTTTTTCATTGTCATGCTTCTTCTTTGGACATTTGTTGGTAAGACTTTGGTTTATTTTATTTATTTATTTTCAAATTTCTACATCACATACAAATATCAGTAAATGATCATATCTGTCACATTTAACCTTTAAGAAAACTTATTTATATACAAAGTTAAAAGATTAGCACATGCTGCTAGCATTTATAATAGTATATTATCATTTTTAATCTTGAAAACACGGGTATATCTGACATTATTTTGCAGGCTGGGGGGTTGATGGTGAGAGAGTAACAGGAGTGTTACACGGGCGAGTGGAGCTTCGAGGACGCTATGGATACAGTCCAGATCTGGACGCAGTGGAATGGGTTAAATATCCAGATAAAAATTCAACAAGGAAATTGTTATATCTGTTTAATAAGTCAAACAATACTACATGGCTAGCGGTCCCCCAAAATATAAATTTTAATTTACAGAATATGAGTCTTATTTTGTTTAATTTGACAACAGAAGATGAAGGCATTTATGAGGAGAAAACCACATTTAAAAATAAGACCGTTAAACATTTTAATGTGACGTTATCTTTGCTGTGTGAGTACCATATTTCACCTGTACTTCTTTTACTGCATATGATTAAGATTCTTGGCAGCTGGCTTGTCTATTATAAAGATACTTTTGTATTTTGATTATGTCTTCTGGTCCAACTTCTCCAGTTGCATCAAACATCACTGTGTCTCCTTCTAATGGCTCTCTGACCCTGAAGTGTGAGATCAATGGGGAGTTTAAGCTGCTGCGATGGTTCAGAAATGGCCTTCCACTGCTAGATGACCAGAGATTCTCCCTCACTGACAACAACAAGACCATGCAGGTGTCCAACCTGACCAGTTCAGACTGTGGCACATATACCTGTCAAGTTTCAAATGAAAACGGAAAATCAGAGGCGCAAATCAACATCAGCGGTGAGATATTTGTGCATTTGTTATAAACTGCTAAAGATGAATTCAGTCCTGATGATGATGATGATGATGATGATTATGATGATGATGATGATGATTATTATTATACAAAGTACACCATTAGGTCATACCTAATAAAATAGTCTGAATAGAAAACTCGTGCTGTATAAACATAATGACCATATTTTGACTTTGTTTCTTTGCTTCTTTTTTACATTCTTTTTTACTCTAGGTACAATGAGTAGCTTTTGTCCGAACAGCACTGGTGGTAAATTTCTTGCTCTTATTGAACCCGTACTGTTCTCTGCTGGATTCTCACTCATCGGTCTGCTGGTTTTGTGCATCATTTTAATTTTAATCTGCAAATATTATGGTAAATATGGCAGTCAGTACAGGAACCTTAACCAAACACATTTCTTTTCACTGCGAATTCTAGATAGCTTGCTTCTAAAATCTCCTGGTCAGGTATAATGACATTACAATGACATTAAATTAGAATCAGGTCAATGAGAGTAAATCTCATTTAATGCTGTCAAATCATTGTTATCATATCACGTAACTGATTCTGATTCATGGATGATAGAAATTCACATTAACATGTAAGTTTAACCCTTAGAATGAATGGAATGAATGAGTAGAGTGAATCATCTACCTGACATCTACCTGTTCTTTCTTGCTAAAGATCTAAAAAGATAAACAGAAGCCTTAATTCTGATTTTTAAATAGATACATAGGCTGAAATAAAATTCACACAGTTCCTCTCAGTACATGATTCTGATTCAGATTAATCTCTTAAGATGATTCTTTTTATTTTTGTTTTTTATTTTAGGTCGTAGGAAAATAAAAACTGCTTCAACAGAAGGTATAAAATCCCCCCAATTTTTTTATTTACACATAATGTATCTTGTTGTAACGAACCCTTTTAAAAGTGAGCTCACTTTCCTTTGCTTTTCACAGAACCTGTCTACGACGAGCCCACATTTCTTCAGGTAAAAGGATCAACAAACTGTGAAATCAGAATGAAATATTTTACATGTAACCTAGATGTACAGTATTTTGCAAAAGTCTTCAGCAACCTATTCTTTTTTTAGTACAAACTTTATCAGATTTTTTATCTTATGACTTCTGCATTATCGAGTCAGTACAAAAACATTTTAGACTTCCAAACATTAGTTTTCCAGGACAAAATTCAATGTTACCAAAAAATGTTTGTATGTCAGTAAAGAAAGTGGCATATTATGCAAGAGATCACTTCTCAGACAAAAAAAACACAATGAAGCCTGCTGGATTTTGCTGCTAATATAAAAACAAGTACGACAGTCAAAGTCTCCAGAAGAACCGTGACTAGTTCTGCAAGATGCTCAATAAAACTTGCAGCTCATTTCCTTATAAAACTACACTAATTCTACCTGAGACTACCTTTTTTTAAAAACAGAGTCATCACACCAAATATTGACTTTGTTTCATTTATTTCTATTGACTGCTCTTTACAGTATTTTTTTAAACTGTAAAAACATTTAATTTCATTATTTTTTAAGGCATCGTTGCTCTACAGCATTTCTTTGCATGTGCCTGAAACCTTTCGCACAGTATTGTACATTCTCTTAACTAAAATTTGATCTGTGAATATGCTCAGTGTCTACATTCCATCAGTAACCTCTGACTGATGCATGTATTGTGCATGTTCTTCAGGAACAAGCTGCCGCTCCGACTGTGGACCCTTTGTTCATTGTTTATCAAGACTTCATAAAGCCAAAAGATTCCCATCAGTCTGATCAGTCTAAAGACTTTGGCTACTCCACCATCACAGATGTTCGAGGCAACATGCAGGCATCAGAAACCACATGAGCGCCAAGCTACAAGTATGAAACATGACCACCACCCTGTGTTAATTTGTACTGTGTATAAATTTGAGCTGTGAATTACATCTTCTTTGTGTGAACCCACAGTGATGCAGAAAGAATCATCATTTTTTTGGAGAACAAGGCAAAAGAATAATGCAGTTTCCTTGTATGTAACATATTCTATGAATATTTGGAAGCTTGAAGAGGCTTGGACAAGTTTCTCTGGTTTGTGTAACATGACCAGAAGATGTAAATGTATTTCAGAGTAAAAATCTTAAATTAATAATTTATTTTGTTTTTGTGATTTACAAATGTAGAATTTTCAAAGGATTGTGGTTGTACGAACTAACTGCAGTTTCTTATTTATCATGTAGCACATGCATTTACTGAGATTAAATAAATCCATGCAGTAGCTGCTGAAGTTTTTTTCTCAGTGTATTTTTGTCACTCGTGTAGTCCTTACCACATGGTATTCACAGGCCAGTGGAAATAGGCCACTTCGGCAGCGTAGGACTTCCATTTACTCATCTGCAGACAACTTTGTGATCCCTGCACGGCATGTAAGGACCCCAGTCAGTGCTCCCATGCCTCTGACCAGTCACTGTATTCCAGTGATGTGATGGAGCAGGTGTTCCGCTGGATATATTGGACCCTTTTCTCACCACTGGCGTTAGCAAACACGACACCCTTGTGGCCATGGACTTTTTCACAAAGTGGCCTGAAGCATATCCCTGGCCAGTAATCCACTTCATTTCAAAATAACTGGGCAAGGAAATGACCTGCCGGTTTGGGGTGCCACAGGAGCTGCACAATGGTGAGCTGTACAATTTGTATCCTTCCTTATGGACAAGTGTGCCATTGCTTGGGGATTACAGTAACACACACCACCTCCTGTCACATTCAGTGCAATGGCTTGGGTAAACATTTCAACTGGTCCTGTGTGGAGCTTGGTGATCTCTTCTGGTTCCTGTCAGATATCGCACATGTTCGCCCCTTGCTAACTGTGAGTTGTATTTCCCTGTGTCTGACTTACCCTGTGTGTGCCCCTGGAGGTGCTTGCCTTTCCTCTGTTTTAGGTTGGAATGACTGAAAAAAAAGAGCAGTTAACCATGTTCCCTATTTCACAGCATGATTTGACTGATGTGTGTGGTGGTGTTCTGGCTTACTATCATCATCCAGGTGGATGCTACACACTAGTGGTGGTTGAGGAGATCCCCATAATATGTAAAGCATTTTGAGTGTCTAGAAAAGCGCTATATAAATGTAACTGTAATAAATAATTTCTGACATGATTGGGGTCATCACATCCGTCCACATATTGATTCTGGCTCAAGTTTTACTCTTTAAGACCAGTATAATGAGTATACTATATTATATGAGATTAATCATTAAATCAGTTTCAACTGCACTTGTCCAAACACTGCATGTGATTATGTGTGTATGTTTTCCCTAACCAGTATAACATTAAGGACACTGTTTTTCTAACTGAATATCTCTGTCTCAGTCAGCCTGATAAAAACTTACAAAGTATTAAGACGTTTAGCCTCGCTCAGATACAAAGTTGATTGTGTAGTATAAAATATCAAGTGAGTGAATCTTATTAGCAGCTCATTTATGACTCATCAGATAGTGGTTACAAAAGAACAGGCTGCCCACTGTTGCAGAGGTGCTGGAAAAACCTCTAAAAATCACAAAAGACGATCTACTGTGTTATTCATCAGAATCTTTTTTTGCGGAACCGGCGTTAGCCTTAAGTTTAAGCAATTTTACATTTTACGCAATATACCACAGAACCATGAAAAAGTTTGTCTGTCTTTACTAACTTGTGTAACACAACCGGAAGATGTTTCCACTTGTGATTCAGTGTGTCTTAGATCTCTGCTGTAAAGTTCTTGGAAAATTAGCATTGCAAAAAATCTGTTTTATGATGATACCGTTTCAAAATACTGCTTTCTTTCTTTCTTTTTATTTATAATTACCTTTATTATGTGGTAGTTTAACCTTTTGTCACTACACATTTGTTTTTAGATCACTGAAATAGTATATAAAGGTAGTAAAATGAGCAGCACGCTACATCATGTTTCCAGCAAAACAGGATGTTTTAGTCAGAAGGTCTTTATCAGTTATGCAATCAAAATGCTTCTCAGGCTGTAGGTGTTGCAACCAGGGAATATCCAAAATAATTGATGAGGCACTTCATTCCTCTCGCAGCAATAAACTGTTTCATTAATATTATGCCCATTGCTGTCGAAGTGTCTCACCACTGGAAAAGACGAGTCCATTAATAGTTTAGGAAAAGTTATAAAATAAAAAAGTTAAAAAGTTAAGTAGATATAAAGTCAGTCCCGTTTTGGTTTTCTGATGCTGTCCTTTTGGGGCTGGGGTATTCAACTAAAATTCCATACTTCTCACACAGAATGGCAACATAAGACAATCTGAAGTGGTAATGGTGTATTTTTATTTATTTATTTTATTTTATTTTTGACAGATGAGACACGTCTGTTTAAATTTGACACGGGGAGAATAAACACATTCTTCTTTCTCCAGTCATCTTTGAACATTCTGTTTTCCATGTTGACTTTTTAAAAAAAAAGTTTGTCATCCATTTGCAAATCAGGCTAGAGAGGGTAAATAAAATAAAAATGATTATCGTCTGTGAAAACTCTCCCCTTTCTGATCTAATGTATCAAACCCTGTAGCTAATTTCTGGTTTGATGAACTACCTTCAGTTAAATAATTTACAGAAACATATGTGACTAGATAAACTGCAACAGAGGATCTGCTACAGAAGCTGAGCTAGTTCATGTTTAAAACAAAAGTCACTGACCTATGGCAAGCTTATTTGTCACATCCCTTGTATTGTTTTAAAATACTTTGCTAGGTCTGTATCTGGACCATGGAAGCCAGTTGACAACCCCTGCTGTGGGCCTGTGACTTCAGTGGATGAGGCCAAATAATACATTTGAATGTTGGATATCTTGAACGTTTGTACAGTAATGCTGAAATATTTATTAAAGAGCATGTATTTGATGTATTTGTCCCCTGGGTAAGAGATGAGTGGAGGTCTCAAGTTTTACAGTATAATTTTAGATGTTGTTCTCAGGGTGTTTTCTCCTCTGGCTTGCTCATTAAGAGTGAATTTAAATCTGTGTCCGGATTTCTGTAAAACTGCTTTGTGACTTTTTTTTCCACAACGTTAAAAGCGAGTCAGTTCAATATATAAATAATACTGAACTGACTTAAATATGATCAGATATTTCACAGCTTGAAAAGCGACATGCTTTTGTAGTAAGACGTTTTATCACCTGTTATGAAAGTATCAGTGTTGACTGAAGGGGAAAATAAATTAGGTTGAAGGAATTCAGGTGACAAAAAAAATATATATATTGCCAACCCCTGATCTATTTAGTACATATTTGTCTACTTTCTAAATTGTAGTTAACATGCACTTTAGCTCCCTGAAGTAGGAATTGGTCCACTTCAATGTGTTGTGCTGTCAGCAAGTACTGTCATTTGTGATTAGTGCTCTAAAACCAAAGACTGACGAGAGACATAAAGCAAGTGGAGAGAGAAGGAGGGGGGAGGGGGGGGGGGGCAGCGAGAAAGCACACAAAGTGATGACACGAGCACTCAGTCATTTTGCGTGGAAAAGTCCCACCAAATCTTTAATTTACATTAGTAGACATGAGTGGTGTGCCTTCATAAATGCTTAAAAGCAAAGGTTTACTGTGATTTTTCAAAGCAATTGGGGTACATACTGCAACAGGATGCAAAGGACATGTTCCTTCATTTCATTTTCCTCTTTGAAAATATAAATACAAAAAGAACCAAACTGTTTCTAGAAGAACATATGTCAGTGATAACATGATACGTGTGCTTTAAATGTTTACACCCATGGAATGAAACAACTCTATATGTACAATGAAGTGAAGGGGAGCATGAAATGCTTCAAGAGAAATAGAGTCTAAAAAAAGGTACTGGGCAGGAACTTGTTTTCAGTATGACTAAAGTGCTAATGGAACATTATTTACAACATTGCACATTATTAGGCATTACCAAAGAAGAAAAGGGGGAAGTGGAATCCTTTTTTAATCAAGTACAGTACTTTAGTGTGCTAAGGAAGATCAGGAAAGAAACACAAAAAAAGGCTTGAATTGTAACTCATTTGACCACGTTGCCCTCTGGGGTTTGGTTTGATCAGTAATTACGCCCTATTTGGCAACCCTGAGAAAAAATACAGCTCGATTTCTGTCAGTTGTTTATCATGGTGACTGTTTTAGTTGACTAGATGACACAGGGAGCACCATAATGCTGCAGGAACCCTCTCTCCAGTGCACACAGTCTGCAAGGTGACATCTTGCAAACCATATCCCAAAGGAAATCAGCTAAATATCTGACACACATTTGAAATAGTATGATGAAACGGGATACAATAATGTGAAACACAACGTGAAAGCACAAGGCCTGGATACACTGCAGTGACAGTCGAGTGTTTTCGGCTCCACTGTGACAAGAACAACGAATTTAGATTGGGTATTATGCAAATTATTGCTTTGCCGCTAGTGTGTTAGTCTTGCCGCAGTGAATGACCTCCTGGAAGGCATTTTATTTCTTTCGTTTTTTTCTGTAAAACGATTGTAAGATTCCTGACAATGACGTTCTTCATCCAGCATATTCGGGCCTTAAATATAAAAACATTCCTAATTTTAGGAACGTTAAAACAAGGAGATTTGGGAATATTTACTTTATATATTTGATTCTATTTGGAAGAGAGATCATCATGGCATAAGGATGCCACAAAACTTCGTTCACTCTTCATGTGGACAATGACTGTGGTGCTTTCTGCTTTCTCTCAACATTCTCACATCATCTGTCACACATTTGAATTATAAGGAACATGTAGAAAAATTCCCTCACAGTCAAAAATCATCAGTCATTTTTAAGGCAAGTGGTGACCAATAAATCAGCAGGCCTCTATATAACACACGTGAACACTGGAACAATATGATTTCCTGTTTGGCACACGCTGTGTTTTGACCTTTGTGGTTTAGAGTTCCCCTTAGAAAAAACATTAGCTAAGTGTTAGTCCTAGTTCTAAGAAGGGTATGGGAACATATAAAATGTGTGTACAGGTGCCTTACTAGTGCGCACACGTACACACACACACACACACACACACACACATATCTGCTGTACATGCTTAAAGCCTCAGTTTTTTTTCTTGTTAATAGAGACAGGAAACAGGAACTTGACTTTAAAATTGGCACCAACCTCAGCAACAAAACAGAACTGTTCCTCCTATAGCTGCTTTTTATTTTTATTTTTTTAACAACTTCACCGGAAGCCAGAATTTACACAACTCCAAACGTCTACATTTCACATTTTGCATTCAGACTGCATGAGTTTGATCAGAAAAAAGTATTGGTCACCACCATGCATTACCATACAAAGCCAATACAACCAATACAACCAACCCACCCACCCACCAACCAACACACACACACTCCCACACGCACACACTCCCACCCACCCACTAACCAACACACACACTCCCACACGCACACACTCCCACCCACCCACCAACCAACACACACACTCCCACACGCACACACTCCCACACGCACACACTCCCACACGCACACACTCCCACACGCACACTCCCACCCACCCACTAACCAACACACACACTCCCACACGCACACACTCCCACACGCACACTCCCACCCACCCACTAACCAACACACACACTCCCACACGCACACACTCCCACACGCACACTCCCACCCACCCACTAACCAACACACACACTCCCACACGCACACACTCCCACCCACCCACTAACCAACACACACACTCCCACACGCACACACTCCCATCCACCCACCAACCAACACACACACTCCCACACGCACACACTCCCACACGCACACACTCCCACACGCACACTCCCACCCACCCACTAACCAACACACACACTTCCACACGCACACACTCCCACACGCACACACTCCCACCCACCCACCAACCAACACACACACTCCCACACGCACACACTCCCACACGCACACTCCCACCCACCCACTAACCAACACACACACTCCCACACGCACACACTCCCACCCACCCACTAACCAACACACACACTCCCACACGCACACACTCACCCACCCACCAACACACACACACTCCCACACGCACACACTCCCACACGCACACACACTCCCACACACACACACTCCCACCAACACACCCACATGCACACACTCCCACCCACACGTACACACACACACCCACCCAACACACAAACACACCCACCCACCAACACACACACTCCCACACGCACACACTCCCACCCACACACCCACCCACCCACACACACACACACACACACACACTCACACACACACACACACACACACACACACACACACACACACACACACACCCACCCAACACACAAACACATCCACCCACCTGCCAACAGATACACTCCCACACGCACACACTCCCACCTACACACCCACCCACCCACCTACACACACACACACACACACACACACACACACACACACCCAACACACAAACACATCCACCCACCCACCAACACACACACTCCCACACGCACACACTCCCACCCACACACACACACACACACACACCCAACACACAAACACATCCATCCACCCGCCAACAGACACACTCCCACACGCACACACTCCCACCCACACACACACACACCCAACATACAAACACACCAACACACACACTCCCACACGCACACACTCCCACCCACACACCCACCAACCCTCCTACACACACACACACACACACACACACCCAACACACACACACACACACACACACACACCCAGCACACACACACACCCACCCACACTCCCACCAACACACACACACTCCCACCAACACACACACACACACACACACACACACACACACACACACACACACACACACACACACTTCCTTAATGAAGACTAATTTTCACAGGATGCACAACACCCCAACTGTTTCTACTTCTGCTGACTCAGCTGTATCTTACACCAATAAAATCTTTTTCAAAAGTGTTTAACTTTTTAAAACAAAGTTATACATATCTTATAAATAAGTTCTGTTCTGTTTTCTGTTGTGCCCTATATCAATATAAATAGCAAAATATAGTGTCATATATAGTGCCTATACCGAGCTGTATCCCTTTTTTTACAGTTCACACAAATTAAAGCATCGTTCCATAGCTACGTGTACAATAGAAATCTTCAAGAAATCACAAAAATAAAGGGGATGACATGAAACAAAAATAAATAGGAAAATCGATGTACAAATACGGAGAAGTGGAATGCATAGATCCGAATTGGGCGAGATGTAGAGCGCTGCAGAGAGAGAGCTGACGGTGGGGAGAAGGGTCCTGCAGGACAGAGGCCGGACATGAAGCGAACAAAACCGATATCATTTACGATGACGGTGGTGGTGTGAAGATCATCCATCTTCCAGAGTCCTGACCCTGTCTGCTCCGTCCTTCCTGTTCAAACTCCAACGGGGATTAACATGAAAGAAAACGGCCAGTGTACATTTTGATGCGTGTGATCATTTTTTTTCTCTTAATGAAAAATACTATCCAATATATATATATATATACAAACAGTCCCTTTTTTCGAGGTCAAAAAATGTCTCCAACACTTTGTGGTGTACATTCAGAAACATTCATATTGAAAGTGAAAAAAATTTGCAACAGAACAGATAAACAAACAAACAACAAACAAACAAATGAAATTATATTCACTAGAATTATGAGTAAGAAACATTACCATAATAATTTATCATATGTTACAAATGATGCCTATGTTTTTTTCTTGTTTTTTTTTTTCCCTTTTTTCTTTTTTTTTTTTTGCAGTCCAGAGGTCCCTGGCAGGGGAGTTTGTTCCTTATAGCTTCTCTTTGGAGGGAATCCAGATATAAGGTCCTGACTGCTCCTCTATTACCATCTTACACTGAGTGTAAATATCCTCCAGCGTGTCTACTTGCACCAGTGCTATGAGTGACAGAGAAAATGAAACACAAGGAAAAGTTCATTTGCTAAATGCATTTTCTTTCACACTTTTTTTTTAAATTATTATTTTTTAAACCTTCCTCTATGAAGATAACAAGCTCCTACACTAGGGCTCTAAAAATTTTTTTTTACATTTTTATTACATATAATATTGTGTATTTAAATCCATTTAAAGTAATAAGCCTATAATTTTATAACACCACAGAAGACACGATAATCAGCTGAAAAATCATGAGGAGGTAATATCCTAGCTTTATTATAAACCTATTATAATTGCCTCATTAAAAAAATATACAATTTTTTACCACAGTAATGCTTTTCTTCTTGCTTATATTTAAACAAATGACATACTCACTTCACTAATATTGGCACCCTTGGTAAATATGAGCAAAAAAGGCTGTGAAAAACTGTCTTTATTGTTTAACCTTTTGATCTTTTGTTCAAAAGATTCACAAAAACACTCTACTCTCATGGATATGAAGTGGATCAAATAGAAAGATTCTGCATGGAGGAATGGTGTCAGGTCCCTTACCATATATTCTACAACCTCATCAGACATTATAGGAGAAAACTCAGAGCTGTTATCTTGTCAAAAGGAGGTAGCACAAAGTATTGACTAAAAGGGTGCCAATAATTGTTGCAAACCTATATTTAACATAATATATATATATATATATATATATATATATATATATATATATATAATATATATATATATATATATATATATATATATATATATATATATACACACACACACACACACAGTATCTCACAAAAGTGAGTACACCCCTCACATTTTTGTAAATATTTGATTGTCTTTTCATGTGACAACACTGAAGAAATGACACTTTGCTACAATGTAAAGTAGTGAGTGTACAGCTTGTATAACAGTGTAAATTTGCTGTCCCCTCAAAATAACTCAACACACAGCCATTAATGTCTAAACTGCTGACAACAAAAGTGAGTACACCCCTAAGTGAAAATGTCCAAATTGGGCCCAAAGTGTCAATATTTTGTGTGGCCACCATTATTTTCCATCACTGCTTTAACCCTCTTGGGCATGGAGTTCACCAGAGCTTCACCAGGTTGCCACTGGAGTCCTCTTCCACTCCTCCATGATGACATCATGGAGCTGGTGGATGTTAGAGACCTTGTGCTCCTCCACCTCCCGTTTGAAGATGCCCCACAGATTCTCAATAGGGTTTAGGTCTGGAGACATGCTTGGCCAGTCCATCACCTTCACCATCAGCTTCTTTAGCAAGGCAGTGGTCGTCTTGGAGGTGTGTTTGGGGTCGTCATAATGCTGGAATACTGCATACTGATCATGCTCAGCTTCAGGATGTCACAGTACATGTTGGCATTCATGTTTCCCTCAATGACCTGTAGCTCCCCAGTGCCGGCAGCACTCATGCAGCCCCAGACCATGACACTCCCACCACCATGCTTGACTGTAGGCAAGACACACTTGTCTTTGTACTCCTCACCTGGTTGCAGCCACACACGCTTGACACCATCTGAACCAAATAAGTTTTTCTTGGTCTCATCAGACCACAGGACATGGTTCCAGTAATCCATGTCCTTAGTCTGCTTGTCTTCAGCAAACTGTTTGTGGGCTTTCTTGTGCATCATCTTTAGAAGAGGCTTCCTTCTGGGACGACAGCCATGCAGACCAATTTGATGCAGTATGCGGCGTATGGTCTGCGCACTGACAGGCTGACCCCCCACCGTTTCAACCTCTGCAGCAATGCTGGCAGCACTCGTGTGTCTATTTACCAAAGACAACCTCTGGATATGACGCTGAGCATGTTCACTCAACTTCTTCGGTCGACCATGGCAAGGCCTGTTCTGAGTGGAACCTGTCCTGTTAAACTGCTGTATGGTCTTGGCCTCCGTGCTACAGCTCAGTGTCAGAGTCTTGGCAATCATCTTATAGCCTATTCCATCTTTATGTAGAGCAACAATTCTTTTTTTCGGATCCTTCCAGTGACCAGTATGAGGGAGTGTGAGAGCGATGACACCAAATTTAACACACCTGCTCCCCATTCACACCTGAGACCTTGTAACACTAACAAGTCAGATGACACCGGGGAGGGAACATGGCTAATTGGGCCCAATTTGGACATTTTCACTTAGGGGTGTATTCATTTTTGTTGTCAGCGGTTTAGACATTAATGGCTGTGTGTTGAGTTATTTTGAAGGGACAGCAAATTTACACTGTTATACAAGCTGTACACTCACTACTTTACATTGTAGCAGTAATTTCTTCAGTGTTGTCACATGAAAAGATACAATCAAATATTTACAAAAATGTGAGGGGTGTACTCACTTTTGTGAAATACTGTGTGTATGTATATATATATATATATATATATATATATATATATATATATATATATATATATATATATATATTTATATATATAGGATAAACATGTGTTAAACAATAAAGACAGTTTTTCACAGCTTTCTTTGCTCATATTAATCTATTATTATAAGAATCTATTGAAGTGTATTTAAAAAAAAGTTTTGTTAGAAATTGTTTTACATGTACCATCACTTTCAGGATGCCTACTTGTATATATATATATATATATATATATATATATATATATATATATATATATATATATATATATATATATATATATTTAATATGTGAAAAAGACGTATGCCAGGAACTGGCCTTTATTCAGATTTCCATTTCCTGCTTCAAATGAACGAGTCATTTAGCCATAATTCTTAGGTAACATATTCATAGACATGTTAGGTGACTAAAAGTAGAACACGGGATCATAAATATTTCAATGTGTGTGTGTTTTTATTGATAAGTATTATAGAGATTTGAATAGAATTTGAAGCCAGAATTTCAGTATGACAGTTTTTATCTGCTAATTATGGAATTACTTCAGAAACAGGATTGTAATACATTTTACCTGATCACGTGACTCATTAATAAATTAAAAATCAGAGTTTTATAGTAATGCTTATTCCTTCAATAAGAAAATGCAGTGTTAAACATTGTGTCTTTAAATACACTTTTTCTTTCACGTTTCACGTTTTCTTTATTTCTCAGGAACTGTGTGTAGTTGTATTTATTGTGTGTGTATTAAAATATCATTAAGTAGTGGCTGGAATTCACACTGATATCACGCATATACGCATATACACATATAACAAAACTCTGACAGGTTTTGGTGATGAAAAAAAGAAGAAACTTGATTATAAGCTTAAATCATGTCAGAACCTTTTTCATCTTTATTGTGAAATTACAACATATTAATATCAAGTGAAAAACACCCAGAAATTTGAGGGGATATGAGGGGAAAAAAAAGAAAAACAATAAAAAAAACTTTTTGATTAAATGTAAATGTGCTTCAACTAAATATTAGTTTAGGGGTGCGCACATTTATACAACCAGGTTGTTGTACATTCTTTATTTTCCCCCAAAAATAATTCTTATTCTTTTTCACTTTAATTAAGAGGTCAAAATTTCGGTATAAATATAAAGGTAGAAGTTAGAAAAGGTTCTGACATGATTTTTCTTGGTTTCATTTTTCTACATCACAAAAATCTGCCATTTTAACAGAGGTGTGTTGACTTTTTATAACCACTGTATACACATAGTGTCATTCCACATAAATGTATTTATGGACTTTAATGTTGTGAATTCTTTATATTTCCAGATTTCTTGAGTTAATACTGATGTCTGGTGAAAATTTCATCTGAACAGCCTCATTGGAAATATATTTACTGAAAAAAAATGTTGACACATCCAATACTTATTTCCCCCACTGTACATGTGACTGTGTCAATGGCTCTGGAGGTTTTGAAATTCTACAGGGGTGTATACATACAGCATGTGTGTTTGTTCTGAGTTGTTAGGTTATGGTGGCTACCCTAGAAACGCCAGACTGTTGGTATTATATACTGGCAATTAGCAGACATTAGAATATGCAACAATACAATTTCTCATTGAAGGTTACAAACTACTTTAAAAGAAAAAAATAAAAAAGATATATTTTTCTATAGCCTCTCTGAGGTACCTGAAGTGTTTTAGCAGTTGCAGAGCACCCAGTTACCTGTAAAGTACTCGCCAAACTCCTGTTCCAGCTTCATGGCCCGGTCATATGTCTTCTTGGCCTGCTCTTCCGTCAACCTCTTGTTCATCTCCCTGGAAAGACATGAGTCGTATTAATGCATAGCACGTTTGGTACAGAATGATCTGTACTTTCAAACAGTATAATATTGCAAAATACACACCAGCAGCATTAAATGTGCTTACATTAATGATTCGATGGATTTAGGCTTTATAAAGATGGCAATGGGGTAGAGTTGTGCTACTTGTAGCCTTTTTATGGCATTTCCTGATACGTCAAGTATGCAGTGCTTTCCCTGTAAAAAATAGACAAATAGAAAGCATTAAGAACACATAAGACTGAAGCCATAAAACTGGCTTAGATGTGAAATTAATTTTCATATTAGTTTTCAATTATTGAAAACGTTAGAACACCCATGTAGAGTAATTTGCTCTAAGTGTGGGGGAAAGTTTACAGAAACATTTACATGTTGCACCGGAACTTTTTGCACGGGTGGCATTTCCTTTTCCACATGAAAATAACAGATCTAAGACTTTTCTTGTATGCAAATGCATTGCTAGAGTGCAAAGCTACATTTGACCCTGTGTAACACTAACCCTCTCAGCCACGTATCTAACTGACTGAACGCTGGTCCCATACAGGTTGTCATTGTACTGTCCGGCCTCAATGAACTTGTGCTCTTGTATATCCTTCTCCATCTGCTCTCGTGAGGTGACGAAGTGGTAATCTCGCCCATCAACTTCATATTCTCTCTTTGCTCTTGTAGTATCTGAATTGCAATAGAACAAACCATGTAAGTCCAAATCCATGTGAAAGTCCACACTGAAAGTAATCCTAAATGTGTAAATACAGTCAATATTCACTTACTAAAAGAATTATACTTCCATTATGACCAACATACTGTAGCTTATGTTATAGTTTATGGTCTTATGTGGCTTGCTCAGTTATTTGTATTAACAAATCTATTGACATGTTCTTCACCTTTTCCTTCACATAGGATTGCATGATGTCAGTTTTTGAGATTACTGAGGGCTGCTAGTGTCTATATTAAACATCAGTAAACTTCCTGTTTATTCATGAGATTTTTTTCACACTTACCTGTTTGCCCTGAACTGTTATCCGCTTTTTAGAAGGTTATAAAAATGAACAACAATAATTAAATAAAAAAAATACATGCAAATGGTTAAGCAAAACAAACAAACAAACAAACAAACAAACAAACACACACACACACACACACACACAGGACATAAATGAAAAGGATACAAACATATCAACTGCAATACAAACGAAAACCCAGCAGATTAAATCACCAAGACATCGAGAAGTTTTGCTTCAATAGTGAAAATGTATGAACAGTCACCACACTATTAAATCAGTAGATGATGAAATACAAGCTTCAGTGGCTTCAATTTTGATGTCAAGATGAAAAAATCCAAACAAAACAAAAAAAAAATGGTTATGCAGTTATGTAGTATGAAACATACATGAGTAAGACTTTCTGAGAACAGGAAGTACATCCTATCTGAGTTACGCAGTTACTGACAAACGTGAATGCTCCTAAATGATGCTTTGGGGGCAATAATATTCTGGACAATTAAGATCTAACTGATAAAAAATACAGCTAATATAACATGTTAATAAAAACCGGTTCTGAGAAAGTGTGTGTGTGTGTGTGTGTGTGTGTGTGTGTGTGTGTGTGTGTGTGTGTGTGTGTGTGTGTTTTTGGCAGTTGATTTTTTGAGGGCACTTACGTGGCACACATGAGCCAAACTTGTCTGGGAATTCAGAGATGAGATCATCATTGATTCTGTCTTTCATGGGCCCCAGAATAATCACAGGTCTGGCATAGTTGACTGTTGACACAAAAGAAGAGCCAGGTTACACTGAGTTATTATGCACTGAAAATAAAGGACAGTATGAAAAATGTCTAATGCAACACTTGTTAATTTACAGAGGTGTTTAATTCTGGGCCATGCTTACTTTCTTGTCGAATCACAGGCTCGTAGGAGAGGATCACATCCTCTTGGCTCCCTAGAGAGAGAGAAAGAGAGTGATCGATAGATAGATAGATAGATAGATAGATAGATAGATAAATAGATAGATAGATAGATAGATATAGAGAGAGTGATAGATATATAGATAGATGGAGAGAAAGAAAGAGAGTGCGAGAGAGAGAAAGAGCGAGAAAAAGAAGAAGAACAACACACACTTGCTAAGCCATAGGACAAAACATATTGTACAACTGTTTTCACCCCTGAATCTGTGTGTGTGTGTGTGTGTGTGTGTGTGTGTGTGTGTGTGAATGGTGTACGAGATGGTGTTTGAGGAAGCAGCTGTATCAGCAGAACAACAGCTTCAGGCCATCTGTAAATAGATTATTGAATGTGTAACATAATTGCATGCTAGTAGGCAAGGACACATCAAGATTACATTAGCAACCACTGCTCAGATTAAAGAGTTGAGCATAGATTTAACGGATACCAGACGTTTTACACAATCAGCAATGAAACAGAAGAAACTGACAGCACTAAACAGATTTCTGCATCTGATTAGAGGCAGACTGGTACAAAGTAGTGCTACTATTAGAGATGTCTGGATGCTTATAAACACTGGGTAAACCAGCCTCTCCATATTTAATATTTTTGACACTTCTGCCAGAGAAGACAGACTTGCGAAAATTTGTGCTACTTCCAAATAATGTTGTGTGTAGCTACAGTTGGCTGAAGATTGAACTGCACTAGCAATGATTGTACAGTATCTTGGGGCTGAGCAGAAGGCATGCTCTGCTACTATATCATATCTGCATAATCTCTCCCTTCTGCCAGTTACTACATGAGAATGAAAAGGACGAAAGAAACTTCAGAATGCAGGCAAACCAGGGATTCAACAGAAATGAAGGCATGAATCAATAAACTCAATTCAACAATCTTAAAATGTGTTTCTTCAGTTTTTGCATTTAACTATCACATATTGGTCAATTACAAAAATCTCAGTCTCAGATGAATGAAACTGTTTGCCATTGCTTTTACCCTTATACACCAGACTAAATGAGGCCACTTCCTGTTTTGATGCCTGTGTCACTGTGGCTTCCTTATATTCTCGCCTATTTATGCACGGCAATGGCTTAGATTTGCATCTCCATCACTTCTGCTGCGCAAACTTGTTCAGTAGTACAGACAAGATCCCAGTATGTAATCTAACTTTTTATTTGACAAAATAAGCATCAAGGCAATTTGCTAAGAAATAGAATGGAAGTAATCAGGCTAACAAAATCAAGTTATTTTCCACTGATGATGCCTCATGCCCTTCAAGCTGAGAGTCATGCAATATAACAGCTTCCTGATTGAATCCGATCTGATCAGAGCGACTGAGGAGAGATGATGACTGGGCTCTAGGAAGAAGTGGGCTTCTACATAGGCACTGGAAACCCCACAACTGCCTGTCATCCTTTTCTACTGCCTGTCTTTCAATTTCTGCTCTCTACTGTTCTACTCTGAAAATACCGTGAGCCCACACTGTCTTATTCACCACCTGTGTTTCCTTTATATTCAAGTGAGATGTCTTTACATTATATAAAGAGATATCTTTACATACTGTGAGATGTATTTTGTAAGTTTCATGTATTTCTATCTCATAAATGGCAAGTGAAGGAGGAATAATATCTGGTGTGAAATGAAGCAATGTTTTAAAATAGTGATTAGTGTAACTTCTTGGAGCTCTAAATCTTTCTCTGGACTGCCTGTGGTCCTAAACTCACCCACTGAAACACTTATAAGACAATGGCAACTACTTCCCTGCTGTGCATCTTGGATATTAAGGGAAAACGCCAGAATCTTTCAACTGTCTCCAACAAAATGCATTGTACAAGTATGCTGAATTTTCCCACAATTTGTAGCGTTACAACTTGGAAGTGAAATGAGATTCTATGTCATGAATCTACACAAAATGTGGAGAAATCTTTATTATTTGCAAAATTATTTACATATTTAAAAAAAACTTACAAGTTGTGATTACATAAGTATTCACCCACGCTGCTGCAAAAGCCATAAATTACTTCTGGTGCAACCAGTTAGCATCAGAAGACACATAATTAGTTGAATGGAGTCCACCTGCATGCAATTAAAGTGTCACATGGTCTCTGTATAAATACATCTATTACTGGAAGGTCCCAGAGTTTGTTAGAGAACAGACCAAAACATATAGCATCATGAAGACCACAAGGAGCTTTCAAAAACAAGTCCAGGACAAATTTGTGGAAAGGGTTTGGTAATAAAAAAATAATCTCTCAAACGTTGAACAACCCGCAGAGAGATGACGCTGCTTATAGGAGGCTGTCCACCAAATGTCAGTGACCGAGTAAGGATGGCATCAGACAAAGATGCAACCAAGAGGATAAAGAGACTGAACATTCCACAAGGCTGGGCTTTATGGAAGAGTGGTGAGAAGAAAGTCATTAATAATAAAAAAAAATCCATATGAAATGCCATTTAGAGACTTAGAAAACACTTCTCCGGTCTGATCGGCCCAAAATGGAACTTTTTATCTTTGGCACAAAGCATTACATTTGGCAGAAACCCAACATTCTCCCTGAGAACATCATCCCCACAGTCAAGCATGGTGGTTTTAGTATCATGTTGTGGGGATGCTTTTGATCAGCAGGGACTGGGAAACTGGTCAGGGATGAGGGCCTGATGGAAAAATCCAAATACATAGAAATCCTGAAAACCTGTTCCAGTCTGCGAGAGACTTGAGACTGGTGCAAAGGTTACCTTCCAACAGGATAATCCTCCTAAGCTGTCGAAGTTACACTGGAGTTGTTCAAAACCAAGAACCTGAATGAATTAGAGTAGCCCAGTCTGGGCTCAAATTAAGAATATGTGGAAAAATCTGTTTGAAAATTTGCCTGTAAAAAATAAATGCTTTGTGAAAATGGTCATTAACCAATGTTAGACATACTGTGCATATGATGTAAATAAAATGGTTTAAAAAAAATAATAAATTAAGTCCATTTCAGTTCCAGGTTGTAACATTACGAAATGAGGTCAATATTTGAGAATGTTAAAGCTGTAATATTTCTCTAATTTGACATTACTCACCATGTGGGTTGGTAGCATGAACCTACACTAATGCATTATTATTTTTACTCAGCACTTGGGTTTCTTTACTTTACTCTGTTACTACATACATTTATATTGCTTTGAAATGTATTGAGATATTAATCTGTAATGGCTGAGGACCAAAGGTCAAGTTGAAAGTGTAATACACAATATGGCAATATGGCAATGTCCACAATATGTGGACACCTGACCATCAGACCCATATGTAAATGGTAAATGGTGCACTTATATAGCGCTTTTATCCAAAAAGCGTTTTAAACTGTGTCTCAATCACCCATTCACACACACGGCAGCAGAGCTGCAATGCAAGGTGCTAACTTGCCATTTGGAGCAACTTGGGGTTCAGTGTCTTGCCCAAGGACACTTCAGCATGTGGAGTCATGTGGGCCGGGAATTGAACCTCCAACCCTATGATTAATGGACAACCCGCTCTATCAACTGAGCCACAGCTGCCCCAAGTCTTCCCAAAATGGTTTCCACAAAGTTTGAAGCACATAATTGTCAATAATGTCTTTGTATGCTGTAACATTACATTACCTGTTCCAGCATGACAATGGCCCTGTGAGGTCCATGAGGACATGGTTTGCCAAGGTTTGTGTAAAAGAACTCGAGTGGCCTCCACAGAGCCCTGACCTCAACTCCACTGAACACTTTTGGGATGAACCGGATGAACTGTGCACCAGGCCACCTCACCTGAAATCAGTGCCTGAGCTCACTAATGCTCTTGTGACAGATGGGAAGGAATCCTCACCCAAGCACATATGGGTGTGATTATCAGGTGTTACAACCCATAAACACAATGCAGAGGAATAGTGAAATTAACCCAGAATTGTTTAAAGTACAAGCTCGCAGATGGGCCATTGTAATAAGCCAGGAGAATGGATTGAAATAGCATGCATTTTGTGGGATATTTACCAGTTTGAGTTGTTTTCAACCCAGACATATGCATGTGTACTCATGCTACAACATTCATATTGATCTAATAGAAAGACGCCAAAGCTGTGTTAGACATTAAAAGGGTTGTATGTCAGATATTAACACTAGATATCATTAAATCTCTACAAAGATGAACTAAATTGTAAAACTGAACAGTCAGAGTGAAAGGTTAATCAGGAATATATATATATATATATATATATATATATATATATATATATATATATATATATATAAAATTAGTTTTATGGGGGTGGGATTAAAAGAGGTGGGACCATTCCTGCAGAGACTTACTCATCGTCTTTGTCCCATACCCGTCGTCCCCTATTCCAGAGATGTCCTACATGAGATAGCCATCCACAGAAACAGTGGCAAAAATCAAAGAGAGAGGAGAGAGGACACAGAGAGGAGATGGACAGAGGAAAGAAGAATACCCATAGAGGTAAAGTTAGAGAGAGAGAGTGTAGAACAGAACACACACTCGCATCCCTGGAGTTCCCTGCACACTCTTAGACCTTACACCCTACCGCAACGTGTGTGTGGTCATGTGCCTAACTGTGTGTGCGAATGAGTGTGAAGTTACTCACGTTCCGAGTCGCTGCCGTCTTGCTCATCCAGCATCTTGTTCTTGTAGAAAGGGAACTTTCGTGAAAAGATGGAGTTCTTTCTACGTTTTTCACTGAATGACTGTGTGGGAAAGAAAGCATGGGGCAGACAGGGGGCTTGATGTGCATTACATTCATGCTGACAAAACAATAATGGGCCAAAAGAGAGGTGGGAAAAACAACAGCCATGGCCAGACTAATCAAAACATCTGAATAATTCATGATCTTATACTGTGCATCCAATTTAAGACTTTAAAATCAAAAGCTTGGTAAATATGTAATTGCATTCATTACCCAATGAACTGACAGTGCTCTTTTACAAATGGTTCACTGATTACAAGTTTTTGCCACCATCGCTGCTGTCCATAGCATCTCTGCCCTGGTCGACTTGTCAGACAAGTCAAACAAATAGAAACCAAAGCAACATGATCAGATGCAGAACCAGACAGGAGACGCCTGAAGCCGGTTTCCAGCCATGCAGCAGAAGGGAGCAGAGTCATGCTGAGAAACACATGTAACATTCAATAGTGTTTCAAATAAAGAAATAAAGAAGGCATGCAGGATGTTGAGAGGCTTCGGGGCTTGACGCAGCAGTCGGACTACATAAACTGTGCAACTGATACGCTGGAATGAGCCACACCATGAGTCTATAGGGCTGTATTCAGAGTTGGTGACTACATTAGCGACTTGAGTTCAAATGTCTCGTTAATGTGAAAATTACACATTAGTTAATTTTATGGGCAGTCCATTCAGATGATTAAAATGAGCTATGAGATTACCATTTTTTTCCTTGAGGAGTGTGTGCAACTTTTTTGTTTTTTTAAGAATAGCTTCAAGACCACTGACTTTAAAGACAAGAACTAGCCTTTACTACTGAAAAAAGAGGGACAGAAAATGCAGACTGAAGATGCCGATTACATTTTTTTCTTTGCTGTCAACTGCAATATGATGTAACATAGATGCAAGAGACAATTTAAAAACAAACAAACAAAAATCAAGACTAATATGTTGGTATACGAATATGTAGATAGCCAATATTCATATAAGCGTCTAATAGGACTCTAATTTATTGCCAGTATATTGCTACATGAATAGTCCTAGTTGTAATGTTCATATTAAGAACCAACACACAAGTCATGTACAACTATTTGAGTAGTGCTTAATCTATAGTTACATCTGATGTCTGAATAGTGAAGTGCGGAATTTCAATATTTAATCCTTACTATGCGTGCTTACTGTAACTGAACTCTAAATACAGCCCTTAATGTTCTAGTAATGATCTACTAAAAGTGATTCTGGAGAAGAGAGTTTCGATAAGGTAAGGCTGATCTGTGCAGATGTTAATGTTATGTTACATGTGTGCCTGTGCTCACTAAACAGTGCATTATCCTGCTCTAATCTAACATTCATGTATCATGCATTGCTCAAATTTATTTTGAGTGTGTTACAGTGTCTTAGACTATGTATCAGCTATACAGTGGTGCTTGAAATTTGTGAACCCTTTAGAAATTTCTACATTTCTGCATAAATATAAACCTAAAACATCATCAGATTTTCTAAAAGTCCTAAAAGTAGATAAAGTGAACCCAATTAAACAAATGAGACAAAAATATTGTGCTTGGTCATTTGTTTATTGAGGAAAATTATCCAGTTTTACATATCTGTGAGTGGCAAAAGTATATGGACCTTTGCTTTCAGTATCTGGTGTGACTACCGTGTGCAAAAATAACTGTGACTAAATGTTTCCGGTAACTGTTGATCAGTGCTGCACGTCGGCTTGGAGAAATTTTAGCCTTTTCTTCAGTACAGAACAGCTGCAACTCTGGTGTGTTGGTGGGTTTCCTCACATGAACTACTTGCTTCAGGTCCTTCCACAACATTTCTATTGGATTAAGATCAGGACTATGACTTGGCCATTCCAAAACATTAACTTTATTCTTCTTTAACCATTCTTTGGTAGAACAGTTTGTGTGCTTAGGATCATTGTCTTGCTTCATGAACAACTTTCTCTTAAGATTCAGTTCACAGACAGATGTCCTGACATTTTCCTTTAGAATTCACTGGTATAATTCTGAGTTCATTGCTTCATCAATGATGGCAAGCTTTCATGACCCAGATGCAGCAAAACAGACCCAAACCATGATAATACCACCACCATGTTTCACAGATAGGGTTCTTATGCTGGAATGCAGTGTTTTCCTTTCTCCAAACATAACCCTTCTCATTTAAACCTAAAATTCTATTTTGGTTTCATCCATACACAAAATATTGCTTCAAAACCTTTTGGCTTGTCCATGTAATCTTTAACAAACTGCAGAGGGGCAGCAATGTTCTTTTTCAGTGACCTTCCCCTGGCAAACCTGCCATGCACACCATTGTTGTTCAGTTGTTCTCCTGAGGGTGAAAAATCATGAACATTACCAAATGTGAGAGAGGCCTTTAGTTGCTTAGAAGTTCCTCTGGGTTCCTCTGGGTGACCTCTTGGACTATTTCACGTCTTGCTATTACACGTTCTTTGTTGGTCGACCACTCCTTGGGAGGGTAACAATGGTCTTGAAATTCCTCCATTTGTACACAATCTATCCGACTATGGATTGGAGGAGTCCAAACTCTTTAGAGATGGTTTTGTAACCTTTTCCAGCCTGATGAGCATCAACAACACTTTTTTTCTGAGGTCCTCAGAAATCTCCTTTGTCCATGCCATGATAGACTTTTGTATAATGGTGTTATGAAGATCAGACTTTGATAGATCCCAGTTCTTTAAATAAAACATTGTACTCACCCGCACATGATTGTCATCCCATTGAATGAAAACACCTGACTCTAATTTCACCTTCAAATAAATTGCTAATCCTAGAGGCTCACATACTTTTGCCACTCACAGATATGCAATATTGGATCATTTTCCTCAATAAATAAATGACCAAGTGTAATATTTTTTGTCTCATTCTTTTAACTAGGTTCCCAATGTCTACTTTTAGGACTCGTGAAAATCTGATGATGGTTTAGGTCATATTTACGCAGATATATAGAAAATTCTATAGGGTTCACAAACTTTCAAGCACCACCGTATATGCTTGAAGCCTCAGCATATTCTCCTAATTCTGAAGCAGTAAATCTACACATTCATGAGTTTTAAAGCCTTTACAACAACAATATAGTCATCTTTAATCATAATTTCACATGAGAACATTGATAAACACCAAAATGATGCAATATATAATACATTGTGCACATCATTTGCCAGCAGGCATATCAGGCCAGAAAAGTCCACAACAGATTCCTCAGTGCCAATTTTATATATAAACCCTACCAACAAAAGCCACCAGCACTACTGTCAAATTTTAAAACTGAAACAGAAATCAAGAGGAAGTAAGCATAAGCTGTTGCCATGGATATTTTTAGCATAATGCAGCAAGGGTCTAAAATATGACCGACAATGTATTTCACATCTGAAAAGTGCTGCGTATTTGATTACAACTTATTTCAAATGGCTGGTGCTAGATTAACCACATTCACAATTTCTGATATGGGCATTTACATTTGATCCCCGAGTTTCTTATGAATATAAAACGCCAAAAATGATACAATCAGAAGGCTGGTTTTGTAGGAATCCGTGAGTATAGACTGTGCTGTAAGTCTAGAGCATAGGATCCATGTGTTTGTGTGATGGCAGAGGAAAACTAATCCTAACCAGGATGGACTTGATTTAATCCAAATCTAAAGTCAAATTTTAAGCCACTCAAATCAAATGCCATTTCATGAAATCTAGTCTTAACATGGTGGCTAGTGAGTAAAATTTGTAAAGTGTAATAGTATTTGTACTGGTAGATTCATAGTATATTGGCACTGATAAACCTCTTTCTCCATAAAGACGACTGGGAGAGTATGAAATAGAGTAAAAGAAGTGACAGTACTCAGTTCTCACCCCTTTAGAGTCAATGCTGCCAGGCTTTGCATTGAATTTGACTGTCTTCAGCCGAGCTCGCTCTTTTCTCTCCACCCTTAGAGAGAGAGAGAGAGAGAGAGAGAGAGAGAGAGAGAGAGAGAGAGAGAGAGCTCTCCAATGGCAATTTTCAATGGCAAATTTATTATTAACTGTCTGTTAAACTAAAATAAATAATGAAAACCTTTGTAATAGTCTGTACCTCCTCTTGCTGGGGATGACCCCCATCTCCTCGCTGTCTCCGTCCGGAGTGACTCTTCTCGCCTGCCACCATTCATCATCTGACGCATTAATCACATGCAGGATGTCTCCATAACGGAAGCTAAGACCCTGACTGGGCAAACCGCTGTCCTTCAACCGGTCATAGTCGAACAGGGCCCTGTGGGAAAAACCACACACACATACTGTAGTCGGTCCTACTGTCCTTGTCTGCAGTAGTCTGTCTCTATGACAACCCAAATTGGGAGTAATGGCTGAATGTGTCTAAAAGCACACGTGTCACGAGAGATCACACACACACACAACCTAACAGCTAGACATTTCAATTTATTTTCAGATGTAAAATGAGCACTCTTTTAATGTACTGTTGATGGAAACAATACAGTGACGCTTCCATCAGGTGCTGAATCTTTTTTACAATCTGCAACTGATTTCCTGTGTTAGAAAGCATGATAAAATCTGTTTAACTGTGGTCTTGTCTGCAGTGGCCTGACTCATAGCTCTGGGATGTCTCTCTCTCTCGCGCTCCATTCTTGTTTGCTTCTCTGTTTCCGAGACAGAGGAAAGGGAACCAATGGTAGGATCTCAACACTGCAGTCAAATCTCCCTGGAAACCTGAAGCCCGCTGACATTATCAGAAGAAAGCCAACCTCGTAAATCATTAAAAACCTTTGATAATTTATCACCAGATCCAACAAGAGCGTCAGGATTGTCACACAGGAACGAAAAAATTAAGGCAGACCATGAATTAAAATACATTTAAATTGAACTTAGCATAAATTTACCTTGTTTTCCTACAAAAATACAGGGTTGTCGTAAAGGGGTAAAGCTAGAGGCTCTGAAGTTAACAAAGCAGACCTCTACATTATCCTGTCAGGGGGCCCAAAATTCCTCCTAGCACACTTGAGAAAACCACTAAATAACATTACAGTTGAACAACAAAGCCATTTTGATTGCCAAATCTCAGGGTCCATCATTCTCTAGTCTATCTCAGTGTGTATGTTCCTTGTGTGGTCTGTATTTCCTGCTCCTTTCCTTCTGGTGCTGGTAAGCTGTTACTACGCCGGCTCTGGGCTCTCATTCAGCCTGATATAGATAAAGAGAGCTTGCATCCATTGAATAATGAATGAAGTCTGAGGCTCAATGAACAATTACATACAGGATATGAAGAACACAGAACCAGCCTCTCAGTCTGATCTGAATGAATGTAGAATGTAGAAATCCTAATGGTAAGAGGTTAAAAGGCTGAGATCGTGGCCTTTGGAGGGTTTGTGTGTGCACTTGGGATTAGGCAATGACATTTAAAACTAAACACCACAGACACACACACACACACACACACACACACACAGATAAAACATAACAATGAAATAAGACAATGACTGGCTTGAGTCCATTTGCCAGCTGCAATGAGCTGCAATAGCAAAGATAATCCTCTAATTATCCACACACACATACACACACACACACACACACACACACACACACACACTATATTACTATTCTTGTACCTACACCTAATTCTAACCTCAGCAACCAAAATAATCCATTTTGGCTCTTTTAGTTTTTAAATAAAAGCTGTAGTTTTTGTACAAAGCAGTTTTCTTTTTGTGGCTCACTGAGAGTGTTTCTTCATCATGAGCCTAGGGTCACTCATCTTTGTAGTGCTTATCATAGTCCTTTGTTGTTCTTATCATTAGGTTCAGTCCACAGAGTTTTTGGAAGGACATAAACATTAAAACTGGTAGAAACACACACACATATATACACACACACACACACACACACACACACACACACACACACACACACACACACACACAGATAAAGCTGTAATTGCCAGATTCTATAGAAATGACTTTGCAAATGTCTTATTGAGAAAGTAATCAGTGCTGAAATTTTCTGAACAAAGATATGTTAGATTTAGTCACTCGTTTCTAATGTCTTGGTTTTTACGGAATGTGACGCAACAGCACTACACTCTTAAAGGAAAAGTTTCCATCAAGCACACCAAATGGTTCATATACTCTTTGGTAGATTCCCTAAAGGTTAAATGATAACATAGCTGCCCCTATCAAAAAAGGTTCCAAAGAGAAAGCTAGAAACAGAGAACCATTGACCATCCAAAGAAGCACTATACCACAATGTTTGGCCCAATCTTTGTGCTCTTACCTCTTCTATATGACCTTCCAGACTGGTGGAGGCAAGGATGTTTAAATGTGTTCTTATGACCTCACAAAATCTGGGAACTTTAAATAGCATGTGTGATTCTTCATAATGCCTGCATGGATTTGGGGTTTAATACATTCACCACGTTCATTTGACACATTGAACAGCATCTTACGTGAATACATTCATGAGCTAAATACAGAGCATTTCATCAGTCTACCTAAGCTTTAAATGAACTCATGGAGACAAGTCATTAATCATGCCTTTTACCCAAACACCCAAATATTCTGATGTTAGGAAAAAGCCAATTACAAAAAAACATGCTACTGCCTTTCACTGCCACCAAGACAATCATAACGCACATATTGAGGCATGACATACACACATACACTACAACAAAAAATGCCTCCAAAAATAGATGATCATTCATCAGTTCATCAATTGCATATACACTAAGAACACTTTATTAGGAACACTATACTAATACTGGGTTGGGCCTCCCTTTGCTCTCAGAACAGCCTCAATTGTTTGTGGCATGGATTCTATAAGATGTTGTAAACATTGTCTTGAGGTTCAGTTCCATGTTGACATGAATGTATCATGCAATTTCTGCAGATTTCTCAGGTGCACTTTCATGCTGCCTTTCTACCACATCCCAAAGATGTTTTATTGGATTCAGATTCAGTGACTGTGAAGGCCACGGAAGAGCACTGAACATTGTCATGTTCATGAAACCCTTTTGAGAATTTTGCTTTGTGACATGGTGTATTATCATGCTGGAAGTGGTCATTAGGAGATGGTAAATTGTGGCCATGAAGTGATGCACATGGTCAGCAACAATACTCAAGTAGGCTGTGGCATTCAAGTGATGATTGATTGATATTAATGAGCCTAAAGTGTGCCAAGAAAACATTCCCCACACGATTACATCACTGCCACCAGCCTGGACTGTTGACACAAGGCAGGTTGGGTTCATGGATTCATGCTGTTTGGTGCCATATTCTGACGCTGCCATCTGTGTGCCTCAGCAGAAATCAAGATTCATCAGGCTACATTTTTTCCAGTCTTCAACTGTACAGTTTTGGTGAGCCTAATGTGGTCTTCTGCTGTTGTAGCCCATCTGCCTCAAGGTTTGACGTGGTGTGAATTATGAGATGCTTTTCTGCACACAACAATTGTACAGGGTGGTTATCTGAGCTACTGTAGCTTGAATGTCAGCTTAAACCAGTCTGGCCATTCTCCATTCATCTCTCACATCCACAGAACTGATGCTCACTGGATGTTTTTTCTTTATTGCACCATTCTGAGTAAACTCTAGAGACTGTTGCATGTGAAAATCCCATAAGATTAGCAATTACAGAAATACTGAAATCAGCTGGTCTGGCACCAACAATCATGCCATGGTCAAAATCACTGAGATCACATTTTTTCCTCATTCTGATGGGTGATGTGAACCCAAAGCTGCTGGCCTGGATTTGCATGATTTTATGCACTGCACTGCTGCTATATGATTGTCTGATTAGATAATTGCATGAATGAGTACGTGTAACAGTGTTCCTAATAAAGTGCTCAGTGAATGTACAACAGTAGCAGAACTGAAGAGCCAAATATATACAGTGCCCTCCACTAATTGCACCCTTGGTAAATATGAGCAAAGAAGGCTGTGAAAAATTGTTTACTCTTTTGATATTTTGTTAAAAAAATTCACAAAAATACTCTGCTCTCAGAGATATCAAACAATTGCAAACACAACACAGGTTTATAAAAAATATCTTTGTTAAATATAGGTGTGCAACAATTATTGGCACCCTTTTAGTCCATACTTTGTGCTACCGCTGTTGCTAAGATAACAGCTCTGAGTCTTCTCCAATAATGCCTGATGAGTTTGTAGAATACATGGCAAGGGACCTGAGACCATTCCTACATACAGAATCTCTCCAGATCCAAGATTAGTGGAGGGCACTGTACACTCATTGACCATGTTCAGACTAGTTCTGAATACTGTATAAAATTTCTCAAATAAACTTTGACTGTAGGGAACATTTCCTAAGGTTAATTAAATCAACAGAAAGAGCATGCTGAATAGCAACTGGAAAAAAATCAAGCTGTGCCCAAATATAATAAGAATCAACATTCAATATTAATTTGTCGCACTGGAAATAAAACAGTTTACTATTTTTTATTTATTTATTTTTTTTAATGTTTAACAGCCTAACAACACATTAATGACTATAAAAACATAGATAAATGCACAACAAATGCTCTCCACATTACAGACAGAGAATTTAGCTTAAAGCTCTGTTTCTATGTCATTCATCTAGGTGACACCAAGAGGAGCGGGATATAAGAAGGTATAATGCTTGTTAATGCCATTATACAGTGTGGGAAATAAGTATTGAATGTGTCTTTTCAGTAAATATATTTCCAATGAGGCAAATCACATAAAAGTTTCACCAGACATCAGTATTAACTCAAGAAATCCACACATATAAAGAAATCCAAACATTCAAGTCCATAAATGAAGTTATGTGAAATAAAGGGGAATGACACAGGAAAAAAAAGCGTTGAACACACAAACTGAAATTTATTTACTACTTAGCGAAGAAGCCTTTGTTTGTAATGACAGCTTCAAGACACTTCCTGTATGAAGAAATTAATCCACAGTATTCAGGTGTGATTTTGGTCCATTCTTCTAAACATATTGTCTTTAAATCTTGAAGATTCCAGGGGGCCCTCTTGTGAACCTTGATCTTTAGCTCTTTCCACAAATGTTCAATTGGATTCAAGTCAGGTTATTGACTGGGCCATTCTAACACCTTCATTTTGTTTCTCTGAAACTTTTGCTGTATGCTTTGGATCGTTGTCCTTCTGGAAAGTCCACCCACCTCTCATCTTAATCAGAATCTTCATTCTACACTCTTCCAGTATTTCATAAGCTTGTCCAAATGAGTTTTAGCAAAGCTTAAATGAGCTTCCACATGCCTTTTCTTTAGTAATGGAGTCTTGTGGGGTGAGCATGAGCAGTGGAGTGCATTGCCTATTGTTTTCTCTGTGACGATGGCACCTGCTGCCTCCAAGTGTTTCTGGAACTCTTTCCGAGTGGTCCTTTGCTCTTGGGCTACTCTTCTGACTATTCTTCTGACTCCTTGGTCAGAAATCTTGCGAGGAGTTCCTGTGAGTGTCCTGTTGATGACAGAGTGATGTGGCTTCTATTTGTGGATAATGGCCCCAATGGTACTTACTGGAAGATTCAGAAGTTTTGAAATACGTCTCTATCTGATTCCATCAATATGTTCTGCAACAATAAGGTTCCGAAGGTCTTGAGAGAGCCATTTGCTTTTACCCATCATGAGATGTTTCTTGTCAGCCACCTTGGTAACAAAAAGCCTTTTTATAGACCATCAATTTACTAACCCAGCTGATATTAATTTGCACAGATAGGAGGTATAATTACTTACGGATTTCAGCTGGTTCCTTGCCTTGGAGAACTATTTTTCTTAGTATGTTCAATATTTTTTTCTGGTGTCATTCCACTTTATTACACATAACTTCATTTATGGACTTAAATGTTGTGAATTCTTAATATGTGAATTCTTGAGTTAATACTGATGTCTTGTGAAAATTTCATGTGAATAGCCTCATTGGAAATATATTTACTGAAAGAAATTGACGCATTCAATACTTATTTATCTCCCAATATAAGTAAAAAGCTAAACTTCACAGAGCAACAGGGTGATATGCACACACATGACCTACAGTCATATACACACACACATACACACCCTTAAACATACACACCTACTGCCTTACAGAGACAAGTAGCTGCCATGGCAACCGTGAAGCACACATGAAGAATGGTAAAGGTTGCCAGATCCTTAGACAATTAAAGTGTCTCAGGTTTGTCAGGCCATCAGTCCAAGGATGAATCCAGAGACCAGTGGAAATACATAGAGAGAGAAATATACAGTGGTGTGTTGATGAAGTAAGGGCACAGTAACTGCACTAGCCTCTTGGATTACTCATACAGTTGAGAGGTCTATCAGATGGCACTGCTGTCAGCAGTGAAACACTGACATAGCTGCAATATTACACACACACACACTCCCTCACTTACAGAGTGATATCTATGCAGAAAAGAGAGGTGCATTGGGGTGGTCTGTTCCTATGGTAACATGCATACACTTCTGTTAAGTATGTTTTGAGATGATAAACAGTGCATAAATAATGAAACCTGTTAAAGCAAAAAAAAAAAGAATAAACAACCCATAAAACGATCATGAATATTCCTGTGTATATATAACAGTGTGCTTTTTCAAAACTGAATTTGTCTTCCTGAAAAATGAACGAACATTTGAGGACTTTTATATTTATCAACTCATGAGTTTGAGTGTGCGTATATACATATGCACGGATTCATAAGGAGTGCAGTGTCCTCAAAGTATCATAAAGTTCCTCACCACAAAATTATGATAGAGAATCCATTTTTGCTGGCAACAACAACAACAAAACCCTAAACAAGCTATATTCCTCACAAGGCTTAATTAGCTTCAGGACTAGCCTCAGGCCCAGGTTGAGGTTTGGGATTAAGTTTGTGTCTTGGTTTAGGTTTGAGATTAGACCCCAGGGCTAGGATTGGGCTGGTTTTTGGATTTGGATCAGGAATATATTTAAGTATACCGTTATGATCCAGAGAAGATTCATGGATAGATTTGAGGTTTAAAACTTAGCCAGTGGTGGCTCGTCCAAGGGGCAGGTGGGGAAGACCCAAACATACATCAGCCATTCAACAAATGTATATACTGTACATAGTTAATAGACTCTATTCATAAAGTCATCAGTCACAACTCCATACATTTTAAATATTAATGACCTCTTTTTTGAGTGACCAATGATTTAAATAATGAGGCCCATTGGGGTTAATGGGTTGCCACATTGGTCTAGCTTAACAATTCTTGCTGGCTGCAAAAGTTTTGTTTATGGCAAAGAATCAAAATAAAATCGAATAATTTTCTCCAAACAAAGTGTGCTGAGGCTGTGTAGTGCCCCACCAAAATCACCGTTGGACTTTGGGATATGGTTTAGGGTTCGGTTTAGAGATATGGTTAGAACATGGAGAACAGTAGAGAGGTCTGTGTCTTTTGTGCAGTCGCAAGCTGTTCTATAGTCTTGTTCAGCTATTACAACATTAGAGACATCACACTGTTGCACTCCAGTAGGTAAATGAGTCCCAAAGGGATCTACATTTAGCAAGCTAAGCTCTCTCTTTCTACCCCTCTCCACATTCTTTATTACCTACAGTACATTATTAGCAAGGTGCTATGCTATAGGCCATTCATCTTTCGCCAACAGAGGTACAGTGGCTGAAAAAAAAATAGAACGATATAAGTGTAAGTGAATTTGTGTGAGAGAACAAACCTACTGACAGACCTGTGCATCACCAGGACTCAATGCTGCCTCTCTAACAGATTTTTGCTTGATTTTACAATGAAGTCTAGAGAAAACTGAAGCTAAGCTTCATATATTCTTATACACAGTGTGTATGTCCATTTTTCTGTGTCATATGCGAGTGCATTAAATGAACAGTGTAATGCATTTTGATATTTGACCCTCATCAGCAGTTACTAGTGTACAGTGGATAAATGAGTGTGTGTGCACACATGTGTGGGAGTGTGTGTGTGTGTGTATGTGTTTGTGTGTATGGTATGTTTGTGTGTACGTCTGTACCTGACATAAAGGGAGCGTTTCTGATTGGTTCGGAGGGATCCTGATCCAGAGCTCATACTGTGGTTCATCATCTGCTCCCTCAGGTCATGAATCTTGGCCTCAAAGCGCCCGTACTCTGAGAATACAGACACAAACAAACACCATCCTGTCAACACATTAGTGCTACTAACCTTTACACGCATATTTACTAATGCACTCCCAATAGGAGAGCCATACACAAAAGTACACTAGTTGTTTGATGGTAGAGAACTGACACAGATACTCTTGGGTCTTCTTGGAGTTTGTCCTTTAATATGCAGTTCTGCAGAGATGTGGCGCCTGCGAGGATCAATACAGGACGTCAATACACAGTACACAGCCCATATTGAATCTGAGCTCTGAAAGTAGTAGTGTACTACTCTGTCTTGCCCAAGGTTAAACCACTATCACAATATAGCCAGAGACAGAGAGTGAGACAGAGAGCGAGAGAGAGAGAGAGAGAGAGAATGAATGAATGAATTAATATGGATGTTTTTGTATACTAGACTTCACTACAGATAGAGCAAGTGTTAAGATAGTAGAGTTCAGTGAAAGTACATCCAACAAACCAACATACCACTGCTGGGATTTCCTGATTTTCCTTTTTCCCTAAAACATAATTTTCTCTTCAGATTACCCATAATTCCTTAAAGGTAAGCACGTGGCACAATAAAATTTGACATTTTCCCTTAAAATCAGTTAAGTTTTGCAAAAAGCACCCTAGTGATAATGGCTTTATAGTTTGTATGTCTTTGTATGCAGACAAACTATAAAAAAAACACAAATCACAAACCCAGCCAGAACCTGGCACAAACCTAAATGCTTCCTGTCATTCATAAAACACTTCACACTTCACTCTTCCCTAGTTTTCATGCTATTATATTAAACATGTTAATATAAGAATTGTAAATCATTTTTAAATTTACAGACAAGGCTAGCAGGCAAAAACTGCACCAAATATAGTTATATCTTCAATACTAAATGCAAAAGGCAGCAAGACAGACCATCCATATACTGTATTTTTTAAATACATTTGCATGACAGCTTGTTGTCAGAAAGAAATGCTCTATGTTGACAAACTGCTCATTATCCTGATGTATCTAGTTTCACAGAAAAAAAAAAAAAAACCAACATACTTCTCATTCCCAAAGAACAACACAGCAGTATTGCCCTAAAGACAGCGGCAAGACCAACTGACTGTAAAAAAAAAAAAATGGCTTTACTGTCAATGACCTAAAATAAGGTTAGGTAAATTTCATCTTAATATTACCAAGCAACTTGAAAAGGTGAAAATAATGATCAGATTTCAGAGGCATTCGAAGAACAAAATGTTCCTTAGTAAGTTTCTTGTTACAGTGCATTTTCAGGAACATTTAAGTACCTTTACATTTACTGACCCCGCCCCCATCCACATGGCATGAGGACTCACTGAACAGTTTGATGAGTATAAAATTAATGTAACTCATATGCTATGGCACAGTCATCAGATTACAACCCAACTGAATACATGTGGGAGATTTTGGAAGGGTGTGTTAGACAGCGCCACCACCACCATCATCAAAACACCAATTAAGAATATCGTCTGGAAGAATGGTGTTCATCCCTCCAGTACAGTTCCAGAGATGTGTAGAACCTATGACACATTGAAGCTGCTTCAGTGGCTCATATCAGCCCAACACCTAAGATACTTTATGATGTTTTAGTCATTAATTAGTGCTTGTAACTTGAGATGAAAAAGCTTCCATACAATGCCACAGAATTTCAACCAAAACTATGTCACTGCACTAAATCCCTAAACCTTTTCTTCTTACTTATGGGGAGAACTTGTCTGTGTATTCAAATAAGGACAGATCTCCATCATATTCCACTATGTTATAAAGCCACTAAAGGACAGGTCTGCAATTTGAGACCTGTAGAGATGCTGTAGAGATGTGTGCTGCAGTAGATACACTGTACAGAGGCTGGCTGGCAATCATGACCTTTAGAACACAATGGTAGAGTACAGAAAGGACAATCCAGTCAGACAGACATGAACACTGTGCAGGGCAAAACTTTAACTACTACAACCCACAGTCCAAAGCTCCAGACAGAGACTTATCCAATAGAACTTTATCTCTGATACAATAGCTTTACATGCTGTAGATAGCTGTAGACATAATAATTATTGCAAAAAGCGATATGTACCAGCAGGTGAAAGACTTTTAGAGCAAAGTGATGTTGTGTTTGAGTGGGTGATGGTGCATATCAGTTTCTGGAGAGTACTTCAGTGACATTTAATCAGAGTGCTGTGCTACTAGAGCGAAACACACACACACACGTTTGTCACAGAGACACACCTTGTGAGGACCTTCCATTGACCTCCAATGCTATGTTAGGTGTACTTAACCCTAATCCTAACCTCAGTAACCAAAATAAGCCATACTTTTTAAACTTATATATATATATATATATATATATATATATATATATATATATATATATATATATATATATATATATATACCAAGCAGTTTTCCTTTTGGGGAACAGACAAATGTCCTCATAAGATCTAATGTCAGTTATTCTACAAATATAAGAAATAATCAATCAACAAATGATCAATAAATCATTCAGTTCAGATAGCCCAACATTCATGTAAATAGTCCTTATTCTATGCCTCCAAAGAAAAGAGAGAGAAAAGGAGAGTATGAGAGAGAGAGTGGGAGAGAGGAAGAAAGAAAAATAAAAAGACAAAGAGACACAACTGCAGGCAAGCACATTTTTGAGAGACTTCAGGAACAGACTAAAAGACTCACTTATATGAATGGCTTCAAGGGTAATATTATAGCATTATTTGTTGCATTATAAATGAATGGAAAATGAAAGAATCGTGGCTTTTCCTCTTATTTTGGCTCATCTGTGAGACACATTAGTGAAAAGGTCACTTAAATTTCGACCACAACATGCCAGAAATAAGGCACTGCCATAGGAATAATTCTAAAAATAGATCTTGAACATAACAGTGACCTAATCTCAACCAGGAACAAAATCTGTGCAGGAGAACAAGCTCTCAGACTGCAACATGGCACAGATTTACACTACAGCTACCTCTACTACACGATGGAGGATTAGTAACAGCTCATATGCACACAACACACACACACACACAACACACCCCACAAGGAAACCAGTATAAGTCAGTGTACAGTACCCACTTACCGTTCTGAGTCCTGATCCACACACCCTGCTTTCTACAGCTGTGGTCCTGGAGAGACTCTGAACCTCTCAGTCCATCTCCAGCACACACATCCAAACAAACACACAAACACACACCGTGCTTTGCAGTCACACAGATTAAAAAAAAAAAAAGTGCTCCAAAGAACAAAGACTGGACCAGCGTGGGGCGAGTGAGTGAGTGTGCTAGTGAGAGGGAAAGAAAGACAGAGAGTGAAAAGAGGACAGCGAAAGCAGAGAAAGAGAAAAGGACCGAAAGCACAGAAAGGGAGGGGAGAGAGAAAGCAAATGAATGAATATGAGGGAATGGTGAAGGAGGGAAGAGGATGCGAGTTGATCGGTATAGAGAGATGCTGAGTGTCTGCAGCAGTGTGAGGGACTGGCCGCTCCCCATATGTGTTCACACACACACACACACACACACACACACACACACACACAGTCCACCACACTATATGAGTCTTTCTCTTCCCTCTTCTGCTCTCCCAATACTACAGTGCCGTGTTACAACCATACCATATTAAAACACTATGCATGAATCCATCACGAAAGGTCAAATAACATTCTTTCCCTTCATCTGTGTCCTTTCAGTCATTCCTGAATCTTTTTTATGTTTCAAAATAAATACACCCTGAACCAGAACAAACCCTGTATCTTTTTTTAAATGATATAGATTCCTTTCTGAAGGGCATGGTGGCTTAGTGGTTAGCAGGTTTAGCACTCCAGGGTCAGGAGTTAGATTCCCGCTGTGCCCTGTGTGTGCATAGAGTTTGCATGTTCTCCCCGTAATTCGGGGGTCTCCTCCGGGTACTCTGGTTTCCTCCCCCAGTCCAAAGATGGTGTTGTAGGCTGATAGGCATTTCCAAGTTGTCCTTTGTGTGTGAATTGTGAAGGGTGTCCCATGCATCGTGCCCCGAGTCCCCCGGGATATGCTCAAGGCTCCCTGTGACCCTGTGTAGGATAAGCAGTACAGAAAATGGATAGATGGAGGTTCCTTTCCACATGATCATGACCACATGAAGTCATAGTAAACATGTCTTGTCTTATGAGTCAAAGCAGGTCAAATATTCTATTGAGCAAATTTTTTGTTGAAAAAAAGTGAGCTATCGCATGGTTTCTGCAAGTATCCATCCATTTTCCATACTGCTTATCCTACATAGAGTCATGGGGGGAGCCTGGATCCAATCCCAGGGAACTCAGGGCACAAGGCCGGGGACACTCTGGACAGGGTGCCAACCCATCACAGGGCACAATCGTACACACACTCACACACTACAGACAATTGGGATATGCCATTTAGCTTACAGTGCATGTCTTTAGACTGTGGGAGGAAACCGGAGGAAAGACCCAAAGCATGGAGAGAATGCGCAAGCTCCGCACACGCAGGAGGCAGGGCAGGATTCGAACCCCCAACCCCTGAGGGAAGCGTGCTAACCACTGAGACACCATGCCCCGGTTTATGCAGGTTCTAAAGTTAAATGTAATACTCTTAATGCTTTTTCAATCCCACTTCTAAATGTAATGAATTTACAGAATTTACAGTGACATACAAAAAGTAAATATTTTCATTGAGCATGCTTTAAGTGCTGTAACTACATTTATTTATATTTCCCTCTCCTGATTTTATAATTTTAGTCATTGTTTTCCACTGTTTTTGACTTCACTGATGGTGACTGGACTGTTTATTCTCCCTAATAAATGATACAACAGTGGAACTGGCACAAACTGCTAATAATCATGGAGGTCATAGAGGGAGATGTGGAGGATGCTTCATACAGCATTAGTTGTACCAGAGCATCCATGGCTGCACCTCCCAGCTGAAAAAAAAAAAACATAATAGAAAACTTCATAGAAGTTGTACTGGTTATAATGGGAATTGTATTGGTTTTAATGGGAATTGTAATGGTCCTTGTGGTAATCTGTTGCCTTCTATTGGTGGCATGTTATGTCTAATGAATACCATTAAGGACCGGTAATGGTAATGGTTTTAATAGTTACCTGGTTTGTAATGGTATTTGTAGTGGAAACCATTAGAATATCTGTGATGGTTTCTAATGGCTTGTTTCGGTTTTTTTTCAGCAGGGCTGTAAGAGTTTTCAGTAATCAGGACCCTAGAAGGGAAATAATATTTTCATGTCATGTCGGTTTGAACGCATCAACATTTTGTTCAGTAAATATATTTCCAATGAGGCTATTCACATGAAATTTTCACCAGACATCAGTAGTAACTCAAGAAATCTGGAAATATAAAGAATTCACAACATTGAAGTGCATAAATAAAGTTATGTATAATAAAGTGGAATGACACAGAAAAAAGTATTGAACATGCAAAGAAAACACAGTTCTCTAAGGCAAGGTAATAGTCAGAAGAATAGTCAGAAGAGTAGCCCAAGAGCAAAGGACCACTCGGAAAGAGTTCCAGAAACACTTGGAGGCAGCAGGTGCCATCGTCACAGAGAAAACAATAGGCAATGCACTCCACTGCCCATGCTCACCCCGCAAGACTCCATTACAAAAGAAAAGGCATGTCGAAGCTCATTTAAAGTTTGGACAAGCCTTTGAAATACTGCGAGAATGTTGTCTGGTCAGACGAGAGCAAAATTGAACTTTTTGTCTGTCATACTACACACCATGTTTGGAGAAGAAATGGCCCTGCACATCACCCTTAAAACACTATACCAACAGTGAAGTTTGGAGGAGGAAGCATCATGGTGTGGGGCTGTTTTTCATCACATGGTACTGGCAGACTTCATATAATTGAAGGAACGATGAATGGAGCCCTTTACCGGGAGATTCTTGAGAAGAATCTGCTGCCATCCACCAGGATGATGAAGATGAGACGTGGGTGGACCTTCCAGCAGGACACCGATCCAAAGCATACAGCAAAGGAGACTCTCAATTGGTTTCAGAGAAAAAAAAACAAGCCGTCCGAATGGCCCAGTCAATCATCTGACTTGAATCCAATTGAACAAGATTTAAAGGCGAGAAGAACGGGCCAAAATCACACCTGAATACTGCGGCCGATTAATTTCTTCATACAGGAAGCATCTTGAAGCAGTCATTAGAAACTACTACTAATACTTTTCATTTAGTGTGTTCAATACTTTTTTCCTGTGTCATTCCTCTTTATTACACATAACTTCATTTATGGACTTTAATGATTCTTTATATTTCCAGAATTCTTGAGTTAATACTGATTCCTGGTGAAAATTTCATGTGAATAGCTTCATTGGAAATATATTTACTGAAGAAAATGTTGAAAATACTTATTTCCCCCACTGTATCAGCATTCAGGTATTTGGTTTCAACTGTGAAGAGAACCTTGTATTACTGCAGCTTTTTGTAGATTTGTGAAAATTATCAACAACAATGTGCTACAAGCTCTTCAGTTTGTTGCAGAAATGTTATAGCAATGCAGTTGCTGCCTTTAATCATTGTCAATAGTGAAGAAATCTTCTTGGGTCTTTTTTTTTTTTTTAAAGTGCAGATGAAGAAACATTCAGCTAGTTCACAGAAAATGCCACAACCTGCATGCCCTTGAAAATGATCAAACACTTACTACAGGAATTCGAAGGCTTTTGTGTAAGAATTCTGTGTGGAGCGGATTATTTTGAAATGGAGAGCAGAAAACAGACTGCTATCAAAGAAAGAAGCTTCACAGCAGGGTATTTTCAAAGTGAAAGGTGAATCTGTTTAGGGCACCAGGGTTTGACAGATGTGGAGAGTGAGTGGAATTAATCAGGGGGAAAAACATCCACCATAGCTCCTGTTTCAGAACCATCCATTTTGATGAGGTCCAAAAATGACTAGGAGTGAATGGGGATGTGATCACTAGAAATGTGGTGGTAATTTCCATATAGATTAAATATTTGTCCATATAAAGATCTCAAGACAACTACTCACATAGCTAACAGCCTGTATATTTCAATACATTTTTTCTAGTTGTTTTTTCCCCTATATGACTGCTTATTATAATGCTCAAGATCTCTCAATATCAATATTTCCATTTCCTTTCTTATTCCAGCTCGGGGAGTTTTTCCTTGCCACTGTTGCCTCTGGCTTGCTCATTAAGCATTTGTAGCCTGCAGCGGGACTGTGAGCACCACTGCCCTCTTGTACCACAGCTGGGCCCTTGAGCAAGGCTTTTAACCCTCAAGAGCCTGCATTCTGAATGTAGCTTTCCTTCAGAGTGAAGAAGTGAGAGATGCAGATATTGGTGAAAATTTCCAATAACATTTTTCCAATAAAATGTCCAGTAAAGTTCCAGCCATAAACTTGATTTAAATTCCTGCACTGTAAACAAGTATTGTAATTTTTACAACAAAATTTTACAATAATACTGCATTCAATTAAAGGTCATAACTTGTAATTTCCGATCTCAGACTTGAAAACGACTAGATAAAAAAAAACTCCTCAGGTCTCCTGAACTCCAAGTTCCTCCAAATTTAGCAAGTGACATCTGGGCTTCCAGAACACCTCAGAAGTGCCACAGGCTGATTGCCTCCATGCCACGGTGCATTGATGCAGTTATTCATACAAAAGGAGCCCTGACCAAGTATTGAGTGCATAAATGAATATACGTTTCAGAAGGTCGACATTTCTGTATTATAAATTCTGTATTCTAATATTTTGAGAGCTGCATTTTTGATTTCTATGAGCTGTAAGCCATAATCATCAAGATTAAAGCAAAAAAAGGCTTGAAATATTTCACTTTATGTGTAATGAATCTAAAATATATGAAAGTTAAATTTTTTAAAATTAAGTTAGTGAAAAAAAATTACTTTTCCACGATATTCAATTTTTTTGAGATGCACCTGTACATGGAATTTATTTGTGAACATAATTTTTAATATATAAAGATATACAGTATAACATTATATATTGTTAGTTCTTAACTGACACTAATACTTATAGATAACAAACGGTAAACGGAATCGTGATGACCTTTCTAGTTTTTAAGCTGAGCTTTTAACTATAGAGCGTCAGCAGGCTTAAGGAAGCCCGTGATGACAGATTTGAATGCACGTAATGATGATTGATTCAGCTGCTGCCGTGATCTCACGCACATACATCACATTTAGAGCACCATCAATTTCATCACTTTATCTGTGTAAGTATAAAAATTGTGCTGAAAATGCAACAAAAGCAACCATCTGTAACCAAATCGTAACAAACCAACTGGTTTAAATCTTATAGGAAACGCGAATAGGTGATGATGAAATCAATAAAGGAAGTGAAAATGTGATCACTGTGCATCTTAAACTCTCCTGTGATTTGTTTATTGTGTAGCAGCATACTACTAATTTTATATATCTTAAATTTTTTAATATGATATAATTAAAAATAGTACTAAAGACATTTCGGAGGACATATCAGAGAATGATCACTTTAGTATATACTGTATAGTCATTCATGCATTACCATGCACTTCAGTGCATTGCAAATACATAAATAACCCAACTGAGCATTGTACACATGAGACAAGCTCTATGGCATAAAGGATGTTGGTTTTCGTGCATGTATCAAGGGTTTCAGATACATGCCAAAGCTACAGCCAAATATTATCAGTTAATACACAGTACATCTCTGTAAGATCTACCGTGTATGTAAATCCAGGCTGTCATTGATTCTCACTACGTTCAGTCCTAATACTGTCAAATACTACATATATTATTCATTCATAGCGCTCTGAAAGGACAGCATAATGATAAATAACATTTTCTCTGACTGTATGTCTGGAACTTAACAAGCAAGCTAAATTCAGAGCAAATAATCCTTTTAGGCATGTCTGAGAGTAATGAGATGTCTGTGGATACAGCAGCTATGCAAAAATAATAAGTGGACAGCTGCTGTAGACCAAAAGAAATCAGTTTGTCTCTACAGTTTTCTCACCCTGCACAGTTTATTAGAATTATCACCTGGATGTCTTATGTGTGTGCTCAGGGATGCTGAGACATTCGCACAAAGGCTTAAATTGATGTATAACATGGAAGTATAAGAAATATCATTGTCATACAGCCCTCATTCCCTTTCTTCTTCTGATCTCGTATACATGCCGGACTTTATATACTGTACACCTTATAGAGCTTTCTGTGCAACAACTTATAACTACAGTTAGAGCTACAGTGACTCTGTCTTTTATAGATGGAGATATCATTAAAGCTATCATCTTCTATCATCTCTTCAGCTGCATTTTTATACTTTTTAAAAGTCCAGTCGGAATTCCATGGCTGATAGCTTAATTTGGGTTAGCTTAACTAACACTTAAGTCCGCCTGGTCTCTCTCGCTATACTGCCTGCTGCTCACTGTTCAACCTGTTGTTAGATTAGATTTGATTCAACTTTATTATCATTGAGCAGAGTACAAGTACGAAACCAACAAAATGCTTTGTATTTGATATGCTGGATCATTAACACACAACACTGGACTGGAGTGGGGTCTTCCTTTACATGCACTTATTCTGCCCACCATGCAGAGTCCTCACTCTGCATCTTTGCTCAGTAGTTTCCACACACCCTCCACCTACTAACCAACAGACTTGTGGTTAACATTGCTAGGAAGTTAAGCCAAGTGCCAAAATCTGGAGTCTTCCTTATACCCCTTATATAAGGGGCCTACCATTTGGCCTCTCTGTACTGCCATGAGCATTCTTGAAATGCATGGCCCTCATCACACATATTACAGTACTCTGTCTTTTGGTGTACTCAGAAAAGCATTTTCTAACACCAAAACAAGTCAAAAAATTCATTGGTATATAGCTAGATTCATTGACAATTCGAGTCACCCTGTCATCCTAAAATGTGGCAGACATTACCATGCCTTTCAACCAAATTTAGGCAGGTTGCTATGGATGATACAAGCCTTGTTAAAGATAATGAAATCATTGAGTGTAGAACTGAGAGACTTTCAGATATGCTTTAACCGCCTATGCATAAACCACAAAATACCACAGACAAAAATGCCTCCTTGTCTCAGCTAGAATAGCACTAGCTCTAGCTTGCTAGAGACCTGAAGCTTTTCTTATGAAAGGCTCTGCTTACAGAGAGAGTTATTTGGGAGTGCAATGGAGCAAAAGAAGCACAGGGGTCATCTGGAGCTCCAATTCTTCTTGCCAGGTCTGAGACACCACATGTTAGGCAATCCTGTGACGATAAGATACACCAATCAACAGGGTAGTCAGACTCCTGAGTGGTAAAAAATAAAAGCTTTTACTCTATCGTTGGGAGACTGTGAGTTCAAATCCTGCCAATGCCACAACCATCTGTAAGTCAGTGCAAGGAATATTCCTTTGGTTTTCCCTTAAGTTACACATGTGTATGTTACTGTAGTCCTATACTATAAATTTAAAAAAAATATATATTAAATGTGGTTTAGGCTTTAGGGTCATTTGCTGCAAAAGTTTGGGAACCCCTGTTCTACAAGGTTAACGTTGCCCTTCTTAGTGGCATAAGTCCAACAGATATTTTTTAACATATTTCCTCTCAGCCCTAATGTCACTGTGGCAGAGGTTATGTAGGTGATTCTCACTGCCTTGGAGGTTATGAAGGGTAAAATAGAATCCTATTTATGTATGTAACTACTTATACAACTATGGTTCCAATAAAAGATGTCACGTCACTTCATAACTTCTTTGGGAGGTTTGCATAAAGTCACATAGAAGAGGTATCCAGATATATTCACTACTTCTGCTGGGTATATGGTGTGTATATAACCACAGTTACATACGTAACAAGCATTCAGAATCACTTCATGTGGTTTTGTGGAGGCTGTATTTAACAAGGTTAGCGTGTGAAAGCTTGTGATATGTCCTCCAGCAATACTCTGTATTTCCACAGACAGGTGTACATTTCACAAGCATACACAAATGCCAGTAGTCACAGTGCTGTCCATTTTAGATCATCCTTTTCCTTTATAAAATGCATCATACAAGACTCTGAATGTATACAGTGCATAAAGAAAAGCTATGGACATAATTCTGCATATTGTCCAGTTCTAGTGTTTATACATTTATGGCCTTCTTCAACCATTTGATGCACACATAGAATGGAATGGTAGAATATTATAGAATGTATTTGTATGCTGTAGCATTACAGTTTCCTTCACTGGAACTAAGAGGCCCAAACCTGTTCCAGCATGACAATGCCCCGGTGCACAAAGTGAGGTCCATCAAGACACAGTTTGCCAAGGTTGATGTGAAAGAACTGGAGTGGTCTGCACGGAGCCCTGACCTCAACCCCACTGAATACTTTTGGGTTGAACTGGAACACTGACTGCAGCCCAGACCTCCTCACCCAACATCAGTGCCTGACCTCACTAATGCTCTTGTGGCTGAATAATCAAACCCCTATAGCCATACTCCAAAATATAGTGGAAAGCCTTCCCAAATGTGTGGAGGTTACTATGAAGGCAAAGCAGTGCTAAAACTGGAATCTAAAAATGGAATGTGATTCTTAAAAAGCACACATGGGGGTAATGGTCAGGTGTACACAAACCTTTTGGCCATGTACAGGTGCATCTCAAAAAATCTTAATATCATGGAAAAGTTCAGTTTTTCCCATAATTTTATTCAAAAATTGGAACTTTCATATATTTTAGATACATGACACATAAAGTGAAATATTTCAAGTATTTTTTTTGTTTTAATCTTGATGATTATAGGTTACAGCTCATGGAAATCAAAAATCCAGTATCTCAAAATATTAGAATAAAGAATTTATAATACAAAAATGTCAATCTTCTGAAACATATGTTAATTTACTTGGTCAGGGCTCCTTTTGCATGAATTACTGCATCGATGCAGCATGGCATGGAAACAATCAGGTGAGGTGTTCTGGAAGCCCAGGTTGCTTTGATAGCAGCCTTCAGCTCATCTGTATTGTTGGGTCTGGTGTCTCTCATAGATTCTCTATGGGGTTCAGGTCAGGCGAGTTGGCTGGCCAATCAAGCACAGTAATACTGTAGTGGGGTGTGTGTCGTGGTTAAAACGTCACCATTATTAACTAACTGGCCAATGGGCTCTCTCCCTACCACAGTATATAAATGGTCGTTCTTTTAAAATAGTTCTTGGCCAGTCTTTTTAACTTCAAAATAAAATGTATTTTTGTATGGAAACCCATGCCTCTTGCCTGTTCTAAGTGGAACGTACTTGCCTGTCCTTATTTGGGTTATTTTCCCCGTTTTCTCGGGGTGGCGTAATCGGTATACTTATGAAACGAAACAAACGAGCTGCATAGCTACACGTGGTGTAGTTGTAGAGCGAAACGAGCCACATAGCCACAGAATAGTTGGCAGGATCACTATAGTATATAAACGAAACGAGCCACATTGCTACATGTGGTGTAGTTTTTATTTTCCCCGTTTTCTCGGGGTGGCGTAGTTGGTACAAAACGAAAATAAGAGCCACATTGCTACAATACTGTCATGGATATCCCAGAAGGGACTCCAAAGTATAGTTCCCAGCAGCCACTGCACCACACAGCATCATCACATGACCACCTGCACCTGATTCTCATTCACTTAATGAGCACCTATGTGTATATAGCCACAGTTTGCACTGCACTCCTAGGCTTGTGTTTGTCTTCCGTTGCTGTCTTTGTTTTCATGGTCTTTGTTAGTGTTTTATTCTTGCCTCAGTGTTGTGCTACCTGTTCATAGTTCTTATTTTGTGTTTTGGTATTCATTAAAACTGAAAAGCTGCACTTGCATCCGTCTCCACCTCCAAATCGTGACAAATACCATGGTCAGCAAACCAGTTACTAGTAGTTTTGGCACTGTGAGCAGGTGCCAAGTCCTGCTGGTAAAGGAAATTAGCATGAATTGTTCTAAAATCATCTGGTAGATGGCTGCATTCTTAAATCGAAAGTGAAAACACAATGGACCAACACCAGCAGATGACATGGCACCCCAAATCATCACTGACTGTGGAAACTTCACACTCGACTTCAAGCAACTTGGATTCTGTGTCCCTCCACTCTTCCTCCTTACTCTGGAACCTTGATTTCCAAATGCAACATTTACTCTCTCTCTCTCTCTCTCTCCCCCGTATGCACACATCAGTATAATTAAGGAACATGAGATTAATAAAAACAGAAGCATAGCAAGATGGAAATGAGTCAGCATGTGTATGTTATTCAGATAAAATCAGGTGTGACTGTGGCTGTCACTTGCATATGGTGGAAGAAGTGTCAAACCTAGTTGCTTTTCTATTTATATCATCCCTGTCGCTTTCCTTCTCCCCCTCAATACTGAGATTCCTCTTCTCTCCTCTTCTTAACCCCTTAAGCTCCCAGTTTACCAGTTCATCAGCATTCAGGTATTCCTCTTAAAGCATATAACTCAATAACTTCTATGAATTATTCAGTAATCCAGGAAGCCCTGTGGCTCTCTGTCTTACGCTCTGCATCATTGCAGAGGAGGTTCACCAAGCTTTTCTGCAGACACACATTTCTCAACTCCTTCACTTTTTTTTTGATAGCTTTAGTGTTTTTGTTTTGTTTAAGTTTCAATGATTCATTTAGATTAAAAAAAAAATATAAATCCAACAGAAATCTTAACTTGACTAAATCTCCAACATTATAGATATTATCATGTCAAACAAGATCAAACTAAAACATAAAACAATTGCTGGCCTTTGTAAATCTTAACCAAACAGGTGATTTTAGTCTCTGTTGCATTTCCTTCAGCTCCAAGCAGTGCATGCACACACACACACACACCATCGTGCTGATTCTCAAGCATGTAAAAAAGGGTTTTGAATATTACAGTTAATGAATTAATACAAAGAGGTTATAAAGGCATTTTTCTTTGACCTTATTAATGTAGCTTATCTTAAATTTTCCTTATTACCGTATTTACCTTAATAATGCACTTTATTATTATCCTATTTGTACAGATAATTGTTTCGTTCCAGCTGAATTTGTTTACTCTGGCAAGAGAAAGGCAGTGCTATCGGTTAGAGAGGGAACTCTCTCTCTCACACACAGCCTCGCTGAATAGTCCCATGATTACAGTAATTAACATTGTTGTATTTAGTTAGTACTTGAATGAAGTTCCTGTTTATATGGAGAAGGATGACAAATAGGAAAAATCCACAAAACCCAGTTGTAAGAAATGAGAAATGACTTAAGGTTGTGCTTAAGGTCAGGAAAATATTGTCTTATTCCTCCTGCATGTGCCGTATAATGGGGTCTCAGGAGGTGGTGAAAATCCCACCGTGTTTGTAGATTCAGAGTGTTGCATCATCTTTTGTACAGCTTCACTTCATTCAGTACAGAGCATTAATTTATAAGCAACGAGCAAAGGAGAAAAAAACTTGCTCGCGCCCAAATAAAATAGCAACAAGCCGGCGATAACTGGTATATAATAGATGCCTCAGCATGACATTAGAGCTCTTAATGTCCTAACACTACCTGGGCCCATCTGCCACTCTGTGTGCATGGAATGCAGGAAGCCCTACTGTATGAGTTTTCCTCCTTGGGCAAAGGAAGTTGCTGACTCGATGCTTCTGTGTGATTAGCTGAGATTGGGCATAAAGCCTATTGTTAGCACTGCCATGGAACACATAACGTAGCACAAATCATGTGCCGTAATAGCAGGTTTCAGTTTCGGGTCAGCATCACTGCTATTAGAGCTGACCTGTGCAGTTCGCAGAAGGACAATGTGAGACAAAAAAAAAAGCCTACAGAGAACTAAGAGACGATAACAGGATTCATGTTAGCAGAATATGGAACAGCTCTAATATGAAGGCAGATATACCAAATAAGCATATATGTAACAAGAGCTCATAGGTTAGACTGAATCAGATATTTAACCTCTATAGGCTCTTCATCACTTTAGCAGAGAAGTTGTTCTCGATGAGATTATGTGTCTGGTTGTATGTTTAAGATGCAGGGTCTGAACAGGAGATTTCAGGACGTGAAAGAGGGGAAAGGAAATCAGAGGAATAGGGAATAGGGATGAAGAGAGTAAGTGCAGTGTCCAGGAGAACTAACAATGAACTTTTTTCCATTCCATAACTTTTACCTTTCTCAACAGTTTGCTATGAAAGCAACACAGAGATCAGATATTATCCTATATCTGATAATATCTTGCCGTGCTTTAGTTACTCGCTGAGAACATATATTTGTGCGGGTAGGTTTGTGCTGGCTGTGTGCTCTGTGTGTTAGAGCCAAGGCAAGCATAAGGGCAGTGTGGAGCTTAGTTAGCTGTGCAAGCAGGCAAGTATAGAGGGCAAAGGTGCACACAGATCAGGTAAGTGATCCACAGAGATCCCTCCCTCATTCCGTGTTAGAGCCCCATGATGAGAACGGATTCTGGGCAAGACTGAGCCCATTCCCCAAAAACTTAACTGAAAACCTGCAAGACTCAATCTTAAACTGGACAGGATTCTTCTGGCACGTTCTGTGACTCTATCTAAAGATAAACATCTGGAGTTAAAGGAATTATACACAATGTTTTACAAAGAGCACAATGGCCAGAAGATTCTTAAAGTCCAGTTTTATTGAACTGTGCAGGGTTTCAGTGTGTGTGTGTGTGTGTGTGTGTGTGTGTGGTTTGTGGCGGGTAGGATTGGGGAGCTGGGGCTGCAGGCTGCTCTTGGCCCAGACACCGATCGCGTGGCACAAACCTGTAGCTGGAGGCGCGGCCCGACGTGGAGAGCACAGCGCAAGCTCTGATGAGTGAAAAAAAGAGAGCAGACATCAGAACAGCTCTGCTCTCTTTCTCTAACCACATATACCTTACACCTTACATTACTCCCATACGGAACCAGTAGAAGATGTTTAAGGACCTAACGGAAACCTCAAAGTACATTTCACACCGGAACAGAGCAACACGGACTACAAAATACTTACAGCGTCACCTGTCTTTAAATGGCCTGTAAAACCTGATTTACTAATAATACCATTAATATTAGCCCTGGTTTATACTTCTGTGTCCATGTATTTGCAAACACTTGAGGATGTTGTGTGTGGGCGGTCACATGTAGGTGTCTGCCTTCATATTTGCATGTGAGAGAAAATGGAAAACTAAATGAAATTCTCACATGTTACTGCAGAATGAACAAACAAGCAGAGCAATGGTTCAAATTCACAGATGCATGATATTAGGTACTACATTCAACCAGTTTGGTATTTTTCAGATTTCTCCTCAGGAAAACATGATTCAAATAGAAGCTTGGATAAGCCCCTACTCTGACATGCACATGTTTATTTTTAGCAAGGTATAAACTACTATTAACATTCATGTTAAAGTACCAGAATGGATAGCTAACATGAAGTATGTTATTTTAATCAAATATAGTGAGCAAGCATTTGGTGCCAACATTGATGAGAATTGATTAGTTACAGTTACATTTATATAGCGCTTTTCTAGACACTCAAACCATAAATAGTATGGTGGGGTGGGGGGTGTGAAATCTCCTCAGCCACCACTAGTGTGTAGCATCCACCTGGATGATGTGACGGCAGCCATATTGTGCCAGAACACCAACACACACCAGCTATTAGTGGAGAGGAGAGAGCGATTCAGAGATAGGGATTATTAGGGGGCCATGATAGAGAAGGCCCAATGGGGGAATTTCGCCATGACACGGGGGTTATACCCCTACTCTTTATGAGAGAGGAGCTGGAACAAACGTCCCTGCCTCAACCAATTAGCATTTGCCTGAAGGATGTTTGAAGCACAGCACCATAGAGACACACAAAGCATTGTTAGGATTTTTGGAAGACTGCACTTGAGTCCATACATGTGCCTCTTTTTGTTTCACGTAACCCCCCTCATTGCATCTCAATGAAAATATATTTCACACCCAGAAGTATCAACCAGGCTTCAGTAGTTGCATTTAATATGCAGCAGCAGCACCAGTCATAGATTAATCTTGTTATATCTTAGATTAATAAATATGGTCATGCCATATTGATTGGCTGGAGCACCTGTATTCCTTAGCTGTGAAATCCAGAACAGCAGCCAAGGCAGAACACACACTAATTAAACACTTAAACACATTAAACATTTTCATGAGCCAAGGATCAAAAAGTGCTCAGAATGCCAGTGAGAGTTGTGATGTGATCCTGTCCTGCTTGGGGCTGCAGGTGACCTCTGTAACCTGAGTGGCTTAGTTAAGTAAAGAATCATTCTCTTGTGGGCACTGATAGGTCACTAAAGCTGTCCATCACTCACCTTCAGGCCGGTATTGGGCAACGATGGCCACCGTCTGACCCGCCCCCTTGAGCGCAGCCGCAGCCTGTTCATGTGTAGCTCCTCGCAAATCAATGCCATTTACCTGCATGCAAACACACACACACACAGACACACACACACACACACATTAGACTGTTGTTACCCACCTACAGTGATCAAAGTCAGTATAATGCAATAGAAATTGCTGATCAGTGAAGGTTTTTGAGTGAATATGTGGAATAAAAATGGTTCTAAGTGTGCGTGTGTGTATGAAGACTACTGATAATAAATGTCTTTGAGCATGTAAAAGTCATTTAAAAGAAAGAAGCCACACATACAGATATATTTTTACAGATTTTGTTAGCTGTTAGCCAGCAAGCTATCATGAGCTAAGATCAGAAAGGATCTTAATAGTAACACTAGACAGTTGGCAATCAAACCTAAGGATTTCTGTCCATTATCTGTACTGCTAATGCTAGCTAGTTGGCTAATAAGCGAACTTGTGTAAGAGAATCTTATTAAAGTGTTATTCCTAAGTGTTCCTCATCAAAAAAAAACAAACACAAACAAAAAAAACACTATCCAGCTAAATAAGCTAGCAAGGCTGTATTTCTGACAAGATTTTATAGTTATATTTAATAATGCTCATAAATCTTACTGCTAATACTATCTAGGTGTGTAACATAATCTAAATTGATTTTAGATTAAGATTTTAAGTGATAAATGTTCCTACATTTCAAGCTATTGATAGCTAGCATGATGACAAGCTAACGACAGGATTTCTGAGAGAAACTTTGAGTCATAATCATAAATGTTCATAATCTTCACTTTAAAAAAAAAAAAATCTAATATCTGATTTCTGGGAGAATTTCTAAATCTTATTAGTCATTTATATTCATAATCCTTATCTCCTGAGCCACTTCTGTTGTCTGAGTAACCCATTCTCACCATTGCAATAATTTACTCACAAAGCAAAGTGACTGCTTATTAGAAGTAACCAGGTAGCTACCGCTTTTTAATTCATATTCATAAATAGTCATAACCTTCATGGCTAACATAACTTGATAGGCTATGTGAGAAAATTGAATCAAATAATTAAATTTGAACTCCTACACAGAAACATTTCTAACTTCTTTGGAAATCTTAAAAGATGTTATTCATTTGTTAGATCTTTGAGATCTGATTGTATAACGCAGAGCTCAAAAGCATGAGGCTAATCTGGAGCAGTTGTCAGTAATGAAATAGTGGTCTAAAGTCAGGACATTGCAGCAACACAGACATATTTGAATACCACCAATAAATAAATCTCATATTATTTCATACTATAAGATAATAGGCAGTAGGGCTCCTATCTGGAGATTTAAGACGGCATGCTGCAGAATGGAAACTCCATTTGGGAGAAAAGAAGCTGCAGGCTAGGGACAGCAAGGAAAGCAGTTGTTGGAACACATATTGTGTTTCAGAGCCATACTAACATGGAAATCTATAGAGCACTGACTTAGTTTCACCATGGGGAAAGCTGATGGAGTGTATCAGCATGGTGGGCTCAAGCGTGTGTGAGTAAGTATGTGCAACCTACTGTGTGTTATTGCTCATTCTGCTGTCCCTGTTTGTGTGCATGTATGTGTTTATGTGTGAATGTGTGCTGTAGTCTGCAGTATGGCCCATGTACTCAGATTCATTTGACAGCATGAACTCACAAGGCAAACCTGAGAGCTATTCTTAGACTCCAAATCAGGCCAGAACACCATTATCACTCTGAACACTCTGTCTCTTCCTTCCTCCTCCTTCCCATGTTTGCACTGTTCCCCAGTCTCCACCTTCAGTCTCATTTCTCCTCTCTCCCTGGTTTGTGTCCCATTTTCTCTCTCTCTCTCTCTCTCTCTCTCTCTCTCTCTCTCTCTCTCTCTCTCTCTCTCTCTCTCTCTCTCTCTCTCTCATTTGCATCTTGAGTGGACTAGTCTAACTTTAATAACTGCAGCAAGTCCTAGTACAGAGCAGAGAACAAGTTCTGAGGATGTCTGATTAGGAGTGATGAAACGCAGGAACTGAGCACCTCTGATTTTGATTGGGGTGCTTATTGAGGGCATCTGATTTTGGAGTGGTCTAAAGGCTGGGAGAATTTTTATTATGAACGATGCAGGAACTGAAGGTGTCTGATTAGGGATGTTTGTGCCATTCCACAAGTAGAATAACTCCCTACAGCTCAAATAAGATTCTGATGAGCTCTAATGAAGACACCCAGGAAGCTGACTTCACGCAGCATATTTTGGTAGCCACTCCATGTGATGCTACTTCAATCTTAATTACTTTGGAATTGCTTCCACAAAATCCTTCGTTTTTTTTTTTGGCTAATAATTTGCTGTCGTCAAGAATATTGTAAGTGTAGTCACATTTTCAGACGCAAAATGTGATGGCGCCCTCTGCTGCTGGACCGAGGATCTGCACTAATTAGGTGTTGAATGCACATGTAAGTTATTTATATATATATATTAGTCAGTTTAGACAAACTAAATATATGCACAGTATATTCTAAGAAACATTTCTACCGTAATATTTCTAAAACTTTTCTGGTAAATACACAGAGAGAGGCAAATAATTCAGCAGTGAATCAAAACCCATTCTAGTAAAAACAATAGTTTCTAAATATGGTTGTGTGTGTGTGTGTGTGTGTGTGTGTGTCTTGTCACAAAACTTACAGACAGAATCTGGTCTCCTCTTCTCAGCTCCCCGCTCAGGTCAGCCGGTCCTCCTGCCAGGATAAAGGACACGAAGATTCCCTCGCCATCTTCACCTCCTACGATGTTAAAGCCCAGTCCGGTGGAGCCCTTATGTAGCACGATCTTCCTCGGTTCCCTGTATGCACACGTCCAATAATACATCAGCTCAGAGTCTGTAGGGCTCAGCATCTCTCCTGACTCACACACATAGGTGTCCTGGAGTGCTGTATACATACACACACGTAGGCCGTCTGGCCAGGTGCTCGCTCATAGACTAGTGTGTGTTTGAGCACAATGGCTGATACCTAATCGGGGACTGCTCTACTTTTAGAGCATTTGTCCTATTTTCAGTGGTTTCCTAGAGACGGCGATAGAGCATGCGCGCTCACACACACACACACACACACACACACACACACACACACACACACACATACACACACACATGCTTATAAGCACATACAATAAAAATATGATTTATTATTACACTACCAAGATAGGATGTTTCACATATATACAACAGCAGTGCTATAATAATGGTTTTCGTATATTTCATGTAACAAACTTGGTCACTGAACGGTCAACATAATTTTTCTTGGTCTAATATTTTGGTCTCCAATATTTTAAAGAGAGCCTTTTTTTTTTTTTTTTTAAAACAGTGGTTCAATTTACTTTGAAAAATATTCTGATTGTGCTAATAAAGTTGCAGTGTGTAATGCTTCTAAACATATTCTGTATACTAATATAATTTCTAAGATACCATAGAAAAGCTGTCTTTCGCATTAATGCACTGAATATAGCTCATTTCAGTCCTCTGTTTACATTTTTCTGACCCAAAAACTAGCTCCGCCTCCAGATATAATAGAGTTCATTGGCTCCGCCTCACATAGCATCAACAAGGGGAAGGGTTTGATTGAGGTAAGGAAAAGACTTTTCACTATTTTGTATTTTCACAACAAATGCAATTCATCTCACAAGCAGCAGAGGACTCTTTGCTTTATGAACCATTTACATCGTGAAAGCATACTGTGAAGTACATTGCCCATTGACTATGCAGATGACACAGTACAAGATGTCAGACTGTCAGACTCATCCAATTAAATAACATAAATTCCAGATGGAGTATGTAGACAGCTATTCACACATGCTTACAAATAGCACCGTGTGATAATGTTCAGGACAGCTTTTCAGCACAGCAAGAGAACCAACTACACTACCACAACCTTATCTCCCATTTGACTCCTCTGTGGACCACTTATGTTCAGATGGTAGATCTTTCCTCTGCCTATCTTCCATTTCACTTTCCCTTTCTGCCTTCGCCTGCCTATCTCTCTTTCAATCCGTTCCCCCCCTTGGTGCCTTTTAAGCTTTCTACTTCTCTCTCCCTCTATATCTGGGTTGGTGCACCTCTAGGCCTCCAGGCCAATCTCAATCACAGTAGTACATAGATGGTCCATGGAGAGCATGAACTAGAACACAACAGTAATGCAATGTCAACTTAAATCAAAATGTAACGTTGAATGTCATTTGATACATTTTGCGAGCATGTTACACCTAATAATACACAAAAAAGGACTAAGTTGTATGGAAAATCTTCAGAAGTAGAACAAGCGGTATTAAATGACCTAATAATATGAAGCCTGGCTACAAAAAAAATCATTAAAATATTTCAAGGCAAATCTGGAAACTTTAAAACAATATAATAATAATAATAATAATAATAATAATAATAATAATAATAATAATAATAACAATAATAACGATAATGAAACTTTAAAACAATATAATAATAATAATAATAATAAAACAATATAATAACAGAATATACTTTTAACAATTAAACATGCTATGTTGTGGCCTTTATTACATTTTTAGGTTTCATTTCTAGCTATCTTAAAATGATAATGGTTACTGAGACAAATCATTTTTGGCTGAAGGGGTTTACATGGGAAATAGGTTGGGAAGGTCTTTATAAATATAATGACTCTTTATAGAGCAGACAGTTTTGAGCCAAATATAGTTTAGTTTAAGGACATAAGTATCAATGTCTAGTGTAAAGAATGACCCAACCATAAGCAGGCATGTTTACGACATACTGATATTTTGAATACGGGCCAACGGTGGCTACTGTGCAGTTGAAAGTGGCTGAACTATGAGTAGCACTGCATATCATACTGGTTCTAATTAAAGTTGAGTTATAGCTGTGTTTTGATAGCCAAAACCAAATTAGTTCTATTCTGTTTATATACAAATTATTTTCTTAGCATTACAGTCCCCTGTGAAAGTATTGGAACGGCAAGGATAATTCTTTTGTTTTTGCTATACACGGAAGACATTTGGGTTTGAGATCAAAAGATGAATATGAGAGGATAGAATATTCCAACTTTCACTGCCTAATATTTACAGTCCCCTCTGAAACTACTGAAACAGCAAGGCCAATTAATTTGTTTGTACTATATATGAGAAGAGGGCTTAGGATTTCAGCTTTTATTTCCTGGTATTTACATATATATGTGTTAAACAACATAGAACCTTTTGTATCAGACCACCCATTTTAGGCAAGCAAAAATATTGGAACATATGATTGACAGGCGTTTCTTTTTACCTAGGTGTATCCTGTTAGTCTGATTGTTTAAGCAATAAATAACTCTGAACATCTACTCTTGGTTGTAGACTTCAGTTTCATCTGTGAAAACTGGATTTGTTGTTAAAAAGGATAAGCCAACATGAATATCAGAGAGCTATCTATGGGAGAAGGAAAATCAATCAGAGGCACTGCACAAACAATGGGCATAGCCAGTACAACAATAAGGAATGTCTTGGCCTTGCTGTTCCAATAGTTTCGAAGGGGATTGTACATCTAAATGTGTTACACAACTTAGAACATGTCCCCTTTTGTTTGAACCCACCCATTTTTCAAGTGAGCAAAAATATTGGAACATGTGACTGACAGGTGTTTCTTGTTGCCCAAGTTTTCCCTGTTAAATTGACTATTTAAACAGTAGCACTGAATGTCCACTCTTAGTCTGTGCCCTGGGTTTCACCTATGAAGACTGCATTTGCAGTCTGAAAAATGGTTGGGGTCAAACAAAAGGTGCAATTTTCTAAGTTGTTTAACACATCTAGATGTAATTATGAGCAAATGAAAGCTGTAATATTGATCTATCATCTCATCTTAATCTTTTGATCTCAAACCCAAATGTCTTCAGTGTACAGCAAATCAAAATAATTGGCCTTGCCATTCTAATCCTTTTGGAAGGAACTGCAAGTGCATCAAGCATAATTAAATATTTACTAATAATTATTAAACATACTGTTTAAACAAAGCTGTAAGCTTATAACATTCATTTACATTACATTAATTCATCCATCTTCAGTAATCGTTTTATCCTGGTCAGGGTCCTGGCGAAGCAAGAGCCTATCCTGGGAACATTTAGTAAATCTATTATATCTTTGCTAAAGGCAAGTGGATTTCCCAACATATCTCAAGCGATGCAGGTTAAATGAACTAAAGAGGCATCTGACCAAGGCAGGCTTTATCTTTCCACCTAAACATCACCTGTTTTGCTAGTGTTACGAGTTAGTGGTTAGCTAGTTGGGTAGTTAGATCATCATTTTGAAGGCTAATGCGGGCAATGAATGCTTGTCATGGTAAATAGTCAGCAGAGCCCCCTCTAAATTTCTAGATTAACTGTTACCTACTTTCACCAGTAGATGGAAGACATACTCCACAAAATTAGAAATCCACTGCATAATATCTAGTTTTAGTGCAGTGGTCGACTAAAACATCACAATTACACAAACTTCCACGGCGTTATCTCTGATTCTAATAAGAGTAAATGAACAGTAAAATAACCAGGCAAGGGCAGGATATGAACATTTCATTTGATATACTACAGATCATTGTGTTTTCACAATTTTATTATTTTTTTTATTTTATTTTTTTTTACAATATAGGAAATATTGTAGTGAATAAAAATTGAATGAAAATGATAGAGATCAAACATTTAGCAAGATACTGATGATTGGGCTCTATTTCCAAAACTATAAAATAAATAAGTAAATAAATAAAAAGTCACTTAAGCAGAGAAATAATCTTCTCCACAATAATCTTCTCCACAAACTGCAAAATAACAAAAAATACCCTTAAAACTGTGTAAATCCTAAACTTATATTCAGTACTCTGGAAGCTCATTTGCATTCATCTATTCCCTCAGTACAATATTCCCCGCAGGCCAGCTGCATCCTCCTGTCTCATTTGGCTTCTCTTTCTCTCATTTCCCCACATTTGTCATCGTGAAACCTAATGCCAAATGGGAAAACAAACAAAACAGATTGTGCTTACTTTAAATTCTAAAAGCCTCCACTACTCCCTAATGATGGGTGAATAGCGGCATAGATTATACTGCAGCCACACCGTTATTTATGTGGACCCACACATCTCACTGTATCTAGCCATTTATTTAGTGTCACCTTCAATGATTGCAGCCTCACCATTCAGGAAATGAAAACATTTCAAATATAGGCTTCCAAGGAAATATTCAAAAAAGTGAGAAGGTATTCAGATTCCACACACAATTCCCGAGCATAAATCTTGAACATTCTCACTAACCACTAAGATGACATACTAAAGGGCATTTTACTGTAGAACTTTACAAGCTCTGAACATTAACATATATGTTAATATATTCATAATTAATATAGAACTGTTATGTGGAATTGGGTCTCTGATTGACTAGAGCCACACAGACAGTATGGGTAAAGATATGTATACACTAAATGTGAATACCATAATAACATTATAAAAGGCTGTTTGGTAGTAAAACTGGAGAAGCTGTTATACCATGGAGCAGGATAATGAGTTGCAATTGGCTATAATTAACAGGAAGGAAAGGAAATTTGAGGGAGTGACCTTTTATTCATTCGTTTGTACATACATATGCTGAAAACATTAACTTCATTAAGAGCACTTCTGATGGTAGCAGAACAGTGCCTGGCTGATATGATCATCAAAGTCCTGGGCATGGTGTGTTTGAACAAGCTTGAATGAGTGAGCCAGAGAGTGTGTGTGAGTGGGTTGGAGCATCACTTCCCCCTGAACAGTGAAGGCCACAGCAGATAAACAGACTGTAGCCCATAAACACACAGTCAGTGGGTAAAATAAGCAGTGTGTAAATACATCTGGCATTTGCCTAGTGACAAAGGTTGTGATGTGGATTGTTATAGAGCTGCTTTCACAGAGATCCCTTTCAAAGGGAACTCAATGTTGCATGAGCTTCACGCTGTGGGAAGTGCCCTTGCGCGTGACCGGTATCTGAAATCTGTGTGAAATCTGTGTGAAATCTGCCGTGGTCAGATGACGTGGCATTTCACACGTCACGTGATTATAAACTGCCACCTGTAATCCATGTAATCAGGCTTATAATCTTCAGTGAAAGACAGGATGTCAGTTGTTTGTGTCCGACAGGTTTCTTGCTCCTAAAAACTCTTCAATTCCTCTCTATTTTTCAGAAAAGAATATATATATATAGGACTCAGAGAAAATTCACTAAGTGTTACACCATGCTCCAGTTTTATTTCGGGGACAGACGGACACAATTTCTGTGTGAAATGTTTGGGGCCGACTGCGCATATTGTCATTGCTTCACAATTAGGCAGCTCAACTCTCAGCTCATTCTCTTCTCAGCTGAAGAGAGTTGGATTTCGGAGCCTCAGGGTTCTGGGGATCCCGTATCGATCTGTAAGGCAATGCATCTGTCCACAAACAGACTGTTTGGTACAAATGTATTATTCTGTGTATGATATTTCAGAATGGAAACACATAATTGTATAGGGATAAAAGAAGAGACTGCTTTTCTAAACTGAAAAAGTGTAATATAAAGGAATTGAGGTCATGTGACCCCAAGATTGGCATTACCAATTCCTACCTGCTAGCTAAATCTCCTTCTATCATACACTAGCCTCCAATCTGGTTAAAATCACATAATAAATTAGCAAGCCTCATGTTAGCTAGTTTCTAGTGTACTTTTTTCAAGAGTGGAAATTGGAGAACATGACTCTAACCCCCATGGGCACACAGAGAATATGAGAAACGCCGTAGAGATGGTAACCCAAGCTCAGGATTGAACTGGAGAACCTGGAGCTGTGAGGCAGTGACTGTGGTACAATTGTTGGTGCCAGACAGGCTAGATTGAGTATTTCTGAAACTGCTGATCTCATGGAATTATCACCCACAGCGATCTTCACAAGAGTTTTCACAAAATAGTGCGAAAAACAAAAACATCCAGTGAGTAGTTGTTCTACAGGCAGAAATGCTATGTTGATGTGAGAGATCAGAGGAGAGTGGGCAGACTAGTTTGAGCTGACGGGAAGGATACAGTAACTCAAATAATCACTCTTTACAACTGCACTGAGCAGTTCTGTTTTGGATGGACAAACTTCTGTTTTGGATGGACAAAACAGAAGAATGCATCAGGTTCCACTCCTGTCAGCCACGTACAGGAATCTGTGGCTACAGTGGGAAAAGGCTTCCAGAACTGGACAGGTGAAGAAGTCTTCTGTCATTTTTCAAATCATTGACCGTCCAGTTCTGGCAAACCTGTGCTCACTATAGCCCCAGGTTCTTTTTCTTGGAGGACATAAGTGGAACACAATTAATATACAGTCAGGTCCATAAGTATTTCAACAGTGACACAATTTTTGTAATTTTGCCTCTGTACACCACCACAATTGATTTGAAATTAAGCAATCAAGATGTGATTGAAGTGTAGACTTTCAGCTTTAATTGAAGGGGTTTAAAAAAATATTGCATTAACTGTTACATGTTTTACAGCCATTTTTTACGAAGTCTCTCCATTTTCACAGGCTCAAGATGTGGTCTGTTTCCTCATTATTTCATGACAAATTAAGGAGATAAAAGGTCTGGGGTTTATTCCAAAAGTTGAATTTGCATTTGGTAGCTGTTCATGGGAACTATCAATATGCGGTCAAAGAGGTATTAATGGAAGTGAAGGAGGCCATCATTAGGCTGAATTAGGCCGCCCCCCCAACCTATCAGAAAGACAGCAGAAACTTCAGATATGGACGAATCAACCATTTGGTACATTCTTAATAAGATGGAATGCATTGGTGAGCTCAGCAAAACAAAAGGCCTGGAAGACCACGGAAAACAACTAAAGTGGATGAATGTAAAATTCTTTCTTGTTGAAGAAAAAACTTCGCAACATCTAGTCAAGAACACTCTGGAAGAGGTCAAAGTCTGAAATCAAGAGACACCTTCATGAATGTAAATACAGACAGTTTATCTCAAGCTGCAAACCATTGGTAACACTCAAAAACAGTAAGGCCAGATTAGGCTTTGCTAAAAACCTCTATAAAAGCATAACCAGTTCTGATGCAAGATTATCTTGTACCAGAATGATGTGAAGAGAAGAGTATGGAGAAGGAAAAGAAAGGTTCATGTTCCAAAGCATATCACATCATCTGTCAAGACTGAAAGCAGAAAGTCCCACAAACAAGCAGCAACTGAAGGTGGCTGCAGTGAAGGAATGGCAAAGCATCTCAAGGGAGGAAACTTGGCATTTGGTGAACTTCATGGGGTCCAGACTTCAGACAGTCATTGACCGCAAAGGATTTGCATCCAAGTATTAAAAATAATCCTAATATTTATGATTGCTACTTTCTCCAATTACCTTTGAGCCTGTGAAAATGAAAAAAAAAATCCTAATTCCTAAATAGTTAATGCAATATTTTTGTTACATTTTGTTAAATTGAAGCTGAAAGTCTACACTTTCAATCACATCTTGATTGCTTCATTTAAAATCCACTGTGGTGGTGTACAGAGGCATTACAAAAATTGTGTCATTGTCAAAATACTTATGGACCTGACTGAATTTACATGAATTCCCCATTTATAGTTTTTTTCCCCATTTTATACTGAAGTAAAGTATACGGTTTAATTTTAATATTAAACAATAATATTATAATTATGACATGACAGATCAAGTCCTTTTAATATATGAAGACTGGTGCACGAAGACAAGTACATATATTACAGTATGTATGATTACATCACCATTCCTTTCCTGGGTATCCCTGTGGAGGAGCTGGAGGACGTGGTTAGGGAGAGGGAGGTCTGGGCATCTCTGCTTAGACTGCTGCCCCTGTGACCCGGACCCGGATAAGCAGAAGAAAATGGATGGATGGATGGATGGATGGATGACAGGCTAGTACAACAATTACAGTATGTATGATTACATCACCATTCCCTGCATACAAGCTATTCTTTTGCCTAATGTTACTGCATTCTCTTCATGCTGTGCCAAGTCAGAAAGCCATCATGTTGATCAATATCCTCCAGACCTATTAATGCACCTGAACATCAATTTCCCAATACCATCTCATATACAAGTATACAACACATCAATACCCCTCAGAGGTACAATATCAGCGATCAGACTGTGTCTAACACACATAGGGAGATGCCCGTGACTCATAGAGAGACTGATGCACTATATCAATAAACTCACAGTGAGTCCTGCTTAAAGGACATATTTTCAATGGTCTTTCCTCAAGTCAGGTCAATACCGTAATGTGGCCTTCCAGGGTGTCTCTTTACTTAAGCACAGCTAGATATTTCTATAAACACAGTCAACATCCTTAAAGAGTTTTCCAGTGTTGTGACTGCTATCTTAATGACCTGCTGGGTTATTGACAGCAAACTGACTGTAAATCGCAGCAAAGGCCATTGTTCCGGCTATAAGAGTCAACAGACACAGGTGAGCTGTCAATCACTGCAGATAGGCATGGCATTGTACAGTCCACTCCAAAGGTATTGGAACGGCAAAGCCGGTTCTTTTGTTTGTGCTATACACTGAAGACGTATGGGTTCGAGATCAAAAGATGAACACGATACGATAGGTCAGAATTTCAGGTTTTTATTTAGTGGAAGGTTTTCGACTAGCCAAGTCAATCACCAGACCTAAACCCAACTGAGCATACATTTCACCTCCTGAAGAGGAGACTGAAGAGAGGAAACCCCCCAAAAACAAGGGATATGAAACCAAATATTAAGTATTATTTTAAGACTATCTGTTCCTATATTTTTGCTCACCAAAAACTGGGTGGTCTGTCACCAGAGGTGCCTAAGTTGTTTATGTTCTAAATTGTTTAACACATCTAGATGTAAAGATCAGGAAATAAAAGCTGAAATTCTGATCTATCGTCTCATATTCATCTTTTGATTGTTGAAGTTGCAAACAAACTATATCATTACAGAAATAACCAGACTAATTTCCTTTATAGTCTGATTACAAGCTTCTGATTCACTGTAATTAAAAATGTTTATACAAAAAAAAAAAAAAAAAAAAGAACTGCATCAGGCAGTAGGACAAACAAATTTTTGTACAACTTTAGTTTGATGGTAGTAGGAAATGGTCCACATACGTAATAATAAAGTGACGCCATGAATCCACATGAGGACTTAGCTGAGATGAGTATATCAGGTCTGACAATGTGTGCTGAACACTCTCTTTATTTTAGCAGACACACCTTACATCCCTGGTGGAAATTCCAGCTTGGTATGACCAGCACAAACACAAGCCAAATTATTCTTCAGCTTTATTATTACTTATGACTAATTTTTTATCAATAAATGGTTGATTTAAAAACAAATCCTTACTGTTTCATTATTGTCTTTAAAAGAACTTGGCATCATTCAGAAACCATTTACTTTCTACCAGCACTTAGCAGCTGACAAAGAACTGACGAGCTCAGTGTGTGCTTTTGGAGCTGGTAGCTGATCAGAATGAGCTGGATGTTTCCACAGGGATATCTATTATCGGTGATAAGTTTCAACCCAAGGGAATAGTGATTTATGATGTGTCTTTCTTAAGAAAAAAGAAATTAAGATTCTTCTCCTGCTCCATTGCTCACAATCATCACAGAACACACAATGACAAAGAAAATAAACTTAGCTCTTATTCTGATGGTGGGCTTATTCTTCTCACATGATTGATTGATCACGGATGACAGGCTTACACCAGTGAAGCACAAAAGTTATCGTCATGTTATAGACAGGTGGTAGAAGATATCTATAAAACTGTAGGTGTTGAGGAAAAGTTCAAATCATAAAACTTCTTTTTGTAAGTCTCAAGCACTATAGCATTTCATTAACAGAAGCTGAAGATGTATACTCACTCTCATTACTACACATGACTATGTAGTTACTGAATGTAGTTACAAAATAAGTTTGAACCAAAATTGTAAGTTGAGACTTTAAAGGGTTAGAAGTATCATCAAGAAGGGCAGATGATGGTGTCTCAGCATGGTTTTGTAAGGATGTTGCCCAAAATGGTTTGTTCTCTCTCTTTGTCCAAGTTGGGAAACAGAACACCATCAGTCATATTAGTTAACATTACAATTTCCTAACTAATGCAGCTTTGCCTCTTTTGCTGTCTGAGATGCAAATCATTCCCATTCACTCTGAAGCTAATTAGAGACAGATTTTTAATTTATTGAGCAATACACTGATCGTTAAAATTCTAAATGAGTCAGTAATCAGCCAACCAGTGCCAAAAGAAGGCGCTAGCAGCAACAAGCTAGCGCTGTTCCAAAGCCATCTGGGCCACAGAAAGGCAGACATATACACTGAGCCACAAACACACACACACAGTATTTATGAAAAAGAAAATGGATTAGACCTCATTAATCTCCAAACTATAAACTTTAATTCATTTAATCAGCACTGCGACAGATGAGATGCTATGGCTTTATACCCATTTAAAGTCAAACTGTTCCGACAGATAAAATGCAAACAGCTACAGAGGCAACAAAAGAGATTAAATCAATCCTCTCAGGTTTACGAAGCTTAGATATCACTCAAGCGCTGCACATAAGCCCTGATCAACATTCTGTGAGCATCCAGGCTATGACCTTCAAAGACTCGTCAATAAACAATACAATCAACTAACCCATCCAGAAGCACGCTGAAGGGTCAAGGGGTAAGAGCAGGCAGTAAATGGCACTAAACGAGTTCAGTCACTCAAAATCTACAGTTTTTTCACCCCACCTAATTGCCAGGGGCAGTGAGAATCACCTGGACGCCTTGTGTGTGTGCACACTTGCCGAGACCTCTGTACACACTCACACAGTGAAATATGACATAGTGTTAGCAATAAATATCACTATCATGCAACTTGTACACGTCAGACCACATGCACACAACATGGAGCTATCTGCTTTGAACATTGTGACTAATGTTTTCCTGTCCTCCAAAACTCTACCTCTGTGAGTTATTTATTTATTTAAAATATATTACTAGTGTATTTTTGTAGAATGATACAAAACACAGGAACTCTGGGGCATTATTTTGTCAGCTTTCCCTCTTTAGCACTGCAAGCCATATTAGCCATCACTCACCGTGCTGTTTGCTGTATTATCTCTATGCACTTGCAATGAGTGATTTCCTTCTCTCCACTCAAGTGCAAGTGGCACTTACCTCTCATTTTCTCTGCTAGGTCAGTTTCTCCCTTTACATTGGACTGGAGAGTTGGCTATATTAACCATCAGGGTGGCTAAGAACTGCAACCTAGAAGTCCAGAAAACACTCCTGAACACTAGAACCCCTAGCACACTCTGGTGGAAGCTGGTCCGCAAATGGATTAAATGGTGTAATCATTGGCTGGATTCGGTGCAATGCCCAATTTAAACTTTTCTGCAAGAACTGCTAGACAGTGGCAAGTCCAAATCTGTCCTAAATGTATATGTCATCAATGTGTATGTGGCAGCCATAACAACACAACATAGCACCATAGATGTCATCTCACTGGGCGTCCATAAACTTTTTATAGCCTTTCTGAAATGGGTGAGGCACCCCCCTCTGCCACAATTCCCTAAGAGTCCTTAAGGCCTCTCCAAACCCAATGAAAATGCCAAAATGTCTCTGAAAACTGCTAATTGCTTTGGCAAAAAAAAAAAAAAAAAACTCATAGGGCTGCATGCTCTGGAGATAAGCTGTCCTTATGTGTACTGGGGGCCAGATGACTCTGCGCTGAACTTGTGGTTGAATCCAGGATTTCTGCCAAAGGTCATATCACTTAATTTTGTGAATCAGATGATTGATCTTCTACATGCCCTGTGGTCGCCATCCAATCCTCAAACCAACTGTTCATCTGCCATGAAGGAAAGACACAAGGGGCTCCCTTATCAGAACAAATTCTTATTATTAAGGGTCCAGGGAAAAATGACTATATATAAAATTATGCCATATATAATTACTTTAGTGCAAATTTTTGTATGTACAGTATATAGTATGTATGCACAGTAAGGTGTCCAGGTGATTCTCACTGCCCCTCGCAGTTATGGGACTTGTAGAATCACAGTTATATATGTAACTGACATTTACTGCATAAGCACTGAAAAAAAACAAACAAAATAACAACAGAACAAGCAAACCAATAAACTGATGAATGCATCAGTAGTGTAATGAATTAGCCATATTACATTTTGGAACATCTGTACTCCTTATTTGAATTCTCAGGTACACACAGTGGACAATTTCTTGCTAACCATTCCTTGCTTTTCTTTTCAGAATAAAAACCTATTCAGATTTAACAAACAAAAAACAAAACATGATGACTCATATCATATTATTACGCATTTTCTACCACTGGTTTAGGTTACACGTGGATTCCAGATGGCCTAAGACTCTCCAGTTCAGCTTTCAGCAACACTGTTCTACCACTACTACTCTTCCTGTCTGAAATATGCTGACATAATTCTGGATACAATGTGCCAATGTGTCCTATTACATTGTTTGTTTCTGTGACTGCTAGAGTACATGAGGATTTTGGCAGCTATTAGTGTTCTTTTTAAGATACACTCTACAAAAAGAACATACTCTCCTCTAACTTTGATACAAAATTATTCATGAATGTGGGTGACTTTGTGTCATTGCGTTTCAATTAAACGAAACCCCCCACATACCTCAACACATACACTACATCATACCCCTAACTCTTATTCAATCACCCACTGCTTTGCATCATTTGCATCAAAACATTAACAATGGTAATTACAATGGCTGGAAATAAATAATCCATTTCTATTCTATTCTGGTGAATATCATTTGTGTCAGAGATTTCCCCTCATGCTGAGAAAGCAGCGTGCACAGCAGCCCGAAACACGCTTCATGGTTGTCAGACTTTGTTTACTGTTTCACGTGTGTTTGTTTTGGTTTCTGTCCCGTCTCCGCCCCTGTCTTTTATTGGTTGTTTCCATATGTCTCAGCTGTTCTTTGTTATGCCCTTTGATTAGTTTGTATATTTAAACCCTGTATGTCTTCGTTCCGGGTGAAGTATGTTTTCTGTGTTTTTCCGCCAATACTCTACCGAAACCTTCTGTCCTTTGTTTCTCGTCTCCTGGTTTTTGATCCTGTTCGTTGTTTCTCGTTTTGCTCATTGCCCAGACTAGTTTATGTTGTTTGTAGATCGCCTGACCCTCGCCTTTTTTATGGAAATTGATATTGCCTCACTTTTTGGATTTGTCTGCCTGCCTCTCATTAAAATCTTTAACTGCACTTGCATCCATCTCCATCCTGTTTACATGACAATTTCAAACTCAAAAATGTGGAGGTGAATGTAATATGGTAAAAGTACATCTCGGTCTTACTCAAGTAATTCAAAAGTAATTCCCATGAAAAATATTCTTAGAGGTAAAACTTTTTAATTGATTTAAATCCACTGGTTCAGACTAGCTCTGTTTTTTCTGCACTAATTCCTCTCACTTACACTATCACTCATCGATATTTTTCCAGTGCTCGGCTTAACAGCATTAATGGCTAATGATAGCAGTCTTTTGGCTGTACACATTTGTATTTTTGCTGTGCAATCCTACCCAAATGATGTCTCACACACACAGCGTGAGAGAGTATCACCAATACTACTTTCAATACTTTACCCTATGTTTTTTTCTACATAATTTTAATGTAACTGGGTTTAGATACGCTCTATCTACATTGCCAGACAGTATAGGTTGGTGAATTACAGTTTGGCATTCTTTTATTCAATATCGATAGACAAGATTATCCCAAACGTAGCCTAGTAATCAGACACACATGGATGATTTGTTGCATGAGGCATGCATGGGAGCAGATTGTAGGCAGGGCATGCAGGGGGGCATGTTGTGGGTAGAGCATGCAGGCAGGCCTCACTGGCATGCATAGCATTAAGTGGTCAGTACCTGGTAATGTCGGAGTCGGGGAGCACACCTACATGGTAGTGGGGGAAAGGGACGGAGTGCAGTGGGCTTTTATCAAACTCCACCGGGGAGTAGTGACGGGGAGAGGGAGCACGATCACACAGTTTATTCACAGTGCTGTAAACTGGCTCTGGAGGCCTAGAGAGGAAGAGAGAGAGAGAGAGAGAGAGAGCATAAAGCAGAAGATATTTGTTAGTGTGCGTGCAAGACAGAGAGAAGAAAAAAGAGAAGAAGAGAGAGGGAGAGAGAAGAAGCGAGAGAGAGACAGTGTATTTTCAAACAATAATCCCAAACAAACTGCAAGAAATTTCTATTAGGAACTTCTTTTTCTGTCTACAAATTCAATTCTCAAAATTTAAAAACGTCATCTTTAATTTTGACTCTCATCAGCTGCAAATGATACTATATTTACTAATAGCAAAAACGTGTGTAATGACCTTGTTACAGTTGCTATAAATAGTGAGCAAGAGATCTTTGGGGGAAAAAAACATCTTTTGTTAGCAAAACTCAAAGACTTCAGAGACTCCACAGTCTGCCTGGTAGGAAACAGTTTTACCATAGTGTAAAACTGTGCCAGAGTGCATGGGAGAGTATTCAGTATTTCTGGTTTATCTTTGGTAGCTAACAAGCAAAATTTTGTACCATAATTTGACAGAACCATCAACCTTTTCCAATATAATTTTGTAAAATCTACTTAACTGTTCAGTATGATAAATCACTCTGACAGACAACCCCTAGACAGCTAACACTTACCTAACTAACAATTTTTCAAAAACCATAAGGACAAGCTTGTGTTCATTTTGCTTTACTGTATCATCTATATCTGTCAGAATATTGTCTAATATCACTTTTATTCCAAAACTGGCAAACAACAATGAATAAAAATATAAGGTCTGGCCAGCCAGTTTTAGTTAGCAATATTAAGGCCTTTGGACCAAAACACATATAGATAGAAAGCTTGTTTCAGTCACATTTTCATAATACCATATATCTTTTTTTTTTAATGACTACTACTTTTCCGACATTCTTGGTACCCACACAATATGTAGAACTCCCCCCATCTAAACCTCAATGAAACAAGATTTAAGCACCTTAATCATGAAATCATTAACAAACTTTCTCTGAAATGTAGTGATCCATCCATCTTAATATATCTCTCAATATGTTATTACCACTGTTTCCCTCTCTCATACTGTGGGAGATCAGATTGAAACCCCAGGCTAGCATGGTATGAAGATATAAAATTAGTGTCATGTATGAAAATAGATCCACGAGGGTTTGTGTGTGCTAGAGACACACACCATGGACAGTAAAAGTGCTCATGAATTATAGAGTGGCAGAACATATGAATGCACTGAGATGCAAACCCAGGGCCCATGTATATACACTATCAAGTGTCCTACAGCAACACTGGTAATCTGGGATAGACTTTTACAGTTACAATCAAAATGATTCAACCCCCATTGCAAACCAGGTTTACTGTCAAAATATACAGACTTTCAGCTGTTTGCAATGAACAAATCCAACAAAAGCAATTGAAATGGTTCAACACAATGAATGCTTCAAGTGGTTTCCCCAAATTCAACTGAAAATGCAACTGAAAAATTATTCAACCCCTTCATGGCAAGCATCTTTAGTACTTAGTAGAGCACCCTTCTGCTGTAACCGAGATGCATAGCTTCTGGTAGCGTTCCTGAGGAATCTTAGCCTGTTCCTCATGAGCAATGGCCTCTAGTTCAGTAATATTCTTGTGTTTGCGTGCTGCAACCACCTTCTTCAAATCCCAGCAGAGATTTTCTATGGGGTTCAAGTCAGGGGATGAGAGTTAAATAATTCTGATTGCAACTGTACATGATAATATACCACTCTATAATATATAGATATCAATATATACAATAATAAACAAGTGCAGCAAATGCTAAAAAAAATAAAATAATAATAATGTGGGGAAATGCAGACCATCGAGAACAATTTAACAAAGAACGTCTATTAAAAACAGCAGTTCAATGCATAATGTAGCACAACAGAGCTGTTATTTCATGTACAAAACATGTTAATCTTTTTTACTGTTATTTTTGTCATGGATACAAGTCTACACAGTAGCCATCTATACACAATGTAAAGTATACAAACCATGATGCAAAACAAATCCAGCTGTGAATTTTAGTGATTTTTCACACCATGCTCGTCTTATCACAGCTATGCTTTCATTGCACAGAGAACACACGCTGGTTTAACACTCACTGTGGCTGGTAAACTGTGCATTTTTCCATTTTAGCTGAAACTAAAGCTTTTCCCTGTTGATTGTTTGCCCGTCCATTGAGAGACATGTTGCAATGATCAAATGTTGTCATTGAAAACAAACGATCACAGCACAATATAACCACTGGTATCTATATTAAAAAAGTGGAGGGTGAATTGTAGTGTGTAATTCAAATAAGAACCAAGACAAGTGGGAGGGATCCGCAACATATGACCTATATTTGCTGAGTAGATATAGCAGGCTGTTATTACTAATTAGCAGCCTCATTGTTCATAAATATGAACTGATGAATTCTAGAGGTAGAATATGACTGTAATATACTATGTAGAACACATACACTACTCTTGATATCCCAGACAGCCTCGACCTTAGTGTTTGCTTCTCACCTCAACTGGAAGTGCTGAGACTCATACCTGTGGCCCTCCCCGTCATCTAAGGAGGGATTTCTGATCAGAGAAAAACAGCAGATGAGCCACATAACCATCGCAGACAAATCTATATTTACTGGGCTGTATAAAAAGTGCTGAAAGGTGTTTGTTCTGTGCGGACGCAGCATGCAGACTCCAAGAAGACTCCATACAGACAGCTGGACACACATTCATACGGCCGTAGACACAACACAACACACCACAACACAACAGAACAGAGCCTTCACTTGGCACAGCTGGGCTTCAGACATCAGCAGACACGACTAACAGATAAGCATAAGAGTGAGCTCTGTTTAGCTATTACACAAGTACAGTTTTGTTTATTACCTCTATTACTACAGCTTATAATTAAGGAGTATTTGAAGCACACGGTAGCTGTTTATAATGCTAAAACAACCTGTATATCGATGGCACCCATCAGAGGCACATTCACTGAATTTGAGATGCTATACGATGCGGGATGCTAAAATAAGCATCCTGCAGTAAATTGTCTCAGTGCTAGCTTTAAAATTCTAAGCATGTTTTCTTGCTGTTGTGTAACAGGTGCTTGGAAAATTTGTAGCATTTGAATTTGGAGAGAGAGGGAGAGAGAGGGAGGGAGGAAAAGGAAGGGAAAAGGAGGGAGGGGTGAAAAGCAAGAAAGGACAGGAGAACAGGAGGAACAGACAGATATAAAAGCCTGCACTAGACAGGCTTTTGCTGAGACAGATGATGTCTCATATAATCAGTTTCTTTTTCTCTCTTCCAATCTTGTTTCCTGTCCTCTAGTCGCACAAGCGAGACAGCTATCACTTCAGTTGCTTTCACTACTTAGTGTGGTCATGATGTGCCTACTTTCACAGAAAGAGGCCATTTGACTGATATTGCAAATACCACCCACAGACTGCTGCTTTAACATGACATGGTGTTAAAACTCAACCTGGAACCAGGAAACCGTGGTTTAAGTAGGGACTAATTGACGACAGGCTGTTGAGCTATTAGAAAAAATAACTGTTGGCTCTTTTAGTTTATTTTATTATTCATTTAAAAAAACAAAACAAATCTTATTCTTATCCTTGAACTGATTCTCCTTCCAGTTATGTAATAAAGGGTCTAAAGTCAAAACTTGGTGGCTTTCCATTACATGAATTAGCTTGAGATACTTTTAACTCTCCATACACTATATTTAGAGCTCTTCCTTTACTGCATTACCAGGAGATCAGGGGGCTAAGAATGGAGATTAAGTGAGCTTAGCAGAGGCAACCTGCTCTTAGTCAAGCAAAAGGATGCAGCACTAATCCCAGACTTACAGCTCAAAGAGAGATCCCCTCCTCACACTCCTACAGGCCATTACTAATACTTTGCAAACTGTTTTCTCCTTCGTCTAATAGACAATTTAGTTTTATACGCATTCCACATTATCCTCGTCCAACTTTCCTCTACCGAAAGCTTTGTTTATTAATGCAAACCGATTGTCATGCCTCCCGCACCGAAAAAAAAAGTAAGATGAAGCTTGCGATGAATCTAGCATTCAGTACAACTGCAAATACTACAGTGAGTGTGTCATATTACAACCGTTCTCCAATTTTGTTGGTTATCTTATAGAGTTTTTTTTCCCATGGACTTTGCACTTTCAGGTTTGTCTGGAACATGAAACGCTGCATTTTTTGGTCTTGAGAGCAAAAAAGAGGCTGGTGAGGGAATTAGGGTAATTTATAGCTACTGTAAATATAACTGCTACTAAGTGATAACAGAAACTAACTTGTCTCATTGACATTCCTGAGCATTATATGTAACTATAAATAGTTAAAAAGAACAACATGTCATTAATAAATTAAAAACTGATATCATAGGCAAATTGTGGTATAAGAGGAATAAAACACTTTAGGTCACAGCAATGTAATGTCTACAGTCAAGACAACTCTGTCAATAAAATAATTTAACTACTTAAAGCTATCCAATTTAAAAGGTACTGCTGCTACCACATCATTACTACAAACTATAATTACTTACATCATGTTACTAAAAGAAGTCTGATTACTGAATGACTTTTACAATGATCAGATTACTTAAGTGCATATAAATGTGTTGATCAAATTACTGCCAAAATTGGGATTTTTGTGGATTTGTGTAAACAAACCAACAACTATCTAGACATTTGGTTTATGAATGCAAGCTCTGATAACTAGCTACTTCTAGTAGACAATCATGCTGTTGTTGCGGTACTACTCTGTCTGTTTCACATCCTGTGAGGTTTCTAAAAGTCTGTTATCAAGGCTGAATCTGGCCAGCTACTCTCAGGTTTTTATGCTGAGCAGCCAGTCAAAAATATCTCCTGCCCTGAAGGAACCATATGGCTCTTAAAATAACCCCTCAAAAAGCGCACACAGACAAACGAACAAACCTGGATGCCATCTGCTCTCTGCAGAGATAAGACAAGCTCAGGACTTTATATATAACCTTATATGTAGTAACAGAAATTATAGACACTTTAGAAAATTGTTATAGCAGATCAAATCTCCCATAAAGCAGTACAAATAAAGGTACAACCTGTACTGTGGTCAGCTGTAAGGCTATGTTTAGTTAAATACATGTCAATTTATTCCAGCAATGAGCCCACACACATTCATACAGGATGTTTCAGAAGGAGGAACAACACCACAGACAGAGTAGTGGACTAACACGGGCAGACAGAGTGGAACAAGAGGGGCATGAAATCCCAAAGCAAGCCCATCACAAGCTGTGATGATTCCTCCTGCACTGCTTTTTGGGATTTCCACAGAGTGACACACTGGGAAGGCGGGGCCTACACAGATTCTACCTGTCAACTGTGGCATCTGTCAGAGAGAGGAGGGATTTACCGTAAGAATGAAAAGCCATCCAACCTGTTAATGTCTTCCTCCCCCAGCAGGTGGCGCGGCAGGGGTGAGTAGCGTCCAGGGGAGATGGGGGGAAGACTGGACTTATACTCCAGAGTCCCGTTATTACCAGAGATATGATTATCCATAGCAGGGGAAAATGCTGCAGGGGAGGACAGAAAAAGAGACAGATATGTACATAGAGAGGAGAGGAGAGGAGATGAGATTAGGAGAGAGGAAAGGAGAGGAGATGAGATGAGTGGAGAGGAGAGGATATGAAATGAGATTAGGAAAGAGGAAAAGAGAGGAAATGAGATTAGGAAAGAGGAAAGGAGAGGAGATGAGATTAGGAAAGAGGAAAGGAGAGGAAATGAGATTAGAGGAGAGGAGAGGAGATTAAATGAGATTAGGAAAGAGGAAAGGAGAGGAATTGAGATTAGGAAAGAGGAAAGGAGAGGAAATGAGATTAGGAGAGAGGAGAAGAGAGGAAGAGAGAGGAGATTATGAGAGAGGAGAGTGGATGAGCAAGGAGAGGAGAGGAAGAGACAATAGTAGAGGAGAAGAGAGGAGAGCAGATGGGAGGAGGGTAGAGGAGGAGAGGAGAGGATAGTAAAGGAGAGGAGAGGGAAGAGGAGGAGAGGATAGAAAAGTAGAGGAGGGGAGAGATGGGGAGAAGAGGACAGGAGAGGAGAGATGGGAAAAAGTGGAAGGAGACGAGAGGAGGAGAGGAAGGAAGGAGACGAGAGGAGGGGAGAGGAGGAAAGGAGAGGAGAGATGGGGAGAAGAGGAGAGGAGGGGAGATGAGAGGATGAAAACCAGTAAACAGTATAGCTGCTTATTACATATTATAAAACCCTAATAATTACAGAACCAATTAATTTATAAACCAGTCACTTCACTTTTCATCTGCTCTACCACAACATTTCACTTTATTTTAAATAACTACATTCATCAGCAACCGCACACCACTGTCACATTCTCTGCTATACATAACTAGCAATCATAGATAATACTAATTATATTATTACTGATGCAGCAATGTGTGACAGTGTATTCATTTCTACTCACAGTGGGTAATATCGGGAGGCCCATAGGGATCTGAAAGGTAAACACTAGTGGGCTTTCCCACCTTCAAATACACAACATCTGATGTGTTCTTCAGTATGGCTACTGCCTCCTCATGGGTCACCTCCTCCAGAGTGTAGTTATTAACCTGAACGAAAAGAAGAAAAAGATTATTTGTCTGCAGGCATAGTATTACATATACACTTTACCTCACAGTTTAGTAGTCAATAGCAAATCAGTGCAGCTAAATGAATCCTGCATGAAGGATTACACAATGGAGAATAGGACGCTGCCATTGTATAAGGAGGGGCCTTCTATTGACCATTACAAAAAGACTGCAGTTAACATCCTTTTATTTTAAATAAACAGAATGGTAATATATCAGCTGACAATATAAGTTGAGGCTTCAATTTTTTTTTACACCATACTGTCTATTCAGTGAGTCATTACGCTGTATACTATATATACATACACACATATACATATACAGTTGCAGTCAAAATGATTCAACCCCCCATTGCAAATCAGGTTTATTGTCAAAATTTACAGACCTTCAGCTGTTTGCAATGAACAAATCAAACAAAATAGTTCAACACAATTAATGCTTCAAGTGGTTTCCCCAAATTCAACTGAAAATGCAACTAATATTGATTTCACCAGTCTCAAAATTATTCAACCCCTTCATGGCAAGCATCTTTAATACTTAGTAGGGCATCCTTTTGCTGTTATGACCTGCTGAAAATGAGATGCATAGCTTCTGGCAGCGTTCCTGAGGAATCTTAGCCCTTTCCTCATGAGCAATGGCCTCCAATTCAGTAATATTCTTGGGTTTTCATGCTGCAACCGCCTTATTCAAATCCCAGCAGAGATTTTCTATGGGGTTCAAGTCAGGTGACTGTGATGGCCCTGTAGAATCTTCTAGGACTTCTTCTGCAACCAAGCCTTGGTGGAATTGGAGGTATAATTTGGATCATTGTCCTGTTGGAAGATCTAATGACTCCCAAACTTCAGCTTCCTCACAGATGGCCTAGTTTTCTCCTAGGATTTCCTGATACTTCAATGAATCCATCTTGCCTTACACACGCTGTAGGTTTCCAGTGCCAGAGGATGCAAAGCAGCCCCAGAGCATCACTGATCCACCACCATGCTTGACTGTGGACAGAGTATTCTTTCTTCATTCTTCTTCCTCCAGACGTGCCGCTAATCCATCATGCTGAAATGTTCCAGTTTTGTTTCATCAGAACAGAATCCCAAAACTTCTGTGGGTTATTTATATGATTCTGAGATGAGTTCTGGCATGGAAACCTTCTGTGTTTAGTATGCGTCCTACTGTGCTCACTGAAACCTCAGTGCCTGTTGCCACCAAGTCTTGCTGCAGGTCTTTTGCAGTCACTCGAGGGTATTTCACAAACTGCCTCTCAAAATTCTGGTTGCAGTCATTGACAACTTCATTTTTCTGCTCTGTTCAGGTATTTCATTCACTCTCTACCCCTAGCCAGTTCAGGTATTTCATTCATTCTCTACCCCTAGCCAGTTCAGGTATTTCATACAGTTTCTGCCCCTAGCCAGTTCAGGTATTTCCTGAGTTCCAGTTCAAGCACACCTGGTGCAACTAATGATGCCCTTGATTAGTTCTATCAGGTGTGCTTGAGATAACACCTGTTTTGCATATTTGTGCTGCTGTGAGGGATTCTATTCAGGGCGTTGAATAATTTTGAAACTGGAGAAATCATTATAAGATGCATTTTCAGTTGAGTTTGGGGAAACCACTTGAAGCATTCGTTGTGTTGAATTATTTCCAATGCTTTTAATGATAATGAGTCTTTATTTGTCACATATAGTTTACAGCACAGTGAAATTCTTTTCTTCGACCTACCCCAGCATGTTAGGAAGTTGGGGTCAGAGTGCAGGGTCAGCCATGATACAGCACCCCTGGAGCAGAAAGCGTTGAAGGCCTTGCTCAAGGGCCCAACAGTTGTTTGATTTGTTCATTGCAAACAGCTGAAAGTCTATAAATTTTGACAATAATCCTGATTTGCGATGGGGTTTGAATAATTTTGATTGCATCTGTACATACAGTATATTGCTGAATTGCTATATCCATCCTAGCAGCTAAAATCAATCTGGCCATTTTCCTCTGACCTCTCTTCACAACAAGGTGTTTCCAGTCACAGAACTGTCACTCACTCAGTGTTTTTTGTTTTTCACATCATTTTGCGTAAACTCTAGAGTTGTGCGTGCAGCAGTTTCTGAAATACTCAAACCAGCCTGTCTGGAATCAACAACCATGCCGCGGTTAAAAAAGTCACAGAAATTATTTTCCCCCATTCTGGTGTATGATATGAGCATTAACTGAAACGCTTGACTTGTATCTGCATGACTTTATGCATTGTGCTGCTGCCACATGATTGGGTGATTAGAAAACTGCATGAATGAGCAGGTGTGCAGATGTTCCTAATAAAATGGACGGTGAGTGCAAGTGAGTGTGAGCTCCCAGCTGTGGCATCATCAGGATTGGAAACTCATGATCTCTTGAAGACAGGGCAAATGCTTTTCTGTTGTGCCGAAACACACTGAATTTTAAGTACGGTTCACACTGAATTTTTTATGCAAAGAATCCATTTTATTTTATTTAAGAGCCCAATTGAAGCATAGACACATCTCTAATCACATAAATATACTTTCTAAATGTTGTGAATTATATTTCAGATCAAAATGTATAAGGTTAGAACAGTCTGAATGTACAGTCTGTAGCTGCCTAGCAAAGTGTTCACATAAAACCAGCATGGGGAACAAAAATAAACATGAATACACTGTTTGTTTACTTTCCTAATATCTAACGTCAATTTTTTAAGTACTGTAAACTGGGTTTTATTTAAAACTGGCCCAACCTGTTCGAACTTGCTGTTTACAGCTGGCCTAACATGTTGAATGAATCAATTAATGTTCATTTTCTGCACCCAGTCTGAGAAAAACAACAGCAACAACGACATTCACATAAAACGTATTTGCAGCACCTTCTATATAATGAAGTTCAGCAGTCTGGCACAAGCACAGAATGAATGTCAGTGTGTCAAATGCAAGCGTGAACTTTGCCGTGTGTGATGAAAAGCACTAAATTACCCATGAAGTGGGCTACGCTCATGTTTAAAAATGAGATAAATTATTTATTACTTTGATGTGTTAATATTCATTGTGTGCTTCTAGCAGAACATTAATATTCATCATATATAAGCTGCTGCAAATAATGCTGCATTCAACTTACTTCAGAAGAGGGAAATTGGAGCTCTGAATGATGTCATTTATGACCTCCGTGCATTCAAGCTACAAAGTGGGAATAAAACATGGACACCTCCATGTTTGTCTTTTGTTAGCATCAAGCTAACCAGCTAACTGTGATGAGTGATGTATATTTTCCTCCTCAAAACAGCAAACTGTATGGTCAGTGGTATAGATTTAATAAGCTAATATATTTGTATGCTGATTGGGCTAAAACATATATTTGTACATGCAGTATAACTCGTTTTATGTGCTACTTTGTTTACTGCTGATGTTGTGAGCTGCCATGTTGATTTGACGTCCCTTGCTGAACTTGGAGGAATTCAGAGTGGAGGACACCATATCTAGAGCCCGAGTTTTTTTTCTGTCTTTTCCCAGTTGGAGGTCGGGAATTGCGAGTTAAAACCTCTAATTGAACGCATCATCAGTTTATGAGTATATGAAATTTTTTGTTGTTTTATTTTCTATAAGACTGGGTTTGTTTTTCGACTAAGCAGTGTGTTTGAACAATAGGTCTCTTATGCTCTTGGGAGTGAAGTCTAGCTATGAGTAAAGCATTAGATTCCTGTGTGCTCACCATGAGGAGCCTGTCTCCAACCTGCAACCTGCCATCTTTCTGCGCTGCTCCGCCATCAATTATCTTAGTGACGTAGATGCTGTTATCTCCCGGAATGTGCTGGTTACCCACTCCACCTGCAATACTGAACCCCAGCCCTGCAGGAGAGAACACCACATAACACATCTTTATTGTGTGCAAAACCTGAAATACTGCTTCCATGATAACCATTACATGAGTTAAAACTTCATCCTAATTACAGTAAAAATCTCTTTAAATTTTTAAAAAGTTTTAAAAGAACCAACTGGCTCTTTTGACAACGACTCCAGACAAAGGTAAATACAATAAAGAAATTAAAATTGACATTAATAATCAGCTAATAACTAGGCTGTAACATGAATATTTAACATTTAGTTGCCCTGAGCATTATCATCCTGCCTCAGTAACTTCCAGACAGCTAATTTGGCCACCTCTAACAATGATTTTATTTTAAAAAGTAGACCTTGCTTCATGCAGCAAACTGACAGTAATGAACAAGCCTTCACTGCAGAGAGATAGAGAGGGGAGGGGATTTAACCAATTTACTATATGGTTGTCAAATTTCATATTAATATTTTATACACAGGATTACACAGGGTTAATGTTCTCATAATATCTCACACAGTGATATCTAGAAATGGAATCACTGCTCATTCAAACTGTCAAAGGAACTCTTTTGACTCCATTCATCTAGCAGTTTTTATTAAAGAACCAAAATGAATTAATTAAACTTTTAATGAGGCACATTTAAATCAACTACACAGAAGAATGCAATTAAAATGAATACCACTGCCTTTAATGTGTGTGTGTGTGTGTGTGTGTGTGTGTGTGTGTGTGTGTGTGTGTCAGTGATCAGCCTGTACATTGTGAAAATTTGTGCATATGTAATGTGTGTTCTTATTTCTAAATAACGCATCAAAGCAGCTTATGTATTAAAAAGTATTCTGTTTCTTTATTCTGTGTATTCTGTTTCCCTCTGTGCTTCTAACAAACATTTTGTTTTCCACTGACATTCTGGCAAGGACAAGTGTGTATGTATGAGAGAAATACATCCATCCATTTTCCACACCGTTTATCCTACACAGGGTCACAGGGTCGCCTGGAGTCTATTCCAGGGAACTCAGGGCACAAAGTAGGGGGACACCCTGGATGTGGAGCCAGTCCATCACAAGGCACAATCGCACATACATTCACACACTATGGACAATTTGGAAATGGCAATCAGCCTACAGTGCATGTCTTTGGACTGGAGGATGAAACCGGAGTACCTGGAGGAATCCCCCAAAGCACTGGGAGAACATGCAAACTCGACACACAGAGGGAAGAGGCGGGATATGACACCCAAACCCTGGAGGTACGAGGCAAACGTGCTAACCAGTAAGCCACTGTTTCCCCCAGAGAAATACATGTTGCATTCAAATGCAAACTGCAGTGGAACAAATGTAATGCACACATGGCAGTGAAGGGAAAAAAAAACCCATTGGATTAGCATTTAAAGCCACATAGAAATGAATTAATGCAGCTCCAATAGCCCTTTCTCTTTCAGACAGGTAATTTGGCTAGCTCTGAGTAGTTTAAACAAAACAATAGGGCTTCTTCAAAAACTGATACTAAAACGCTCTCCTTTTTAAAAAAATGTTGGAGACACAATTAAAATGTATAATGCCTTTTCACCCACACCGCAAACAACAAAGTGATTGACTAACCCTCATTTCTAGATATTTACACTAAACCCATTTTCTGTGGTCTGTCTCGAGCTATAAACATTGTTATTCATTTTCAGACAGACTCATAACAGATCTTTGACATCAAGTGATACATTCAGCCAACTCGAGTTTGTATACCTTGGTAAAGTTCCGTTGAAACTGGGTAATTCCCTCTTGCTAAATAGGAAAATAAAATGCCCAGGAGAAATTGGTTAGCAGAATGTCTGAGACTTGATAGACTTTTAATAGCTATGCAGAATCAGAGAGTCATCAAATATTGCTCACTGTCACCACTAAACTTGTGCACTATTGATTTTAACCCAAGCAATTTCCTAAGACTAGTTTCTGAACCACACTCCAAATGGCATTTCAAGATGGCTTACATTAATTCTGACACAAATCCAGCAAAAAAAAAAGTCTTTAAATGAAATCCACACATTATTATTTCAGTTAAGACACCAAGAGACCCTTACATCCCTCCTGGAACAGTAAGATCATACAATATATGCATTTCATGTTTTGCCACTGAAATTCAATGGTCCCGTTCACACCTGGCATTTACATGCGTCCTGACTGATCGTATCACAAGTGGACAGCTGAGATGCAGAAATGTAACAAGGATCCGAGCTCTTGTACCTGTATGGACGCTTTCAAACATTATCACATGGTCTGCTACCAAAACTTATAAATGAATGAGAGATGAAATGACGAATGAGGCTCTGAAAGCAGCTGCTTTCACCTCTGCTGTGGTAGCGTCGCCTTTATCCGTTATCCTAGCTGCAGAGAGCGTTACTTTTCAGCGCGTTTTCCAAACACTCTCGCAATGATTTCATATTTTCTTGGTCCTTTCTTGATTTCTGATTTTCTTGATCACCGTATGTGGTTTGAGTGATCAGATCACAGTGCGTCTTTGAGATGCATTTGACCGTGTTCACACCCGTACTACGCGCTGTCCACTTACAATCCGATCACCTTGGATGCATGCTAATACTGTACCAAGTGTGAATGGGGCCAATGTGGCATGAATTTCTCTAAATAGTAGTGCTTTGTAATGATTACAGTGATCCAAGAGGAAGTGTAAGCCCCATCATCTACACTGACTTAAATATAGTGAGATTTGGGGGGAAAATGGTGTATTGTTTAGAACCTTTTGGTCCTTTGATGAGTTTGATCTCGACGATGGTCTCCAGCATGGGTCTTCTTCTGCGTACGTAGAGTCGAACGATAGAGCCAGCCACCTTCAGCGCCTCCACGGCCCTGCTGTGGGAAACCTCGGACACGTCTACTTCATTCACACGCAGGATACAGTCATTCACCCTGCAGACATACACACACACATACACACACACAGTTGGACAGGCCCCTGCTGTATGTTTTAGCACTGCATTAGACAGTTCCAGATTTCCAGATTGTGGCTGCCTTTGGTGCAAGGACAGTTCTCTCCTGAGGCATGCTCACACCGAGCAGCTGAGACCCACACCGCAAAGCAGAAAGTGACAGAGTGTGACGAAGTGTACTGCCCCTGTCTCACCAACAATCTTCAACAGAGTGCAGGCACACAAAAAAAAGAAACATGATGTTTGTTGCTTGTTTTGGAGGATATAATATATTTTTTAAAAATCTATTCGATTAAATTTTATTTCTATACCAATTTTTAACATTGGACATTATCACATAGCAGCTACACAGAAATGCAGATATACATTGAGATCCACAAACTCACTGAGACAAAATGAGGAAGAAACCTTAAGAGGAACCAGACTCAAAAGGGAACCCAGTCTCTCCCAGGTGACACCGGATACTCGGATTATGAGTCATTACTCTTTTACAACTGTATCCTATAAAGTCAAACAGGACTGAGTGTACTGAAAGGATCTTCAGTACAATCATCTGGCTCATTTGAAAAAATTCATTAGAGATATCAAATAAAAATAGAATGAAATGAATTAAAATTAGAGATGCACCGATGTATACCGATGTATCTATAGCTTACAAACTGCAGTTTTGTCATCATTCCACACAAGAGACATCATCTTTAAACACAGCACGAAATCGATGTGTGATTGACGGGATAAAATCGGCCCTGATCATTGGATGTTTCGATGGTGTAAAAAATTGCCTTTATCGGCTGATAGTTTAGAAACATCCGATGATCAGGGCCGATTATATCCTGTCAATCACAAGATGGAGGGAAAACACATCGAATTCATGCTGTGTGTAAAGATGATGTCTCTTGTGTGGAATGATGACAAAACTGCAGTTTGTAATCTCTGTAAGCTCTGCACTGCTAAAATTTCACACCGGAAGTGAACAGCAGGGAAGCGGGAGTTTCAGCATCAAGTCAATTTTTTTTTTTTTTTTTGCTGCGCTACTCGAACTGCTCGCACTGAATTAAATCTCCAGTACACTGTTGAAAGATTTAAATGAAGATGAGTTGACAAAATAGTATATATTGTACAGAAAAATATATTTATAGAGTAGTGTATTTCATATCCAGTTAATATTAATATATAAAAAAAGTTGATATTATATATTACCAGTTTGATGTCAGTGATGAAGTAGAAATGCTTTTGTTTGTGGTGAGTGAATGTGAGACTAACAGGAGGTTGTTTTTTTTTAGAATTCAGTCAATGTTAATATGAATTAATAACATTCATGTTTTAATGTTAATTAGAGTAATGTGTTTTCTGTTTATGAGACCAGTTACTGTGAAACAACTTGTTGAAATGGAGAGAATAAAGTTTTTATTTGCATTTCTTTTAGAATTGTGGAATTAATTATTATAAATTTAAAAGAAGGCATAAAAGGCAGAACTATCGGTATCGGTTATCGGTATCGGCTGAGAAATTTAGTATCGGTGCAACTCTAATTAAAATGTATAGTATTGTAAACTACCCCCTTCTATATTTTCTTCTACACACAAAACTAAATCAAAATTGTCAATAAAAATTGACAGTTCATGTCCCTGTTCATTCTGTGTAAGTAGGCATCTTGTACTGTATTTCTTTCTTTCTCCACCAACTCCTAGCTATCATTACATTAAAATGGTAAACCTGTTTATTTTTCCAGAAACATATGACTTAAAACGTTTGAAGCTGTTAAGCATATTTTAAAGCCATCAAAATCAAACCACCAGACTCTGCATACAGTATTTGGTTCATTAACACTCCCCATGTTTCTCTACCCAGTCAGTTGCTCTTTCCTGAAACCCTGTGGATTTCGTTAAGTCTAAAAAAACCAATAAATAATTAAATAAATAAATAAAAAAAAATAATAATTTGAAAGATAACATTTTGAAGAGAGATTTAGATCAAGCGTGTGGATATGATGCGAGTAGCACAGTGTCACGTATCAAGAAACTCTGGACTCCATTTCCCAACAGCCACTGCACTGCACTAGCTGTCACATGACCACCTGCACCTGACTCACGTTTTGGTTAATGAGCACTCCTGTGTATATATAGTCCTTGTCTGCATTGTTTGGTTGTCTTTCGTTGTCTTAGACTCTCGTTGTTCATGGCTCGGTGTTTTGTTTCGTGCCACAGTAGTTTTCCAAGTTGTCTTTGTGTCTTTGTTTCCTAGTACGTCTGTTTCAATAAATGTTATTATCTGCACTTGCTTCTGGCTCAACCTCGATTCGTGACACACAGAACTGTTCCAGAGTACCGGCACTGTCTCAGTGGAAAAGAATTTCACAACTCTACAGAAATGCCAAAAATACAGCATTCCTACACTTTTATTTTTGTTATTAAATGTACTTCCAGTTTATCCACTTCAAATTTACACACGTTCTTTGACTTTATACTTATAAATCTGAACGAAAAAGTATGCGTTCATAAGCATAAACAAACAAAACTGATAGGTAAAAATGTATTCAGACATTATATTAAAATATACACTGACATACCACCTCCCAACAAAACATTGTTGTAGACCAAGGACGCCCCTTCATGGCAACGGTATTCCCTAATGGCAGTTGCCTTTTTCAGCAGGATAATGCATCCTGACATGCTGCAAAAATTGCTCAGGAATGGTTTGAGAAACATGACAAAGGGTTCAAGGTGTTGACTTGGTCTCTAAATTCCCCAGCTCTCAATCTAATCGAGCATCTGTGGGATGTGCCAGACAAACAAGTCCGATCCATGGAGGACTTAAAGGATCTGCTGCTAATGTCTTTTTGTCACATACCACAACACACCTTTAGAGGCCTTGTGGAGTCCATGTCTCGACGGGTCAGAGCTGTTTTGATGACACAATGGGGAACTACACAATATTAGGCAGGTGGGTTTAATGTTATAGATGATCGGTGTATATATCAGTCTGAAGTTTTTTCATTGTTGCGGCCACAAATGCTTGATTTTGCTGTGGATTTTTTAAAAAAAATTGCAATGCAACTTGTGCAGTTTTTTGTGGGTTTTTTTATTTTTATTTATTTATTTATTTATTTTTTAGCAGAAAAGTGTTGAATTGGCACAAATTTAATTGCACAAAATTGTTTTGCAGTGATGTTTATTGGTAAATGAGACCTTTTATCTGTACTCATGATCAACTCACATGAGAAGCCTTTGGCTGAATGCGTCTTGTGATGACATCACATGACACATCTTGGCCCAAATCTGCGGAAAAGCTGAGGTAATTAAAACAAAACGCAAGCACCGCTGAATATTGCGTTTGCTTGATTTTGTGTTGATTTCGAGGAAATCGCAAATTCCTGGAGGAACTGATCTATAAAATAAATCAAGTTCTAGATATACAGGTAAATGCTGCAAAAAAAATGTTCTTGTGCAAATTGCACTTGGTATCATTATAAAAGACATTGCAAATGGTTGGGAGGATTTCACGCAACAAGTAGCAATCATAGTCAAGGTAAAGGATTAGTTCTCAGGCACAACATCATTCGAAAAACAACTATTGAAAGAAAAAAGCTACATAGCCATGGCAAAGACCTTAGATATGCAGGTGGAAACCGGAAGCACAACTCATCATCACAGACTAATGATAAAAGTTGTGAAAGAGAAGACAGTAGTCTGTTTCTATAGACCCCTCAAAACTTCTTTGCTAAAAAAAAAAATGCACATCCAGTCCCCTGCAAAACTATTGGAACGGCAAGGCCAATTCATTTGTTCATTTGGCTTTGAGATCAAAAGATGGATATGATATGGGAGTTCAGAATTTCAGCTTTCATTTCCTGGTATTCACATCCAGATATGTTAAACAACATAAAACATAGAACATTTTGTATCAGACAAGCAATTTTGAGGCACGCAAATGTATAGGAACAGATACGTCTTGAAGTAAATAACACTTAATATTCGGTTGCATGCAATATCTGCATCAAGCCTGTGACTCACTGAGATCACCAGATTGTTGGTTTCTTTTCCAGGCTTTACCACAGCCTTTTTAATTTGTTGTTTGTTTGTTGTTAATGTTGCTCATTACACCAGTGGTTTCTTTCTTTTCAGAATTGTTGCATTGGCTATGCCCAAAGTTTGTGCAATGCCTCTGATTGATTTTTCGTCATTTCTCCGCCTCAAAATGGCTTGTTTTTCTCCCATAGACAGCTCTCTGATCTTCATGTTGTCTTATTCTTTTTAACAACAAATGCAGTCTTCACAAGTGAAACCAAAGGCTAAAACCAAGAGTAGATGTACAGAGCTAGTTATTGTTTAGCAGGACACATCTGGGTACCAACAAACACCTGTCAGTCACATATTCCAATACTTTTGCTCGCCTACATATTAGGCGGTCTGATTCAAAATGTGCTGTGTTCTATGTCGTTTAACACATCTACATATAAATACCAGCAAATAAAAGCTGAAATTCTAAACTCTCTTTTCATATTCATCTTTTGATCTCAAAGCCAAATGTCTTCAGTCTACAGCAAAAACAATATGAATTGGTCTTGCCGTTCCAGTAGTTTAGGAGGGGACTGTATAAAGCACTAAGACAAATCAGAACTCTGATCAGGCAAAACAAAAACAGAACTGAAATAATTCAGCACGTCGTGTTTGGTTTGTGTGTATGATCCCAGGACCAACATACTCATAGTAAAGTATGGAGGTGGGATCATCATGGTATGGAGCTGCTTCTCTGCATAGTACTAATTACCTGTTAATTACCTCCTTACCTTAGATTTCACAAAGCTGTAACTACCAAAAATGATTTTGCAACAGAGTACAAATGTTGGTAATTTGTGGTGTCTGAATACCCTATCAATCTCATTAAAAAAAAAAAAAAAAAAACCAACACATCTTTGTTTATGCTTAAGAATACATACATTTTTGTTCATATTTATAAATACAAGGTTGAAAGACATTCTGTTTAATGTGTAAATTTAAAGTGGATATATACACTGGCTGTACATGCATATTAAATAATAATTTGTTTTAAGTTTACATTTATTTCCCCTTAATCTATATCATACCATGCTAGCTTTTCTTTTAATATGTTTCTCTTGCGGGTTTGAGAACAAAGGAGGTAGCAAAGGACTGATGAGTAGGGGTGTTGTGTAGAGAAAAATCGAGTCGGGGAGAAGAATGAAATGGAGGGAGGATAAACACAGCTTTTTTAACAGGAAATACTCACACATACACAGTCAGATAAAAAACACAGCTTTGCTCTCTTTCTCTCCATACAATATACAGTAATTATGCTTGTCTGCATTATAATAACCCTCTTGGTTTGCTCCTGATCATCATGATAAGCATCTCACAGAGGCACACTGTCCTGCTGTAATAAGAAAAACATTTCCACGCCATGCCAACACTCATCTTTTGGATCAGCTCTAATGATCCTGTCCATTTCCTACTGAAGCTACAATGAGTTAAATGAGAGTGTGTGCATGGGTGCGGATCTGCTCTCTGGAGAGGCATTAGAACTGAGATACAGAGCTCATTCTTAATCACTGACAAAATGAGAGAGAGAGAGAGAGAGAGAGAGAGAGAGAGAGGGGGGAGGAGGAAAGAATGATGTTAAACATGTTAAACATTAGCACACCCCAGAAACTAGGACAATAGTTAAATGACAAGGTGGATTTAACATTCTTTTCAGCTCATCTTCATCAATCAATCTGCTGTGGAAAGGCAATACTTTTTTATTCTTTACACACTCACAAGACTGTGCTACTCACCTGAGCCTGCCGTCCTCGGCCGCTGCACCACCTGGGATGATCTTGGTGATGAAAATTCCAGGATCGTCTCCAATGTGTGGATTATCTGTCCCACCTGCTATACTAAACCCCAGCCCTGAGTTACCCTGAGGACAGAAAGGGCACAAGTATATGTGAGACATTTATTTAAAAAAACAAAAACAAACAAACAAACATACACACACATACACCAGGGAATGAAAGATGCAGTGTATACAAATATGTCAGTGTGAACAAAGAGATAATGTGCCCATTATATCACAATAATCAGCTTCTCTGCTTGTAGAAATCATATAGGCGATGCCACCAAAACCAAGTCTGTAGATGACATGCTGCTTCGGAAAAGATTTCAGGTGCTTCATTAGCACGCCTGCCTTGATTAGCACTAATTATCCAACTGACAAGCAACAATTAGGGTTAGGTAATATGAAGGAAGAACATTCCTTAATAAACAACTTACCAGAAAGTTCTTTAAAAAAAATACCTTCACAACTATCAAAATGCATCCAAATAATTAGGATCTTGAACAAAAGTTAATTTATATAATATTTCTAATTATGACATTAGTTATAATTATATATTATATATATTATATATCAAATATATGATTATTAGGTCTATTGCTAGACTAGATATTCAAATTAATTTATTTAGACATTCTTAAGAATACTTTTATTTAATTGGAAGAACATTTTAGAAAAAGGCTTAATCATATATTTGTTTCATTATAATCTCATGATAAGAAATATTACACACCTTTACCTGTATTCAAGATATTTTCACTTCCCAACACATGATTTTATGAAAATACCTCCATATTAATTGGGTGACAATCAGGAAACATTTGGCTACTTTCATTTTAAAATTTTGTTTTAACATAAGGGGAATTTCCTGGTGTTAATACACTGCACATATTAAATAAATCCAAAATAGATTAAACAGCAGTAATTTTACATAACTGTGAACATTACTAGACTATATTGAGTCTACATTAGTAGACTTCACTGATCTTTATTGATATTTTGTTCCTGCCCACCAAGTGAGTTATTCTCGATTGCTCGTTTCCTTGCCAAGTACCAGCATCAAAGTGTCCCTGCTCATTCATCCAAAAGATAAATATGAGACGACAGAATTTCAAATTTAATTTCCTGATATTTACATCTAGATGTGTTAAACAACTTAGAACATGGCTATTGGTTGAGCCCACCCATTTTTTCAAGTGACCAAAAATATTGGAACATGTGACTGATAGGTGTTTCTTGCTGCCCAGGTGTATGCTGTTACACTGACTGTTTAAAGAATTAATAGCTCTGAATGTCTACTCTTGGTTTGACTGCATTTATTGTTAAAAAGTATAAACCAACATGAAGAGCAGAGACCTGTCTGCGGGAGAAAAGCAAAGCATTTTGAAACCGAGAAAAGAGCAAAAATCAGAGCCATTGCACAAACACTGGCCATAACCAATATAACAATTTGAAAGGTCCTGAAAAAAAAAAAACTGGTGTACCAACAGCCACACATGGAACTGGTCAATCTACGAAAACAACAGCAGTTGATGACAGAAACAGTGTGAGGGCTATAAAGAAAACACCCAAAAAAACAGTCTGTCACATTACCGACAACCTCCACAGGGCAGGGGTGAAGGTATTACAATTCACCATTCCAAGAAGACTTAGAAAGCAGAAATATAGAGGCCATACCACAAGATGCAAACCACTCATCAGAAATAAGAATCTGAAGGCCAGATTGGAATTCACAAAGAAATACAGAGATGAGCCACAAAAGTTCTGGAACCAATATTAACCTCTACCAAAGTGATGGAAATGCCAAAGTGTGGAGAAAGAAAGGATCTACTCATGATCCAAAACATACAAACTCTTCAGTCAAGCATGGTGGTGGTAGTGTCATGGCTTGGGCTTTCATGTCTGCTTCTGGAATGGACTCACTAATCCTTATTGATGATGTAACTCATGATGGTATTCAGAAGTTTACAGAAACAATCTATCTTCCAATTTACAGAGAAATGCATCCAGTCTAATTGGGGGGAACTTCATCATGCAGCAAAACAATTAGCCAACTCAACAAACAACTTCATTAGAGGGAAAAAGTGGAAGGTTTTAGACTGGCCAAGTCAATCACCAGACCTTAACCCAATTGAGCAGCATTTCACCTCCTGAGAGGAGACTGAAGGGAGAAAAACCCCGAAACAAACAATGACTGAAAGAGGCTGCAGTACAAGCATGGAAAAGCAACACAAAAGACATATGCAACAGTTTGCTGATGTCAGTGGGTTGCAGGCTTGATGCAGTTATTGCAAGCAAGGGATATGCAACCAAAAATTTTAAGTGTTATTTAATTTAATTTATTTTAAGACTATTTGCTCCTATAATTTTTTGAAATTGGGTGGTCTGCCACCAAAGGTCCATGTTTTAAGTTGTTTAACCCATCTATTTGTAAATATGAGGACATCATCTCATAATCATCTTTCATATTCACCAAAATATCTTCAATGTATATTGAAAACAAAAGAATTGGCATTGCTGTTACACTACTTTCGGAGGGGACTGTATGTCACCTTCACCATATTTTCCCATTGTCGTCTTGTCAAGAGGTTGAGAAAGTGACACTGAGTATAGCTCTCTAATGTTTTGTTTATTACTAAAAAGCCTAATCATGTTATTATTAAATCTGCTATATTGGTTGGGAGTACATTGACACACACCTTGGGTGATGGTAAGTCTAGTATCTGATGTATTACTATCCTATTATTACCCAAGTGCAGCCCCACATGCTATTAACACAAATCAAAACTCTCCCCGGCATTCCCACCAATTTTACCCGTGCCTAGGAAGTACAGAATACCCATAATGCATGTTGGTGTTTGTAAGGAATGAGGAAGATGACACTATTTTGGACATAAAGAGTGCTGACTGTAAAAAATGCAGCTTACCAATCACAAGTATCAGTTAGTCAGAAATAAAGTTGAAATTCACATGAATAATTATTGAAAGAAAATGATTGCCAGCTCTGGAAGTGAGTCAGAATCACTCACTAGACGTGAGTATTCACTGAGTTCTAGCATAGCAGCTATGACTCATCAGTATTGACAATAAGCTTGGGAAGCTAAAACTCATGCTGCTCAAAATTTCACCCTACTAGTATGTACCACAAAGTATGCAAAGTAGCTGGAAATCACAATCAAACACAATTTTGTCTCTAACTAACATTACTGTGAGGGATGAGCATGGGACTGATGCACCTTAATTGATTCTCTGGCTGATAAACAGCCAAACAGCCCCAGAGAGCGGCAGATTGGAGCTAATTAAACTCACCCAGCCGAGCTGTGTTTATTAGAGCGCCTGTGCAAGGAGACGAAATGCTCAAGACACGGCAGCGTCATGCAAACTGTCATTTCTTGGAGCTTTGATTAATTGGCATGTGGGTAGATCGAGAAAGGCTCTTGTGATTAAGGCACTGCTGTCTCCATGGGGTGGTGGATGGCAGGATGTGCGGCAGGACGAGAAAACATGCTCTGAGCTAGATCAGGTTAAATGAATTAGTGAGAATATTCACTTGCATCACTCATGTGGAGGAAGTGGAGGGTGTATAATATGTATTATAGAGGGGCATGGATAAGCAGAGAGAAAATAAGAATGCGAGAAGAGAGAGAACAGCTGCTGCATTATGGCTGTATCCATTTTTAATAGCATTTTATCGCATTCTGTCCCACAGGGAGATGCAGGCAGAAGCTCTCAGGCTCCAGGCACCAGTGTTCGACAAATCAGAGTTCCCTTTGCTCCTGCTGACGTTTGCTATTGTCACTGTATCATCTTCAGGCCTGCAGATCCAATTACAGCTGTCAAAATGTCACCTGCAGCCGGCTACTCCTCACACATGAAACCTGCCTACAGAGCTCAGTCCACTACTTTACATGCAAACAGAGAGTCCCAATTAAGAGCCTCCTACCCACGGCTGTCTGTGCCAGCGAGTGCACTGCTCCGATATCAGTTAGCCCTAATGTAGCCTGTGGAGCGCACTGTTTATCCCACGAGATATCACGAAAGAAGAATATCTGTCTGTAACAATCCACAGCTACAGCACAGAAAATGTGTCCTTTATTCAGTTCAAACTAGAACTCCTCAACTAATATACTGTAGTTGTAATTTCTACAACTAACAAGGAGTTCATTATAAAATGACTACATCTATGTATATGTAGCTAAAATAGTCACAGAGCTGTCATATTTAAAGGAATACTCCATAATTTTTTTTTTATTTAATGTCAATTTACTGTGCTTGTAGCATATGCATGATTGACACAGGCAGCATTTTTAGCTGGTTTCCCTGTATTAAAAAGAAAGAATGGAATCTTCTATATATCAAACATGCTTATAATGGAAGTCTAAAAGCAGCTGGTGGGGCAGTGAACAAATGTTTATGCAAAACACATACACTATATTGCCAAAAAATTCTGGATATATGGCTATCACACCCATATCTACAGTAGGTCTTCCCCAAACTGCTGCCACAAAGCTGGAAGCACACAATTGTTTAAAATGTGTTTGTATTCTTTAGCGTCACTCGAACTAAGAGGCCCAAACCTGTTCCAGATTGACAATGTCCATATGCACAAAGCGATGTTTGAGTGGAAGAACCTGCACAGAGCCCTGACCTCAACTCCACTGAACACCTTTGGGATCAATCCCAGGCATTTACGCTCAACATCAGCACATGATCTCACTAATGCTCTTGTAGCTGAATGGACAAATCCCTACAGCCATGCTTCCAAAATGTAGCAGAAAAGCCTTCCCAGAAGAGTGGAGGTTATTATAACAGCAAAGAGAGGACAAAATCTGGAATGGGATGTTTAAAAAGCACATATGAGTGTTATGGTCAGGTGTCCACAAACGTTTGGCCATATAATGTATGCAGAACATACAACCCCAATGGGGACAGTATGAAAAATGCTAATCAAAAAAAGAGGAGTGATTTGTGAATGTACTTTGACTTTTTTTTTTTTGACTATTTAAACAAAAAATGTATAAAGACTATAAAGGTATTTGATATTTTACCTAATCAACTGCACAGTTTTTTGAAGATAAATGTTTATTTTGAAATTGATGCATGCAACACGTTCCAAAAAAGTTTGGACAGGAGCAATTTAGGATTAATAGTGATGGGACAAGTTAAAATAAGAAGGTGATGTGAAACAGGTGAGGCAATCGTCTAATCATAGTATATAAGGAGCCTCCAAAAAGGCCTAGTCCTTCAAGAGCAAGGATGGGTTGAGGCTCATCAATCTGCAAACAGATGCATCAGCAAATAATCCAACACTTTGAGAACAACATTCCCCAAAGACTAATCGGTATTGATTTTGGGCATTTCACCTTCTACAGTGCACAACATAATTAAAAGATTCAAGCAAACCAGTCAAATCTCTGTGCATAAAGGGCAAGGCCGAAAACCACTTCTGAATGCACGTGATCTCCGATCCCTCAAACGTCACTGTCTTAAAAACCGTCACGAGTCTGTAACGGATGTCCTGACATGGGCTCGGGAATACTTTAGTAAACCTTTGACAGAATATGTGGCACATTATGAAGCGCAAAATAAGGCCACAACTGAAGAAATGCATAATTGACGAATGGGAGAAAATTCCGCTTGCTAAACTTGCTAAACCAACTGGTCTCTTCAGCACTCAAACACTAAATAAGTGTTATTAACAGAAAAGTTGATGTTACACAGTCGACTGTCCCAACTTTTTTGGAGTGTGTTGCAGTCATCAGTAAAACATCAAATAATGTGTTATTAATGTGTTTTCAATATAGTACAGGGTGAATTGAATTTTCAAATGACTCTTTTTGTTTGTTTTATTTGTTTTTTTTGCATTTTCCATACTGTCCCAACTTTGTCGGAATTTGGGTTTGTATTTATGCATTCTTCAACCAAATGAATTTGCAAATCAAACTATAATCTTGTACAACTGAATCTTTCAGAGATAAACGAAACGCCATCTGATTATGCCATGTGTGACCAGGATCCAAGAGAGCAAAATTGATCTCTCTCTTGGTGGGAGGGATGGAATACTCTCTCTGCTCTATCACAGCAACACCAGCCTATCACAGGGATCTGTGAACTCATGTATACGTAAAAGGGCAGATAGTGCTTTCCTCCGAGTGTGTTACACTACCCTGTGATGTAACCTGAGCAGCAGTTCAAAAAAGATGAAATTGGCTGTCTTCTTGCGTGTCAGAGGAAGCACAGATTAGCCCTCACCCTCTGTGGCTGGTAGTTGTTGTATGATCGGGGAGAGCTGACTGGTGGGTGAGCATTGATCAAGACCATATTAGGGAGAAACTGGGGGAAAATTCAAAAGTCAAAGACTACCTTTCAGGGGAAAGAATATATAGTTAGGTATTACCAACACAGTTCATGGTTCTGATACATGGATCCCACAAAAATAACTAGAATAGCTTTTTACTGAGTGTAGTTTTGATTTTGAGTTATGTATTTCCAAACATTTATTGATGCAGTTCAACTGTCTTAAGTAAACACGTGTTCTGTTCTTCTCTGCTGAGAAATGAGCTGAAATGATCGTCTGTGGTAATCACACGTACACTATGGATGCAGTGGATACAGAGTAAGTTAAACAAAGCTGGAGTATTCCTTTAATGCCTTGGCACATGAGGAAGACGAATGCAGAGAATGCCACACAATCATCAAACAAGAGATTCATCTCGAGAGGAAAGCTTTGATTTATTCGGTGTGTAAATACGTGTGCAAGCCAACAATTGTGTGACTGAATCAGTTAATGGGCCATCACTCTGACTTACCCGCTCTAGCGTAATTTCTTCGAATTCATATTCAATTTCTGTCCCATTGACCTGGAAAGGAAAAAAAAAAATCCCATTACACATTTGCAATGCAAAGGAAATAACTGCAATGAAATATTAATCATCTGAAGCAAGCAACCCTAAAAAAATAGAAGAGAGAGAAGAGCACCTCACATAACTTCACAACAAAAATGTAAATATCACTGCATAAAACTGAAGTGATCTGGACGGACTTGCTGTTTTTTTGTAATATAATCAGAATGAATGCATTTTTCATTTTCCACTAGGCAGCCAGCTGCGGCTTCAATCTAAAGTTTAACGTGTAAATCATTATCTGTTTACTTGCTCCCACAGAGAGTCCCATCTCTATTGATGCTCAGACCATCTGTTAGACTTATAGCCTTACCAAACACTGCAATCTCTTACATGTACCGTACATTGACATACCTCTGCACACAGGTTAGCTAAAGTCAAGTGGACACTACATGACTTTCGAAATCGCTGTTCTGCTCATATTTGTGTCTCTTGAGATCCGTTGTGTGGATATAGAGGTGTACATACTACCCTCAGGCTCAGCCACTACACAATCCTTCACCTGGAGAGATCCCCAAATCCTACTCACAAGAATAATAACCACAGCGATCTATTATGTGACTTTGTCATGACTGAGCCTTAGCAACTGGCTGTAGTAGAAGTTTTTGCACTGTTTTGCATTGAAACAAGAAAAAAGAACAAGAGAAAAATGTGGAAGAAGAACTGTCTGTTCTGCAAAGAGAACTGGAGGTGTTAGCATAGCATATTTTTATACTGTACTTTTCCAGAGGCCTGTTGCACGAAGCATGTTGAACAAACTCAGAGTTGCAGAATAAGTTTTCAGTTGAGAAAACCAAACAAATCCAACCCAGGTTAATTAAGATTAATAGGTTTCACGATGCTGGTTATCAACTTTCTCAGTCAACTCAGGTTTTAACCCTGAATCAAGGTTTACTCAGAGTACACATGCACATAAGTGCGTATGTTTGCGGCAAACAGCCAATAGTATTCAGTAGGGAAAAAAAGCAGATGTGCATACTTCAGGTTGAAGAGCAAGAAATTATTTTTTGCAAAAATATGAGGAATTTAAACCTACACTAACCACAAAAAGCAACACAGTTGCAGCTGCCAAAGTTCCAAAAGATGTACCACTGCCAAAAATATATACCACTCTCAAAGAACTGCAAAACAATACATACAGTTTGCAGTACAGTAAGAGCGTGGCTTAGGTGTGTCACATTTTTAATATGCGCCGTAGATAAACTATACATTTGAGGAAAATCGATATATTTTGTACATTTTCAAGAAGTAGTGTTGAAAGTTACCATGGTGATGAAACCTGCTTAAAAGCAATCCACCTTGTTGAGACTGAAAAACCAGTGTTTGCTCAAACTAAACTCAAACTTACCTGGGTAGCCACCGAGGCTGCAACAGGCCTCAGGAATGTCACGTCTGTTTTCATTTGGGTTTGACATGCCAAATAATTTGCACTCACACTCCTACACAAATACATGGATAACAGAACTGGATTCAGGGATCTGCTGCGCATATTTCCTTTCGAAATCTCACTGGCTGTTGCTCATCTCTTTCCTCGCTACAGTACTTGTCACTGGTGTGTGTGTGTGTGTGTGTGGGGGGGGGGGGGGGGTGTGTGTGTTGCAAATCCCCAAAATGATTTGTAACAAGGAAATCGGGGCTAAAATCGCATAGTGTGGATTCAGCAAGAAATATTATTATTCTGTGGCAACAATGAGAAATGGATATGAAATAATCAACTTTAAAGATGAAATGTGGAGTCATCTGACTTACAATATTTTGTGTCTGATAAAAAAAAGCCTTACTATGATTCAATCATCAAGCCAGCACTGCTCAACAGGAACTCTCACTTTATCCCCATCTCTTTTACAGACATACATATTACACAAAATTTGTAAATTATTCAGTTTCAGACTGTATTGACACATGGCAAAGATTCTTCCCCACACACAGCTGCAGTATGACTAGAACCATAATCTGAACGCATAGCTCTGTGTTTTGTGTTTGACCTGCTTTAACACACCACAGGAATCCACCAAATTCAGGTCGTACAGTATAGCTGAATGACATTTTTAGCTTAGGTGAACTCAAAAACAGAACAGCCACTGGTGAATAAATGAAATGTTGAAAACAAGGCAGACTAATGCATAGTTATTGTTCCAAACCCCAACCCAACCCCCCAACCCACCCACCCACCTCCCCTCCTCGGACAGTTTTATGATGCCTAGTCTCATACAATCACAGCAAAAATCATTTTTACACATCCTTTATGGGAATCTGATTAATCCTTATAGGGTAGAAAAAAAGACTTTTAGGACTTTCAAGGACATGGGCAATACACATGAGCTGATTCATGTACAAACTACATCCAAGCTAATGAGAAAGAAAGGACAGAGAGAAAGAAGTGAGAGAAAAGATGAGAAAAAGCACCATTCAACAATATCAGTTGTTGTCATTCAAAAATAATATATCACAATGTAGCTTCAGCTTCAATAGTAAGAAATAAAATGATGGAGGCATAATGCTATAGGAAAATAATCAATGACGGGGGTCGGGGGTCTATTTTCCTATAACAGCAATTTGCAGATGATTTTATTAAGAATGTATTAAGAAAGCTTTTTATTAAGAACATACTGCACTTTTTTAAAAAATATATTTTTAGTTCCAGTTAATGCTGTGAAACCAATTAGTTCCTGTTATAATTTACGTTACAGCAGCTACAAACAGTCATTCCCTCAGCAGCCCTTCTTTTCCCGCTCTCTCTTGAGGTTCATAAGATAAAAAACTCAGCTAGTCACGTTACCAAGAAACCAGAATGCACAAAGTCCTCACAATTGTTATGTAAATGCCTCCTTACTGAAAGCTTCAGCATATCTTCAGTATATCAAGATCATACGCTTTAAGTTTGTATATTATTAGCATTACATTATGTTGAGCATGTTCCATACAAGTCCATGTGAATGAGCTGTTACTATAGAAGTAATAATGTACTATAATGCGTGCATTAATATAAACCTGAAATGATTTGTCTTGCAGTCAGCACTATGGTCAGAGCTGCTGTTATAGAAAATGAATCAACACCTTCTGACCAACAAGATAAGAGAATTCAATATCACTGTGGTGTAAACAATATTAAACTGTAGCATTACTGTGATCTCATCTCACCAGCAGCTATACAGCATAAGGTCCCTCGGAAATGAAAACACCTATTGACAGGCAGGAGTCACTGAATCTTACATCCAAATGTGGTTAGATTTTTGCAGAAAATCTCAGCTGATGCTTTAAATAAAATTTGTGAACTAGTTGCTGTAAATTCGTGACACTGTTGACGTGTCTAGTTTAGATTATTGAGTTATCTAACTTTTTTTTTGTACTTTTTTTTTACTATCTATAGCAATCACCCTGAGGTCCATTGGATGTGTGTGTTGTGATTGAGGACATCATGCTGTTGTCTTGTTCATGGTCCTGCAGGGACATTGGTCTGGCACCATCTCGTCAGAACAGATGAGGAGGAAAACGAAGAGCTCTTGAAAGCCTCCTGCTGGCTCTGAGGGAACACACTCTGATCCACCATCAGCACACAGAGCTCAACAGGCATCAACATCATCAGTGACAGAGAAGTAATTGATTGATGAATCCCAGAGTCTGGTAGGATCACTGAACAGTTCTTATTATCATAGCAATAACAACAGCGCTGATCATCGGAACGACTGCACAGATATATACAAAGTCTCCTCGTTATGCAGACGACAGACGGTGAGTTAAGACAGGAAGTTGCTTTGCTTAATGTCAGGAAAACACGGCCCTTCTGTCTGAGCCGCTCTACACTTGAGCAGTATTACTGCGGCTCAAACCTAAAGCCTGGCTCACATCAGCAATGCTAAGTGGTGCTTTCGCCGGGCGCGTCCTTGGGGAGAAGTGTTTGTGTGCTGTGGCTCGACTTCAGCTGCAGAGGGGAGGAGAGAGCCATCCAGACTGCAGGCTTACACAGGCTCATAATAAAGTGGTGAGTCACAGTGAATGTGCCGCTTACAAAACAGCAGGCACACATTGAGAAATCATGAACGTTGTACTAAACACACTCGCTTGTTGCTGCTTCACATGATACAGGATACAACACAAGAAATAAGAGTTAGTCCTTATATGGTGTATATGAATCTTTTGTGTGTGTATATGGAATGTGTGTTTATTTCCATTGGAATGTACAAGCTATGGGACATCTTCATACCCATGATTGTGGTTAAAACATCCAGTCCTCCTCAGAATAAGGTACATAAAAAGCTCCATAACACAGAAAAGCATGTACCAATCAGCGTGTGAAACAGAACTAGTGTTTTCCTCATAGCCATTGAAGCCTCCTGTGGTTGTAGTGCCACACAGAGGGCAGATAAACATTAGCACAGTGTATCCCAGAGCTCTGACTGCAACTCCTCAGTCCTACTCCCTTCACATCCTCTGCATCAGCACCATTCATTACAAACAGAGCTTAATTACATCTCCTTGCTGAAACGGCTGTGCTTACTGAACGCAGAGGGCTAAATGAAGCTTTACTGTAGCGGTGTAACTGAAGAAAAAAGTGACAGATAAAGTACCACACAAAATAGAAGTATGCAGCTAGACGGGGAAAAAAACAAAGCCACTGAAACAATCTGTTATTCAAAAATACTCAAATACTTGATGTTACTCTATAAGGACATCGTAAAGTCGAAAAGGGACATCCTACATAGATGTCATATGGAAGGGTTACATGAAGAAAGTCACTGCTCTCCAAAATGAACATTGCTTCCCTTCTACAGTTAACAATCATGTGGACAAGCCATAAGGCTATTGGAAAAAAAGTCTTATGGACAGATGAGATCAAAATAGAACTTTTTGGTTTAAATGAGAAGTGTTATGTTTCGAGAAATGAAAATACTGCATTCCAGAATAAGAACCTTATCCCCTCTGTGAAACATGCTGTTGGTAGTATCATGGGTTGGACCTGTTTTGCTACATCTGGGACAGGACGGCTTGCCACCATTGATGAAACAATTTGTATACATTGCTGGTATAATACAATGAATTATACCAGCGAATTCTGAAGGACATGTGTCCGTGAACTGAATCTCCAGAAAGTGGGTCATGCAGCAAGACAATGACCCTAAGCACACAAGTCGTTCTACCAAAGAATGGTTAAAGAAAATATAGTTAATATTTTGGAATGGCCAAGTCAAAGTCTTGAGCTTAATCCAATGTAAATGTTGTGGAAGGACCTGAAGCAGAGCAGTTCATGTGAGGAAACCCACCAACATCCCAGAGTTGTTCTGTACTGAGGAATGGATATACAGTTGCACTCAAAATGATTCAACCCCCATTGCAAGTCAGGTTTATTGTCAAAATTTATAATGAAGTTTGCAATGAACACATCAAACAAAAGCAATTGAAATAGCTCAACACAAGGAATGCTTCAAGTGGTTCCCCCAAATTCAACTGAAAATGCAACTTACGATGACTTCTCCAGTCTCAAAATTATTCAACCCCTTCATGGCAAGCATCTTTAGTACTTAGAGAACCCTTTTGATGTTATGACCTGCTGCAAATGAGATGCATAGCTTCTGGCAGCATTCCTGAGAAATCTTAGCCTGTTCCTCAGGAGCAATGGCCTCCACTTCAGTAATATTCTCAGGTTTGCATGCTGTAACTGCCTTCTTCAAATTCCCCAAGAGACTTTCTATGGGGTTCAAGTCAGGTGACTGTGATGGCCCTGTAGAATCTTCCAGGACATCTTCTGCAAACAAGCATTGGTGGAATTGGAGGTATGCTTGGGATCATTGTCCTGTCTGAAGGTCCAATGACACCCAAGCTTCAGCTTCCTCACAGACGGCATGATGTTTTCTCTTAGGATTTCCTGATACTTCAATAAATCCATCTTGCCTTCCACACGCTGCAGGTTTCCAGTGCCAGAGGATGCAAAGCAGCCCCAGAGCATCACCGAGCCACCACTATGCTTGACTGTGGACAGAGTATTCTTTCTTCATTCTTCTTCCTCCAGACATACTGCTGATCCAACGTGCTGAAAAGTTCCAGTTTTGTTTCATCGCTCCGCAGAACAGGATCCCAAAACATCTGTGGCTTATTTATATGATTTTGAGTGAATTTTCTTGTGCTTTTGGGTCAGTAGTGGTGTATGTCTTGGAGTTCTGACATGGAAACCTTCTGCGTTTAGTACGCATCTTACTGTGCTCACTGAAACCTCAGTGCCTGATGCAACCAAGTCTTGCTGCAGGTCTTTTGAAGTCACTTGAGAGTTTTTCACAAACTGCCTTCTCAGAAATCTGGTTGCAGCCATCGATAGCTTCTTTTTTCTGCCCCATCGAGATATTTCATGAATTTTCTGCCCCTAGCCAGTTCAGGTATTTCATGTGTTCCAGCTCAAGCACATCTGGTGCAATTAATGAAGCCCTTGATTAGTTGCATCAGGTGTGCTTGAGACAACACCTGTTTTGCATATCTGTGCAGTTGTGAGGGATTCTATAAAGAAGGTTGAAAAATTTTGAAACATTAAAATCATTATAAGTTGCATTTTCAGTTGAATTTGGGGAAACCACTTGAAGCATTTGTTGTGTTGAACTATTCAATTGCTTTTGTTTGATTTGTTCGTTGCAAACAGCTGACAATAAACCTAATTTGCAATGGGGGTTGAATAATTTTGATTGCAACTGTATATCATTGAATCAAATTCCTCCAAGCCAATGTGCAGCACTGATCAACAGTTACCAGAAACATTTAGTTGCCGTTATTTCTGCACAAGGGGGTCACACCAGCAAAAGTTCACATACTTTTGCCACTCACAGATATGTAACATTGGATAATTTTCCTCAATAAATAAATGACTAATTATATTTTTGTCACATCAGTTTAATTGGGTTCTCTTTGTCTACTTTTAGTACATATGATAAATCTGATGATTTAGGTCAAATTTATGCAGATATATAGAAAATTCTAAAGGGTTCGCAAACTTTCAAGCACCATTGTACATTCTGAGTAAAATAAGTGAATGTGAACTATAAATACTTTGTTGCTGAGATAAACTATTATTTGTGTGTTCCATTAAACATACATTAAACATACTGTATATTCTTGCAAGAAACAGTACTTGTAATAATAGTTCATATCAACATTCTATTGAAAATGCACTCTGTCTCCCAATACTAGAAACTAATGGTGGGGTTAAAGAGTCCATATTTTTCCAATAAAGCATAGCATCTAAGGGCTAAAATGTGGGGGTTCAGTGATTTTTTAAATATTTTTTTAACATTTATTAAACACTAAATTAACATATAACACCTTAAAAACATCCTAAGGTTCTAATCTACCTAAAATTGAGGTCCACCATCAGTAAATGTTATTGGGACAAGAAGGTGCCTCGTGTAAGCCATTTTGCCTCTCTAGTCAAGCCCTCCATCTTGGACTAGCTTTAAGAAGCCTTGGCAGCACATGGGCATGTGTTTTTGGAGGTGTGGCTTCTAGGGGTAACACTGCAACACTGAGTGGCTGTATTTGTTTAGATTTTACATTTTAGAACAGCTAGCTTCAGCTGAAACTGCTGACTACAGATTCAACCAGGGACCTTCAAATGTTATATATCATAATGTTATATATAGCATATAATCACGTCATTAATAACGTCGTACAATTCTGTCCATTTTCATAATATCAAATTGCATCAGATCATCATCATCATCATCATCATTACTAACATCATCATCGTCATCATAATCGTCATCATTTGTCTCCTGTAACAGCCTTTCAGCCACTTTTGTGCTCATCTAGAGAAACGTGAAAGTTAGCCAAGTCTCTGGCAGAATGCTTTTTTAGAGCTGCTCTTAATGCTGAAGCTGCTGCTTAAACCCATACACTTTGATTCACATCACCTCATTTCCATTCAGAAACACAAGAAGCCAAATGTTAGTTTAATGGAAAACTGTCAGAAAGTGTGGTGACCACGCTGTGCTGTTCTCCCTGACATCATCCATACAACAAAAGTATACTTGAGTTTACTTCAGTGTTCAGCTACATAGATTTCTAGGTTAAGTACGTAATGTTTAGCTTTGTGTAAGAGCAGCTTATTTAATACATTAATTAATTTAATTTCAGAAAGTAAGCTTGGGCAACTTTAGACTACCTAGCTACTCCAATGACAACACATTGCATTACCCAAATATGTAATGCTAGCCAAAGAGTTGGACTGTATTAGGTCCAACCCACAGAAACGCCCATCAACAGCAAGTAGAGGACAATGATATTTGGGAATAAACTTTGCAAGTGTATGATTACTCTAGCTTCATTCGTCTTCAATAAATATTTATCCTGGTTTGGTTGTGGTGGACCAGGAGCCTATTCCAAGAGCACCGGGCATGAGGCAGGAATACATCCTGGATGGTACACTAGTCCACCGCAGAGCACCATATAAACACATTTACACACTCTTTCATGCCTAATTCAGAGTAGCTAATCCACCTACCATCATGACACTGGTAGGTGGGAAGAAACCAAAGAACCCAGAAGAACCCAGAAACCCTCATGGGCATGGAAGAACATGAAAAACTCCATGCAGAATGGTTCAAAACAAGAACCTTGGAGCTGTGAGGCATCAACACTATATGCTGTGGCACCATACCACCTATGTAGTTCTTAATTTATAAATAGTAATAGTGAGTATTTAACCAAATGTGGAATGTTAGCCAATTAGTTGCTCTTAGCTGGTAGGGCAAACCCACGGAAATGCCCGTTCACTGCAAGCAGAGAACAATGGCATATGGGATCATCTTTGAAAGTGTATGATTGCTTCACTAACCACATTATTGTGTCAGGGTTTGAAAATATTCCACATGATATCAGTTGGCTTAACTTGTTATGTTTTGTCTCCTGCATTTTTAAAGTTCGCCAGTTACCAGTATTCTCCCAAGACATTAAGGAACAGAATAATATAATATAAATTTGTAATAAGAAACCAAGATACTGTACTTCCGGCTGCAACGATAAGTGCATTTCAGTGCTATATTTACTCAGTTATTTTCATTCTTGAGAAAGTAAAAGTAAATTGATATTACAGTATAGTACATCATCCATTAATAATAGACTAAAGGCTAAAGACATTTTGGTTTGAAATCAAAAGATGAATATGATAACAGAGTTTAGTATTTTAGCTTTTATTTCCTGATATTTATATGTAGATGCGTTAAACGACATAGATCATAGCACATTTTGAATCAGCCCATCCCATTTGTAGGCAATATATTGGAAATATTGGAACATGTGACTGACAGGTGTTTCTGGTTAGCCGGGTGTGTCCTGTTAAACTGATTGTGTAAACAATAAAACTCTGAACATGTACTCTTGGCTTTAGCCTTCAATTCACCTGTGAAAACTGCATTCACCTGTGAAAACTGCATAAACTGCATTTAACGTTATTAAAAAGATAAGCCAACATAAAGAGAGCTGTCCATGGGAGAAAAGAAAGCAATTTTGAAGCTGATTTAAAATCAGTCAAAGGCATTGCACAAACACTGAGCATAGCCAATACAACAATTTTGAACGTCCTGAAAAAGAAAGAAACCACTACATCGGTCAAGGAAAACAACAACAGCTGATGACAGAAAAACTGGGAGAGCTGTGAAGAGAAACCCAAAAACAACAGTTAGTGACATCACCAACAACCTCCACAGGGCAGGAGTGAAGGTATCACAATCCACCGTTCCAAGAAGACTTAAAGAGCAGAAATATAGCGGCTATACCTCAAGATGCAAACCACTTGTCAGCAGTAAGGCTCTGAGGGCTAGATTGGAATTCACAAATAAATACAAAGATGAGCCACAAAAGTTCTGGAACCAAGATTAACCTCTACCGAAGTGATGAAAAGGCCAAAGTGTGGAGAAAGAAAGATCTCATGGTCCAAAACATACAAGCTAGTCTGTGAAACATGGTGGAGGTATTGTCATGGGTTGGGCTTGCATGATTGCTTCTGGAACAGGCTCACTAATATTTCTTAATGATGTAACTCATGATGGTAGCAGCAGAATGAAGTCAGAAGTTTACCGAAACATTGTGTCTGCCAATTTACACAAAAACGCATCCAAATTAAACTTCATTATGCAGCAAGACAATGATCCAAAACACACTGCCAACACAACAAAGGACTTCATCAGAAGGAAAAAGTGGAAGGTTTTAGACTGGCCAAGTCAATCACTAGACCTTGACCCAAATGAGCAGCATTTCACATCCTGAAGAGGAGACTGAAGGCAAGCACATCACACACGACACTGTTGCCAAACTTAAAATTAATTTGACAAATTCAAAAAGAGTGGAGGTGTTGCAGACCAACCGAGAAGTGGACGTTCACAAACATCCTGGCAAACATAGTCCCCTATGTATGGAGACTTTGGGAACACCCTGTATATCAGCATCATAATAATAGAAACGTGTCACTCTATAATGAATGCACCTGCTTTTTTTATTATCAATAATGTCTGTTTATTGATCTCTCTTTCCCTCTACTCATCTTTCACACCATCTCTCACTCATCTCCAGTTCATTTGTCTTTATACACGCTTCATCCAAATTCAGCCACCCCCTCACTGCTTCCAAGCACCACAGAGAACAGGCATTCCTGCTTGATGCTGATGAGGGAAAAGCTCCAGTGGTTATCAAAAAGCTTTAGCTTGCAATCCATTATACCACAGTGCCCAGTGTCAAGGTTTCATGTAGAAAGCTCATGTAATATTTATCTGAGAGTTCTGTCATATACCGAATGATGTCGTATAAATGTTACTAAGTAAGCCACAACAAACTTGACACCATAACAATACATCCAACTCTGTCTTATATTACACACCATAGGTGTTACGCAATACCACTATCTGTATATGTAGCCTACCACTCTGTCCTGTAAAACACTGGGGGGAAAACCAGAGGAAGAAATGGCAGCAATGTTAGCGTCATGTGCGAATTCTGGTCCTGACAGTTTCTCTCATCCGTGTCACTCGAGTTCATCTTTGGTCTCAACAAGAGATGTGCAAGGGACTTGGTTTTTGTAATTGGGTTCTATTTCTCAAAATATAAACAAACTAGTAGTCTAATTTAAACCACCACAACCCTGAGCATGAAGTTACTAAGGATGAATGAATGAATGCTGCATAGTCTTTGCTAACTTCTTCTAACGTCTGAATGAATGAACGTAAAAAGCTCCTACACGTGCAGCCCATGGAATCTCAGTCCCAATACACACCTGTAGTTTCAACTAGATGGCCTTAGCTTTCTAAAAAAAAATCCATTATTGTACCTCCTATTCGTATCTGTATTTTGGTTGTTCGTATTTAGTACTAAAATTACCAATACACAACATGAAAAAGAAAACAGATGAAAAACTGTGAAACTCACATACGGTACCGACTCCAGAGTGTCTGTGTTGACTATAATTGGTGCTGGGCTTGCCTGTAAGAGAGAAAGAGACATCAGTGTAGGTTAGCCGTGTAAAACCTGTCCTAGTTTCTATTAACGTGTGCTGTAACGCTTCTGTATGGAGACGAAATAGTCATGTCAAATTGATTAACATTGCTCCACTATGGCAAAGACAACACACAACACACTGAGCCAAAGCACACACAATCACAGGTGAAAAGAATGATGACATTACAGAGCACACAGGAACATTCTGAAGCTGAAACGCCGAACACAAAAGCATGACAGACCAAAAACAAAAGGACGTTTCAGTCTAGACAATATTTAGTCTAGTTGAAATTTTTGTGTTCACTTTGTTTCCAAACACAAAGATTCCTCTGTTATTGCTGGTTGATGTTGATTTTGGTGCATCACTGCACAGATGCTGGTCCTAATTACACAACTCATCCTCTGTAGCTCTCGCTCGCTCGCTCTCTCTCTCTCTCTCTCTCTCTCTCTCTCTCTCTCTCTCTCTCTCTCTCTCTCACACACATGAAAATCTAGCCTTTCTAAAACACCCTGAAATAAGTTACAGATGAGTCCAGTGTCTTCAAGACTAATATTTATCTACTGCATCTATAACATGTGTGAGTTTACCATTGTCACCTATTTTCCTGTACTGAGAAAAGAACTAAAGAAACTTAAAATGGAAGTCAAATTGCAGAGATGGGACTACTTACTTGCATAAGAATGAATATTTTAGAAGTGTCTGATCATGCATGGATGCAAAAAACAACAACAACCTGTATTCATTTTTACTGCATTGCTCAGATTTTGGAAAGTGCTTTGGTAAGATATTCTTTAATGTCTATCTCAGCCTAAGATTTTTATTGGTAGACTTTTTTCAGGTAATTGTATATAACTGGACTACTGCAACGCATTAATCTTGAGTCTCCCAGTCAGCTCCATCAAACCCCTTCAGATGATTCAGAATGCAGCAGCACACCTTGTTTTCAACCAGCCCAAAAGGACCCATGTCACAACCATCTTCATCTTCCTCCACTGGCTTCCTGTAGCCGCCCGTATCAAATTCAAGGCCTTGATGCCCACATACAAGACCTTGTCTGGAACAGCACCACCCTACCTCAAGACTCTCCTGATGGCTTACGTTCCCTCATGCAAAGCTTATTAGTACCTACTCAGCGTGGATCAAGGTCCCTTTCCAGAACCTTCAAACTAACTGTCCCTCAGTGGTGGAATGAACTTCCAACCTCAATCCGGAGAGCAGAATCTGTCACCATCTTCATAAACAGCTAAAGACCCACCTCTTCTGTAAGTACTTAACTAACCCCTAACCTGCCAACCCCCATATTATTTATAAAAAATAAATAAATAAACAATTACTCTGACTCTTACACCTCTACTCTGTGCACTTTGCTTGTCTAGAATTCATTTGAAAAAAACTTGTATTATAGCATTACTTGTATTATTCTCTGCTTGATATATCGCTTTGCTTGTATTTCCTCATTTGTAAGTCGTTTTGGATAAAAGCATCTGCTAAATGAATAAATTTAAATGTAAATGTTGTATAGACTCATTATAATTATGTTATACAGTCACAAATTTGAAAACAGCTCAATGACTGCCCTAAGTGCTACGTACAGGATTAGGCAGAGGTTTTTTTGTGATTGTTGCAGCCAAAAATGCTTGATTTTTTTGCGGCTTGTTTCAAAATTTGCCATGCAGATTATGGAGTTGTTTTTTTTTCTTGCGGAAAACTACTTGAATTGGTGAAATGGCCATTTCACCAGTGATCATTGTTGGTAAACTGGAGACCTTTCATCAGTACTCATGTTCGACACATGTGACCGAAGACCGAAGTTTTCTGCCTCCATTTCCATTTCTGCCTCCATTATTGAGAATACAAACTTGACTTGCACATGAATTGGATTAAAGTGAGGAAGACGCACCGCATCGGCCTCACTCTCACTTCCCGGTGACCACCATGATCCAGTGGCAAGACTGAGTCAAGACGACTGAAGATGGCCCCCGGGCGCAGTGATTCATACACCCATTCATACACTTTGGAAATGCCAATCAGCCTACCATGCATGTCTTTGGACTGGGGGAGGCAATTGGAGTACCCGGAGGAAACCCCCGCAGCACGGGGAGAACATGCAAACTCCACACACACAGGGCCACAGTGGGAATCGTAGAGGTGTAAGGCGGACGTGCTAACCACTAAGCCACTGTGCATATTATACCGTACATTAATATATTGCGTTATAAGAGAAGTAAGAGGGTATATGTATAATAGCCAATACCATTTGAATCTGATTGAAGTTACTGGTTTCACACAAGAGAACTACAAAAAAAGGTTTCCCTTTAACACCGATTCAAGTTTCCCTCATCAAGCCTTAATTTAAACATACACTTGGCCTGAGGCCAGCAATCCAGGGGCTTGATTACATTACAAAACATCATAGTATTGACACTCGCGCACACACACACACACACACACACACACACACACACACAAGAGGGCGTGAAGAACATTGGCATTCAGAGGTAGCAGTGCCACAAAGTCCATAAGGCCCCGGTGAGAGAGTGGCAGCATTGCTGAGAGAGCAATCGATGCCTGAGGCTGAGACTTCGCCTGCTGACTGCACAAGGCTCTGACTACATTAATGAAAGCCACAAGAGCTACTGCTTCAATCACAGACAGAGCACGAGATAGAGAAAGAGGGAGCGGGGGAGGGAGAGGACAGTACAGCAGCACAGCAGGAAATTAATTAGGAGCTTCTGTTGCATCAATGTGGCCTGATGATGACACACCCACACACCTCTTCATTTAAAGAGTCGTATGCACACACACAAGAAAGCCTTTCATCACCCACTTCAGCTTTTTCTCCTTGAGTGAAAGACTGCTGTATTAGAAGCAGCACATCAGCAATGACATATAGCAACTGTACAGTGTTTTATTTTATATCACTATGTTATGGAGCCACACCGCAGCACTACAGTACAGCTGGTGATAATTGCAGCAGTATCTCAACAAATGGCAAATTTTGTTCAGTGACTAAAAAGAAAGAAACCCTTATAAAGCTCAGACAACCCGAAGCCGTAAATGATGTCTCCATGGGACCAATAAGAGAGACATACCCACTGAGAAGCCTCTGCCAAACTTTAACATTATGTCAAGACTAAAATGATCATCCTGCGAGCTGAAACCGATCACAATAAGTGCCTTTGAGAGAGTGTGTGTGCAATGTAGATTCTGCAGAACAACACACAGGGAGATGAAAGGTTAAATCCATGTCGATTGAAGCCTCATGGAGAACCTAAGTTCAACAGCTTAAAATATTATACAAGTATGGTTTTAAAAGAGTTGTATGACTGACTCTCTAGAACCTTGTTAAGAACTCACACCTTAGTTAGAGGTGATGGAGAACACCAACATACTTTAAAAGCTTCCTCATACTACAGATGCAGGAAATCATATAAAATAGTATTTGACTAAGTAAGACACACTATAAAGTACAGTACTTCATGGTTCTGATTGTCACAGTGGTCGGCTTCAAAGTGAAGCAAATCCTTGAAAAGGTGTAAATTATAATCATGCACTGCAGAACAAATTGTGGTAAGACTTCGCAACCACATGCAAGTGTAAGCTTTTGTGTTAGATGTAATCAACAGACTAGGTTACGCTAGAGAGACTGTTCAATCCAAACACAATTCCTTCCATGTACACTCTAAGCAGCGCTTCTCATTACGTGGCTGAGGAAATAAATAATGTAATACAACTCTGGGTAAACAGTTCAAGTACCCAAACTATCAGAGGAAATAATAATAATAATAATAATAATAATAATGATGATGATAATAATAATAATAATAATAATGTAGAAATCACATTTATTTTTCAATTCTCTTCCCGCATAGAAGAGTGGAAATTCCAGTCATTAATGGTTATAAAATGAGATGTGTGTGTTCAATGGGTTTGGAAATGGTTCTGATGCAGTGTGTAGTGTAGAGAAGGCGTGCAGACTACTGAAGAGTGTGTGTATGTGTGTTTGGATGCAGAGTCACTAAACCACAGCAATGCTTAGGAAGAGGTTGAATGATACTGTGAATAATTTCCCCAGAGTTTACAAGAGCAAGCAAATCAGGGCAGAACTCCCTCTCGAAGATCTGTTTTATTGTTCATAGTGGTTCTTTCAGTGGAGCTGTTCTGGGATAGTTTGTGTTTGGCAAAAATTTGAAAAAAGCTCTTTGTAGAAAAACCTTTTTCCTTTTTCTCATTTTGTGATCGGTGAATGCAGTAACCACCCACAGATGTCACGAGAACGCCCGATAACTAATCGTTAACAAAATTCTCCTCTGTTTCTGCTTATGTGGGAATTTCTCACGAACATAATGTCTGAGGGTGAACATAATCATACACCAGTAAGTGTTTGTAATCGCCTTATATTTTTGGAAAATTAAGCTATTCTTAAGTTGTTTAGAGCAGGGGAACCCAATCCCATTTCTGGAGATCTACCACATTGCAATGGTTACAATACGTCTGGCCCTAATATTCAGGGCCGGATTAACTGGATGTAGTGCTTAGATTAGATTAGTGAGCAGGGTTGGGAAACCTAAAACAACCCCAGTCACACTCCAGACTAAAAGCTGCGAAGGAAGAACATTCAATTAGCTTATGATTAGGATTGTAAAGGTGTTAGTTGTACATGTATAGTTTTTGTCACTAAAACTGAGCAGCTGTGTCTGAATAGTGATCAGCAAGCCTGCAACGCAGTATGCTCTCAAATCCATCTGATTATGACAAAAGAATTCCTAATACCAGCTTCAACTAGGGATTAAAAGTTTTTGGATAATGATATTAAATGCATTTCGGGTGACTCAAGCACAAACTGCAGCTGCAGCTCTTGTTCTAGGTTACTGCATTTAATAATTCAGGCCAGAGAGATTCTATACATAGAGCCACCAGCCTCAATAATACACAACTACATGCCCATCAGTAACACAATAGGACAGCAAGATGCAATGTATGCACAAGAAGTGAGAACTACAACCCAATTAGAGGTTGGATAGGGTTTCTTGAGGTGTGCAGTCATTCAAAAATCGCCTTCATGGCCACTCTTAATCAGCACTCAACCCACGAACCACCATCCTGGATTCCCTGACCAGCTCCATACATCAATCTGAGACTCGGTCTGGATGAGTCTCATTGTAATTCTAAACATACTGAGGATGTGCAGCATGAAATACCAGCTTAAATTGCTTTTATAATATTATAATCACAGCACGTATGAATGTAAGCCAATTAGCTGGGTTTATCTACAGCAAACACATATGAGGTTTAATCACTGAAGCAACGATAGAAGATTCAGCGTGAAAGTAAGGAGGATGTAACTGAACAGGTACGTCTAATGTGTGTGTTTGGAACAAGTATGCACCTCTACTATAAGAGGCTGGACGCTAAAGCACACCACCACAGAGGCTAGAGAACTCACCTAGACACTGCTGTCGCTACTCAAACCAACAGATACACACACTCATACTATACAATGCATAATACACAATATACACCATCCATCCCTGATCTGGTCATTCAGCTAAATCTTAAAGAGGCAGTCTGTCATTTTTTTACAGCCCACTATTGCTTACCATGTCACCCTTTCTGTAAATGTCATATTTTTCCTTGCCTTTTAAGAAAAATTGACAAAGCTGAGCTGCTGTGCTTTGTCCTGGGGAGCACAGATCATTTCTGGGACAGAAAATGTAAACAAGCAGGAAACGAATAATTCACAATCCGTTCAGATCTATTGATGACAATACAGCAAATCCTATTTTTTCCCCCTAAGGTTATGTAAAGTCACATAAAGTTATGTGACTATTACAATTATTATTAAGATGCACTTTAAAATATTACAAATTGCACCTTTAAGATATACACTACAGATGTTACTGGGAAACAGTTTGGCACACGTCACACATATACACGCACTTATGGTTTAAAGTGAATATGGAAATCTTATATAGGCAAGTGCCAGTAAGATAGACAGAAAGACAAGTGGCTTTAGTGAGTTTCTTCTCAGAAGGCATGTACTTCAGATCCTTTCAAAATGCATGAGCGCAATCAGCACCACAGACTACACAACACACAACATTACCCAATATTACACAACATGCTACTGTCTACAAGATTACCAGCCCAGTGTGCACTTCCCTGGCACTCAGACAACTCTGCCTTCCTCTTTTCCTTTTCTTTCCTTCTCTCTTCTCCTATCCTCTCCTCTTTTTTCAAACCTACATCCATCCTCCTCTCCTCTCACACCCCGTTCCCAACCACACTTCATTTTTTCTTCTTTACCTGATACGTTTCACGCCAGCCATGCTGGGTACAGCTACACTCAGACCACAGGTCGCAGCTGCCCCCCTTGGTACGCATCATCATGTTTCTGCTCGGGCTCCTCCATGAGCCGTCAGAGCGTGACGCTGTGAGCCTGGCGCGCTGCCGTGGCATGTTGGGAATAGCCGGGGCAGGCAGCGCCGGGTATCCGCATCCACAAGGAGCGTCGCCCCCTCTGGCATGCATCTCCAGACAACAGCTCTGCTGCTCGGCCAGGTGGGCAGTCATTCTGTCCACACTCTGCCCCCCGCCTTCTCTCTCTCTCTCTCTCTCTCTCTCTCTCTCTCTCTCTCTCTCTCTCTCTCTCTTCCAGTTTCTGTAGTCGTTTGTATTCAGGAAGCAGCAGTAGTTAAGGACACACAGCTGCAGCGAGTGCCTCTCCTCTGAGCTGTGCTTGCTCTCTCCGTGCTCAGTGAGAGTGTATGTGCGTGTGTGTGTGTGTGTGTGTGTGGGCCAGTGATCAGGAGAGAGAGAGAGAGAGAGAGAGAGAGAGAGAGAGAGAGAGACTAACTCTGTTAGTAGATCTATCCTCTATATGTATACAGCTGGATAGCCATACTTAATTCTGGGGATACACACTTGAATGATCATAAAATAAAAAGTATTCTTTTTTTAACACATTAATATTATGAACTTCAGTGTGATCATACAATATCCTATTTAAACATAAGGTGACATAAAATCCTACCTGGGGGAAAAAAAAGTAGATGCACATGCATACACAAATATGTTTTGTTTTTGGGGGGGGGCGGTGGGTGAATTAAGTTAAAGATTCAGTTAAACTGGAGTGACTTCTTTCCAGGAATGCTCTCTGGCAGAATTGACCAGCGGTACTGTAAGAGCAGTTTAAATGTGACAAAGACGGAGAATTTATATGTTTATATGCTAAGCCTCTCTGTCTCTGTCTCTACAGCCTTCTTACCGTACCGCTGGTCAGTTCTGCCAGAGAGCATTCCTCCATCTACTGGCTACAGGCCCACACTGCAGTCATATTACCTTAATTTCTCTGTATGAAGTCACCCCATAAGCCAAGAAAGCACCTACACTTTCATTTTCCTTCATCAAGTCCAGGCTTTCTGAAAATATGAATGCTTCCAACAGCACATGACATGTGGTAGGATTTACTGTAATACGCTACGACACAATAAAAATCTGACCTATCAGAACCCATCACATTCCACACACTGAATATTTTAAATTCCCTGTAAAATGTCACCAAAAAACAATGTAAATTAATGGTTAGGATGACGTTCATTACTCATTAGTTTAACTTTTGGTCTGAAAAACACTTTCCATTGGTTTTGACCAAATTCTAAATCGGCTTGGCTTGTCTGATTATTTGCAATTCCAGCCATTTACCCTGAGCACGGTAAGTAAAAATACTGTGGTTTTGGACAATGTGTTAGCTGATGCATTAAGTGGTGTGTATGCATAAAGGGTTAGTGTTAGTGGTAGCGACATATTTGTGGCAATACTTGCATCGAGACCTGGAGAACACCCAATGACAGGCTAATAATGCGACTTGCCACTAAAACACGCATATTGATAGAAGGAAAGAAACAGCAAGAAAATAGAAAACGTTTCTTTTGCTACGTTTCTTTTCCGATCTCTGCAGAAGCATAAAAGCTGCATTTGTCTCAGCCGTGATTCTGATTCTCAGTAATTCAATCTGCTTTCAAACGGGCCTCAGCTGAGACCCTGCAAAACATTTCAAACCTCATATTTTTCCCCAAGAAAAAAAGTCAGTTCTTTCCAAACTGAGTACTTTATTTATTTATTTATTTATTTATTTATTTAAAAATCAAAGTATAAATCGTGACTGTGTTTGATAAAAAATATGAATGAGGTTGCAGGGTGTTACTGTTAGGATAGGACAGTATTTATATACAGTATACAATTGTGTATACCCTAATAATATCCTCCCAGTATATAATATTTTACTTATGTCACAATTTTTAATACACACTTTTTAAGTCTTAAACCAGATTATAGACTCGTTTTCATTTTCAGCTGTTCAAACTGCTCTTCTACTACTTTCGTGTAAAATATCTATTCATCATTCTGAAATAAAATAAATAACATGACTATCTTTCTTCTGTTGATATTTATTATTCATTAATGCATCATTTACAATATAGACTGATGGTTTTGATGAGATAAATCTTCGCATGAACTGGTGTACATACACTAAGGACTGCTGCTGTAACTATTAAGACTGTGACACTCATACTAAACATCCTTTCAACACACTTGGTACTGTTTGACTTCACAGTATACAGTTGAAGAAAAGTGATGATCCCGTTTCACCCAAAAGAGTTCCCTGTTTGGTCTTGCTTCCTCTCAAGCTTTCTTCCTCATGCCATCTCAGGGAGTTTTTCTTTGCCTCTGTCACCTCTGGTTTGCTCATTAGAGATCTACTGCAAATCTGCATCTTGATTTCTGTCAATCTCCTTTGTGACCCTGTCTATAACACGCCGAGCAAAATGTGATCGATTCGAATTGATTTAATATTAATATTAGCTCCTAACACACAGCGTTAGCTCTTTTGAGTTCAATCCCAGCACTGATTAAAAAAGCCACCGTTTGAGCTTGCTTTGAATTGAAAAAAAAAAAAAAAAAACATCTGCTAAATGAACAATGTAATGTAAATCATGGCTACTGCTTTCAGTAAGTCACTTTTTAAAAAAATATATTAGTGAAAAAGGATGTAATCTTCTCTGGGAAGTGTGTCTTGGAATTAAAAATGGACTTTTTTTTAGCCTGTAGTGTTTGATAGCTAAATAAAAGCCTTTGATAGCTAAATAAAAGTGATGAACAGCTGCTTTCACCCACAGCTGCAGATGTGATAGAGCGTGTGTGTGTGTGTGTGTGTGTGAGGAATCGGTACTGATTTGAGTTCTTATCCATGACTGAACTGTACTTAGCACTGGATTAACTGAATCTGTTTGTAGAAAGGCCCATTTGTGAGAGTGCACACACACACACACACACACACACACACACACACACACACACACACACACACACAGCTGCCTGCCCCGGGGGTTGCCATGGAAATGGGAATAAGGGGTTGAAAAGTGGTTCTAATGAGAAACTAAGAGTTCTTGTTCTTCTTTTCTTTTGTCTGGGAGAAGAAAGCAACTCACGTGAAATAGGGATGTTTTCCAAACATGAGTCTTAGCAACTCTTACAGTTGTTTATTCAGTGTGTGTGTGTATGTGTGTGTGTGTGAGAGAGAGAGAGAGAGAGTGAGCGGTATGAAATCACAAAAGAAATCAACAACTATAATGTAGATTAGCGTGAAGAAGTACACCTACTCCCCCCAGCCAATGCAATGGTATGTTCCATTAAGTGATTACCTACGTGAGTAAAATCTGAGGATCTCCTAATTTTCTCCCTAATTCAGTCTTATAAAATTCCCACCAGCAGTTAGGTTCACCTATCATACCATAGCTACCAATCTGGGAGGGTGAAAGCTATCCCATGTTTCCTCTAAGAAATATGCCAACTAACTGCATGTTTTCTGCTGCTCATGCTGCGTCACTGGGCTGTGTAACACCCTCAGAGGAAAGCAGTCTCGGCCCCTTCCGCATTGCATCAGCACATAGACGCTAGTGATGCGTCATTCATATTGAATGAATTTTTAATATGACTTGGGAACAACGAGTTGTCTCAGAGAGCGATTCATTCATTTTTGACCGCACATGTGCTGCAACATCCCCATAGGTTTTTTACAGGAAACAGAAATGATTCGTTCATGTCTCGAGTCTTCAGGTACGAGTCGTTCGTTCTTACGGTGACCGCCGCATAGGCAATGCACCATGCAGTACCGGAAACAGTGATGATTAGTTCACGTCTCAAGTCTTCAGGTTCGAGGCATTTGTTCATCATGTCACAGCCCCACTGCATTCAGCCTATGGGGCAGTCACGGGATGATCGAACGCCTCGATCCCGAAGACTCGAGACGTGAATGAATCATTTCTGTTTCTCATAATACGGCCTTGGCTGCATTAGCCTATAGTTTATTTTTTATTCCAAATGTGATCAACATTTGCGTAAATACTAGATGTGTTGGGGAATTTTACAGGTAACATTTGAATTATATTCTGCTGAAATGAACGAAATGACTCGAAAAAAAAGATTTGTATGTTTTGCTGAACGAGATTCAAAGATCCGAGTCAGTAAAATGATCCAAACTTTCCATCACTAATAGACGCCAATGATTGGCTAGTGTCGCTGTGATTGATACTGTAGGGCAGAGAGTGTACGCCATACCTCCTACCCAGAGAACACGGCCAGTTTTGCTCTCTTGGACTCCCGGGATTCAAACTCGTGTTCAGGATTCGAACTCGTGATTGGGATTCAAACTCATGGCTGAAACCCAGTAGATAAAGCTCATATGGCACCACATCTTTTAATCTCTAAAACACCTCAAAAGTGCCATGTGTTATTTATGGGTTTTGATGAATTTAAGTGTGTGTCATAACTCGGTGCTGATGCCCACTTGTACACACGCACGCCAACCAACTGTGATGCCACATCACCAAGACGACGATCACGAGACAGCCGTGGAAATGTCACCAAATGTTGTCTTGACCAAAAGACTTCTCCCAATTCCATCCAGTATGTTCAACTAAAGTACCCCTCTTCTATAAACTTATTTAACTAGATCAAATCAAATATCCTCACATTTATGTCACACACATATACACACACACACTTCATTGCTCTTGTTTGCTGCCCCTTTCAAAGCAGTTAATGTTAATATGTACAAATCACTCATGACACATTTACACAGACTTAATTTAATCTTCAGTTAGTGCTACTCTCTCTCTCTCTCTCGCTCTCTCTCTCTCTTACACACACACACACACACACACAACACACACACACACTGAACTACACTGTCTCACATACACATTTGACCCTGGCTAACTGCTTGACTGGTGCTGTCAGTGTGTGACAGGTCATTTGCTGCTTCACTGAAATCCCACTTGACCCATCAGACACATGCAACATGAGTCTCCCTCTATCATATATTTTCACACATGCACACACACACACACACACACACACACACACACACACACACACACTTCTTTTACTATCTTTGTGAATACCTTTCACTGACATATTAATTACTGTAGCTTATTAATGCCTTTCTTTATATCTAACTTTACACTTAACCCCTAATGCAGCAAAACAAAAAGCTTTTTTTTTTAGGAGACTTAAAAATACATATTTTACCTATTCCTTTCGAAATAATTGATCATATTTCATGTTGAATAGATGTTAAATTGGTACTTTAGAAACAATATCACTGACTTTCAAATCATTTTTAGAACCTGGCACCTGTTTTATAGAGAACTATAAAGTTCTTCATGAATTGTGGCACAGTACAGGATGTCCCAAAAGTCGCCACACATAGGAGAAATGAACACTTTTTAGCAAAATGTAAGTTTATTTACAAAATATCCTCTACAGTACATGATAACCATTTCTTTGTAAACACACACACACACCGCTCATGATGAACTCATGTTAACACTTCTGCTGTTATGCATGTAATTGTCTTCTAAGGCCTTACTATAAATGATATTTGTGCTGTATTTGTTCCTGGTACACAAATACGTTTGTTTTGGGTTTTTTTTTTTTAGTTTGTTGTTGTTATTTTGTCAAAGGTATTCTTAAAGGCTATCTTAAAAATTTTGGAAGACATTTTGCTAAAAAGTGTTTATTTTCCCTGTATTTTCCAATATCATCTATCCCCAGTTCAAACCATAAACAAAAAAGCTAACTGATCACACACAAAATATTCGAAAGCTGTGACAGGACTCAAAATCTTTTTCACTGTCACTACAAACAACAAATACATAAACTGTGAAATACTTGATATAACTATATATACAGATGCAGAAGTTGTCAGTGTGAATAATGTGCGTTACTGCAGTTCACCACAAGGTGGCACCTACAGCTCACCTTCAATCTGTTTCTCAGGGGATAGCAAACCCTTCACAAAGCAATACTGACAGGGATTTTCTCAATCATACACTTCACATCGAGTCTGTGCAGCGTGTGTGCTGTTGAGAGAAAATAAGAGAAAATGACATTTCTGATGGGTTCATTTGAAGTCCTGAACTTTTCAACAGAGTTGCTCTCATCTCGTTCAGAAGAAGAGGCAGACTATAACTGCCGTGCCCTTTAAAGAGTACTCGGGGTGTCGCACTGTGTGTGTGTGTGTCTGTATTTATAGTGTGGATTATATTATACCCAAGCCATCTTAAAGGTTGTTGAAATGGACCTGTGAAAAATCACTAACTGCAGATACTTACATTTACAGTATGTTCACAGCATTTGGCAGACACTCTTCTGCAGAGCGACTTTGTAGTCGCCAACAAAATGTTTTACTTTTGCTAGTACAAATAGGTCAAAAACTAAGAATACTATCAAGAAAACCCTTTTAGAGAGGACAACAAAAACATTTATTCATCTTCAGTAAGCGCTTCATCCTGGTCAGGGTCATGGTGGATCCAACACCTAGCCCAGGAACACTAGGGGAGACAAGAATTTATCCTCCACCAACCATCCATTCATGCATCCATCCATGCCTCCATCCATTCATCCATCCATCCATCCATTCCTCCATCCATCCATCCATCCATGCATACATCCACCCATCCATCCATTCATCCATCCATTCATCCATGCCTCCATCAATCCATCCATCCATGCATACATCCATCCATCCATCCATTCATTCATCCATCCATCCATTTTCTGTACCCTTATTCTAGCCTGAAGCCTATCCCAGGGAACTAGGGGCACAAGGCAGGGCACATCCTGGACTGGGGGCCAACCCATCGCAGGGCACGATCACAGAATACGGACAGTTTGGAAATGCCAATGAGCCTGCATGTCTTTGGACTGGGGAGGAAACCGGTGAACCTGCATGAAACTGTGCAAACAGGGCGGAGACAGAACTGAAAGCAATTACAAGAGTTATGTTATAGAAAAATGCCACCATTTCTGTCAGTAAAAGTATATTTTTGCACTTTTCACAGTGTTATAAAACAATTCTAAGGATTGCATGCGTCCTAAGTGCAAATTTGTTGAAGATTTACAGGCACAAAAATAATCTCCCGAAGGCCTTCACAGAGCACAGAATAAGACACTACCGTTGCTTTCCAAAACTCTAATATAACACTAATGCATCTTATGAATGTTTCACAAGAAGCCTGAATCATTATATAATCAAATCAGCTGCTTCTAGAAGTGTCTTAATGTTCTCCTCTGCCTGAGTGCCTTTTAGCATGAGAGGAGGTGATGTTACATCAGTTCTGAGCTGAGATACAGAGTGCACTGCAGGTCCAAACTGTGTTCATGGCGCTGAACTCTGACCCAATGAAGCCCTGCTCTGATCCGCTGCCCCGGCTTGCTTCTGAATCATGGATTAAATATTGCAGGGCGGGAAACGAGGTTCCTGCAGGGTGAAGGTAATTAGATTACATGAGTGCACACGAAGCGCTGCAGTGGGCTGAGATTCAACAGAGCTGTATGTTGAATGGAGAGATGATTATAATCTAATGTTAGGGGGCAAAGAGCTGGAGGCTGTGCTGATGTAATCATGTTTGGTGTGTTGTAGAGAAAAGAGAAATAAAGACGAAGATTTGCTGTTACAAGTACATTCGGTAGCTAGTATTTCATTATCACTAAAGTAGATAGTGTCAGCTCCTGCATGACTGCCAGCATGGTTCCTGTCTAAGTCTTTAACCCCTCTGGTCTCAGGCACTTGTGTTTTTATTAATTACTGCTAAAATATGCAATGATATTGCATTTGTAGTTCGGCTAAAATTACAAGCATGGCTAATATGGATCAGTCCGGATAATGTGGTTTGCTTTACAATATTCCATGGCACTACATCTATTCTTTCATTTTATCATTGTTTATCCTACTATTCAGAGCAAAAGATTGTATCCCTCAAGTTTTTAACAGAAAAAAAGGGAAATAATTACCTCGCTCACATTCAGCAAGCAATGGATGTGGAGTCTATCCTAGAAACGCTTAGCATGAGGCAGGAATACAACCCTGGATGCCCACTGCTGTGTAACACTGTGCGCACACACATTCACAACCAGGGCCCATTTATCTTAGTGTGTCCACATACCGGCCTGTTTTTGGGAGATGGGAGAAAACCAGAAAACTCAGAGGAAACCCATGAAGAACATGGACAGAGATGGGAACCTGAGCTCGCAATCAAACCAGGAACCCTGCAGCTGCCTGCCATCATAACACTGTGCCACCCAAAAATGGACCTATATTAAAAAATATATCTAAAAAAATTATATTTATATATATATATATATATATATATATATATATATATATATATATATATATATATATATATATATATTTGAAGGAAATAAGTATTGAATGCGTCAACATTTCTTTCAGTAAATATATTTCCAATGAGGTTAGTCACATGAAATTTTCACCAGACATCAGTATTAACTCAAGAAATCCACACATATAAAGAATTCACAACATTGAAGTCCATAAATGAAGTTATGTGTAATACAGTGGAATGACAATGAAAAGTATTGAACACACTAACTGAAATGTATTTAATACTCAGTGAAGTCTTTGTTTGTAATGCCAACTTCAAGACACTTCCTGTATGAAGAAATTAATCGACCGCAGTATTCAGGTGTGATTTGGCCCATTCTTCTAAACATATTGTCTTTAAATCTTGTTCAATTGGATTCAAGTCAGGTGATTGACTGGGCCATTCTAACACCTTGATTTTTTTTTTGTGAAACCAATTGAGGGTTTCCTTTCAATTATATGAAGTCTGCCAGGACCATGTGATGAAAAACAGCCCCGCACCATGATGCTTCCTCCTCCACACTTCACTGTTGGTATAGTGTTTTAAGGGTGATGTGCAGGGCCATTTCTTCTCCAAACATGGTGTGTAGTATGATAGCCAAAAAGTTCAACTTTGCTCTCGTCTGACCAGACTACACTCTCGCAGTATTTCATAGGCTTATTTCATTCGACATGCCTTGAAGCATCTGCTTCCTCCAAGTGTTTCTGGAGCTCTTTCTGAGTGGTCCTTGGCTCTTGGGCTACTCTTCTGACTATTCTGTCATTACAAACAAAGGCTTCTCCACTGAGTATTAAATACATTTCAGTTAGCGTGTTCAATACTTTTCATTATTACACATAACTTCATTTATGGACTTCAATGTTGTGAATTCTTTATAAGTGTGGATTTAATGAGTTAATACCAAAGTCTGGTGAAAATTTCATGTGAATAACCTCATTGAAAATATATTTGAAAATATATTCCAATACTTATTTCCCCCACTGTATGTACTTTCAAAAATGTTTATCCCACAACAAGGACTTCACCTTCTTGATAAACAGACTTACTCTGGAGTATTTAATATAAGATGATACAAAAGACATAGGAAAATGTTATGAGGGCAAACTGTATGCTTACACAGTTAATGCAGAAGATTTCAATAACGTTCAGAAAAGAACAAGTTAAAATTAGCACACATTTTATTTGCTTACTCAATAATATATTGACATGTGGGACAGCTAACACAGAGAATGATCTAAAGTACAATTTTGTATGACTGTGCAAACTTTTGCGCTCGATGCAGTCCTTGATTTATCATATAGCATTCAACACAAAGCTTCAGTCATCACATAGGCAGCATATAACTCCACACACCCTGATTATAGTCACCAGGCTTTTCTCTTAGGGGCACTTCGTTCCAGAAGCCATGCTCAATAGCTAATGCCCTCTGCGCTTTGGGGAGTGGGCCAGACGTCGTAAGGAACTCCTAAAATTATGAAACCGATTCAATAGTTCAGTAAAACCTTTCAAACAGAGCCAGCAGCCCGCAGAGGGACAGAGATAGAGCGAGAGAGGCATTACGTAATGACCATGGCACTGAAAACGCTGATATCACACCATGGTTTAGGATTGTTAAAGACGTTAATCATACAGAATATTAGTGAAATTCAGAAGCTTGAAGGCTACAGTGTAATAGCTTTAATATCATTTTTTCCCCACCACATTTAATCAGCTGTCCATAGTGTGGGTGTTTATTCAGCAGCCATGGACCCAGAGACTCTCTTTTCCATTAGCAGGCAAAATTACAAGCAAAACAGCTAGAGCAAATGGAATTTAAAAAGGCAAACTCAAGTAAACATGGACATCTAGCAGCAACAATAACACTGGCATATGTGCCGAGAAAAACATTCTGTGCTAATACAAATGCATCAGTGTGTGCAATCTTAAAAATCAAATGAATTTGAAGAAGAAGAAAAAAAAGGTTCCAGTTTTATACAATGTGTAAGTGCTCTTACTTGAGACCTATTAAGAGAAGGAAATCCTCTTGAAAAAAAAGATGCTTTCCCCAGATGAACAAATCAGAAAACCCCCTGGTTGATTGATGAAAACTTTATGCTCATGGTCACTGGAGACAGTTCTGTAACATGTGGACTGTTCTTACCAATTAGTGTGTGCAATATTAATCATTTCCCATCTTCTAAAGCAACTCCTCAAGTGCAGCCATGCAAAATGAGGAGATGGAAATGCTATGATTTGATATTCAATGTAACGCCAAGCACCATCCATCCATCCATTTCCCATACATATTAGCCTACACAAGGTCGCAGGGAGCAGGAGCATATGAGTAGAGACTATCCCAGGGATCTCGGGGCACGAGGCAGGGGACACCCTGGACAGGATGCCAACCCATCACAGGGCACAATCACGCACACATTCCCACACTACTCGAACCACACAATTTGGAAATACCAATCAGCCTACAACACACGTCTTTGGACTGGACGAGGAAACTGGAGTACCCGGAGGAAACCGCTGAAGCACGGAGAGCATGCACGCTCCGTGAAAACAGGGCGGAGGCAAGATTCGGACCCCCAACCCTGGAAGGTGCTAACCACTGCTAACCACTAAGCCACCATGCCCCCCACCCCAAGCATCAGTGCATTGTAAAGTAAAAAAAAAAAGACAGAGGTAAGAGAGAAGAATAAAGTTCACACTGAGACCATTCATTTTCTATGTACATGTTCAATCCTGAGCCATGATCTCAGCAACAGCAGCAGACAAATTAAAAAACAAACAAACAGTGCAACAACAGGCATTTGAATTGAGATTTGGTCAGTTCTATGCAAATTAAGTGTGATGCGGTAAAGCATCAAACCTAAAGCAATGGCTTGAATGAGTCTTTGGATTAAACCTATAATGCTTGTGTTTGGACGGTTTATTTCTTCCCCACTCACAACATTAGTTCCTACCAGCAATTAGTTCCCATTTACTGTTTGAAGCTTATAACAGTGTTTTCACCTTATCCTGTCATTAAATCTGTATAGAGACATTACAACGCAAAATTGTAACACGTCTACACGTCAAACTACAAGTGACTTGACATTTGCTAGTGTGAACGTAGGGGGTTAGATGCCAGCATTATTGCTTGTTTGACAATGTTTTGATCTCATATTTCCTTCACAGTGTTATTTAATATTATTATTAATCAGAGACTCCTCCTGCAAACTCACGCAAACCTGGGTGCTGCTCCCTTGTTGTCGCTTCAGCAGCCTCTCCATCAGAGTCTGCTTCCATTTACAGATGGCTGCCAGAGAGGCTGATTTGATGGGCCACACACCAGGAGTTTTGATCCTCAGGGCATCCACACTGAGGCGTTTACGCTGCAGCCACAGTCCCTGAGCTTCACTCTGAGCCAGGGGCAGGAGGGTGGGCGTACTACCCCGGTGAATCTTCTCCCTGCAGGAGCTGTTATCCCCTGGCATGTGGTTCATAATGTTTCTGTCCCAAACACCTTGCATACAGTCTTAATAAAAAAAATTTCAGTGGACCAATCCAGCACAAGGTCTCTTGTGCACAGGCAAATCCAGGAGATTAAACAGTGAGGTTACATCCAGGTTACAAAAAAAACGTATAATAAAAAAAATCCATCTTCAGATGACTAATCCAGTTCAAATGAAAATCTGGGGGCTCCGACGTGAGTTAGCCAGAGCAAACTTCTCCTAAAAGTGCATAGTCAGTTTTTTCTTTTCTAATGACCAGCTCTATATGTGGGACGGCAGACTGGCTCGCTCTGTGCCGCGTGGCCTGTACCGCAGCAGTTCAGTGATCAGGCTGAGATCAGGCGAGGCTAGACTAGACTGCACTAGGGTTCTGCCAAGATAAACAGAGAGTATGCAGTGACACAGACTTAGTACATGCATGGGTAAATGGGGACAAATTGGAAAAGCTAAATCAGATTAGATTAGAAAGGAGGAGGATTGCAATGAAAAAAAAATCACACTATGAGTAATTAGCGCCTCGGGAAACAGGGTCTGGCTGTGTGGTCACAACCAGATTAGAAGCAATCAATGGGCTGACAGAGTGGACCACACAGGTTTTGTGTGTTTCTGTGTTTGTGGATGAGAGAGAGAGAGAGAGAGAGAGAGAGAGAGAGAGAGAGAGAGAGAGAGAGAGAGAGAGAGAGAGAGAGAGAGAGAGAGAGAGAGATCAAAAAGATCAGCAGTTTAAATGCATCCAAAGAGGAAAAAGGTAAGGTAAAAAAAAAAAAAAAAAGACAAGGCTGTAACTAGCTTGGCCTAAGATGATAACCCTGTGATTATAGTTTCAGTTCTAAACTCTGATTGGCTGAACCATTGGCTGATTTTCTCACCGCTCTAATGATGCACAAAAGCAAAAAAATCTGATTAAATCCAGTGCTCACTAAATAATCGAATTTATTATTAATGCTATTGTCATTGCAATGTAGCCTGTTAACAGTAAACTTTGGTTGCTAAGCAACATTAGCAAACTTTAGGGTATTATATGGACAGAACATTGGCTGTACAGTTTAAAACCTGGCACATTAATACATGCTTGTTATTGTGATGTGGTCACATGTACGTGGCATCGAACACGGCTCAGGTTTCAAAACCCAAACTATCCGTGTTATCATTTTGCATTAATGCGTACAGCATTCAGCAACACAACTCCCACAACTACGAAATGTGCTTCCCAATTCCCTCATGCACACACGGCTGAGTAGATTTGTGCTCCTTTATTAGCCTCCATGCCGTAATTGATGTACTGCTGCTGCCAATTTTTATGTGACTGAGCAGATTGGAATGCTCAGACGAGGGCTCTGATTGGATGAAATCTGTCCTTCATTGTGTGCTATGGGATTATCCTGCCCCTGGTCAGACACAGATAAGACCTTTTTTTTCATATCTCCCTTTCTCTGTTCCTCTTTATCATCTTCACTTACTTACTCCTTCGCTCCCTGTGGGTGAGTAGCGACTGAGCATGACAAGGTAGAGAAGGCTAGTGACCTCGTGTCCGGCATGCACAATGGGAGAGAAAGAAAGCAATATTACATTGTCCCTCACACACATACACACACACACACACACACACATACACACTGGCGTGGACCAAAGAGCAGCTCAGATACATATAGCAACCTCACAGCAGTCCCTTCTTTTCCCATCAGCCCACTAACATTACCTCACTCCCACCGTCTGTGCACAGAGTGAGCCTTCATCTATTATAGACAAGCTCAGATCCCAATGCGCGTGCACACACACACACACACACACACACACACACACACACACAGGAGAAAATATGGCAGTGTGCTAAATGAGATGATGTACAATGTGGCACTGTGGTGTACATGTTAATTACTGCATTAGTCAAATAATGTCACTTGTGTAAAGGGATAACAATATTTGTGCCTGACACACCACAACAATCCTCACACGTTACAAAATTTGCCTGCATAATAAATCTAATTAATTTGCTCAGACCTACAAACAAGCGTCAACGCAGTGCTCGGCTGAAAAAAGAAAAAAAGAAAGAAAGAAAAGAAAACGTAGATCATCAAAAGATCTTTGAACTTCACAAGGGATGTTGGAAATTAATCACAGTGACATTTGCATAAGTACAAAAACTGTGGAAAATACGCAAAATAATAAAGAAGGCCCAGTAATGAAACCCTGGCTTGAGATGTGAGCATCACAGCAGGATTAGAAATATAGCAGAAACAGGTGGAACTGAGCAGGTGCAAGAAGTTTACACCCCCCCCCCCCCCCCCCCCCCCCACATACACACACATAATACACCCTCCCCCCTCCTCCCCCACTTTAATCTCTCTGGCTATAAAATCCACTTAAGACCAAAAGGCTCTCTATTGCACAGATGCTGTTCCTTGTGACCTGAAAACAGGGAAAGGAAGCTGATGTACACTAGCCATGGGTGTATCGCTTCTGTGTGAACTGACAAAGTAGACAAAAAACAGAAAGCAAGCACCTACTTTCAGAAACATTTCAACTATCAATTGTATAGTACAAACCACTAGGTGGGAATTTCAACGGCTCTTAAAGCTCAATTAGACCATGATTTAATGTGATTCACTGCAAATATGCATCTTTATTTATTTATTACTTTGTGTATCTGAATGTTTGATTTCAAGAGACTGCATTACTATTATTATTATTATTATTATTATTATTATTATTATTATTATTATATTTTTTAGTATGACACCTGACTTTCAACTATCATTCATTTTCATCAAAGTCTAAGCTTAATATATTTCTCAATGTTTGGTACTGTTCAGATTTTCCGCATAAAGACATTGTGTGCTTTTGATGCCGAAACTTTCAAAACAGAACTGCGAGGAGTCCAAGAATTGATCATTTTCTGTAAAGCTGCATTGTGATGTCTACTGTTAAAAAATATCTACTATTAAAAACACAACCCAAATAAAACTGAAACGAATCGAGTCATTTCTCACCCTATTCTCAACTGAATAGATTATCGTCACACTTTACAGTGATCAAATATAGACCCCATTAGAGCTGCAGTAACTAACTGACAAAATCGCTCAAATGCAGTAATCAAAATAGTCGGAGTGGGTTATGTCACTTTATTTAGATTAAAAAACACATTTCATGGAGAATGTTACAGCAGAGAACGACCTCTAAAGTATGGAAACACTTTACGTTATGCTAAGCTTTTGGCCTCAATAATATTTACGTTTGTAATGATTTATTTGCAAGATTCTGAGGAAACAATGGCAGCATGAAGTCCCCGCTTGAACCATACTTAAAAACAGTCAATTGGTTTTCTAGATGTATTGCCCGTTTATGGTCATATTTATCAATGACTACATTTACATGGACAGCAGTAATCTAATTATTGACCTTATTCTGAATAAGACAATATTCTGATTAAGGTGTTTACATAAGTTGCTTTTAGAATATTCCTTTCATGTTCCCATTTTACATGTTATAGAACATAGATGGATTAAAGGCACACGTCATTACGTCACGACGCCACGCCGTCCTAGTGGCGGAATTTGACGTGCATGTAAATGTAGTCAGTCATTCACCTCACACACAAAGAATGCAAGCAAAATGAATTGAGTGTTTCAGTTCAGTTAGCGAGACAGGAAGTGGATATTTATGCTGTTTTTATTTTGAATTTGTCTGGTTACAGTTGAATAAATCAGAGCTTGCAGACGAGACATATTGTTGCGAGAAAATGTGCAGAACCGGTAAAAATGTATAAAAGAAGACCGTCAGCTTGCATTAGTTTGGGTCTCTTATTTGGTCGATAAAAGAACAGGACAATATTCTGATAAATGTCAGTAATGTTGTATTGTAGTTACTGACCTGTTGCTTAATTAAGCCTAGTTAATGGTTCTGTAGTAGCATTCATGCATGTGTACTTCAAAACTTTATGCTGAATATATGATATGACATTTATTATAATAACATGTATAACAAGTATTGGCTAAAACACTACTTATGGAAATCTCCATGTTTTGTCGATGCATATGTGTGTGTGTGTGTGTGTGTGTGTGTCCTCCCAGGCCTGTGACTTGAGCTGTCAGAGAGCTGTTAGACGCAGGGCGGCTCATGAAGGGCGCATCAGTGACTATGGGGTCTGGCAGCTTGTCTATGAGCAGACAGAGCTATGAATGAGGCAGTGACCCTGGGGGAACCACCCCCCCCACTCAAATCTCACTTTACAAAGTGGCGTCCCTGCTCGCAATCACCTGTCAAAGCAAGACAGCACATCCCTCATGAATTATAAAAAAAACCTCGCTGCAATTTGTCCTTCCAATTATGGAATAAATGAAGCAGTCGGCCAAACAGGGTCTCAAATAATGAATTTAAAGTGACAGAGCTGGGGCTTATTTTTGAGCACACAAGACTGAAAGGTGGGAAATAGTCAATTAATTTTGACACCCAGTGAAATATCAAAGAACTTTTCATCTTGGCAAAATGAGAATCTATTGAACCTATTACTCACCAAAATGGGCATGAAAAACTGCAGGCAATCAGACATGCAGCAATTGGTCAAACCCTATTATAATCTTACTAGTCTCCTCTCTTTCTCTCTCTCACTCTCTCTAAAAAGCAAGGTTCCGGTCTTAGGATGTTCATTAAACAGTGCCGATGAAGCCTCATTGGCTCCCTAGTGCAATAAAAGTGTAGCTAATTGTTATCGCATTATCATATAACTTGGCATTTTGTTATAATATCATGACTTCAGTATTATAAAGTTCTTTCATTTTGGCTGAAAATGAGTTAAACTTCATCCCTGGAGGATACTTTATTTTCCTGTGTTGTGTGTGTTTTCTTTGTGCGTAGTTTTTGGTGCAATATTAAAGAAAGGGTTGTCCAAACTCACAGATAAACTTGATTTTATAAGGTTCTATCTGCCAGTCAGTCATTATCCAGGATGACCGCAGGATGAATGCAATCATATAGCAAATCAAAATTCGTGCCGTTTTTATACACTTTAGAAAGCTATTATTGTGGCTAGCATCAGACAACATTAGCTTTAAATCATGCCGCAGGAGCACAATGCATAAAATCATGCAGATGCTGGTGAAGAGCTTCAGTTAATGTTCAGAGCAAATATCAGAATGGGGACAAAAATGTGATCTCAGTGGCACAACAGTTTATACAGAATTTTATACAGAATATTCCAAGGCTGCAGTGGTTACATGCTGAACAAAACACTGACAAGACTACTGAAGATTGGACAAATACCAGGTGACATGTTCCAGTCTTCAATGTATTAATATTATTCATTTCAAAGAAAAAATGATAAGAAATTTTTAAGAGCTTTTAAAGAGCTTTTAAAAAATATTTTGATTGATCCCATTTTGGGGTCATCACAGCAGGTCACCTACCTGCAAGTTTTACGCGGATGCCTGGGGCTGGCACTGAGAGTGCACTGGCTTGTGCAACCTTCCAGTGGCTGGGGTTGGTTCTCTGAACGGGAACCGAATCAGACTGCGCCGATGAGCGCACCGCATGCTAGCGACTATTCCACCAGGGTACCTAATATTATTGCCATTTATTAGTTATTTAATAAAAACAATGCTTAATAAGAAACACACATAGAACTTTATTAAACTGAATAGCATTTGATCTTACAGAATTATAAGGCTGTAAATATATTTAAGGTTCAAACATTCCCTTACTAATTGTCTCAAGCCCTGTTTTAAAATGGCGTTTTAAAATGAAAACGATCCTTGTTGTCATCCACACTGGTGTTTCCGCTGTGTTTCAGAAACGATCTCCATCCACACTGCACGAGCAAAAACGCATGTCACATGACCATTCATGCACACTGGGCATGCGCATACAAGTGTGAACAGGAAGTTGTTTGCTAGTCCAAACCGGCGTTCCATGTAGGGTTTTCGCCACTCGAAATGAGATTTGTTGTTGATTTCTTTAATCATAGCTCGCCTCTTGCGCATGTAGACAGCTGCAGTATTATACAATACAGAATTTAACTGCACAATGGATGTGCAGGATCTGCTAAGAGTGACAACAAAGCCAGAAAAGCTTGCGGTTCAGTCTCCGTGTTGTTGTGTATACGATCAAAGTAGCGTAATGGTCATATGGTAGGGGCTTGACGAATCAGGGAAGGATACGCAATGATCCAGAAGACCCAATCAGGGAGGCGAATGTGGGCGAAGCCACGCCTTCATTTTCAAAATTCGTTGTTTTGGTCCGTTTACACTGAAACGCGAGCCTAGTGTTTGCAAATTTAAATGGGATCTTCGGTGTTTCCAAAAGTCTCCGTTTTCGAGGGTCGAAAATGCCAGAGTAGTGTTGACGACAGGCGTAACCATAAAAACTTATGCGTTTTAAAACAAACACGCACTAGTGTAAACAGGGCGTCAGAATTTTGATAATGTGAATTTGAAATAACTTTAAAGTCTAGCTCTTGTTTAGCTATAAATGTCAATTTCAGTACGTTTGCTAGCCGGAATTTCAAATCAGATCTTCCATATTTCAAAATAGCTCTTCAACCACATAGAACCTTATAGTAATACAGAGGTCATTATCTGTTTCTGCATAAAAAATGTAGTTCGAAATTCTACACTATAGCTTAAATTTGACATAAATTATGGTCTGCGCCCTTGACTCTAGTAGATAAAGTTAGAGAAAAGGAGTAAGGTTCTGAATTTGCACACACTGCATGGAGTACAAGGTCAATACACACACTTAAACACTACAAAACACCTACTCATAACAGAACACCTACTCTTGTCCATACAGCACTGGAACCTCATGTGGCCTCCAACACTACACTGCTTTCAAAAGCCTGACATCAGTGTGAGTCACTCTGGATAAAAAAAAAACAAATTTTTTTTAACCACTTTATCATCACTGTAACATAGTGGACAATCGCATGTGGTTATCGCATTTACTGTATGCCTACACACTGGCAGGAGAATTAATGCTTCATAGTCAGATCTCAGGTCATTTTTTTTAGTAATAACCAATAATGGTCATAAATCTGACACACCGTGTTATTTTAACGGTGTAAATGAGGGTTGCATACAGACTGGTGACAAATTAACGAAAAAACCAACAGAAATGTTTTAGTAAGGTGTTAGGCCATTGAACAGCATAATGCACCCTGGTAAAGAGTCTACAAGTTTTTGGTAGTGGAGATTGGATGAATCCTTTGGAGAATGAACACCATCTTCCAAAAGATATTCCCTCAGTTAATGTTTTGATGGTGGTGGATAGTGATGTTTTAAATCTCCCATTGGTGTTCAACCGGGCTGAGATGTGGTGAAGCAAACCATTCACTGAGCCCTTGTGTACTGTGGATGAGAGCTGAGTCATCCTGAAAGAGACAAATCCCATCAGGATAGAAATGTTTCATCATAAGATAAAGGTAATCAGCCAGAAGAACTTTGTATTGATTTGCAGTGAATCTTAAAGCATTAAAAGAACTGTCCCATTTCTTCAAACGTTTCAGCCTGCAGACCCTGCGCACAAAGGATGGTGGGTTTTTTTTTATTTTCCACACCATTCTGTGTAAAACCTAAAGATCGTTGTGTGTGAAAATCCCAGATCAGCAGTATCTGACCTCAACCACAATGAACACCTTTGGGATGAAATAGAATGCAGACTGCACCCAAGGCCTCCTTGCCTGACATCAGTTCCCGACCTCACTAACGAGCTCGTGGCTGAATGGACACAAACCCACAGCCACACTACAAAATCTAGTGGAAAGCCTTCTCAGAAGAGTGGAGGTTATTATAACAGCATAGGGAGGACTAAATCTGGAATGGGAATTTCACAAAGCATGTGAACGTGATGCTGAGGTGATCACAAACTTTTGGCCATGTAGTGTATAGTTGTATATATATAAAGAGAGGTTTGTTAAAATATAGACATGGCATATATTGTGTTTTATAAAGAAATTAGATAGCAAAAGACATTTCTTTCTAGCTAATATGCTAGGAAAAACCTAAAGTGTTTGCTTATAGTACCCATCAAAAATAGTTAGTATGTAGAGACCCAGAATGAGCTGATTTGATTGTACATCACAATAGCACACCTAACCACACTTCTTGATAATGTATTCATCCAAATGCAAGCCTTTTATACATTTGCAATGCCCTGTGCAACATTACCACCTATGCCGATAGTCATGAATATACAAAAAACAAACAATTCCATGACTTCATGCCTTATTTTTGCATGTGTGCCATGATCAAGAAATTAGAGACCCTAGATTCTAATTAGAGAATCCTAGAGTCAGGGGTGTGTGTCCTACTACTACTATTCAGGTTTGAGTACCAGCTGTGCCATGGAGACATGACTGAGAGACCACAGGAGGTTTTGATTTATTGGCCAACTTGTGGAATTGTATGAAGGAAAGCTAGAACATCTCTCTTTGTTAAGGGTCATATCAGCAAGTCAGGTGTCTCCTTAGTCACTCAGTGTCTGTCAATTACAAGTTTCCCAGACAGCTCGACCATAAAAAAATAGAAATAGAGGAGAAAATAAAGAATTATAGGAAACTTCCTGGCTTCCACTTTTGCAGACTGTCATCATTTACTACAAGAGAAAATGTCCACTGCTGAATATGGAGGGAGGAAAAACAGCTTCACAAATGAAACAGCTTGTAAGCAGAAACAGATAAGCCACACTGAGATGTTAATCTATGTGGTTGTGTTTGTGCAGCACATTATTTTAATTCCAGATAACACAACCAGATAAACAGGACATGCGAAAATTGAGGGCAAGCAAGCTGAGGTGCTGGTAAGCTCCTTTTTATAACCATCACATTTCCATCCGGACATTATGTTGCACTATCATAAGTACCTTCCTCTGAATATTATGTGCATAAATCAATGTCCACACAGGACTACATAATGATGAAGCACACCACCGCGTCATCCCTTTCGCATTTAATTAAGAAAATCAATAATGGTGGGATATTGAGAAACATCTGCACACTTTTTTTGCCCTGCAGTGCTGTAATAATTAATTTAATGTACTAATTCATTTAGAAAATTAGTTCTGAGATACTTTTGAAAAATGTCTATTCATCTTTTTTTTTTTCCTTCCGTGTAATAATGTTGAAACATGCTGGCCCAGCTCTCTGTTTTCACAGCAGAACTCAGTACCAATGTCCACTGCCCGGTCGTTAAATGCAGACATTCATCATTAAAAAAAACAACAACCCTAGATCCTCATCATTTAGTTAATGCAGCAGCCTCATTTTACAAGCACAAAGAAAAGAACCATACTATAAGATGAATGCCAGCCTACGTGGTTCTGTTAAATAAATCAGAAAGACCGGCTCCTTTTTCACCAAACCAATTTAGGGAGTCGCTGTCCTGCAATGAAAGCTGATGGATGAAACTAGGGGTAGATGAGCAAGAAGATGCTTTCAGCATAACTCGCTTTAATAGCATTTGTCCTCGCGGGAGAGTCATCTGGTTAAGACATAGAGCGTAAACTCACTGAGATCCTACCTCCTAGCTGTGTTAAGATTTGAACTACATCCACGATAGAAGAATTATTTAAAGCAGCTTAAAATGTGTACTGAGAGGATTGAGAGGCTTGATTACCATATGGATGTGGATTTCCATGCAAATGCATTAATTCCATTGCTCCAGCGCCCCTTACCATAATATTCGGTCGAGGCAAATGATTATACAGAACAAAAATGATTCATACAGAAAACATCAAAATAGACATTTAATCAGGCCTGGGAGCTATAACATTTCACAGTAATGATCAAAACAAAAAGGTTGTTTTTTTTTGTTGTTGTTGAAAATACTACTGAATCCGCTGCAATATTAGTCATTTTAATTTGCACTTTTATGAAAATAGACAACATATCCTCTACACCATGGAATTGCTAATTCTTTTCTCTTTATTTCATCATGGAGAGTGACATTCTTTGCAAAGTTTGTTAGAGATGGTGAACAGACTGATTATGTCTAGCTACAAATCATTAAAAGTTCATATTTTTTCACAAGCTCAACAAAGTCCCTGGTGAAACTATTGGAAAAGCAAGGCCAATTCTTTTTTCTTTTTCTTTCTTTCTTTTTTTTTTTTTTTGCTGTAGACTGAAGACATTTGGGTTTGAGATCAAAAGATAAATATGAGAAGAGAGTTTAGAATTTCAGCTTTTATTTCCTGATATTTATACAGTATGTAGATGTGTTAAATGACATGGAACATAGCACACTTTGTATCAGGCTGCCTAATTTGTAGGTGAGCAAAAATCTTAGGACATGTGATTGACAGGTGTCTCTTGTTACCCAGGTGTGTCCTGTTAAATTGATTGTTTAAACAATAAATGACTCTGAAAATCTACTCTTGGTTTTAGCCTTCAGGTTCACCTGTGAAGGTTGCATTTGTTGTTAAAAAGGAAAAGCCAACATGAAGACCATTTCTCTATGGGAGAAAAGCAATCCATTTTGAAGCTGAGAAGAGGGAAACACATTCAGAGGCATTGCACAAACAATGGGCATAGCCAATGCAAGAATGTGGAATGTCCTGAAAAAAAGAAACCACTTCTGTACTGAGCAACATACACTAAATGGGTCGGCCAAGGAAAATAAGAACAGGTAATGACAGCAAAACTGTGAGAGCTGTGAAGAAAACCCAAACACAACAGTCAGAGACATCACCAACAACCTCTAGAGGGTAGGGGTGACGGTATCACAATCCACCTTTTGAAGAAGACTTAAAGAGCAGAAATATAGCGGCCATACCTCAAGATGCAAACCACTCATCAGCAGTAAAAATTGGAAAGACAGATTTCACAAAGAAATACAGAGATTAGCCACAAAAGATCTGGAACCAATATTAACTTCTACCAAAGTGATGGAAAGGCCAAGTGATGGAGAAGGAAAGGATCTACTCCTGATCCAAAACATACCAAAACAAGCTGATCTGTGAAACATGGTGATGGTTGTGTCATGGTTTGGGCTTTCATGGCTGCTTCAGGAACAGGATCACTAATCTTTATTGATGATTTAACTCATGATGGTGGCATCAGAATGAAGTCAGAAGTTTACAGGAACATTCTGTCTGGCAATTTACAGAGAAACGTATCTCAAGTAATTGTGAGGAACTTCATCATGCAGCAAGACAATGATCCAAAATACACTGCCAACTCAACAAAGGACTTCATCGGGGGAAAAAGTGGAAGGTTTTAGACTGGCCAAGTCAATCACGAGACCTTAACCCAACTGAGCAGCATTTCACATCCTGAAGAGGAGACTGAAGGGAGAAAAACCCCGAAACAAACAACGACTGAAAGGGGCTGCAGTAAAAGCCCGGAAAAGCATCACACAAGAAGAAACCAACAATTTGGTGATGTCAGTGAGTCATAGGCTTGATGCAGTTATTGCAAGCAAGGGTTAAGCAACCAAATATTAAGTGTTATTTACTTTAATTTACTTCAGGACTTATCTGATCCTATACAGTCTGTTCTATGTTTTATGTAGTTTAACACATCTATATGTAATTAGCAGGAAATAAAAGCTGAAACTCTCGTCTCATATCCAGCCTTTGATCTCAAACCCAAATGTCTTTGGTCTATAGCACAAACAAATGAACTGGCCTTTCTGTTCCAATAGTTTCAGAGGGGACTGTTTATGTTTCCTTCAGTTTTTTACATCTATATTATAACTATATTACATCTGAATAAGCTTTTGTTTTTACTCAAGGTACTTACAAATGCGGGTCATGGATCATAAAAATTATCTGGAAAGGATAATATTGTGGTATGATTTTTGACCATATTTTTAATATTCTTTAAAGGCAACCCGCCCCTCCCCAAAAATTCAAATGGGTCAGTTTTGGCAGTAGAGTAATCAACCTATTACAGATATACTTTTGTGATTTGGACAGAGGTTATGGCATTGAAGCGCCAGTTATATACCCATATGAACTGGACACACACTACTATCTAACATGGAACCCTCGTTTTAGGAGCAACAACACAAAATCCTCCCACTCAAAGAACTACCACAACCTTTCAGAGAGTGGCAAACTCCCTTATTTTACTCTCATATAATTTAAATAGTCTGTCTCTGAGAGTGAATACTGCTTTCTACTGCTGCTGATGGTTCCACAAGGATACCCTAGAGTGCACTTTGCAAAAACAGTTTATGGTAGTAAGACTTAAAACTCACCCTTGCTTCAGTGGATAGCCTCGCCTAGATAATGTACAGTTGTACCTAAGAACTGCGGCTGTAATCATAAAAACTGGCTTGTACTCATTCCAGGAATTTTACCTATTTACAATATGCTCATACTGAACATCCTTTCGGCTCACTCAATGCTGTTTGCCTTTTTTCCTCATGTGATTTCTGAGAGGCTTGCTCATTGGAGCTCGAAATCTACATCTGGATTGCTGTAAACCTGTTTGTGACAATGTCTATTGTTACAGCGCTATACTAATAAAAATTGAACTGATTTCCTGTCAGCTCTATTTATCCACAAAATCATATTTAATCAGGTGCACGTGACACACAGTAATCCCAGTATGGTGCCACATTATTGAGGAAATATAAGGAGATGTAGGAGATGTAAACATCACAAACTCAATAAACCTATAACTCTTCAAACCACTCTTCCTCTCGACAGATTTTAGTAAATGAGCTGCCCAATTTCAAAGTTCATTTGATTCTCCATTTGCTTTAAAGTGTAGGAGGTTTCACCTGATCTATTCTCACTCAATGCTTTGTCTTCCATTTTTACACTCTTATTATTGATTTGTTCTAGTGCAGGAGCTGGATTTATTCATAACCACACGCACAGAAACACACACACACTCTATCGGCACTTTCTCACCTAAAGTAGTACCCGTGCTGTGTAAAAAGAATACAATAAAGGACAGAGAAAAGGTTTAAAACCCCAGGCACGTATGAAAAACAGCACCTGAGAGACAGAGGTCAAGGAGAGGAGCGAGAAAGCGGTAGCAGTTTCGCTTATCTTCTTAACATTAATTCCAGTGGTCAGAGATCGGTGGCTCCACATGAGCAATTTTTAAAACCATTGATCCCACAGAGGAGCATTCAACTATGTAAATAATAAAAATAAGTGGGAGTTAAAGCCAATAACTACGAAAGGTCAGTTTTTAAAAAAACTCTCATTAATAAGTGGTGATAAGAATAATAATGTGAATTTCTTGCATAGCATTAAAACCTTAAATAATTTACCATTTTCATTTTGCTCCCTCAGGAGGCAATTGGCATATAAGAAAAATGACTGAGGTGGCATTTCTGATAATGCAGTAATGAAAAGAGTGTGAAACCAGTGCTACAGCCGTGACTAACAGAGCTGAAGCCGTGTTTTACCGCAATCCACACTGCTCAAAAGCAGGCATCAGGAGAGTCTGCCTGCTTTTGCAGAAACATGGAAAGGACTGCTGTTATGAGGCTATTAGCAAGTTCCCCACCCAAGAACCATCTTGAACCTTGCACATTCTCACACCCGGCTTCGTATAAACACAGACAAGCATGCATGCAGTGGCCTTGTGCCAGGTCCTAATCAAAGAGCAACCATTACTGACAATCTGTCTCCATCCGAGACAAACCGTCTCCTCCCCAGTAATCACATACAGGATGGGTCAGCACAGCTCTAGGGCAGCACACGCTAAACAAAGCTCTAGAATCTTCTGTATGTACAATACTGTGCAAAAGTCTTAGGCACAAAGATGCCTTCAACATAATGAAATTAAATGTTTCTGCATTAAAAAAAATACTATAAAGAGTAGTAAACAGAAATAAATTAAACAAAGTCGATATTTGGTGTGAAGACCATTTGCTTTAAAAAAGCAGGTACAATTTGGGCAGTTTTATGATTAAATTACTTGGTAAGTTTTACTGAGCATCTTACAGAACCATCCTCAGTTCGTCGCACGCACTTCTTATTTTTGCAGCAAAACCCAGCAGTCTTCTGTCACGCTCTCTCACCGGCAGGTGGCGCTGCAGCTGCGATGTGCACGGACAGCTGGAGAGCGCACGCGTGCACGAGATTACGTAAGGAGGACTGTTTCCTATGGACATGTGCCTTTGTTTTAGTTTTGGTTCTCTTCCTGTTCAGTATTGGTTGATGTTCGAGGGTGTGTCATTTTTGGTCCCAGCTGTCTGTATTCAAGCGTGATTATGTTTGTTATTTAAAGCCCTCATGTTGCTGTGCACTTCGCGCAGTATTGAATGAATGTATAGGTGAATACGTTTAATTATGCCAAGTGGTCGTGTTTTCGTGTTCTGTTCTTGTTCCATGCCTCAAATCTAGTTTCATGTTTAAACCTTGATTATCTCTTCCAGTCTAGACTGCATTTCATGTTTATTGACTTCTCTTTGAGAATAAAGACTTTGAACTGCGCTTGCTTCTGTTTATAGACTCATTTCGTAACACCTTCATTGTGTTTTTTGTCTGAAAATTGTCTTTTACCACTTAATACGCTGCTTTCTTTACTGACATACAAACATTTTTCTGTAACATTTAATTTTGTGCTGGAAAACTAATGTTTGGAAATCGAACATGTTTTTTTGTACTGACTCGATAATGTAGAAGTCATAAAATAAAATAAAAATTATAACAAAGTTTGTATTGCTAAAAAAAAACAGTGCCTAAGACTTTTGCACAGTACTGTGCATTTAGCTAAACATTCTGCATATAAAAATTCATGACTTCAATTTAGTATTTCATACCTACATTCAATTAAAACACAAGTAATTCAAACATTGGGCAGTGTGGATTGCAGTTAAAAAAAAAATCGAATTAAGCATGTACGTAAATTGAGTCATTTATATGTTGAAAATACTTTGAAACTTAAGTCAACTCTGAATCTGGTGAATAAAATACTGTTAAAATAACAACGAACCATGATATTTGCAAATCAGGCTTTTCTTTTGCACACACACACACACACACACACACACACACACACACACACACACACACACACACACACACACACACACACACACAGAAACATGGTTCATTTTTGTAAAGATTTAGATTAATATTGCAAACAGTGAAGGTTTCAGCCAAAGTCCACATTTCACTGTAGGCCACATTTTACACAGCACTTCTGAGAAAAGAAATCTTAATTAGCATTTAATTATAAATGCTTTCATTTACCGAACCAGGTGTGATTTGGAGCAGAGAAAACAAAAAAGTGGACTACTGTGGCCCTTTGATCTTGCTGCCACATTGACCATATACAGACACATCTGTATCCTGAAGAGGTTCAAGTACAGTATAAAGCGGGGATCTTGTCCTTGAGATTCCAATCAATATCTCTCTTCTTCACGTGTAACGTTGTGGTGTGGGTATGAGTGAGAGTGACAGTGCGTGGGTGTGTATGAGTGAAATAAAGAGCTAGAATGATAAAAAAAAAAAGATGACTGATCACGTCGACCAAAATTGTAGGTTGCTAGGCAGCAACTAGCAAGGTGTTTCAAGGAAAAAATAATGAAGAACACGAAGGCACGTGAGGAAGGGACTTCCTTATGGATACAGGTATTGGTGTGAGAAGAGGGAAGTGAAGCATGATGCTGGAAATCTGAATCCTGTTGCTGGAGGGAGTGATAAGGCAAGCAAGACCCTCTCAGCTGCAGCAAACCAGTGACATATGCTCAATCACACATGAACACACATATAACTCTATGCCTCACATAATCAGCGTAATGCATAACTGTGACAGGCAGCATCTCACCTATACCTCCCCAGCGTACACACGTACACACCCCCAGAACGCCTAATCAAGGATCCATTTAGTCTAAGCACACTGACATTTCCATTTTCAGCTTCTGTTTAGCTGAAGAGCAAAATCATTGCTTTGTGGTAAAATCTGCCATATAGACAAAATGGAAATGGTCCAAATTGCTGCATAAACAGCGTAAACACCAGCAAGCCATATCCCAGACACACACAATAACCTGCAAGTAAAATACATGAGAAAACAAACACTAGTACAAACTTTTTGTTGTTGTTGTTGTATTTTCAGGTATGGGTACAGATGTTGAGATGTTGGAAGGTGTTTCAAGTTCTGTGGTGTACAGTCCCACGTTCTCTTTTCTTTCTGGTCTTTGATATGTCAGATAAAACATAGACCTTTCAAGAAGTGGAGTGGTCTAATTGTCTAAGTGTTTGCTCTATTGTCAAGAGATCAAGGGTTTTTAACCCGACAATGACACAGCCAATCATGGCCAGGAGTCTGACAGAACACAATTAGTTCTGCTGTCTGGGTCAGAAGGATTGCATTTGTTAAGGAAGTTCACAAAATGCAACAAACACCAACAGGAAGCAGTCCAGCCGAGTCAGATTTGAAAAATCATTCATGATTCAACCTTCATTACAATGTGTATTAGTGCCCATTGAATTCTGAATGTTGAATGATGGAGTATGATTGGTCCGAAGCTCATTCACAGGGGCTTGTATGGTGGACATAATCTAAGGCTAATAATAATAATAAAAACTAATTTAAAAATTAAAAGATTTATTATCATGTCACAGTTCGTACAGTGACTAAGCAAAGTATAAAAGGAGAGTGAAATTCTTTTGTGTAGAGAGCCAACAATGCAGTAAAACCAAATATGTACTGGAACATGTGGCCAATTCTATTGTTTTTGCAGTACACTGAATACATTTAGATTTGAGATTAAAAGATGACTATGAGATGATAGATGAGAATTTCAGCTTTCATTTCCTCATATTTACATCTAGATGTGTCCACCAACTTAGAACGTGGCACCTTTTATGTATAAGAACACCCAATCTTAAGCGAGCAAAAAGTAATGGAACAAATTAAAGTAAACAATATTTAATATTCGGTTGCATATCCCTTGCTTTCAATAACTGCATATGAATCACTGACATCACCAAACTGTTGCATGCTTCTTTTGTGTTACTTTTCCAGGCTTGTACTGCAGCATGTTGTTTGTTTTGTGGGGTTTCTCCCTTCAGTGTCCTCTTCAGGAGGTGAACAGCTGCTAAATTGGGTCTGGCGATCGACTTGGCCAGTCTAAAACCTTCCACTTCCCCCAGATGAAGTCCTTTGTTGAGTTGGCAGTGTGTTTTGGATCACTGTCTTACGGCATGATGATGTTCCTCCTGATTAATTTCGATGCAGTTTTCTGTAAATTAGAAGACATTGTTTCTATAAACTTCTGAATTCATTCTGTTGCTAACATCATGAGTCAAATCATCAATAAAGATTAGTGAATGTGTTCCAGAAGCAGCGAAGCAAGCACAAGCCATAACACAACCACCACCATGTTTCACAGATGAGCTTGAATGTTTTGGATCATGAACAGATCATTTCTTTCTCCACACTTTGGCCTTCATATCTCTGTATTTCTTTGCGAATTCCAATCTGGTCTTTAGATTCTTACTGCTGAGTGGTTTACATCTTGTGGTATGGCCGCTATATTTCTGCACTTAAAGTCTTCTTCAGATGGTGGATTGTGATACCTTCACCTCTGCCCTGTGACTGTTGTCTTTAGGTTTTTCTTCACAGCTCTCACATTATTTCTGTCATCAACTACTGTTGTTTTCCTGGGCTTACCTCTTCCATGTCTGGTTGTTAGTACACCAGTGGTTTCTTTCCTTTTCAGAACATTCCAAATTGTTATACTATGTTTGTGCAATGGGTTTGATAGTTTTTCACTCTTTTCCCAGCTTCAAAATGGCTTGCTTTTCTCCCACAGACAGGTCTCTGATCTTCATGTTGATTTATCATTTTTAACAGCAAATGCAGTCTTCAAAGGTGAAACCTAGGGCTCAAACCAAGAGTAGACATTCAGTGCTATCAATTCTTTAAACAATCGATTTAACAGGGCACACCTGGGCAGCATGAAACACCTGTCAGTCATTTTTGATCACTTGAAAAATGGGTGGTTTCAAACAAAATATGTCATGTTCTAAGCTGTTTAACACAGTGTGAGGAAATGAAAGCTGAAATTCTGATCTGTTGTATCATAGTCATCTTTTGATCTCATACCCAAATGTCTTCAATATATAGCCAAAAACAACAGAACTTGCCTTGCTGTTCCAATACTTTCAGAGGGGACTGTATATAAGGTGCAATATTTGTTTTTTTGTGCAAATATGACATTGTGGATGCAATGCAGTATGTAAACAGGGTAGAAAGGTGAACCATACCATAAGGAAATGATTATTTACCTTTTATAGAAAGTCTCCAGTGTCAGCTTTTTTTGTAATGGTCAGAAAGTGTTCCACCATGAGAGAGTCTTCAGGTCAGAGACGTTTGAGCATTCTGTTTTCTCAGTAACATGATAAGCTGCATTTTTCTTTTTCTCTTATTGATTTCAAGAGAGAGAAAAATAACTATAGCTCCTAGATAGTGATAGCAGGAACTAACTTGTCTCTTTACATTTAAACATTATAAACTATCAAAAAGCACAACATGTCATTCAATTAATCATTGAAACATTGTAATAATTGGCAAATTGCTGTGTGCTAAGAGGAATAAAATACTCTGAGACATGTCACACCACCTTGTCATGGATTATTTTCCTATAACTGCATGCCATATAGTGTTTTATTCCTTACTTATAGACCACCTCACACAAAAAGATATTATTTTATAATTAGTCAAAGATGGGTGCAAAACAGGGCTTCATTTTTCTCCAAGCATGTTTAGCTGCCCTAGGGTATTGCATGAGCAGCACTTCAAGATGATTCTCACATCTTGGACAAAGCATGTGTTGGTAGTGAGGTGATGTGGAGGACTAGCTACTGGGTGGGAAATGGACAACTGATATTTTTAGCACATTGAGGGAGAGACCTCAGGTAGCAGCATGAATACATTAATTCTAATCAGCTTGTTAACACAGCCAAAATTACTTTTTGAAAAAGATGGAGATTCTTCATTGGATCACAAATCAATGTGCATGATGAGATTCAAGGCACTAAACTCACAAACCAATAATATATGGCTTAAACAAATCATTGTAAAGATTAGTAAACTTTATAGATAGATAGATAGAGAGAGAGAGAGAGAGAGAGAGAGAGAGTGAGAGAGAGCGCTCAGGAGAAAGATAAAGATCCTTATAAACCCCTTCGCAAGCACTGAGGTCATGCACCTTGGATCAGCTCTTGTTACACTCGCCCTCGCTCAATAAGATGAGAACCCATTCAGACACGAGACAAAAACAGGTCCCACTAAGCCCCCAGAATCCCTCTACAATCCATAAGACAATCAAACCAACTTAAACTGAATCCAAGATTATAGCTTTCTATCCAGAGCCTTTCCTTTACTGCCAGTTAAAACAATTAGGATATCATACATTAAACAATGGTATATCACTATCAGCATTGCCATTCAAGTAGTTCCACAGCAGCACTATAAATAAAGTCATATCAATGTCCAGAGTTTGCAACAGCGCGTGTAAACTTATAGCATCAACCCCTCATCCCTACCTTCTGCATTTTGGCTTTTCTGGCGTTCTGCACAAGCCTGCGTCCCAGCTTCTTAGCGTACCAGATGGAGGCGAGCATAGTGGATCAGGGCAGAATCCCTCCGTATGAATTATGAGTAAACAGCCTGGTGCAGTCGCCAGCATCAGCAGCAGCCAGCGCGGGCGAGCGAGTGAGTGAGAGAGCGAGAGAGAGAGAGAGAGAGAGAGAGAGAGAGAGAGAGAGAGAGAGTGGAGCTGCTCACACTGCTTTATCCCTACTAATATTATACACACACACACACACACACACAGCAGGTGAGAGTGATAGTGTGTGTGTAAGTGTGAGTGAGAGAGAACACGAGAAAGAACGAGAGAGACAGAGAGAGAGAGAGAGAGAGAAAGAGAGAGAGACCATATGAGTAGGACTTGAGGGCAAGACACTAGAAGTATCTCCAGAGTCCTTTGTAATACTCACACACACTCTGCTAGTCTTAGTTCTCAGAAAGGAAATAAAGGAAACCATCAAGGTGCTAAACAACCAGGGCATAAAAAACAGTCAAGCCCTTTTAACAGTTTCTATAAAAGAATCATAAAGCTGCTATTACTATAATGTTTCAGCACAAATGACAAATAATGTTCATAAAAGTGTGTGTTAGAGAGCCGTTGCTTTCATTTTTCAGTGTGTATTGTGCGTGAGAGACATGCTTTCCAGGTGACATTCATTTCCATAAAAACTCCGACTCTGGAGCTCTATTTCTGCTACGAAGCTCATTATGTTTCAGTCGACCCTTTTCAAAGCCCCCGGGTCAGACATTTTGTTTATAAATTTGTCAATTTATTTAATTATTTTAAAGATATGGTGAGTCTGTAGTACATTTTCTTTATAATATTAATCCTCTGTTCGTAGCAATTTTTCATGTATTTTGTTTTATACACACAAAAATGCATAACGTTTTGTAAGAAATAAAAATAATAAAAACATCTCTTTTCAGTCAGAATTTTTTTCATTCGAATTTTGTTGAAATTAATCTAATCATGAGTGCAGTATAGTGAATCGTTGACTATTTTCCTAATACAGCATTTCCTGAAATGTTTTTTCCCCTCTTATAACCACAGCAATTTGCCATCTGTTCTATTTTATCTATTAAATGAAGAATAAAGAAGATATCATACATTTTATCCATTTATAGTTATGGTTAACGTTGTGGAATGTCCACAAAATAAGCTAATTCCTGATATCACTTACCATCTACTTGGATTAAAAAAAAAAAAAAAAAGTCTACATACTCCCGTTAAAATTTTTGTGATGAAAAACATTACACCAAGGTAAATCATGTCAGAACTTTTCCCATCCTCAATGTGAAATTACAATATATAAAAATTAAATGAAAATCAGATACATTTTAGGGAAAATAGGACAAATATAAAACTTACATTAAACTTGTTGCATAAATGTGCACACCCTTTTATAATTGGGGATGTGGCTGTGTTCAGAGTGAACTAAACACATTCAATCTCATGTTCAAAAGTAATTATCATACAGCTGTCATCAATGAAATTATTCTGATTAACCCCAAATAAAGATCAACTGTTTCTGTAGAATTTTCTTGACATCTTGGTTTCATCTCACTGCTGAAGCCATGGTCTGCAGCGAGCTGAAAAAGCATGTACATGGTCTCACTGTCGAAAGGAATCGATCAGGAGAGAGGTATAATGAAGAGCTATCATGGAACACTGTGAAGGCCATCATCAACAAGTGGAGCATATGGAGCACCACAGTGACATCACCAAGAACAGGACGACCCTCCGAAATTTACAAAAGGATAAGACAAAAAACACACCTGGGAGGCTGCGAAGAGTCCAACGGCAACATTTAAAGAGCCACAGGAATAGCTGACAAGTACTGATTACTCTCTGCATGTGATAACAGTCTCGCGTATTCTTCATTTTTCTGGGCTGTGGGGTAGGGTGGCTAGATGGAAGCCTTTTCTCACAAAAAACATCCCAACTAAATCACCCCAAACCATGTGGCAAAATGTGTTAAGGTCTGATGAGACCAGTTCCAAGGTATAATAATTCCATAATTCGAAAAAAAAAAAAAAAAAAAGTATAGTTGACGCAAAAAAAAAGCACATCAACAAAAGAACACTATACACACAGTGAAGCATGGTGGTGGCAGCATCGTGCTTCAGGGCTGCTTTTCTTCAGCCAGAACTGGGGCTTTTATCAAGGTGGAAGGAATCATAAATAGTTACAAATAAAAGTCGATTTTAGTGCAAAACATTATTATCTGCTAGTAAACTCAAGATGAAAAGGAATTTCTCCTTTCAGTATGACAGTAACCAAAGCATACATCACAATCAAAGGAATGGCTTAACCAAAAGAAGATCAATGTTTTTAAACGTCTAGCCAGAGCCCAGACCTGACTCCAACTAAAAATCTGGGGGGTGACCTGAAGCGAGCTGTGCACATGAGATGGCCTTACAATCTGATGGATCAAGAATGTTTTTACAAGAAAGAGTGGGAAAGTATTACAGAGATAAGATGTGCCACGCTGAAAGACTCTTATCCGAAAAATGTAATAAAATCAAAAGGTTCATCAACAAAGTAGTAGTTTTGGGGTGTGCACACATTTGCAACCAGATTGTTGTAAGTCTCCCCCCCCCCCAAAAAAAAATGTTTCTGATTGTTTTGTTTTGTTTTAACTTTATTGTATACATTGCAATTGCACATTTAAGCTGGCGAAATATCTGACCTGATTTATCTTAGTTCCATTCTTTAACTCTGTAAAAACCTGCCATTTTAACAGGGGTGTATAGACTTTTTATATCCATTGCAAAAGCTATAAACAGTTGTTCTATCCCCTGCCTCTTTTTTCCTCCTCTTGAAGTTACGAACACAAAAAACACAGCTTGTTACCAAGAAAGGCAAAGACTCCTGCAGAGAAAAACTTACTGAGGTTACAAAGCGCTGGCACTCGATGAGATTCCTTCCATAAATGTTAAATAGATGTCGCAATACATAAAAAAAAAAATGTCGCTTCACTGTATGATTAACTAGATGCTTTTTTTTGCTAAATAAAAAGTTTCGTTCAGTTTATTACCAGATTTAGATAATGTGGAGAGTCCACCATATATGTTCATATGAGTTATCTGTTACAATAGAAACAATAATGTATTAGAGTAAGTGCATTAATATAAACAGTTTTGCTTTTCAGCCCACGCAGTTAACACAGTTGTCAACATCTGCTGAAGTATTAAAAAAGCTTCACATAAGGCCACAATGGATTAAAGTGTTTTAAAAGCAGAAACATTGTATGCATGAGAACCTAGATAAACTTGTGTTAACTGGAAGAGTACCAGTTGGGAGGGGGAGCATGACCCAGTTTGCCAAGGATTTACTAAGCAGATATACTTAGGTTGCATGGATATACTGAAACTCAAATGAGATGGCCGCATCGGCTTAATTGTAACCAGCCTGAGCTGGGGTCTTGTGTAGTCATATCCATAGGATGGTGCTTCCCGTCCAAAACCGTACGCACAATCAAGATGAACGCAAATCAGATCATGACACATTATTCCAAAACCATCACTAATCTTAAATTATCTTAACACATCCTAATGTGTCTTGAAATGTTCACTTCACCATCCTATTATTAACTTTGCTTTTGTACTTCAGATAAGATATTGATCAGATCAGGAGACAATAAAATTTACACTGAGAGAATTCCATTATTCTAGAGCGGTAATGTATTTAAACACATGGCTTACCGTGATAAGGTAAGATAAGCCTTGAAACACGGTGAATGGTATTGCATTTGAGAAAATATCTAAGAAGAACAGGCGTATGTCTGAGAGCCTCTGGAGGAATGCCTGACAATTGGATGAAATACAGAATTTAATAAAATGCACTGAGACACATGGAGAACTCTGGGGTACAGCAGTATACATCAGTCAGCAAGTAGTCAGCAATACACATCAATAATGGATGCATCGTTAACTCAAAGAAAAGCTGGCGTAATAAAGATAACATAGAGCCTGGTATTAAAACCTGGTCAAGCCAAAGCCTATATTACATAGAGTGCCCACTACTAATATTGGAACCCTTGGTAAATGTGAGCAAAGAAGGCTGTGAAAAAAATTGTCTATATTGTTTAACCTTTTGATCTTTTATTTTTTTTTTAAATTACAAAAATAGTTTTATCTCATAGATATCAAACAGTTGCAAACACAGCACACTTTTTTTAATACGCCTAGGTGACTAGGAACAGGAAATTGTTCAACCATGACTTCCTGTTTCACAGGGATATAAATATGAGGTAACACATAGGCCAAATTCCCTTAGTCATGCATAACAATGGGTAAAACCAAGGAATATAGCTGTGATGTGCAGCAAAAGGTTGTTGAGCTTCACAAAATGGGACGTGGCTATAAGAAAACAGCACAAGCATTGAAAATGCCCATTTCCACCATCAGGGAAATAATTAAGAAGTTCCAGTCAATTGGAAATGTTATGAATCAACTTGGAATTGAACGTGTGTCTGTAGTGTCTCAATGCACTGTGAAGAGGATGGTTTGAGTGGCCAAAAAAGGATCACAGCTGGAGAATTGCAGAAGTTGTGTCTTGGGGTCAGAAAGTCTCCAAAACTATAATCAGAAGTTACCTATATCACCACAAGTTGTTTGGAAGGGTTTCAAGTAAAAAGCCTCTACTCTCATCCAAAAACAAACTCACGTGTCTTCAGTTTGCCAGACACTATTGGAACTTCAAATGGGATTGGGTTCTATGGTCAGATGAAACCAAAATAGAGCTTTTTGGCAATAAATACCAGAGGTAGTTTTGGCACACACAGAGAGGTAGTCATATGGAAAAGTACCAGGCATCATAGACTATCAAATATCAGCAGATATTTAATGAAAACCTGACTGCCTCTGCCAGAAAGCTTAAAATGGGCCATGGTTGGATCTTCCAGCAGGACAATGATCCAAATCATAAGATAAGATAAGATAAGATAAGATAAGATAAGATAAGATAAGATAATACTTTATTAATCCCCAGATGGAGAAACATACATCAAAGTCAACACAAAAATGGTTTACTGACCACATAATCAAGGTCCTGCCATGGCCATCCCAGTCCCCTGACTTGAAACCTGTGGGGTGAACTGAAGAGTAGCGTGGACCTTGAAATTTGAAGGATCTGGAGAGATTCTGAATGGAGGAATGTTATCGGCAATAATGGTTATTATATAACCATTGCCATGTATTCTCCAAGCTCATCAGGCATTATAGGAGAAGATTGAGAGCTGTTATCTTGGCAAAGGGAGGTAGCACAAAGTATCGACTAAAAGGGTGCCAATACACCTATATTTAACAACGATATTTTTTTTAATAAACCTGTGTTTTGCTTGCAATTGTTTGATATCCATGAGAGCAGAGAATTTTTTGAACAAAAGATCAAAACAAAAAAGACAATTTCCTATCAAAACATGCTTTCATTGCTTATACTAAGCAAGCTTTTCTTTACTAGTTTAAATTATGCAGAGTGAGCATGATCAATTTAGGTAATATTAACATAACCGATTGCGTTATAAAATCTGGTGAGGATGCTGGCGCTGATGGGAAGAAGTGAATATAGTATTAAATCGACCTGATTAAACCATGTGCGATATGATAGTGAACTGGGTAATGTTGCCACTTCACAACACCAGCAACCTGGCTTTGATCCTGAGCTTGGGTGAAGGTGCAGTGTTTGATTTTATTCAGGGCTTTGAAAATACATGATCAAATCATGTTGGATGTACAAAATCATGTCCCTTAATGTACTTCAAATCAGTCATGTGGAACCGATGTACGCGTTAGAATTAAGTAAATTCACTGAGCTGTTCTTTTTTCGGTGTATCTGAAGGTGAAGGTGAAATTATGAAGGAAATCTTTTGTTTGTTCCATTGTAATTTTTTTTGTTATTGTTGTAATGTACATAATTGAAATGATAGCATCGTGACAAAATTGTTTGAGAAACACAATGGATGTTGGTCTGTGTATATTGGAGAGACTAAACTAAATGAGAATAACACCACAAATCCTCTGGTACTGAGATGCATTTTGAGGGCTGAATTGATTTAGTACAAACTCTACACACAACCCGGCTGTCAATAATAATAATAATATTAATAATAATAATAATAATAATAATAATAATAATAATAATAATTTTAAAAACCACCTACATTCAAAAGTATCACATTAAACTGCCAAGCAATTATCCAAATTTACACCAGGCTACGATACACAAATGGTTCATGTAGATAAGGGCAGTACTTAAAGACTGTAATTTATTCACACAGACATCGGGATTAAAGGTGAAGCCCATGAATAAGTAATGTTGCTAAACACAAACCATTCGCAGGCAACTTGATTGCTAATTTGACGTACAGTTGCATTCAGAATGTTTTATTTTTTACAATTTTATTACACTATAGCCATAGTCTAAGATAGATATAGAGCACGGTTACAATGTTATTTAACTCTTTTGAGCGAGTCTGAATACTTTTCCTGCATTGGTGCATTGAAAGTGTGGGGTTGTTGTTTTTTTTCTTTAATGCATTTCTATCAGGAAAGAATGGACCACGAACCATCAGTGCAGCTAAAGTTAATTAAGGAACTGCTGTAAATGTTTCCTGCTGACTCCCTCCACCTCTCACGCTGCTGCCTAAGGGGCCACTCTCATTTGCATTCAGTGTCCTGTTTAAATAGCCTCCACTTTAATTTATCAGACACGCTTTGTTTTAAAAGACCCAATTAAACACAAGCACTTTAGCACCAGGCATAACTAATACTCTCTGTCATATGACCATTATCACTGCAATAATGATCATTTTTTATTTTGTTAAAAATGACATTATTATATGCTATTATACATACTACTACAACAACCCCACTAAGGATTGATACATGAAAAGATTTGTTATAATGTTGGACGTGATCTGACTTTCGGCTGAGCTCTATCGATTCTCTCACGCTGCAAACACGGTGAAATTTCCTCCCCACAATCATGTCAACATAATGAATGAAGAAGGTGTTGGGATTGACTACCAGTCCAACACACAATACTAAAAAGTAGGTAATAGGTCTGTGCCATAATTACCCAGAATCCTCTTCAGTGACATCCATACAGCTGTTCTGCAACACATAGTCCATCTGTGCCAGCTCTTTGGAAAGACTTCAGACAGTTACTACTCATTACAGAAGTGTGTTAATACACAGGGCACACTTTCTGCAGACTAATATCACACAGAGATGACACCGAGAAAAAAAAAAAAGAAAAAAAAAAACTTGCTCATGGTGCCTGTGTCAAATCATTTGCAGTGCAAGATTTCAGCTGAGTGCTGTTTCAGGGACAGAGTGAACACCAGGTGATAGAAGTGAGCTGTTTTACATAAGCAGCGAAGAATTGTACTTCACGCAAGTGCCCTTGGACTTTCCACCTACTGTGTGTCATGAGTTTATATTCATTCCACAGCGCTGTTAAATTCTCAAATCTGCTTGGATGGAATGCATTGATGAATTTTCTATAACAGCAGCTAGGACAGTAATCGCAATGGTGGTAATTGAAATTGCAGGTTTATATTAATGCGCTGGTTCTAATGTTATTGTTTCTATAGTAACAACTCATTAACATGGTGGATGCTCCACATAATATAAGACTACTAAGAAATGGATTTTGAAAAAGTCAGACATTTATTTAGCATTTATGAAAGATGACTCCAATTAGTGTCAGCTGTTTGAGGTCCATTTGTTCATTGAAGTTTTCCACCAGAGGGAGATTCTTCAGAATAGAGGAGTTTGTGCATTGCAGGTTCTCAGAGAGGGAACATAATGTGAGTAATATGAGGATGTTCAAGCACATTAAATGTAATTATAAACTGAATTAAAAAAAGATATGTGTGTTATTCTTTAATAAATAAAACAAATTGTGTGGTATAAGGGGAATAAAACACTTTGGGACACGCTTTGTGTCAGTCGATATATTACATTCCTGACTTAAAGCACCTCATAAACCCCAATCAACACACATGCAGTACCAGATAAAATATAAATAGTGAGGTTGATACATACAGGATCATCCATCCATTTTCTGTACCATATATCCTACACAGGGTCATAGGGAGCCTGAAGCCTATCCCAGGGGACTCGGGGCACAAGGCAGGGGACACACTGTATGGGGTGCCAACCCATCACAGGGCACAATTCCACACATACTCACACTATGGACATGTAAACTCTGTACACACAGGGAAGAGGCGGGAATGAAACCGCCAAGCACAGAGGTGTGAGGCAAATGTGCTAACCACTAAGAAACCATGCCCCGTCCACCCATCTTTTTTTAATTTTTTAAGATTTATTTTTTTACCTTTAAAGATATGTTCAGCAAATTTGGGAACTTCAACAGTACTGGAGGAGAAGTCTTTTATCATCACTACTTTAGACAATCTAAAACAGTTTTGATTTGTTCAGCAATTTTTGGTCACTGAATAACTCCATGTTTTATTTAAGAGATAACAGCCAAGAAAATGTCCTTGTATGGTTAAATAATGGTTGAGACAAAGGCAAAGAACAGCATACTGTAATGTGAAGCAGAGTGCCAAGTTTATTGTCTTCTTGATATAATGATGGTGATCGTGAAGTATAAATACAGGTCTTGAATAAAAGTGGTATTTGTGCTTGTTGCCATGGTTACAATCCAATTTGCTAGCATGGGATCAGGCACATTGTTAGAGAACTGTGGTTAAGTCCTTGATTAGATCTACTTTAAAGGTGTCCAGATACGAGGAAATGCACACCAGCCGGCCAATCAGAAAATTTCTGATTAAAATATTAACATAAAACTATGTTCTTCTCTTCAGATCATATGTATTGCATGTTCAGACCTACAGTACAGTACTCAGCATAAATGAGTACACCCCCTGTGAAAATTAAGATTTTTATCTATTTCTCAGTGAACACACCAGAACAATTAGTTGAATTTTGAGTTTTACTAAACATTTGTTTTTATTAAGAACATAAAAAGTTGATCACTAACATCATTAGGATAAGAAAATACTACATTGTATTCAAATGAGTTGTTGCAAAAATGAATACGCCCTACAACATTTTACACCAAATGTAGTATTTTGTACGTCCTCCATGATTTTTAAGAACAGCACCAACTCTTCTGGACACGGAGTGAACAATCCTTCATCGATCTTTCTCCATTCTTGGAGAATGAGCTCTTTCAGAGCCTGGATGCTGGATGGAGAATGATGCTCAACTTGTCTTTTCAGAACTCCCCATAGGTGTTCTATTGGGTTGATGTCGGGTGACATACATGGCCAATGAATCACTTTCTTCCTCAGAAATGCAGCAGTGACCTTGGATGTATGTTTTGGGTCATTATTATGTTGAAAGAGTGCCAGGCGACTCAGGGTGCAGAGAGATGGTAACATCTTCTCTTTCAGTATTTGGCAGTGCATCTGTGAATTCATGATGCCATCCATGAAGTGCAATTCCCCGACACTGGCAGCACTCATACAACCCCACAGAAGAACACTGCCACCACCATGCTTTACTGTGGGTACCATGCATTTGTCATTGTACTCTTCCTCCTTGCGACGCCATACAGTTTGAATGCCATCAATTCTAACAAGATTTACCATTGTCTCATCAGACCAAAGTATGGAGTCTTAATATTCTTCACATTTGTCAACATGGGCCCTGGCAAATGCAAATGCCCGTCCTTCGTGGACGACACCCTTGCATGCTACTCTTCTGCAGCATACATCGTATCGTGTCACATGAAACAGTCACACCAGTTGGCTTTCTACAGCTTTAGCTAACTGTGATGAACGTGCATGGCGATTTTTCTCAACACTTCTTAGGACATCTCGAGGTGTTAGCTTCCATCGATGGCCTGTATGTCTCAGAGTGCTTGCCACAAGACCATCCTTTTTGAATGGATCAACTGATTAGCAATGCTTTACTACTTTTCTTGAAGCCCTGACCTTTGTTTGTGTAAAAAAATTACTTTCTTTCTCAAGACTTGTGACATTTCTCTTACACGTGGTGCCATAATTGTCAGCATTGAATGGGAGGGGATTTTATGGGTTGAATACCACCCTTAATTGTCAATTATCTGGCAGCCATTTGTGTGATGATTGATTACTCATCTGTTGTTGAATTCCAGTTAATTAGCATTTTATCAAGCTTCATTGGGGTGTACTCATTTCTGCACCATGGTATTAAATCACTTTGTTAAAAAAAATAATTACATCTTTTTTTTTCTTTTTTTTTTTTGTACTGACAAATCTCATTTGCAACCAATAAACCAAATAAAGTTGCTGGAATATTTTATTGCATAGGATCCTATAGAAAGTATTCATTCTAAAGAGAGACATGATTTTCTGAGACATCTGTTGGGGTGTACCTGTTTATGCCGAGCACTGTATCTATCAATGCAAGTTTTAAAATAAAATATACCAGCATTATATATATTAGCAGCAAACAAGTGGCATTCATATAAAATCTATCTGCGATGAGGAATTGCATTTAAATGAAGTTATAATACAGAACGTTCCGGATAAACTAATGAGGTTGACTTGCACTTAGATAGAGAGATGAAAGTGCACTTAAGAAAGAGGGGCAGGAGAAGGAGAAATAAGATAGAAGGAGAGAGAGAGAGATGAAGAGCATATTACACATACAGCTCACCGCTGTTAATCCGTGTGACAGGAACTAGGCTTTAGATTTACACATTAACTTGGCAACTTGTGCCTAACTACACATCCCACAAACATGGCTGCTGAAAACTACTATACCCAGACATCCTCACGGTCACAATCCGAACCCTGATTATTGATTACATTACGCATACCTGGACTCAATCACCTGCACTGCCACACTCTCACTATACAAAAACTCTCAGTAGTCACAGCCATTGCAAATACTGGGACACCGGACAACACCTATATAATATACAAAAGCAAGTAGGCAGGAGTATGAGGTAGGGCAGGAACCCAAAGGAAGAGATGATAATTACGCGTCTTAGAATAGGCCATGCTGGCTTAAATCTAACATTACACAGAATAGGAAAACACCCCATTGGACTCTGCACCCACTGCAATATACAAGAGACGATAAAACACATTCTATTAGACTGCGAAAGATAAGAGGAAGAAAGAAATGAGTTAAAGATGCAGATTGGAAAGCAAAACACGACACTAGAGAACTTGCTGGGAAAAACATCTGGAAAAGTGAACCGTCCCCTTATAAATTATCTGAACAATACTGGGATAAGTGAGAGTTTAGTAATTTAGTATGAATATATAGTATCTAGTTATTTATTTATTATTTATTAATTTATTATTATTAGTAGTAGTAATTATTATTATTATTGTTGTTGTTGTTGTTGTTGTTGTTACTTTTTTCCTGCCAATTTACTGCCCACACTCCAGTCCAGTAGGTAGTGGTAATGCACCTTAAGTTGATTTGCCAACCACCATTAAAACCAAAAGAAGAAGAAAAAGAACAAGAAGTAAAATCCATTGCAAAGTATATACACGCTGTGTCTCTTGTACCAGTCGAGACCAAGCCGTTTGCGCCATTGTTCGTCTCTCTGCTTTTGACCTCTTTTGGTGTTTACGTTTTTGACCTTGCCTGCCCTTGTTCATGCTATTTGTACATCGTCTGAGCCTTGCCTGTTTATTGACCATGTTTTTTTTTAATTATGTCTTTGTCCTGTTTGGTACAAAATAAATGTCTTTTATGAGAAAATAACAGGATGAGTTTGACAACATCACTACAGTCTAGGTGGAGGTGGTCTGATGGTGGAATCTATGGACAGGTTGGAGATCAGTCTCAGTGTAATCGTTTACTCTCACCACCACACATTCAGGCGGTTTTGTAGTTTTAGTACACTGAGCCTGTGTTCTCTATGTGTGGGCGAACTCTAAAAGTATGTAGTGCTTAAACACTGACCTGGAGCTGAATTTGTTCCTAAGAACTGTAAACCTCACAAGTCCTGCAGAGCAGAAGGAGACAGCAGGAAACAAACAAGCACACAAACACACACTCAGTGAAAGACAAGCACTAGCTAAAGGCTAGAATCAGGAGAAGGACCACATCAAAGTGACCACACAGGTGGCTTCACTGCTTTCAATTTCCCTTTACTCATTACGAACACACTACGAGCATGGATTTACCATATCGTTCCCTCCCTGTTTGACGTAAAAGAGCTGTGAGTTTATATTGAGATGCTTAAAACACAATCTGAGAGACGCATCGTAGAAACAAACAAAAACAAAACCTAATTTTAACTGAAACTGCCGTTACACTGTACCAATTTTGTGATTTTTATTTTTATTTTTTTTGTCATTTTGTTGTAGACAAAAATCTTACAGTGTTAAAGAATTTTTTGGTCATGAATTGAGCTAGGTGATCTTAGAATGCATAACGTACCCCTCACCAACAGCTAATTTTGTGCCACTGCAACAAAACACAGTCTGAGACAAAGTTTGCGATGTCTCTAGTTTCTGTTGAGAACATGCAATGTTAGGAATATTTTACTGTGTCGTGCACATGCATGCAAACAAAGTCCAGTTGTGGTTTGGAGGTGGCATTTGGCACAATGTCACACCCACAAAGTCATTGGCTTCCATTGCAACACTCTTTGTTATGCATTTTTTCACTGTTCAGGTGATTACTTAATCATTCACTCACTTTAATAACCACTTTATCCTTCTCAGGGTCTTAGTGAAACAGGGTCAGGGAGGACCATCATAGAGCACACGCACATTCATGCACTCATTCAGACCTAAGGGCAATTTATCTTAGCCAATCCATCTATGGGAATGATTTTGGGACATGAGAGGAAACCAGAGAACCCAGAGGAAACCCACTCAGAACAAAGGAAAATTCCACACAGACAATCACCCCAGCTCAGGATCGAACTGGGACCCTAGAGCTGTAAGGTGGCAATGCCACTCACTGTGCAGCCCTCTGATGATTACTGTGTAGAAAAATTAAAAATGAATTGCAATCTACCAAGAGAACAACGCTGTAAAGGATTCTGGCAGGGAGTCTGAATTCGGGACAATACAGGCAGTGGCAATCGCAAAAACTCAGCTGCAGTAATGCATGATAAACTGTAACAAAACATAACAGTACACTTTCCAAATAATCCTTCCATAGACTAGCTGTATAATATCAACACGGCTGATGTTTTTACTGTTCTGCTGCTGCTCAGTGTGTTTATGAGTGCTCAGTGCCGGAGAGCAAAAAAAAAGTGTTTTCAATCACTTTCTTGTTACCATTACTATTAGCATTATTTGTAAAGTGTTAGAATTGCCCTTTTTTCCCTCCAAAATATTTTCATTGGCAACAATAATTAATAATGTTAATTGTGTCATTTCCAAACCGGAATCGCCATCCAGCTGTTCACATTATGGCCAGAGACACATCTCCCTGCATCTCTTGCCTGGTGTTTCACTGAAGCTAAGCAGGGTTGAACCTGGCCAGTACCTGGTTGGGAGACCTCCTGGGTAAAACAGAGTTTGCTGCTGGTCTTACTGACCAGCATGCCAGCAGGGCGCACTCACCCTGTAGTCTGTGTCAGGCCTAATAACCTAGTATGATGATGGGGACACTATAGTATACTGTAAAAACAACACCGTCTTTCAGAATGAGACCTTAAACCAAGGTCCTGACTCTCTGTGGTTATTAAAAATCCCAGGACATTTATCGTAAAAGAGTATGGCTTTAAACCCAGAGTCCTGGCGAAATTCACCCGTATGTATCATGGCCTCCTAATAATCCCCATCTCTGAATTGGCTACATCACTCTTTCCTCTCCACTAATAGCTGCTGGGAGTTCTGATGCACTATGTCTGCCAACGCATCATCATTTCAGGTGGTTAACCTTCGAAACAAAAGTTCACCTGTGCGTAAACTCAACTGGAAGATAACCTTTGTTTCAACACAAAAAAATACATTTGACAAGTTTTACAAGTCAAGACCGTGGATTGCTTTAAGTTTCGTTTTTTTTAATATCCAAAACTTGTCATTACAATTGGAGTTCAAGAGAAGAAATAAATTCACATACCTTAATGGGGCTATCATGTTTTACAGTGTACATGCTTTCTTATCATGCTTTCATATCTGCTGCCTGACAAACTTATGTTAACAATACAGTACACCTGGCTAATGTTAGCCAAGATGAACATACACTGATAGATTTGATTTCATATTAATGAAATGGAAACATGTTTCAGTCACTGTGACAGAAATTGAGGTATAAAAAGCACAGACCTCCACAAATCTAATCAGGAGCATGTGCTATGAGGGGAGGGGGGTGGGGCCATCATACTGTATGCCACTGGCTCATCTGCCATTTTATTGGAGAGAAAAAGACTGCTCGTTGCCGTATTTTTGACCGACAACTCGTACAATCACATCACTCATTATTCAGTTGATTAGCTCCTACGCAGAAGGTCTGATAATATAATTATATCACTATATCACACAAACCTAGTGACAAGGAACAACTCAAAAAAGGCTGGCCTTTTTAGAGCCTACGTTTATTCATCCCACCCACTTAAATGACCACAGTAAAATATTAGTAAAGAAAATACACCGAATGAATTTCTAAAGACATTTCTTGTGGTTATTGTGACTGACGAATGACAGATGAAGGGACACGTCTTTTTTTCTGTTTCTTAATGACTAATGGTTTGGGTGCAATTTTGCTGTGTATTATTGCATGGTAAAAGGTTGATAAACAGATGAACAGTTGGTAGTCCACCCTCTGAGCACAAGCATACACACACACACACACACACACACACACACACACACACACAAAGAAAATGGAGGAGGTTATCAGAGCTCTCCGTGGTTCTGAAATCTCTAACGCTCACATTTCGAACACCTTTTCAGCTGCAACACACATTCTTTAATGTGCTATTGTGTTCCATAATTATAGGCACCATTGTTAAAGATGGGTTAAAAGAGAGAGAGAGAGAGAGAGAGAGAGAGAGAGAGAGAGAGAGAGAGTGAGAGAGAGAGAAGAAATGGCTATTCAATGTCTTGTTGGCTAATTTGTTTAATCTCATGAATTCAATTTATTCTAAGAAAAGAATTATTTGCACCCCTACTGCAACTTAAACTTGCCAACAGCACCAAGTCACTGGAGAATACGGAGCAGAGAGTCTGAGAGCATTCATCTATACAGATATTCGTCTCTCCAGATCCTCCAGGCTGCTAGATCCTCTCTTGTGCACGCTCCTCCTCAGCTCACAACACAGGTTAATGGGTTTAGGTCAGGGGACTGGGATGTCAAAAACTTGATTCTGTGGCCATTTTTTGTGGATTTAGACAGATTGTTTTGGATCATAACCTACACGACCTCACAGACATCCATGATTGGCTAGTGTCTGACCGATAGGGGAAAGAGTAACACAATTCCTCCCACCCAGGGAACAGGGCTACCCTTTTCATTCTGTTTAAGTGTAAAAATACGCGTGTCCTCTTCCAGGCAAAATCAATACAGCTGTGATTGTTTTAAACTTAAACGTAATTATTACCCTAATATTGCGCATGGGCATTCTCAGATGTGAAGCTATTTTATATCCATTGCCTTATTTCTGATGCTCAACACACTTTTATCTCATATTATTTATGTATTCACTAATCTTCCCCAAAGAATCTGGTCTCTGTGTTAATTTATATTTATACTTGAAGGTTATCAGCCTTTTTGTCACAGCTCGAAGATTATGGAACAATTACCCTTTAAAAAAAAAAAAAAAGTTATCCCCAATGACATTTTTAAATCCAATTGATAAAGTTATTTATTCTCCCAGACATGCGAGTCTTTTTAAGGTCTGTAGTATCAAGTCTTCTGTTATGTTCTGTATTTTAATCTGTGGGTTTGCCTTTTAATGCTTTTTAATGTTTTATTATTTTTATTTTATTTTATTGCTGTTTGGATTTAACTGATGTCATTGTGCATCACTTTGACTGACACATGCTGTCTTTATAATTTGTAATATATAAATATATAAATTATATGTGCTATATAAACAAAGATGACTTGACTTAAGTGGTGTAAAAAATTTACGCAAACATGCCACAGTTACATTTTGTACATATGAGTTTCTAGGGGTGCCAATACTTGTGATGCATGTAGTATAAGTGTAATACATTTACTCCAAGTAAAAGTTAGTTTTCTCTCATTTCTTTATTAAAGTAATTAATCACAAAACTTTATTTCATGACCTTTGTTTTCTTTTTTTTTTTTTACCCATCTTTACCAAGGGTGCAAATATTTCTGCAGTTGACAGTAATTAAAACTGAGACAGCAATGAAGTGTAATTGTTAAAGCAGTGTCATTTTTGTAGCAGAGTACAGCTTTGCACTGCATTGTGTCCTTTGCATGAATTGGGGCCTCATTATAAGATGTGGAGAATGAATGCAGGGTCTGTGCTTTGATTCCCCAGGTGTTCTCGGGAAGATAAAATGAAGAAGGTGCAACTCACAGCCCAAGAGAGCGATAAAAGAGTGAAAAAACCTAGCTGATACCAGTGCTTCTGTCAGAAAGCATGACAGGAAAGAAGATAAGTGATGGCACATGTTAACTACACGCTCTAGATGATGTTTGAACAAAGTTCTCATTGCACTGCCGCATGTCAGAGAGTATGCCTGTAAACAGCTAGGACTTAATATGTGCAAAACTGTATACAGTCAGGCCCATAAATATTTGGACACTGAACAACTTAATTGCATCTTAAGCTGGCTACCACAGTATAAATAATCAACCTAACATTGGGTTAGTGCAGACTTACGGGTATTTACATCCATATTGGGTAATTTAAAGGTATTTACATCCATACTGGGTGAACGGTTTAGGAATTACAGCACTTTTTATATGAGGCTAAAAGTAACTGGACAGTCTAACAACATCTGGAACCCATAGACATTACCAGATCCTGGGTTTCTTCCCTGGTGATGTTCTGTCAGGCCTTTCTTTTTTTTTTTTTTTTTAAAGCTGTCTTCAGTTCCTGCTTGGAGAGTTTTGCCTTTAACAAGTGAAACACATGCTCAAATGGATTCAGGTCAGGTGGTGATGATGCACTGCAGAACATTCTACTTCTTTGCCTTAATAATCTCGGTTTGATTTTGAAGTACGCTTCAGGTCATTGTCCGTTTGCACTGTGAAGCACCTTGACTTTTGAAGCATTTGGCTGAATCTGTGCAGATAATATACACTTCAGATTTACTAATACGCTTCAGATTTCATCCTGTTGCTTTTGTCAGGAGTCACATCATCAATAAATACAAAGGAAGCAGTTACACTGGCACACTAAAATGCTCACGCCAGAAACGAGGTGTTATGCTGCGGATCATGAGCAGCTCCTTATCTTCTCAATACTCTTCTCTTCCCATCATTCTGGTACACGGTGATCTTTGTATCATCTGTCAATAGAATTGCACAGGTGTTACTCTAATCTGGTCAGAGGTTTACCAGTGGTTTACATCATGTGGTAATCCCTCTTTATTTACTCTGGTGAAATCTTCTCTTGATTGTTGACTTTGCCACAGATACGCTTACCTCCTGGAGGACCTTCTTCATCTGGCCAACTGTTGTGAATGGGTTTTTCTTCAACAAGTCATTCACTAGACTTCTTTTTTTTGTGGTCTTCCATTTTCTTCTTTTGGTGTTCTGGAGACCATTGGTGTGTCCTTTCTTTTAAAGAATGTAGTTGATTTGGCCACACCTAATGTTTTTGGTCTCTCTCATGTTTGTTTGAATTTTTCAGCCTAATGATAGCTTGGTTCACTGGCAGTGACAGCTCTTTGGACTTCATATCGAAAGTTAACAGCAACGGATTCAAAATGTAAATGCCACACTTCAAATCAAATCTAGACCTTTGATCTGTTTAGTTGCAAGTGAGACAATGAGAGAATACCATGAAACCTTGGAACAGATGAGCTGCCTGTATGTGACATGTGATTTTCTTAAAGTTAGTTCACATCTTAGTGCTTGTCTTAGCGCAAAACTCTGACATCCATGAAATATCCTTAGTCTTTTATTTGTTTTTCAAACTCAGCAACTTTTTACATTTCTTTCAGTTGTCGTACAGTATAATCCACTTGTTTTATCACGTCTTCTCAAGACTGTATTTGTTGTCTGCCATCCCTTACAGTCAAAAGCTTGTTTTGTCCCAAACTTGCACATCCTAATAATCTAGCATAAAATTACCAAGCATGCGCAGTAAGAACCAAATATCTACTTAACATAAGTAAAATATAGCAATAAATTTAAACAACCTGAAATAAGGCTCCTACACAGCCAATGGCCCAATTACTTTCAGTCTCTCAGAAAACTGTTGTAATTCCTACACTATTCACCTGATTTGAATGTAAATGCCCTTAAATTAAAGCTGAAAGTCTGCACTTTGAGGTTTTATTCAATAGTCAACTCCAGTATAATGTGGTAGACAGTAGAATAACAACAACTTTGTCAATGCCTAAAAAAGCATTAGTCTTAGCCATGAATGTCTGTTTTTCATTTGTACCCTGAAAAGCCAAATGCACTTTATTACTTTTTTTTTTTTTTTAAATATTCAAAGCAACCACAGAAGGTAACTGAATTCCAAATAATAATTAACTTGTTAAAAATCCCAGCTATGTGAACTCTCTTTTCACCTTTGTGATAATGCATAAAACCATCGTGTCTAAAATGAAAGGAAAGCAGAAAAGTAACAGAGCACAATACAATGACAAAAATGTTTCCTTCCTTCTAGAAAATGTGAGCTCAGCACACTGTCACACCAACGCCATTATCACCTAAACCTGACAGAACACTGAGACCCTGTCATACCTGCTCACACACACTGCCATTAGCGATGCAGGATGAAGACACAGTCACAAACAAGGCACACACACAAACACACATTGGTAGAACTGTTCAAATAACAAGGTCACACCAAGGCTTGATTATTAAGATCCTTTCACTGGGATGCACCTGTTACTAAGTAACTGCTGTCAGGAGTTGCAAAGGCCGGAGGGAGAGCTAGTAAATTTCCAGTGTGAAATAAATTAATGACTATAATCGTTATTGTTGGCATTTTATCCTTCTGTCTTGCAACGATCTGGACTCAGGTAGAGGCATGAGGATCCATATGCAGAGGGTTGTGTTTTGCTTTTTGTTTGCATTATGCAAAACTGCAATATTTTGTTCACAAATTATATTTTCTATCATTTTAGTCAGCAACATATTTTAGACCTGAATATGAATGTTTTACTCATGAATCTTTGTTTACAAAGACACTGGAAGAACTTTTTTATTTCTGAAATTCTGTTTTCTCCTACACTCTGTTTTTTGTTTGTTTGTTTGTTTGTTTGTTTGTTTGCTTGTTTGTTTTAACTCCTACACAAGGGATAATTTACTTTTCATTATAAGGGCTATTTAGAAAAATTAACAAGATGCAATTTTAAGTACTAAAGTATCCAGATATGTTTTTAAACTATTTATGCATGACAGAATGAAGGGCTGTGGAAAAGCATCTTTATATGCAATACCAGGATCATTTTCTAGGTTTTCCACTGAAGAACCCTGATTGATGGATATTGGGGTGACACAGTGAACGAAATAGACTTTGCCCATCGTAAATGTTACCATTATGTGGATGAATCTTTGTGATGGAAAGTAATAATTTGTGTTTATTGTGGCAACAACAAATGGTTCCCAAATAGACCAAAGCCTTCTTTAGGGAACCAAAATGTTGTTGTTTTTTTCCAATTACATTACTCTGAGAGAAAGATGAGAAACTGAATGTGGTGTGCTCAATTGTTGTGTTCCTTGGTCAGTGAACATCAGGAAAGCATTACAATAAATGCTAGCATTGCTAAATGAACTGGGTTTATTAACTAATTCATCCAGAAAGACCATGTTGAAAAATCCTATTCTCAAACTTGCAAAACCACATGACAGGTTGTTCCTGCTAGAAAAGGCTGTTACATAAAATAAAAAAAAATCACATGATAACGACATGATAAAAATAAAAAGAAATGTAAAAAAAAAAAGTCAAGATTTCCTCTTCATGGTTATGGAAGCACAAAGTCTATGGGTTTGTATTCAAGATGCATCACTGTGCCTACTTCTGTTAGCTGTGACCTTCTCAGCATCTGCTGTGTGATCACGGCGTGTGTGTGTGTGTGTGAGAGAGAGAGAGAGAGAGAGAGAGAGAGAGAGAGAGAGAGAGAGAGAGAGGAGATGCACAAAGCATTAGCAAGCACTGTAGCAGTAGCATATTTCACTTGACTTCTATTTATTTCCATACAAATAAGAAATACAGTACAAACACTGTATAGTTAATAGCAACAGATGATAAATGTTTCTGTCACTTTTCTAAGAAACTGGCTGATGACACAGCCCAGGGTGCCTCCTCTTAAACCTGGCATCAGAATTCTACCCTGAAGAAAGTATTTAGCAAGTCAGTCTGTGCCCACCCATGTACATCCAATCCAAAAGAGCCGAGACCTGTTAACACTATTACTATGGCAACAACCATCAATCTGTGAAAGAAGCCTTTTGAAATGTTTCTCACCTCATCCCACTGCCGTTCTCTTTTCACCACGACACTCGATTCTCTAAAGAAACATGCCTAGCTTGCACCGTCCCAGTGCAAATAATAAATAAATAAATAAATAAATAAATAAATAGGAGTGCTGAATTATGATTTTCTTTGTCGCTATACGTCGATTGAACTCTTGCAAAGGCGACAGGTTTGAAATGATTATCTATCTTATGAGCTAGAGCTGTCAGCTTCACCACTTAACATAGTGGGCTTGTCTGGTGATGACAGATTTTAAGACGGGAGCGTTTTACCTGGTGACAAACAAGCCATGCATATATGCAGGAGCGGTTATTAATCAAGTAGGACTGATATCAGATTTCACCAGAGAAAAGAAGAAGAAGCCTTTACTTTTCATATATACACATTACAGCACAGTGAAATGCTTTTTTTCCACATATCCCAACATGTTAGAAAGCTGGGGTCAGAGCACTGTGTGTTTCACACTGTGACAATATATTATACCAGAACATGCTTGCATTCTCAAATCTGATTGGTCTGAAGGTGTGCAGTATTTTTTTTTACATATCTACATGGCTCAGGCATGCATTTTTGACCGTATCATGAATGATAGGTTAATATTAATGCGCTTGTTCTAACATGTTATTGTGTCTATAGTAACGGCTCAATCACAGGGACTTGTATGATGGTGCCATGCAATTGCAAAGTATGTTTATTTGCAGAGGCAAGTAGCAAACAATCCAAAATCCTGAGATAAAAAAAAAAAAAAAACAGCAAAAAAAAAACAAACCTTGCAAGCGTCAGGTGATCAGCGATCAGAATTAACGAGGCAAACCAAGATTCAGAAAACAAATTACGAATACCAGAATATCACTAAAAGCTTGGTACATCAGGAACTAAGAACACTGAACTATAATTCGCACTGAGGGTGTGTTTGTTGTGTGCTTATATAGTGGTGAGTGAATCCAGGTGTCTGTAATCAGAAATCAGGTGACTGTGAACATGACCTGACGCTGTGTTCCAATTCATGTGAATGCCATCAATTCACATACTATCAGTCCTAAATAGTATCCGAGATTAAAATTAGTGTCCCAAATCACAGTATGGTAAATGGTAACTGGTCTGCACTTAGACAGCGGTAAAGCGGATCCACAAAGCGCTTTACACTGGTTCTCATTCACCCATTCACACACACACACTCACACACCAATGGTCTGCCATGCAGAGCTGCCATGCAAGGCGCTAGCTTGCCATTGGGAGCAACTTGGGGTTCAGTGTCTTGCTCAAGGAGTATCCCAAAAGTACCCGGATGGTCTACTATTTCGAAGTGTGGATCCGTGGACGCTTTTTCAGCACAACTCCTTGCGCGAGGGAGGAGGCATTTTGTGACTGTTTGCTTCGCTGAATTTAGGGACACGTTCTAGAGAGGTGTAAACGAAATGTGGAAAAATAAGTCAAAATTATATAAGGAGTAATGAATGAAGAAATGCTACAATGCAACAAGGTGACAGTCTTCCGACTTTATTGGTCACATATACATTACAGCACAGTGAAATTCTTTTCTTCACATACCCCAGCATGTCAGGAAGCTAGGGTCAGAGTGCAGGGTCAGAGTGCAGGGTCAGCTATGATACAGCGCCCCTGGAGCAGAGAGGGTTAAGGGCCTTGCTCAAGAGTCCAACAGTGGTAACTTGGCAGCGCCAGGACTTGAACCACCGACCTTCCGATCAGTAGCCCAGAGCCTTAACTGCCAAAGTACACACTCAAATGTATGTGCTTTTTCTTCACAAAAAGAGTACATACTTTTAGTGCATCGAGCTGCCTGGGAGGTGGAGTCCCTAACCAATTCCTGCATATGCACGACAGGCGGATGCGCCACATAATAAAATAAAATAAAAGTGTGTTATTGTTTAACAAAGAAAAATGTGTAATCATTTTTGAAACATTTATACGGAGTCTCAGTTGTAAACATTTCCTAAAAGTCACAGTGTTTGGCAACGTTCCCGAGCTTCAGAGTAGATGAGTTTACACTTTCCAGTTTAAAGACAAGTGAAATGACAAGCTGCGGTTTTTGAGAGAGAGAGAGAGAGAGAGAGAGAGAGAGAGAGAGAGAGAGAGAGATGCTGGTGATGATTATTTACCATGGCTATATAATATAAGTGATAACAGGAACTTGTCTCATGGACCGTCCATAACATTGAATGTGTGATGTGTAGTAAACATGGTAATAGTTGGGAAATAGCATTGGTATAAGCGTAATAATAATCCAGACCATAAGGTTATAAAAAATGATTGACTTCTGGGTGGTAACATCATCATACAACCCCGGCATGTGTGTATACAGTCTGTTGTGTGTTATTCCTTACATATTTATAAATACATAAATACTGAAATGCTGATAAAAAAAAATATTTCAGCACAGTTTTTCACCTTCCATTCATCCATTCATTGATTTCATTTACACATAAGGGCAATTTAGCATAGCCTCATTATTGATTATACATCATCTAAATATTATCAAAATTATATTTTTATACCATATAAATAATTCCATTTACAAAATATTTATATTATTATATATTGTCGTAAAGCTTATTGTCTAAAATAAAACAAAATAACATTATCTGGTTCATGTAAAGACATTTCATTAGGAGAAGACGTTTCCGAATTCTGCTGATGTCATGTTTATTGGTCACTTTGCTCAAAATGACTTAAAGCCAGTCTTTGACATGGGATTTTTTTGTTCTGAATGCCTTTGCTTTTAAACGATATTTTATCAATAAAAGTATGAGAATGAAAGCCTGACTATTGGGTGTTATTCCAATGAAGACATTATAAAGTTTGTTGATTTCTGTGACATGCAAATTTTGTAATAATACACGGATTGCTATCTAAATTGTTGAAGGACGTTCTGGATGAAAGAACTCGATGCAAGTTTGTAGTCTGCTCAACGGACATTGAAAAAGTGGAACGCATCATCGGTGCAATCGTCAGAGACGTGTAAATTCTCTAACGTGTACCGCATTTAGCTCGCTAAAATCTACTAACAGTTGACAAATGAAAAAGAAAATCTGGTGGCTCTGTTATGCTGTAATGTATTTCGCTGCTATGGTTTGGGGTCCACTTGTCCCCTTAGAGAAACGCATCACTGCAAAATCAATACAGAGTTATTCTCACTGATCACTGCTATCCTTTGAGGACACATTTCTGCCATGATGGGAGTGCGCTCTTTCAGGATGACCCCATGACCCCTATGAGCCCCCCCACACACACACACACACACAAACACACCCCCCGCATCTGACCCAACCCCCCCCCGCTTTTCAAGGGCTCACTGAATGGTTTGAGGGGTATTAAAAAAAATGATGCACATCTTATATTATATGCTATGCCCTTCACAGTCAGCAGAACTCCTATGGGAGATTTTGGACCTATGTGTTAGACAGCACTCTTCACCATCATCATCAGAGCACCATCTCAGGAAATACCTGTAAAAAAACAAAACAGTGGTGTAGAGTTGATGCCAAGATGCGCTGAAGCTGTTCTGATGGCTCTTGGTGGCCCAACACATTACTATATCACTTGTATTAATGTTGTTTTTTTCCCCTTTAACCCATGTCCAATGAACAGAAGGCACTATGAAAGACAGACAGCGCTGTTTATTCAGGGAACGGGGAGGTATGTTAAAAGTAGTTCTTTTCTTACCTGTAACTTTTGAAGGAAATTATTTGCACTTTGACATTTTGCACTGAGATGAACCTGATCAAGCAAGCCTCATGCCTTTCATGAACGCTGTTTGAAGTCTTATACAATATGTTCTCCCGCTCATATACAAATGGCTTTCAATTTTGATAGATAAAAGCCTACAGAAACTGTACGCATTAGTCAGAATGGATGCAAGCTTTACTTCTAAGCCTTTTTTTTTTTTTTTTTTAAAGTTTTGACAAGATCAAAGAACTGCTTTTTACATCAGACCACATGTGCGTATGTACCGAGGGCCTTGTTGCTCAGGAGGTTCTTTCATGGAGTGATTTTAAAGCAGTAATGAGTCGAGTGTTATTGGAGACCTGCGAGGCACTTTCATTAAGCCCAGGCTGCAGGGCCACGCTACACAGGTTCAGATTAAATACCCAAAAATGAGAAGAGCAGGAAACAATTAGTATGCTAATGAGACAAATTCCAACAGCTCCACCTAGTATTACATGCACTAATATAATAAAACCGCAGTCTGCTTCGACTAAATATAACTTTCACCTTCACAGACACTGGAGCAACCCTTTGAATTATGCATAATATAAGTAAAAGACAACTTAAAAGAAAAAGTGGATAGAATAAAAGTTATAAAGCGACTTCATTTAATAAATAAATAAATAAATAAATAAATAAATAACTAAATAAAGCATTAAATGGCATCGAGTGAACAATTCAATGATTCAGAGTTAATGGTTATTTTCATTTCTGATAATTAAGCACATTATTAATTTAATTCCTTTTCAAATGCATTTTACCCCTCCCCTCCTCTCCTCTCCTCTCCTTTCCTCTTCCCTCCCCTAATCTCCTCTCCCCTCCTCTCCTTACCTCTCCTCTTCTCTCCTTTCCTCTCCCCTCCCCTCCCCTCCTCTCCTGTCCTCTCCTTTCCTCTCCTCTCCTCTCCTTTCCTCTTCTCTCCTTTCCTCTCCCCTCCCCTCCCCTCCTCTCCTGTCCTCTCCTTTCCTCTCCTCTCCTCTCCTTTCCTCTTCTCTCCTTTCCTCTCCCCTCCCCTCCTCTCCTTTCCTCTCCTCTCCTTTCCTCTCCCCTCCTCTCCTCTCCTTACCTCTCCTCTTCTCTCCTTACCTCTCCTCTTCTCTCCTTTCCTCTCCTCTCCCCTCCTCTCCTCTCCTCTCCTTTCCTCTCCCCTCCCCTCCTCTCCTGTCCTCTCCCCCCTCCCCTCCTCTCCTCTCCCCTCCTCTCCCCTCCCCTCCTCTCCTGTCCTCTCCCCCCTTCCCCTCCTCTCCTCTTCCCTCCTCTCCCCTCCTCTCCTCTTCCCTCCTCTTCCCTCCTCTCCCCTCCTCTTCCCTCCTCTTCCCTCCACTCCCTTCCTCTCCTCTCCCTTCCTCTCCTCTCCACTCCTCTCCGCTCCGCTCCTCTCCGCAGACGCATGGCATCTGATTTCTAATTCCAGCCCACTTTTCATTTCCAACACAATCAGAGCATGGCTTGATCCACACTGAGCTTGAACATGCCTCTGATTCTGCAGCAATTATTTCACCAGGGTGCAGAGATAACGAAACAATCACCATTAACCCTGAGCCTGACTCCTCCAAACACACACACACGCACACACAAACACACACACACACAGGACGAGAGCCCTCCAATCACTCTGACTCATCTGATAAACATCACTCACCCCCTCCTACTGTGCTCTCCATTAGCCGTTCAAACACACATTATTAATGTCAAATTGCGTGGCGCCTCGCTGATGAAGGGCTGATGGCTAATATAACAAAATGGCCACATCCTTTTAGCGCATATTTATTCAGAAGTGAAAAGTGAAAGATGATGATAATGCGTGGGGCAACAGTGTTACGAATAAGTCAGTGTCTCAACAAATCACTGATTATTGAGAGAATCTTAGTATTGAGAGTATCTTATCAGGCACTCAGAGTGAAGGAAAAGAGCTGATTCATGCCCAGCAGCGGCGTACGCTATTCTCAAGAAGCTCATCAAAGGAGATGCAGAAGTATTCGGTTATTGCCCCCACCCTCTCTCTTTTCCTTCTGCCCTTTCTCTCACCACAATGAGGCAGCGAGGCTGGTGATTTAGGGTGGAGGATGTCGATAGAAAAGTAATCAGCAAACATTACAATGAGCTGAGGTTTCGTGAACTCGTGACTGCAGGGCATGTATCACCTGTCTAACAGCTACAGGAATTAATGGAGAGAGGAGAGGAGAGAAAAAGAGAAGAGAGGAGAGAAAAGGAGAGGAAATGAGAGAAAAGAAGAGGAGAGATAGAGGAGTGATAGAGGAGTGATAGATGAGAGATAGATGAGAGATAGATGGGAGATAGAGGAGATAGAGGAGTGATAGAGGAGAGATAGATGAGATAGAGGAGAAATAGATGGGAGATAGAGATAGATGAGAGATAGATGAGAGATAGAGGAGAGATAGATGGGAGATAGAGGAGTGATAGAGGAGTGATAGAGGAGTGATAGAGGAGAGATAGATGAGAGATAGAGGAGAGATAGATGGGAGATAGAGGAGAGATAGATGGGAGATAGAGGAGAGATAGATGGGAGATAGAGGAGATAGAGGAGTGATAGAGGAGAGATAGATGAGTGATAGAGGAGTGATAGATGAGAGATAGATGAGAGATAGAGGAGAGATAGATGGGAGATAGAGGAGATAGAGGAGTGATAGAGGAGAGATAGATGAGTGATAAAGGAGAGATAGATGAGAGATAGAGGAGATAGAGGAGTGATAGAGGAGAGATAGATGAGTGATAAAGGAGAGATAGATGAGAGATAGAGGAGAGATAGATGGGAGATAGAGGAGATAGAGGAGTGATAGAGGAGAGATAGATGAGTGATAAAGGAGAGATAGATGAGAGATAGAGGAGAGATAGATGGGAGATAGAGGAGATAGAGGAGTGATAGAGGAGAGATAGATGAGTGATAAAGGAGAGATAGAGGAGAGATTGAGGAGAGATAGAGGAGTGAAGGAGGAGAAATAGAGGAGAGATAGATGAGAGATGATGGAGAGAGTAGAAGTTATGATAGAAAAAGAGGAACAGTGAAGACAAGGAGAACATGATGATCACACACTACTCTTGGCCACTGAGCTAAACAGAAGCTCCATCTGCCAGAAAGAAGACCAGTCGGCATTCTGCACACACACACACACACACACACACACACACATGATCAAAGCAGATAACTACTCTTATTTACTCTGTTTTTGTTGTTGTTGTTGTTGTTATTATTATACTGTATTATGTAGCGTTATTATGGACACAACATACTGCACTAATGCTACAGTGATGACCTATCCTAAAGAAGCTGGAGCCAGTCGATTACACCACACTCACCCACCCACACACACATACACACACACACACACACCCACACTTATACACTCATCCACACCTAAGAGCAATTTTTAGAATAGCCAATCCACCTACTGGCATGTTGTTTTTTTAAGGAAACCTGAGAAGCCAGAGGGAACCTGTGTGGACACAGCGAGACCAGAGTAACCCGAGCTCAGGATCACACCTGGACCCTGTATCTGTAAGACAACAACACTGCCCGCTGCACCACTGTGTCCTACTTAAACGATTGTCTTTGTTTATTTACACATAAATCATTTGTGCAAAACGCAACAAAAAAAATACATTAATGGCACAATAAAGGACCTCGAAAGATCTCCAACTTTATCCCAGAAAGGCTCGGAAAAAACGACATGCAAAAGTGACAAGACACCACAACATCGACACAAACATGTAATGGGAATGGACGTCTAGACAGACGATCCCCACAGTTGAAGTGAAAGGAATCACGGACATAACCACAAACATTTCAAATAAAACGATAAACTTGCCAGGTAGTTTGCGGCGGTCAACCCCGGGTATGATAGATCAAACCGGGTAACCTGCGCAGGCTGTAGGTAAGAAAATAAAACAAAAACAAAAAAACAAAAAAAAAGACAGTGAGTAGAACCAGCCAAGGCTGAGAGGAAACAGGAGAGGGAGATGAGAACGCAGTCACACTGATGAGCCACGAAAGAGAAAGACAGGAGGAGAGAAGAGAGGGTTATGTGCCTGATGGTACTCTTAGTCCCTGACCTAGCATGTTTCTATAGAGACTGGATAAGGGTCTGCTGAAGACACATTCTGGGGTTCAGAGTTATAAGTGATTGACGGTGAAGCTCTCTCCACAAGCTCTCCAAAAGCACTCTTTTCCCAAAGCATGAATAGTGAAACCATAAAATTGTACTAATCAGGGATTTGTCTCAGATGAAGCATTCGAAAAATAACAATAAAATAAATAAATAAAAACATTCAGAACTCTATTTAATTAATAAAAAAGGTTGTTCTAACCAGCATGGTTCAAAAAATCCTAAACAGACATTCACAAGATGTTTCTCTACACCACAGCTTCACTGCATCCCGCTGCCAAATGCTTTTTTTTCCCCCCACTAGTACAAAGTAAGCTCTGAGTAAGCTCCTACAAAAATAAAAAATAAAAAGCTGTTTAAAACCTGTTATCTATTTTGGACCTCTCAGTAGTCAGCAGGGGGGCTAGCGACACCCACAGAGGTGCTATGTGTTTCTCTTACAGATTGGCAACGGTGTAACAGGATAGCAGAATTTCGCAGTACGTCTGGCAGTTAAACACCCCTAACTAGCCGTTTTGGAGTTTCGGTGCGGAAAAACAATTGCAAGCTTGGGCGAGTCTCAGCGAGACGGCATATACGTGCCCAGTGGGCTAGTTTTCTTAAGCATTACATGGTTATGGAGCAATTAAACAGTCGTTTCAAATAAAACTTCTAGAATTTTCCAATTAAACTTTGAAGAATTAAGCATGGTTTGGCTTGGTGCGAGGGTTCTAACGATGCCCTGCACCTGGCAAAAGAGAGAACACAAATCAGAAATTATAAAGGCAAGTAGTGTGTTATTCCTAAATTACTATCACAGTAATGCTGGGTAATGTGTCTCTGTACAACAAAAGAGGGAGTTTATATAGAGGCAGTTTCCAATTCACGGGCATAATTGGGTAAAATCACTTTGCCGAAAAAGAGGTAGTAGGAGTGTCTCATCTTTCTAATCTTGTAGATAACAAGCTCTCACACTGTTAATTTATCTTCTGTATCTACTGCTTTATCCTGGACAGGAGTCTATTCCAGTAACGCTGAGTGCAAACCGGGAAGAGAACACTAGTCCATCGCAGGGCTGGATCCATGTACACATTCATACACTTATTCACATCTAGGAACAATTTAGTGTAGGGGTCATTTAGTGTTGGGGCAATTTAGTGTTGGGGCCATTTAGTGTTGGGGCCATTTAGTGTAGGGGCAATTTAGTGTAGGGGCAATTTAGTGTAGGGGCTATTTAGTGCAGGGGTCATTTAGTGTAGGGGCTATTTAGTGTAGGGGCTATTTAGTGCAGGGGTCATTTAGTGTAGGGGCTATTTAGTGCAGGGGTCATTTAGTGTAGGGGCTATTTAGTGCAGGGGTCGTTTAGTGTAGGGGCTATTTAGTGCAGGGGTCATTTAGTGTAGGGGCTATTTAGTGCAGGGGTCATTTACTGTAGGGGCCATTTAGTGTAGGGGCTATTTAGTGCAGGGGTCATTTAGTGTAGGGGCTATTTAGTGCAGGGGTCATTTACTGTAGGGGCCATTTAGTGTACAGGCTATTTAGTGTAGGGGTCATTTAGTGTAGGAGTCATTTAGTGTAGGAGTCGTTTAGTGTAGGAGTCGTTTAGTGTAGGAGTCGTTTAGTGTAGGAGCAGTTTAGTCTAGGGGCCATTTAGTGTAGGAGTCGTTTAGTGTAGGGGCAGTTTAGTGTAGGAGTCAATTACTGTAGGGGTCATTTAGTGTACGGGCCATTTAGTGTAGGGGCTATTTAGTGTAGGGGTCATTTAGTGTAGGGGCAATTTAGTGTAGGGGTCATTTAGTGTAGGAGTCAATTACTGTAGGGGTCATTTAGTGTAGGGGCCGTTTAGTGTAGGGGTCATTTAGTGTAGGGGTCATTTAGTGTAGGGGCCGTTTAGTGTAGGAGTCGTTTAGTGTAGGGGCCATTTAATGTACAGGCCATTTAGTGTAGGAGTCGTTTAGTGTAGGGGCAGTTTAGTCTAGGGGTCATTTGGTGTAGGGGTCGTTTAGTGTAGGGGCCATTTAGTGTAGGGGCAATTTAGTGTAGGGGTCTTTTAGTGTAGGGGTCATTTAGTGTAGGGGCCATTTAGTATAGGGGTCATTTAGTGTAGGAGTCGTTTAGTGTAGGGGCCATTTAGTGTAGGGGCCATTTAGTCTAGGGGTCATTTAGTGTAGCGGTCATTTAGTGTAGCAGTCATTTAGTGTAGGGGCCATTTAGTGTAGGAGTCGTTTAGTTTAGGGGCCATTTAGTCTAGGGGTCATTTAGTGTAGCGGTCATTTAGTGTAGCAGTCATTTAGTGTAGGGGCCATTTAGTGTAGGAGTCGTTTAGTTTAGGGGCCATTTAGTGTAGGGGTCATTTAGTGTAGGAGTCAATTACTGTAGGGGTCATTTAGTGTAGAGGGCATTTAGTGTAGGAGTCGTTTAGTGTAGGGGCTGTTTAGTGTAGGGGCAGTTTAGTCTAGGGGTCATTTAGTGTAGAGGGCATTTAGTGTAGGGGTCATTTAGTGTAGGAGTCGTTTAGTCTAGGGGCCATTTAGTGTAGTGGTCATTTAGTGTAGTGGTCATTTACTGTAGGGGCTATTTAGTGTAGGGGTCATTTAGTGTAGGGGTCATTTAGTGGAATGTCTGAGGAAACCAGGTGTCACATATTTCCCATCTCAGCACTGAGTATGTCTTAGTACCAGCGCTGCTTTCATATTCCTGTCATGCTTTGTTTTCATCATCCATGTCGTTCCTTGTCTACATGTCTACATACACGTGCTTTGGTTTATTTTGCATTTTTGTCTCCGCTCTTGTCCCGTCATCGACGTGCTTCCCGATCGTTTCCAGGTGCTCTGTGTTTTGTTTCGAATAAATTTTCCTATTTCACCAGGGAGCGCATTAAAAAACATTCTTCACTGATATTAACCCTGTGAGGCAGTAGCGCCACCCACTGAACAGTTATTTAAAGAATTGATATAAGCTTGTTAAATTCTTAACTAGCTAGCCAGGGAGTGATTAGCTCTCTTAGGAGTGACTTTAATAGTCCATAAAAATGCAACTCTATTGCTAACAAAGTCCTTATTGTTCGCCAAGGAAATTACAAGTCTTGTTGGAAGATGTTACGAGTCAGGGCAATTCAAGTCCAACCACTTCACTACTTTGACTGTTAAGTAACATTTCATATTTCCCTAATATCTTTGAGACCGGCAACTAACCTGAGCTTAATTTTGCATTTAAAAAAAAAAACCCATGAGATTGAGAAACTCCCATTTTTGTTTTACAAAGATCACATTGTAAGTATATGTGTGTATATATAAGAAGATAATGCAATTTACGATTTTAAGACAGATGTATAATGCCGTCAGCTACTTCCTCAATGATTTCCAAACAAACCCCAAATGCTGAGCAAATATCAACAGACTGTGCATGTAATTAATAATAATCTAAGTGTAAGGATAACATGCAAATAAGACATCTGTCACCATGTAAGAACGTGATACAACCTGATAAAAGCTCAAATCGAGGGTTCAGACTTATAAACATCATCATGAGGGATTCTTTATACCCAGAAATAACCAGTCAATCAGTACGTTTACATGGACAACAATAATCCGATATTAACCCAATTAAAACGATACTCTGATTAAGAAACTAGCATGTAAACAGCAATTATTGATGACCTTAATCCGACTAAAGTCATACTTGAAGTAAACACAAATCGGATTATGACATGTGGAGTATTCCTGTTTTAGTCGCATTACAGACACGTACACACCTTAATCACACTATTAACGTCGTGTGGGAGTTTTCGCCGCATTTTGTGACAGGACACACACACGGCAGTGCACAACCGTTTGACGGCAAATAAGAGAACACGGCTGCGTCCGAAACCGCATACAGTACTTACCTCCTATATAGTAGGAGATATACATGTATTTTCGCTACTATATAGTAGGTAAGTGCGCGGTTTCGGATGCAACCCACGGCTTCAAGCAGTCGTCTATTAGCATGTACAGCATGACAAATAATTAACTGCACTTGAAGCTTTCTTAAAATTAAAAATGAAACACCCAAAACTGTATATGGTACGATAACGAAGACGAACTGTATGTTGATATGTGAAATCCTGGAGCGAACGTCGGACGGCGTGGCGCGGTGACGTAATGACGTGTGCCATTAATGGCTCTATGTTCTATAACATGTAAAACAGGATTAAAGGAATATTCTAAAACAACTCATGTAAACACCTTAATCCGAATACTGTCTTATTCAGAATAAGGTCAATAATTAGATTACTGCTGTCCATGTAAACGTAGTCATTGAGGGGAAAACTATATAATATAGTCTATTGTACTACACTGGCTTGGTGAAGAGGTGTTAAAAACCATGTTAATGTGAATTTATTTCAGTGAGGAGTTATGCCATCCTGCAAGTTAAAGAAGCAGAAAAATGCTGAAAAAAGATGAAGTGGTTTTTCAGCACTATATGCAGATAAATGAGACTTCTTTAAAAAAAAAATTTAAAAAAATAAAAAGACAGATTGCACCCTCTCTGGAAAAAACTGTATAACAAAATGGCTGCTCTTAGCAGAAGTTGATTGAAATAGATTCAGATTTAAGGAGCCTTAAGTGCTGGGCTGATTAGTCATGGAAAGTTGTGGTTAGTAGTTATACAAAGTGCTGGGTACACTGTGAACTCTGAGACATGGAAACCAGAAGATCTCACTCAACACAACTGAGGGCTTTTACCACAAGACCACCAAATCACCTCCTGCTTCCAGCGAACAGTATGCTGAGTTCATGCTGTTCCCTAATCCCTACCATTATATTTCAACCATAAGTAACACCACTGTTACTGGTGGGGATTTTCCACAAGGCTGTACACGCAGCAGCATCACAGGACGTTAAGGCTAAAGTCTTTTCGAAAAGAATTAACATACACACAATCCCCTTGTTTAAAAGACATTCGCACTTTTGCGTAGCCGGGCCTTTTTCCCAAACCATAATGAAGGCTTTTTTTCTAAGCCATAAACAGAACATATTTAGACCCCAGCTATACAAATGCGCTCATATTTCCTATTTAAGAGCTTACATCACTGTAGTAGAGTGAATTAATAGAATATAACTGTGTCAAATATGTGTCTTTAAATTATTAGTGGAACCTCAGTAATGTTTATAAGTACCATTTTCGCATATTTTTGGATATTACACTGATTATAAAATTATACGCTGTAAAAATATCCATCATATCAAAGGCATAAATAAATTCTGCATTCTAAGACCCTGAGCATGTGGACTGCCTGCCACCTAGTGGCCAAGATGAGAAGTTGCTCTTCCCTGTACATGCTGATGTTCCTGATTATGTAACATGGCCCAAAGGCATGCTGGGTACTCTGCTTCAGAACTGCTCAAACTAAAACTTTCTTCTTTTCAGGACTGCTTCTGTCTAAATAATAACAGCATCTGAGAGAGGATGAGTAGAAGACATATGGAAGACCATGGCAGCAGTCTCTCATGGTGTTTCTGATGGTAAATGTACTCACCTTCAGCGGCGAGATGTGTGAGTGTGAGACGTAGCCATGCACGTTCTCAATCTCCGACAGGTTCCTCTCAGATACGTGCACCAGCTCTGGCGCTCGCACCTCGCCGGTCAACCTGGGGTAACTGTGCTCCGGTGGTGACTCGTCATCCTGATAATGATACTGAGGTAGAGGAAGAAGAGGTAAGATAAAGGGAGAGGAGAAAGGGGGGGGGAGACAGACAAGCCAATCAGAATGATGCAGAGACATCAAAAATCACTGAACACACCAACGGATAGGTATGAAACAGTGTGAACCATCCCAAACATCACTTCGACACTATGGCCACAGTATATGGTGGGAATATATGGGGGTGATGGAATACCAGTATGACGTTATATAATTTTTTATTTTTTTTTAAATCAACCAACCAAGTGAGAATCAGAGAAAACTTTATTTTAGATTCTTTGCGATTACCAACAAGAAATCTTCTTAACAGGTGTCTTTTTAATTGGTATTCCAGCAGCTGTTCTAGCTAAATTATTCAGAGGAATAAATGACCTCCTAATCTAACCTCTAGATAATGGTTCCGTGCTATACATTCCACTGTCAACATTATTAGGAACATCTGTACACCTGCACATTCATATAATTAGCCCAAATAATCAGCCAATCATGTGGGAGCAGTGCAGTGGAGAAAATCATGCAGCTAGTCAACAGATTTCATTATAGTTCAGATCAAACATCAGAATGGGGGAAAATGTGATGGTCCATGGTACGACTGTTGGGGCCAGAAGAGCTGCTTTGAATATTTTACAATTCAATTAAATTCAATTTTATTTGTATAGCACTTTTAACAATGGACATTGTCTGAAAGCAGTTTTACAGAAATATATAAACACAGGACACAGATTTTTAAGTATGTGAATTTATCCCTATTGAGCAAGCCGGTGGCGACGGTGGCGAGGATAAAGATGATATGAGGAAGAAACCTTGAGAGGAACCAGACTCAGAAAGGAACCCATCCTCATCTGGCTAACAACACATAATGTGAAAGTAAAGGAAAGTCCATTATGGTTTTTATATGAAGTCTGTTTTGTTGAACTAATCCACCGTTCACTAAAGGAGACTCGAGTGCAATGGTGCAATGGTGGTGGGGCAGTGGTTAAATGCTCTGGGTTACTGATCAGTAGGTCAGGAGTTCAAGCCCCAGCACTGCCAAGCTACCACTGCTGGGCCCTTGGGCAAGGCCCTTAACCCTCAATTGCTCAGTGAGATAAATGTAAGTCGCTCTGGATAAGGGCGTCTACCAAGTGCCATAAAATGTAAACGTTATAATATAAATGTGCAAAATTGTATGTGGCAACCACAGTGAGAATGTCCATGTGGAATTGAGGTCCAAAACCATTTCCATGGTACTTCAAGCGGTACCATCCTAAGCAATCTCCAGGCTGCACTGCTTGGGGGGGAGTCATCCTTGGGGGTCATCCTCAGTGGCGGAATGTAGCTTCCAAACGAAACAGTTTACTGCTGATCTCCTGGGATTTCCATGTACAAGGTCTCTACAGTTTACACAGAATGGTACAGTAACTCTAATAACCACCATTTAACACTGGTGTGAACAGAATGCACACCAGATCGAACGTTAATGCAGATGGCCAAGAACAGGCTGACATGAACTACAGGAAATGTTTTTCCAATCTTCAGTACACACTGTTTCGTTTCTACCTCACGATCCAGTTTTTTTATTTTGTGCACCACTCTGTGTAAACTACACAGACTGTGCGTGGAAACCTTAGGAGATTAGTCGTTTATGAAAGCACCATGTATCTTCATGATTTATTTATTGCATTACGCTGCTGCCACATGATTGGCTGACGAGATAATTGCATGAATGAGCAGGTGTACAGGTGTGTACTGTATACGGATAAGTGAACATATGTGTGTATGCCATCGTTTCAAAAAACAACAGCAAACCCTTTTCATTGAAACACACTTATAATGGAAGTCTAAGGACAGGTCAATACATGTTTCTGCAATATTTATAATGTAGACTTTCCTCGAATGCTTTCATGAATCATGGAGGTGTAAGTGTACACTGTGAATCCTGAAACATTGATACTGGGTTTTACAGTCAGCAAAACCATGACTTTTTCATACTTCTCCATACATGAGACATACAGTATGAACCAAACATGATAAGTCACAGCTATGAGAGACACCTGGAAGTGAGCTTTTAGCATTTAGCATTATGAACAAGGTTTTATGAGTAAGCACATGGTGCCGGGTGGAGGAAGTGCAGCCAGTGATGTATTCATGAAGTTCCTCTGAGACAGATTCTCCTGTCGCCAACACATGCATGTGGAATCAGCAAAGCAGTTCATGAATGCTAAAAGCCATAACGCACAGTGCCTTGCCAAAGCAAAACAAAGCAAAGTGGCATGGTGCAAAAAAGCAAGCAGCATGGGTGCAGCAGGTGGATGAAGTGAGGTTTTTATGATGACGGCACTCCGACTGTCTGTCTCACCCAGGGCGAGTTCATCAAGGCCGGGTTCGGGCTGGGGTTCAAACAGGCCGGGGTGTGGGTCTGCTGCTGGGAGCCCTGAACTGCAGCCGGCCTGTTCTGAAAACACACACACACACATATAGAAATCCAACCATGAATATCTATCCAAATATCATTAAAACTTATATACGTAGACCAGTTATACACCATGCAAGTCAGACATCTCCCACAAGCGGAGAGGCCTTGATTTGTCATCAGCAGAAATATACTGATATATATCGTGAAGCACAAAAGGACACAAAGTTCATCCTTGACTATGGTGAATGAAAAATTCCTGTGTACTTCTGGCTAGAAAAAGCTCGTGTGGGTATTAACCCCTGCAAACAGAAGCAGTATGTGATCAGTCATGGTCATGGTTATTATTAGACACAAGTTTGTTGATCCCTGTTCTGGAGTGTGAGGAGAGTATTATTGACAAGCATGAAGATACATATAGAATATGTTCAAACTGTGCTTTGAAAGAAACAGAAGCTTCAAATATAAGTTCAAATACACCAGTTGCACTCCAGAGCCAGAAAATAGTATCCCTAAGGAGACACAGCGGGAAGAACAGAAGCACTGGGAATACTGCAGAGAGATGGTTGAGTGGTAGAGTATTCACACATAACAAGTAAATAAACAAATTAGGACGAGGTCAAAACCAAATCAAGTGAAATCATATCATCCTCCCAAATGTTCGAGAAAGCTCCGAAACATAATCATGAATTTCATGAATAGCCACATGGCCAAAACAAGATCAAAACCCTAAGAGTGACCACAACATTACTCAGTACTGTAATACGCTGGCCTGTCTCATCAATGCCACTCGAAATCCTTACGTCTGTTACAGCCAAACGTTCGACAATAATCCAACGAAAACAATTTCAAAGAATCCTATGGCTTCTTTCTTTCCGAGCTTTTTCTATGCTGACTGTTCACAGGCCATTGCCTTGTATTTGAAGTTGGCACGAACATAATATACACAGAGCTTAATTTGTAAATCTGCAGGACCTGGAACAATAAGAGGGTAGTGATCCGGCAGGTCGGGATGCAGGCGAAAGGTCCGACGTGTAAAAGTGCTTCTAGATTCTCACCTAGCTAACAATATTCAGTGCTGAGACTGTAGGAAGGCCTATGTACTGTAGTTGATCACACTGGTAGTACAGCGAAGTAACACGTTTACAGCAGTGAGTATTCTCAGTACGAAGTGAAACACTTATGGATTGCACATTCTAGCAACTGTCACCTCAGCTACAAAACACACTTACCCAAAGCACTTCAAAAACAAAGCTACGTTTCATACAGTATGCCTACTTACAATAACCTAACATTGACAGCACAACATAATCAAGAAATAAGCGTCTTACCTAACACAAATTATTCCACAAAGCTGTCATATCATTGTCCTCCTCCTCTTCCACGTGACCCTTACGTATCCACGAGCGCACAATTGGCTCGGGATTGAACTTTTTAAGTGGTGGACCCACCATGTTCAAAAACATCAGAGATGAAATGGTGCGGATGAGAAGGGATTCACGCTGTGCGCTACAAATGAGATTCATTTAGGAGAAACCTCCCTCGCGCTCCACTCGAGATCGGTGTGGTATTCATTACATTTACATTACATTTACTCACTTAGCAGACGCTTTTATCCAAAGCGACTTACAAATGAGAAAGATACAAGCAAAGCGATATATCAAGCAGAGAACAATACAAGAAGTGCTACCATACAAGATCTATTAATTGAATTCCAGAAGAAGCAAAGTGCAGAGTAGAGGTGTAAGTGCATTTTTTATTTTTTTTTATGAGTCGGTTAGGTGTTCATAGAAGAGGTGGGTCTTTAGCTGTTTTTTGAAGATGGTGAGAGATTCTGCGGTCCGGATTGAGATTGGAAGTGCATTCCACCACTGAGGAACAGTTAGTGCGAAGGTTCTGGAAAGGGACCTAGCGCCACGCTGAGTTGGAACTGCTAAACGTCGGTCGCTAATCGATCGCAGATTGCGAGAGGGAACGTAGGCCTTCAGGAGAGAGTTGAGGTAGGAGGGTGCTGTTCCTGACAAGGTCTTGTAGGTGAGCATCAAGGCCTTGAACTCGATGCGGGCAGCTACAGGAAGCCAATGGAGGGAGATGAAGAGGGGTGTGACATGGGTTCTCTTGGAGTTATTCACGGTAACTAACAACTGCCTCAGTCCTTCTGGAACGTTTTGTGTATTTTAGTCCATGTACTTCCTAAAAGCGGGAATGAACGTAGGTGGGTGACAATGTTTAAGCAGTTCTAAAAACCTTACACAATCAGGCAAGCGTTATCACTGCTAGTTGTGCGAACTGCTTCATCAGTGACCCGCTGATAATTGCTTTCTTTTCACCATGACATGCTCTGAAAACGCATGCTACGTGACTGCAGGCTTCGCTTCGTGACGACGAATTCAGATGACCTTTGAACTTGAAATGATTACAGTATGTGAAAGAGGCTATTGATTTGGCTACGAGCGATATTTGTGCACCGGTAATAAAAGATTAGCAGTTTTTTGTTGTTGTTGTATTTTACTTTGGGTGAAGTAAAAACTAAAACAATTTGTTTTGATAATAATGCTGTGTGAGTTGTTATACATCCAGCTGTTCAGAGGTGCCAGAGCCACATAAAAAGGTTCGGGAACACAAGTGTGCTATATTTTGCCGCGACAGGATCCGGCTCAAATTAAGATCTGCTTATAATAATAAATACAGCTGTGCACAGCGATCTGCGGGGTCCAAGCATTTTACGCAAAACTGGCCAGTGGCCAGTTCTTGCTAACTTACATAAAACAATAAAGAGACTCAAAAATAGATCACGGTTTCTACATACTTATCCAGAAGGGGTCTGATGTGAGTGTAGGCTTTCATTCCAGCTAAATAGGAGGGACATTGATAGTCACTTGGAGACCAAGACGATGTGATTAAACATGTGGAACCAGATGTGCTTGGTTGGAACGAAAGACGCCTAGCATAGATGAACATACGTTTCAATTAGAGATGCACCGATGTATCGGTTGATAAAGGCAATTTTTTGTCGGCCAATAATTTAGAAACATCTGATGATCAGGGCCAATTATATCCTGTCAATCAAAATAGGGCGGGAAAACACAGTGATTTCGTGCTGTGTGTAAAGAAGATGTATCTTGTGTGGAATGATGACAAAATGGCAGTGTGTAATCTCTGTAATCTCTGCACTGCTAAAATTATACACCGGAAGTGAGCAGCAGTGAAAGCAGTCGTGCTGCTCGAGCTGATCGCGCTGAATTAAAGCTCCAGTACACTGTTGAAAGATTTAAATGAAGATGAGTTGACAAAAAAGTATATATTGCACAGAAAAATATATTTGTAGGAGTAGTGTATTTCATATCCAATTGTTAATACGAGTTAATATCGTTTTAAAGTTGATATTATATATTACCAGTTTGATGTTCAGTGATGAAGTAGAAATGCTTTTGTTTGTGGTGAGTGAATGTGAAGCCTAACAGGAGATTTTTTAGAATTCAGTCGATGTTGATATGAATTAATAACAGTCAATAAGTTAAGAAATCTTACTTTAATCTTCAGAATGTAGTTCATGTGTTCATGTTAATGTGAGTAATGTGTTTTCTGTTTATGAGACCAGTTACTATGAAACAACTTGTTGAAATGGAGAGAATAAAGTTTTTATTTGCATTTCCTTCAGAATTGTGGAATTAATTATTATTCATTTAAAAGAAGGTATAAAAGGCAGAACTATCGGTATCGGTTATCGGTATCGGCCGATATCACTCTGAATAATCGGTTCTCGGTATCAGCTGAGAAATTGAGTACCGTGCATCTCTTATATCAAGTTTTGTGATGACAGCGCAATGCTAATCATGTGAAATGGCTGCCATTTAACAGATGGAACAAAAAATCTCTCTAAGCCACAGGGTTCTCGAGATATGGCCTAGAACCAGATAATATCGTGCTACAGCGCCACCATTTTAACCATCGAGCCCATCTCGCTTGCCTATTGACTTGATTTTCCATCTCTATGACTTACTATTTGGTCGTCATGATTTGTTTTAGGTTAGAAAAACTCAAGCTAAAACAAACAATAAGGTTCTAGCAAATTTGCTGGTTGGACCCCTAAGAAAATTGACATACCTCAAAATGCTGATCAGTTCAACAAGCATGATCAGTTCCACGAACATATGCACTCATTTATCAGATGAAGAGACATACAGACAGGAACAGAGAGAGATAAACAGAGAAATTATTGCGGAGGCGTCTGATGTCCTCAAGCTAGTCTTATTGCACCACTGATTAACTAACAAAAACAAACTGCATCAGAACTACTTAAACATCTTACATTCTGTCTCAGGCGGAAATATGCACAACAATGTTCAATCACATGATTTACTCCATTATCATTTCCTTCATATTCAACCACAAATATTATACTCCACATACACACTACAGATCACAGTAGCACACTGTAGCACAGTCTCTATTAGAAACTCTCGTACTCAAATCCTCTCGTCACCGCTAGCAAGCAGATTAGCCGCCAGACACATGTAATTAAAGACGGTAATACTCATTGTGACCTACTTGTCCAAAGCTCAGTAATAAGTACAATAAGAACCTGCTGTGTAATAAGAACTTGTAATATGTATAAGGACTTAAAGTTTAAGTGCAAATTATTTTCCCGCACACTTATGGGAACAGAGCTGAATGGTGTGAATAGAAAGTAATTACTAAGGAAAGAAGATGAGTTTCTTTGGGGATTTGAATAAGAAACAGACGGTGCAGTGGAATCTGACGTGTGTTAAAGCTCTATTATCTCCTCCTGTGAATAAAGCCGCCTTCTCTCTGTCTCACAGTTCACTTCAAAGAAGATTTACTGAGATGACTATATTTAGGTATTATACTGTAGCATAAAAGACACTTATAAAGGAGGATATACACTGATCAGCAATAACATTACTGTAACACCACCTGCCTAATATCATGTAGGTCACATTTTTTGCCACCAAAACAGCTCTGACCCATCGAGGCAAGGACTCCACAAGACCTCTGAAGGTGTGCTGTGGTCCACTGAGATCCTTTAAGTCCTGTAAGTTGCGAGGTGGGGCCTCCATGGATCGGACTTCCATGTCCAGAACATCAGATCAGATTGAGATCTGGGGAATTTTGGCATGTTCCTCAAACCATTCCTGAACAATTATTGCAGTGTGGCAGGGTGCATTATCCTGCTGAAAGAGGCCACTGCCATTAGGGAATTCCATTGCCATGAGGGGGTGTAATTGGTCTGCAACAATGTTTAGGTAGGTGGTACGTGTCAAAATACCATCCACATGAATGCCAGGACCCAAAGTTTCCCAGCAGAACACTGCCTCCGCTGGCTTGCCTTCTTCCTGTAGTGCATCCTGGTGCTATCTCTTCCCCAGGAAAGCGGCACACAAGCGCCCATTAAAATGATGTAAAAAAAAATGTGACTCATCAGACCAGGCCACCTTCTTCCATTGCTCCATATTCCAGTTCTGTGTACAATGTGCCTATTGTAGGCGCTTTCAGTGGTGGACAGGGGTCAGCATGGGCACTCTGGCCGGTCTGCATTTACACAGCCCTATACACAGTAAGCTGCGACGAACTGTGTGTTCTGACACTTTTCTACCATAGCCAGCATTAAATTTTTGTGCTGCAGTAGCTCTTCTAAGTGATCGGACCAGACGGGCTAGCCTTCACTCCCCACGCGCATCAGTGAGCCTTGGGTGCCCATGAACCTGTCGCCAGTTCACAGCTTGTCCTTCCTTGGACCACTTTTGTATGTATTAGCCACTGTATACCAGGAACACCCAACAAGACCTACCGTTTTTGAGATGCTCTGACCCAGGTGTCCAGCCATCACAATTTGGCCCTTGTCAAAGTCGCTCAGATCCTTAGACTTGTGATTTTTCCTTCTTCCAACACATCAACTTTGAGAACTGACTGTTCACTTGCTGCCTAATCTATCCCACCCTTTGATAACCGCCAGTGTAACAAGATAATCAATGTTATTCATGTCACCTGTCAGTGGTGTTAAAGATAAGGCTGATCAGTGTATCACAAAATATATATTAAGGGGTCCAGTATAGTGCATCTGTTTTTCATAACTCACTCGTGGTTGCCTAATGCCCTGCTAATATCTTTCACTGCGTCACTGCGTATAATGGCAGGATTTACTTTTACGCCTACCTCATAACAAATGAATAAACATCTCAGGTTTGTACTTTTAACCAAGCCCAAGCCTGTTTAATTCTATTCCATAAAGATAGGAAAATAATCATGTAATCATAAAACAACATTACCACAATCATTATAGGTCCATTACAGGCTTAGATTAGTCTGATAATATAATAAACTAGGTTCATTATAATAATAAAACAACAGTATATATATATATATATATATATATATATATATATATATATATATATATATATATATATATATATATATACTTAAAAATTAAAAGCAATATCTGTCATATATTTAAAAACCTCATCTGAAATACAGTATGTTTTAATTACTTAATTGACTTTAATTAGCAATTGTTATTTTATATCACTACTTGTTCTTATCTCACACACACACATACACACACACCTCCTCATCTCTCTCAGAAAACAAGTAAAGAACTTTTCCTGCTTTCACCTCTGGGAAATTAGTCATCCAAATCATGTCTTTAGGATGTTTTTAAAAATTGAATAATAAATTGCTAGGAGCAGTTCCACCAAAATGTAATTAGAACATTTTACTTTTAAAAATCCAGCTTTTATAAATATGCAAAATGGTAATACCAGGTGGCTATATAGGGCAGCTGTGGCTCAGGTGGTAGAGCGGGTTGTCCACTAATCATAGGGCTGGTGGTTCAATTCCTGACTCCGCATACTGAAGTGTCCTTGGGCAAGACACTGAACCCCAAGTTGCTCCCGATGGCAAGCTAGTGCCTTGCATGGCAGCTCTGCTACCATTGGTGTGTGTGAATGGGTGAATGAGAACCAGTGTAAAGCTGTTTAAAGTGTAAACCAGTATAAAGCAGTAGGGTTAAAAAAGCGCTATATAAGTGCAGACCATTTACCGTTTACCCCTCTACTGGCACGCACCCACTTCCAGTTTTAAATCAGTGCGATAACAAGGTTTCAAACTCTCCTGATAATTATGTTGGCTGGATTTACTTACTGAAAGTCAGTCTTGAATATCTTATAATACACTAGCTTGTTACAGGCTTAGATACTCTGTTTCTTAAAAGAATGTGACAGAATTGTTGTTCAAAACATTTTCCTGAAAGTATTGAATCATAAAAAAGAAGGGTTTTTTTTTTAAGGTTTAGCATGACTTTGGCCTCACCCAAATACTAAATACTAGTGGTGTAACGATACATCACGATGAAAAAATGCGAGGTGCATCATGGAAATGTGCGACATCGGCATTCTCTTAATTATGAATTTCATGCAACTGCACTGTTTGAACACCAGAGGGCCCAATTTGCACAACCCATACAGTTAAAATATATGGAGCGCCTGTAGGTTACATGGTCATGTTCTTTCATGGAGAGCCTGCAAGATCATCTGAACTTGTGAAGTGATCCATAGCCCGATACCTATCAATAGTTTGATATTGATAAGAGCACAGTATTTTTGTCAATGTTTTGAACAAAAGATCAAAAGGTTAAACAATAAAGACAATTTTTCAGATGCAGATTGTGTTTTTGAAGAGTCCTCTCTGCAATCCTATAAATAATATGTGCTTGCTTGTGATGAGATCCGACATTATTATTATTACAAATATGCAGTCACTCATGAGCATATATATTTCCATAATATGGAATAATATGGATCATAAAGTTAATGTTTTGGAATGGTCAAGTCAAAGTCCTGACCTTAATCCAATAGAAATGTTGTGGAAGCACCTGAAGCAAGCAGTTCATGTGAGGAAATCCAACAATATCCCAGAGTTGAAGCTGTTCTGTACTGAGGAATGGGCTGAACTTCCTCCAAGCCGATGTGCAGGACTGATCAACAGTTACCGCAAACATTTAGTCACAGTTACTTCTGCACACGGGGGTCACACCAGATACTGAAAGTAAAATTTCACATAATTTTGCCACTCACAGATATGTAATACTGGATAATTTCCCTCAGTAAAAAAATGACCATGTATAATATTTTTGTCTCATTTGTTTAATTGGGTTCACTTTATCTACTTTTAGGACTTGTTTGAAAATCTGATGATGTTTTTGGTCATATTTATGCAGATATATAGAACATTTCTAAATGCTTCACAAACCTTCAAACACCACTGTATATTTCAGCTTCTAAAAATCTCTATAAAATCTGTAACTAAAATCAAGCTGTATGCCCTTACGAAAACATTACAGTGCTGGGAATGGGAGGCGCCCATGTGATTGTACATCGCAGCAGCAGCACTCGTTCGTAATGGGTTAATTTGAAACCTAACCCTTTCTTGCATTTGTGATGCTCTGTGATACATCACCTGCACTGATGTGATGGTCTCATTGTATACTGCATATTATAAAATTCATCGAGTTGCCTTGAAATAAACAAATGAAAAAAAGAGACAACGTTGAGAATGAGACAGATAGAAAGGAAAATGTCTACTCTAACATGACTCACTGTTGCTGTCACAGCCGTCACTATGTACAGTTCTGACCGGCACAAACCTGCTCGCGTGTTTAGCACATGTACACACATATGCAGAACCAAAGAACACATCGACATACATTTGCAGAAATCCTTGGGACTAGTGGTCAAAGAAACTAACAGTGCCAGGTTGACTTTTCCATCATCACTGCATCAAAACTCAAAAATCACAAGTGCATGTAAACAATAAATCATGTGCTCACCTTCCCCTATCTCCCCTAGAGCTGCTTCTACTATGACGGATGAGTAAACTACGCTGATGAGTGTGGAGGAAGAGGAAAGCCCATCTGACAGCTGTTTGAGAGGCCCTTTTCTTTTATGGAGCAATGAACACAAGAATTCTTAATGAGGAAAACTCTGGGGAACAACAAGCCTGCTAATGCTCCTGATTTATATGCATTAGAATCACTCTTGTACTGTGGAGTAGAAGATGCATTCAGATTTGTATGCCATACACTTTCAATTAAAAGACTGTAACCACAAGGGTCGCACGGGTCATTTCTTAGCATGGTGTAAAGTAAAGTATAAATAAATCAGAGCCGGAAAGTGGTTTTGGTCATGAAGGGGGAAGATGTGCTGGAGTGGTGACAACATGATCATATGTGAAACGATGGAAAATAAACAGTGTGTGTGTGTGTGTGTGTGAGCTCGAGAGCCTGAAATGTGCCATGTGCCTCTCAGTGAGAACAGCTGGCCTCTAAGGCAATACAGTATGACTCATGATTTCTTGATGGTCATCTATGAGCAGACCCTTGATACAGCCACGGAGCCCTGGGAAAACTCTTCACAAGAGTTTGCTGATAGGACACACACACACACACACACACACACACACACACTGCAATTCTCTTTCTCTCTTGTTCTCTCACACACAGGCAGTCTCATTATATCACCTATGCATTCTGACACTCTAAAGCTGTACTCATATAATGAGTGTTGCTGCTGTATTAGCAACCCGGGGCTAATTGGAGCAGCTAATACAATACAAAATATTAGAGATGCACCGATGTATCTGATTATCGGCCAATACATTGATGCATCTTTAATATTTTGTAATGTATTAGCTGCTATTTTAATTTCTAAATATCTAATTTATTATTTTAAAAAAGGCTATTTTCACGCCATTGGCCGATAGTTTAGAAACATCCAATGATCAGGGATGACTGTCCTATATGATAATGTCAATCAAAAGAGGGCAGGAAAACATTAATTTTGTGCAGCCTGACTTTTTAAACATCACAGTATATCAGTCCCATAATGGTAATTATGCTCATAGCAGTTTCATGTCAAACACTAATACTCCCTCAGATTTAAAGCCAATGAATACATTTTTAATCACTGTCATGACATTGGAATAATATATATATATATATATTTTTAATCTACAATGAAATCACATTACTTACAATCGGAAAAAAAGCATATGTATATGTACCTCTGTTGTCCCAGTGTCACTGTGTAACCTTAATGTCGCAGTGTTGTACAGCAGGGTTTCGTGTTGATGCTATTACCCCCATGTGCAGAGTTTCTGTTTGCATCCTGAATATTGCTACATCCATCTATTCTACTCCTCCTCCTCCTCCTCCTCCTCTCTACTCTCGTAAATTGAGATGAGATGGGAATGTGACATTGCCTCTAGGCTCCATGTGGATTTGTATGGAATCTCCATGTGATTGAATGCACCGACCCCTTTTCTGTGGCCTAGTATACACTCAACATCATCATCCTTTACACGTGACTCCACTCGGGTCCTAGAGGGACAAAAGGTTAGAGAAACACAGTCAGGGCTCATCCTGTCCTAGTCTCTCTGCTGTGCACTTTACACAAAGAACCCAATCATGGACTTGCTGGAGCTGCAGAGAAAACAGGACAAATTCAATTCGCCTGTATTTATGCAGTGCTTTCAACAGTAGACGCTGTCAGAAAGCAGTTTTACAGAAATCAGGTATGTAGATCCAATTTAGATCCCAGAGGAGACAATGGCAATGAAAAACTCTCTGAGGCAACATGAGGAAGAAACCTTGAGAGGACGCAAAATGAACCCATCGTCTTCTGGGTCACACTCCAGTAGTGGGTGTATAAAGCACTATTAAAGTATACAGATGTAGAAGCATAAAGTTGAACTGATATTCAGGATGATCAGTGTGAGCATATTGCGAGTAGGAGTATTGGATGAGCACAGAACAAGTAAGTCTTTCGGATCACAGCAGCAGTTCTTAGAAGTGCAAGTCTGCAGTATCAAGGTGAAATGATCAAAAGAAGCCAATAATGAGCATTAGGTATGAACAGTTTTGGGGAAAAAGCAGAAGACTGTGGATAAGAAAGCAGCAGGAACAGAGCAGGAGGAGGATGAATCAGGCAGGTCCAATGGACAAGAGACTAAGGTCACATCAATAACTTTGTGATGTGTGCAGATAAATGATTACTGTGACCCCCCATGTATGCGCTCTCAAAATCAATAACGTCATGTGCATAATTGGCATGCACCAAAAATGTGATAAATAACAACACAAGCTTGCATTGCAAAAATCATTTGTACCTGAGGCTGGCTTAAAAAAAAGAATTCCAGTCACATGGCCATATAAAAAATGGACGCGCATTTAATCTGAGACCACACGTGGAAAAAACTTGTAATGTGAATTTAGCCAAAGAACCCTCTCTGTCAAAGCTCCACCTCTCCAGCTGCCACAACAGTTGGCAGGAAAATCTGGAAGCTCAAAGGATCAGCAGAAAAAATGGACATTAAAAACGCACAAGGGTCTGCTTCATGCATACTCCAAAAGCCCAGATCGAATGTATTACAGAAAGCTCAAAGAGTCAAATGAGGTATTAACTGCTAAAGGCTGTGGAGCTGGAACCATCACTTGCTGTTCACATTTATAAGGCACTGCAGCCCACTGCAAATACAGTAGATTCAACTCTTTCAGCTACAAGAATTTCTTTGTGTATAGGAATATAAAATAAATATTAATGTCTAAGCAAGCTTGACAAACAGGGTCACTGAGGAAGAATGAGCTGGTCCTGCAAAAGTGACGCTTTAACATCATGGCTCCATATATATTGAGAGCTATTATGAAAATACAGCAAATGCTTTTGGGAATGCTTCTTGGAGTAAATAAGGTCAAAATGACAAAGAGCGAGTCAAAAGTAAATGTATGAGTGCTCATTGTACAAGAAAGTAGAAGGAATTGAAAGTATTCCACTTGTTAAAATGAAAAAAGTAAAAGTAAAGGTGTTCATTCTATAAAAGTAGAATGAACAATGACTGCATAAAGAAATTTCATAGGATGCCAGACTGTAAATGAATGAATATTAATGCAATATTGCACTAAAACAATAAGTATTACAATAAGTCTAAGAAAAGAAATGTTACATAAAAAGTACCGGTTCACCTGTTCACCATAAAAAGTACAGGTGACCTTATAGCTTCACATTATGAATGTCAGTACAATAAATATTACACTTTAGGCTAATGAACTGTTGGCTGAAGATGCTCCAGAGCTGTATCAATGTGCTATGTAGTGGATGAGCTGGACTGACATTGACCGAGTCCAATTCATTCCCATTCTTCTCTCTTTTAAGATTCAAGGGAGTCCAGGCTTCATCTCACTACAGATTCAATCGTGCCCACTCCAGAAGAAATTCTGACCAATCGCGCACACTCCAGAAGGAATTCTGACCACTCCCACCCACTCCAGAAGGAATTTTGACCAATCGCGCCCACTCCAGAAGGAATTCTGACCAATCACACCCACTCCAGAATGAATTCTGACCAATCGTACCCACTCCAGAAGGAATTCTGACCAATCCCACCCACTCCATAAGGAATTCTGACCAATCCCACCCACTCCAGAAAGAATTCTGACCAATCCCGCCCACTCCAGAAGCAATTCTGACCAGTCGCACCCACTCTAGAAGGAACTCTGACCCATCCCACTGACAATCTTGACAAATCCAGCCCACTCTTGCAGAAAGTTTGACCAAGCCCACCTGCTCGCACAATCATTTATACTTCTATCATTGTTCGTACTTGCCTGCAATACTTGATATAAATTCTAAATTTGAACGATTTTAGTTGTATTGAATTGTATTGCATTGAACTGTAATCGTTTAATAGCATTATGTCAGTGAATGAATGCAGTAAAGATTTGCACAGCCATGCAAGCAACCCACTGCATCCAATGCACTCCTATGTTAATCAGTGGGATAGCAGTCCTGATACACACCTCTATACTCATCTGAACAGTTAGTTTAGGCACTGGTGTAGAGAACTAAGTATATAATTGAATTACATTAAAGAGTTGCAATTTTCATGTTATAATATAATCCTGTTAGAAGTCTTTTTGGATTTGTTAAAGTAATCCAGCTTATTTAGTAACTTCTCAAAATCCATCCATCCATTCTCCATACCGCTTATCCTACGCAGGGTCATTGGGCACAAGGTCGGAGGCACTCCGGACGGGGTTCCAACCCATTGCAGGGTACAATCACACACATTCATGCACTATGGACAATTTGATAATGCTATTCATCCTACAGAGCATGTCTTTGGACTTTGGCGGGGGGTGGTTGGGGGTAACTGGAGTACCTGGAGGAAACCCCCAAAGCACAGTGAGAAGATGCAAGCTATGTACACACAGGGCAGTTGCGAGATTCAAACCCCCAACCCTGGAGGTGCAAGGCAGGCATGCTAACCACTAAGCCACCATGCCCCCTGTTTATCAAAATCATGTACACTGTAAAACATGATAGCCCAATCAAGTTATGTGAACTTATTTCTCCTCTTTAACTCCAATTGTCATGACAACTTTTGGATATTGAACTCAAGTTTATAAGTTTTCCAAAATTAAACTTTAATTAAAATTAATTGTAAAATTTTTTTATTTGACTTGGAAAAGTTAGTAAAAAGTTAGTAAAAAAGTAACAAAGGTGATCTGCAAGTTGAGTTTGCTCACGTTTTTAAGGCAGCAGGTGAACTTTCGTTTAACCACCTGCAATGTTTTACAGTGTAGAAATATTATTTTCCTGATTCTTACCTGTTTCAAATGCTGGCAGCATATTTCATCTCATGTACTACTGGATGTGTGGAAATAACCTTTTCTTATATCAGTGAAGCATACCACTTATTTCAGCTTTCTTTAGCAGAGTATACCAGTATACCAGTATATCATCCCACTCCTGTGATTACATTTCAGGAGCACATAGAACATGTTTTAGTAACTAAAAAACTACAGATATACAGAGAGACATTCCTTTTTTCCCCCACATCATTTCAGATTGTTTTAAGACCCCGTGCTCAACCCTTCATTGGATTTGTGCCAATGGTAATGACATTAAGATACATAGTTAAACAAATTCATAGTTCTACTTCTACATCAACCAGTATCTCATTAATGCATAAATGCTGCACACTCTCTATATCGCTTCCACAAGATTAGACATGTGGGACCATGGGTGGCTTGTTAAAGAAGCGTATCTCCGGTCTGGCTGTCCAAAGCGAGATTTTCCAGCTTTTGCAAACTGAGAAGAAGGAAACCACACTAGGACTTTCTTAGCAGCCTCATTAGCCATTCTGCTTCTAATTATGAGACAGTTTAACCCTTCCCCCCACCCCCATATCAAAAGGCCCTTTAATACTGTACATGCTGAGATTCTTTCTTTCAGCATTACACCATGTCATGTTATTAGGATCAAACAAACACATTTATTTACCTGTACTCAAGACATATATGCTGAAGCACATTCCACTTTAAATCTTATATAACTGCAATATTAACTCAGTGCAATAACTGGTATATATGCATATCGTATGCAGTCTAGTCTAGAGCACATAGCAACCTCTTGCATTGTTCAGGCTTTACGTTGATGAATCACCCATAGCTTGCTTTAGTGTTGTGCACAGAATCAGACAAACGATATACATTTACAAATTGAACCAGATGGATATGCAGATTAAATAATCAGATATATTTCAATATAATATGAGGATTTCTCAGCAAAAAAAATGACCTATATAATAATGCATCACTGAATAAATATTATAAAAGACAATGTTTTGGTTCTTAAATCTGATTGGCTGAGCCACGTTCGAAGCCAATATAAAATCCTTGACATTCGCATACATATGACCATATAATGATAAATGAATTCTGTATGAATTCACCTGATTTTAAACCAATAAAACCATTACTAGCCATTGTTCAGTCCAAGGAAAGCCTGTTATGTCGCTTAATAATGAAAGATTACTGTTAACATGCTACACTGCATGGTGAAAGAACTGTTTATAACTTCAATTATTTATTGAACACTGGATTTTATATTATTATTTTTGCCATCATTTTATAAAAGCAATAGGCCGCTCATACAGTGATATTATAACTTCGCTACATGTCATGTATAAGAACACTTATCCATGATAAAAATCACTGTAATGCATACCCCCTTGTAGATTATTGCTTTAATATACCACAGCGCAGCAGAATGCTCGAATATGATTGGTCAGAAGGAAGGTGTGCATTATTTTCATACAACAGCACAGGTAGTCCTGGTTCAGGTTAATATCAATGTGTGTGTTCTAAAAGATTATTGTTTCTATAGCGACAGCTCATACACAAGGACTTAACAAATGGATTTATAAACAGCTTGTTTTTTAACAAAGTCATAATCATTGATTTGGTGAAGTTTTAATTAGGAGTCATTTTTTTTTGACATTGATGGAAGGAGTTTCGGTTGTAGGCGCTCTCAGTCGAGAGAGAGAGAGAGAGAGAGAGAGAGAGGAGCTGCTCACACTGTTTTATCCCTACTAATATTATACACACACACATATTATCCCCCCCCGCCCCCCCAGCATGCATTATTTTCATAAAAAAGCACGGTCTAATTAATAATTAATCACATGAAAATGTATCATACGTAAATGAATCACATGTAAATGAATCACATGAATATGAATCACATGAAAATGAATCACATGTAAATGAATCATATGAAAATGAATAAATAAATTAAAAGACAGAACAGCATGATCTGTCTTGTGTTATTCTTTACATATAAACTATATCAAATGTATTCTTTTAATAAAAATAGACACAGAGCTTTGGATACTACTATAATAACACTGACCTTTTGACACAGTAATGCACTGTGACAGAACAACAAGACTGAACAAATGTATATCCTATTCCCATTCCCATTCCCATTCAAAGAAAGAAAGAAAGAAAGAAAGAAAGAAAATACTATTGTTTTTATCCCAATCATCAGCTGTTTCAACAATAACAAGACTAGAATTATTACATACCTCAAAGTAAAGCGGTGACAGCTTTGACAAAAGCCTAGTCAAAATCAATATTACCATCAGAAAGCTGGCAAAGATCAGCAGAAGCGTACCTGACATCCAAACATCAGGGACAGCATTTTATCACGGCAGGTAACTTTGCAGTGACAGAGCATTGGAGTGAAGAATTCTGGCTTTGTCACAATAGGAGACATTCCAGTGAGTGCAAGAGTGCCTTTAGCTCCAGGACCACAGAACGAATAGTGAGTGCACGCACACACACACACACACACACACACACACGGTAAGACATGTTTTACTCCTGACTGAATAAGGGTCTGCTTCACACACACGCACACACACGGCATAAGGCACCAACTGCTCAGATTCTAGTCCCAAACCCCAAAACCCTCTCCGTCTGTTATTTCACTGTTGGCCATATCAAAGTTACGGCTGGCCTCTAGTTGTGTGTGAGAAACCAATAAGGCTGTATTTTAGCAATCTAGAAAAGAGGTTCTCAACCTTTTGTAACTAAAGCCTCCCCAAGCCTCCTCTATCATGTGGTACGCCCCGCCGCTCCCAGTATTGGAGGACAGCAGGTATAATGATCATCTATTCTATATAAAATCTATCTATATATAACCTAATCTTGATAGATAGATAGATTTTTATGCTTTTGTGTTTTTGTACTTTTATGACTTTTATAAACCTATATAAATGGCAGGTATAGAACCATGAATGATATAAAATGTTTCTGAACACTATAACCACTTTGAACAAGAGAACTAGGCTGTAATAACGTGGACTATTTTACATGACACTTCACAATGCCATACTGGATTAAAAGTAAGTAAAAAATGATGTTAAAGTATGTGATGAGAAAATGACTCAAGCAGAAGTTTTCAAGTATTAAATATTATTTGTACTTAAGTATCAAAGGTACTTGGGTATAAGATGAGAAAAAGCGGTTAGAGCTTTCCATGTTTTTCATGGTTTATCAAGAGCCTTACAATAAAGACAAACAAGACAAAGGAAAACAATTATATATATTTTATTATTTATTTATTTATTTTATTTTTTATTTTTTGCCTGTATTAGGATGGACACTGCCCCCCTCTTTTTCCCCTCCAAAAGACTCTGTAAATTCTAAACTTACTACAGTCATTTAAGACTGGATGAATTGACTTTATCCCACAGCAATATCGAAGTGTTGATGCAATGATGAGGAGTTTTTTGTGTTTGTTGTGTTTTTTTAACAGCAGCTCTGACAATTCTGGATGTAATTCAAATCAATTTCAAATGTTTATATTAATGCCCTCGGTGTAACACGTTATCATTTCCAGACTAACATCTCATTCGTAGCGACTTTTAATGGCATAATCTCCAGATAATCCAGCTGTTGTTTTCTAACTTCAACTTTACTCTGGTGAAGTTTCCGGTAAAGGAACGTTCAACTTTTATGAAAGAAGACTTCAGGCAGTGTTCTCTGATGACGTATAAAGTATCGTTGTTGTTAGCGTGTCAGCTCTTTGAGGTGGATCAGATCTTAAGAACCATTTTGCTGATGGACAGACCAAAACAAAAAACATGTCCTAATGTCATCACATTTCTCTTAGCTTCCTTGAAATGAGAGCGTATGGGATGAAAGGGTTCATTTTACTGTAACCAATGTCCCTGAGTTTTTTTATTTATTCACCAGAATAAACATAACCGTTTGCTTTTAAATATGCAGTAAAGTTAAATCTGACATAAACATTAACCTTTACTTAACTACTTTATTACATTTCCCAAGTTGAAATATTCCTAAAACAAACCTAAATACAGTGACAATGATTTCTAATTCATTTCCCTACACCATTACAGCGAAGTATTGATGAATATGACTGTGATATTCAAAGCACTGTACTTTATGTGCTGCGTGTCGTTCGATAGTAAACCACGTCCGCTTTGCTTTTACGGGTCCGTGAAGAATCGACCAAACCTCGAGCGAATCTAAAGAGCGTGCCGTGTTTAATGTCTCGAACGCTGCAAAAGATCGTTTCATGACTCACGGTTCTCTAAAGCGTGCGTGACATTTTCACCGTCAACGCTGGTTCTTTAAACACACTTTTATCTGTGTCATCATTTATGCTCGTTTTACACAACACCGACGCTGTTACTAAAACAGTTCACTACGCCGGAAAGTCTATTTGATATTAAAACCCTATAATAAAGCATGGCATGGGTGTAGAATAGCGTGTGCCGTAGAGCCGTGGGGCGAGGGGATGCTGGGCTGACACGAAGGTGACCCGCAGGTGAAAATGAGAAACTTTGCGCTTCTGTAAGCAAAAAAGATGTTCCCTGCGGTCATGCCACCTAAGTTAGACGTTTTGCGTGCCGCGTAGGTGTGTGTAAGCGAGTAAGGAATAACAGATAGCAGGTCAAAGCGAACAGGGTGTTAAACATTGACAGTGAGGTCAAACATTTTAAGCTGCTCTGTAATCTCAAGACTAAAACCAGAAAAAAAAAAGAGAAAAACACATTTTTTAGATTTTAAATTTCTAAACCAGTGGAAAAGCTGGGGACTGATATATATATATATATATATATATATATATATATATATATATATATAGATAGATAGATAGATAGATAGATAGATAGATATTTTTAATCTGCACTACACACAGTGTAAAAGCAGAGCACTGCTCGAGGCTTTGCCTGGTGCAGAGTACACACTGTTAGCTTTGTGTGCATTAGTGGTTTGTGATATGGCATAAATATCATTAGGTAGCGTAGCTGCTCCTTGGTAAAGACAGCCCTAATTTGCATACCCATGAGCCCTTGTGGCTGCCCAATAATGTGATGCTTAATGTCCTTGTTCTGTTCAATTGTTAGGTAAGAAATGTGCTGTCTGGTTGTGTTATACCGGCATGTTGCCGGTTTACTTCTGCGGCTAACCACCACGCCCGCCATTTGTTGTGCTGTAAATGTGTGCCAATAAAACAGCAAGTGCATTATTATTATTTTTTTTTTACGATGCTTCCTGTTCAAGCTTCTTCCTCACCAACGCCACAATATTGATCTACGCCTTGATATTGTGGCATCGGTGAGCAAGAAGCCTGAAATTGTAAAAAATGTATAGTTGTGTAGGACGGTGTCCTAAAAGTATACACAGCGTACTCTCAGAAACGAGTAGCACATATTACATATTACAGAATACACATACTGTATCATAGCATTTACAGTACACTGACATGACATGTTCAATTATAGAGTATTATAGAGGATCCATCGATCCATTTTCTGTACCACTTTATCCTACACAGGGTCACGGGAAGCCTGGAGCCTATCCTAACCTATTTTCGGTATTAACTTAATGTAAGTAAAGCTCTACACTGGTTAATATTGTTAGTCAGTCTCACAAAACATGACTTATAAGTAATACCTCCTATGCCAAACATTTTAGCACCACAAGCTCCTGGAATCATTCGTCTCATGGATTATGAGTAATATTAGTTACATGCTAAGTCACAAGCACAAACCTACAGTACGTCCCCAGGCAATGCAAATGATTGCTGTCTAAAAGGCAGTTCCAAAGACATGATGAATAAAGATCTTATTAAATTTGCAATGATGCAATCGAAAACGCTCGTCACATTCTCTCTACTCATGACGAAAAAGGGCATGGATTGAGAAACCTAACATAAACTTACTAATAGAACAGAAACATATTATTATTATTATTATTATTATTATTATTTCCACAAAGACCTCATTTCACTAGACAAATAAGTAGAAGCTTCGCTGGCACGATCTCTGCTTGTGTTGACCAGTAGAGGGCATAACATGACAGAGGATCAGCCAACTGCTGCTCCAATACACAACATGTTCATTCCACTGACAGATCTGTTAAAACACTTATAATCAGTCTTTATTGGTCACATATACATTACAGCACTGTGAAATTCCTTTTCTTCACATAAGCCAGCATGTTAGGAAGTTGGGGTCAGAGTGTGGGGTCAGCCATGATACAGCGCCCCTGGAGCAGAGAGGGTTAACGGCCTTGCTCAAGGGCCCAACAGTGGCAGCTTGGCAGTGCTGGGGCTTGAACCCCCGACCTTCCGATCAGTAACCCAGAGCCTTAACCGCCTTATGGCACTTAGGAACCGATGAAACAGATGACTTTATAAACACCTAAAGGCACATTTATGCAGCCTATAATCACCATCATCATGAAGTGAACAATAGATGCTATTGGCACTGGATGGTTGGCCATCTACAATAATTAACCTACAACAGCGAAAGATAATTACATTTAACGATGCAAATTAGAGCAATTTGCAGAAGCAGTGACATTTCCGAACTAAATACCTTATGGCACAGGGTCATGCCGTTCAAGCCACCTCATCATTTAATGACAACAAATCCACTGACATCATCCTTATATCCTCTAATAATAATAATAATAATAATAATAATAATAATAATAATAAAATAATGACATATGGGCCTGGTTTGATCTCAGTGTAGCAGCTGACAGTTTGTATTGGATCTACCAATCAACACCAAGTGTCTGATTGTATCTCATGCACAGTCCACTGAACTCAATTTAACCATATAACAACACAAGGTGAGGGTCTGTCCTAACCTAATAACCAGTGTATTCAAGGTCACTCACAGGAATGATTGAGTGTGCTATCTTAGTTGCAATAAGCCATCTGAAGCCTGCTAATAATATAGACTTCGTGTGCTGAGTATGTTTGAATAGAATAGTATTGGAACAATGACAGCCCCTTAACTTCCAAATATAGGAGTTCTATTTGGACCCTTTGGACAGGGAAATGGTCTGCTGTAGGTTATTAGACGAAGAAGAGGCCTTGATTTGTCACATATACTGTACATTAGATCACAATGAAATTCTTTTTTCACATATGTGATTTCGTAAGCCATGATACGGCATCCCTGGAGCAGGAAGGGTTAAGGGTCTTGCTTGTGGTCCCAACAAGTGGCCGCTTGGCCTAATAGTTCCCCCAGAGGGACAGTCAAAGAACCCTTCGAAAGGCAGAAATGTTCATAAGTGCATAACAGCTACATTAAAAAATAAATGTGCCAGAAAAGGTTGTTTGCCGTTGTGATGACGTTGAAAAGAAAAAAAAAAAAAAACTTTTCCTAAAGAACCTTTAGGGTAACTGTAACAAACTTCACAACAGACAAGTTGGAGGCGGGACCCAGCTGAACGTAAATGATTAATAATAAACCAAACTCAAACAGAACAGAAAACACACAAACATAACACCAAACGCATGTGCGTCTGTCTCTCTCGCTGGCGCTTCCAGCCTCTCCTTAACTCTCTCTCTCTCTCTCTCTCTCTCTCTCTCTCTCTCTCTCACTCTCTCTCTCTCTCTCTCTGGCACTTCCATCCTCTCCTTTATCTCTCTCTCTCTCTCTCTTTCTCTCTCTCTCTCTCACACTGGTGCTTCCAGCCTCTCATTTATCTCTCTCTCTCTCTCTCTCTCTCTCTCTCTCACTGGTGCTTCCAGCCTCTCCTTTATCTCTCTCTCTCTCTTTCTCTCTCACACTGGTGCTTCTAGCCTCTCCTTTCTCTTTCTCTCTCTCTCTCTCTCTCTCTCTCTCTCTCTCTCTCTCTCTCTCTCTCTCGCGCGCGCGCTCTCTCTCTCTCTCTCTCACACTGGTGCTTCCAGCCTCTCCTTTATCTCTCTCTCTCTTTCTCTCTCTCACTGGTGCTTCCAGCCTCTCCTTTATCTCTCTCTCTCTCTTTCTCTCTCACACTGGTGCTTCTAGCCTCTCCTTTCTCTTTCTCTCTCTCTCTCTCTCTCTCTCTCTCTCGCGCGCGCTCTCTCTCTCTCTCTCTCACACTGGTGCTTCCAGCCTCTCCTTTATCTCTCTCTCTCTTTCTCTCTCTCACTGGTGCTTCCAGCCTCTCCTTTATCTCTCTCTCTCTCTTTCTCTCTCACACTGGTGCTTCTAGCCTCTCCTTTCTCTTTCTCTCTCTCTCTCTCTTTCTCTCTCTCGCGTGCGCTCTCTCTCTCTCTCTCTCTCACACTGGTGCTTCCAGCCTCTCCTTTATCTCTCTCTCTCCCAAAATCAGTGCCAGATGTGCATCCTCACCACCTGGCTTCTCCCTCTTCCTTTTCACAGTAACACTAGCTTCATAGTTCCAGGATTCCCGGTACAACCTTCAGCTTAGCTGAGTTTCATGTTCTCCCCGTTTCTGTGTATTCTCCTCCAGGTTCTTTGGTTTTCTCCAACATCCCAAAATCATCCTGGCAGGTGGATTTCCTACGCTAAATTGTGCCTAGGTTTCAACGTGTGCATGCATGCTGCCCTGAAATAGACTGGCGTCCCATTCAGGACTTGCCCCTGCCTCACAGCCAGTGTTCCCAGAATAAGCTTCAAATTCACCAGAACCCTGACCTGGATAAAGCAATGCAGCTTCATGTTATCACCATTTTGACTGTTTACAGCGAACTAAAACTGTATCACAATAAATATTACCATTTTGAGGATCTTTGTGGTGGAAAAATGATATTTCGTTTTATTATTGCTAAACAATCATAGCCCAGAACGGGAGAGCAAACATGGATCTTCTACATCGTTGCTCTAAAGAACCTCTCCTACCACCTCAAGATTTAAGCTTCATGATCCTATATTCTCATACATCAGCGTGACCACCTATCTCAGGAATCTGTCTGTCTGGACTGACATAAAGCCTCAGGCAACCATGCTTTTCCCTTCCGCTTCACCATCAAAATGAAGCATACCTACGAGTAAAAGCCCTACAGAGGACATTAATATTTCAGCATGCCTTCAGCACACAAGAGAAGTTCTAGTGAAAGCACATCCGCTAATCTGAACTCAGCCACAACACTACAGTGAGCCAGGAAGCCATACTGACATTGCTGCAGTGAATCGACTCCATAATGAACCTTAGTGTAGTCGAATAGCAAACACATAGACAGTAAAATCCAGCTCGGAGCAGTGTCGGTATAATAAAGTACCGCAGACAGACATACATTACACTATGGAGTGCAGGGGGACGATCCACTTCTTCCAGTTCCACAGATTTGCATATAGAAGCCACTTTTTAATTTATTAAGCAGTATGAGCATAAGCTTCAGGGTCAGTACCGGGGTTTACAAAAAGCTCAGCTCTATCCACATCAAAATGTTGTTCTAGTCAGCTTTTACGCATAACACACTCAGGCTAATGCTCAGGCAAAGGCTTCAAAACGAGATGTTATGTATTTCTGCTTTATATTCACAGCTGTAGGAGATCATTACCACAGCTGCTTCTATTCTAGATGCATTTTTTTTTTAGTTTTCATATTTAACTGCCCTATACCAGGAAAGAACAGAGTTTTTAAAAAAGGCTATAAAAAGCTTTATAGATTTTATGGAGCTTAGCAAACAGCAGTAGACTGCTTCACAGACCCTGAACACAGTATGAACGGTCTCAAAAGAGACGTGGGTTACACAGCCAGCGGGCATCCAAAGTAGAACACCGTCGTAATTAATTCGCTTGGATTGGTTTTAGAGGTTGTTTAATTACAGCAGGAAAGACCAATGACATTTTTCACAGAGCTAATGAAGAACTGCTAAATTCTGTTGGGAATTTTTTGCATTTTCTATCACTATACATGTAGTACACGCATCGACCAATCATGTCACAGCAAAGCCATGCTTAAAATCAGGCAAAAAGCTTCAGTTCATGTTCACATCAAACATCAGAATCAGGAAAAAATGTGATCTTGACTGGCATGGTTGTTGGTGGCAGACGGGCTGGTTTGAGTATTTTATACACCGCTGATCTTCTGGGATTTTCCACACGACGGTTTCTACAGTTAGACAGAATGATTTGAAGATCCAAAGAAATGTCTGGAGAGCGGCAGTTTTGTGGGCAGAAAAGCCTTGTTGATGAGAGAGGTCATAGAAGAATGGCAGACCGGTTCGAGCTGACAGGAAGGCTACAGTGACTCAACTAAGCACTCTTTATAACGGCGGTGTGCAGAAAAGCATCTCAAAACAAATGCATCTGAGCTACAACAGCAGAAAATCATATCGGGTCAGCCAAAAACAAGAATCTTGGCACAGGTTCATCAAAACAGTTGAAAATTGGAAAAAGACCAGGTAAAAGATCTTATTACATTATGTCTGAGAATCCTGTACATAAAATTCACCTTCCTGCACCTTGTTCATCTTATTTGGACGCAACAGAGAACTTCGAACCTCTCAAAAAAAATTATACGTCCTACTAGTCTCAGCTTTAAGGCCTTTTTTTGGGCCACAGAGTGTCTGGTATCTTTTGTACACCTTTCTGGCCACAAGCTTAAGAATCTTATCAGGTGCAAGCTCATTGGCTCTCTTGACTTTGGTTTATAAGTACACTTCTGTGCACTGGGTTGCAGCAGTAAAACAAACTTTGTCACTAAATCCTGAGCTTTTCGGCATAAGATATAATGACAATTTTAGCTTTTGAGTGGTGCAACGGAAACGTGGTCACCCTGTGGTCCGGAGATCACGAAATCAAATCCCGATGATGCCACAGCCATCTGTAACTGGGAGTCCAAGAGAGCAAAATCGGCTGTGTTCTCAGAGTGGGAGGGACGGTATACTCTGTCTCACCCTGGAACCACAGTGACACTAGGCAATCGTGGGCACCTGTAAGCTCATGTACGTGGAAGAGGGCAGATAGCACCTTCCTCCGAGTGTGTTACGCTGCTCTGTGATGCAGCACGAGCAGCAGTTCAGAAAGATGGGATTGGCTGGCTTCATGTGTCTCGAAGAAAGCACCATCATCCTCTGGGGCGATGAAATTCCCCAGACGGTGGAATTCATATGGTAGGGGAGAGCTGGCTGGAAGATGGGGAAAAAGAAGATTTTGACAAAGTTGGACTGGATGTTTAAAAGTTATTAAAGAGGGCTTTTTAAGAAGTTTGTGTTATGTGGTTGGTTGTGTGTCATGTCAGTCAAATCGCCTCTTTCTGTGAAACTAGACAGTTCTTGGCCACATTTATTGTTATAAATGTGCCAAAATCTTACTCAAAGGAATATGTACAGTACTGTGCAAAAGTTTTAGGCACATGCAAAGAAATGCTGTAGAGCAAAAAGAATTCAATTAAATGTTCCTCCATTTTTAAAAAGAAATAAAAAAAAGAGCAGTAAATAGTAATAAATGAAACAAAGGCAATATTTGATGTGATGACTCTTTGATTTAAAAACAAAAAAAAGTAGTCTCAGGTAGAATCAGTGTAGTTTTATAAGGAGCTGTAAGTTTTATTGAGCATCTTACAGAACCAGACACGGGTCTTCTGGAGACTTTGACTGTCGCACTTGCTTCTTTTTCCTGAAAAGTGTCTCTTACCACTTAATATACTGCTTTCTTTACTGACATACAAACATTTTTCTGTACCATTTACTTTTGTGCTGGAAAACCAATGTTTGGGAATCTAAAATGTTTTTGTACTGACTCGATAATGCAGAAGATAATGTAGAAGTTTGTACTGAAAAAAAAAAAAAATAGAGTGTGCCTAAGACTTTTGCACAGTGCTGTATATTTTAACCACAATCAGTGCTGTTTGCCTTTCCTCTGTATAGCCATTACTGTTATACTGTAATCCAACACTGCCCATGGGGAGGATGAGTACCACATTTGAGTCTTGGCTCCTCTTGTGGTTTCTTCCTGACTCCATCTCAAGGGAGTTTTTCTGGCCACTATTGCCTCTGGGTTCATTATTAAGGGTCCAAACCCAGGTGTCTGTAAAGCTGCCCTGTGACTACAACAACACAAATAACACTGCGCTGAAATACATTAGAATCCAGTTTTTCATTAGTTACCAGAGCAGACTTTATGGTCTAAACACGTCCTATTAAGCGTTTCGTCTGATCGTTTAGTACGGTCCGAAAGAACGTTCTCTTCAAGACAGCTGCAGTTTGTGTCCTAATTGTGTTTTTTTTAATGAAACATATCAATAACCCTTAGCAGTTCTGTCTTGACAGTATTAAATGTTTGTGCTGTATTTGGAGCATGAACGCTGTGCTGCATGGATCACGAATTGGCTTAGTATCTAGATGCGCTTCGAAATAAATACATACTAAAAATAGTTCTGCTGCTTTACGGAATTCTAAGACGGCTCTTTAGCGTAGGTTTCTCTATTAGCAATTCCAAAATCTCTTTTCACACACACACACACGCTCACTATGACAAAGAACCACACGCAGCATTCTTCTCCCTGTCTTTCTTTCCATGACACAAATATCATCTCTGTCATGGACGTGATTTTATAAACACTCATATGTTATCCATCTCTCTTCCAAAGAAACACAAATCCACATCAGGCATCTTTCATTGATCGCAGAAGCAAACCTGGCATCAAACTAAGCACAAAACCACCATCACTAATCACAGACTGTTCCAGGCAATTATCTCCTCAAACACTGAGCATGTGGAGGAGCGTCTGAGCTGTCACTCACAGCAGCTCGGCTGACAGCAAGCAAAGCTTGCAAGTTTTGTTCAGAGCTCAGCGCCTGAGAAAGTTCCCTAACATGATGTGAATGCAAATCTCTAGTGAGCGCTGCAGTGGACCTTTGCTCCAATATCTGAAGGCTCTCTCTTTCTCCTCTCTCCTTCTCTCGTTCTCTCACTCACACACAAACACACACAGCCTGAGGTGCTCGGCAAGAGAGAGCAAAACAAGGCCTGATTCAAATCAACTTTTAGCAGCAATGCCAGAAAGTTGATTCAGAGACTCTGTGCGCTCTGCAGCGCTCTGTGGAGGTTCCGATGCAGAACGCTGCAGGCTAAAGGACACACAGCGGGGACGGGAGACACACAACCTTCCTCCCACTGTCACGGCGTGTCACCGAGTCTAAAATAGAATAATGTTTTCACAGAATTTAATTACAAAAACAACACATATTCAGAGTTGTGAGTTCGTAGAAGGAGTAGGAGAGAAGCACAAATACCTGTTCAGCCACTGGAAACACTTACTGCTTTATTGATGTGTTGTTAAAATCCCAGATTAAAGCCGTGTCAGGAAGAAAACACCACGCCCAAGAAATAAACCGCTTATAGCGCACGTTCTACACTACTTAGGAGTCCTGGGGTTAGGAGGTTAGGAGCATCACTCCATTCAGCATCTACATCAATTAGCCCTGGTGAGCAAATGTCAGTATAAGGTGGTAATGAAGTAGGCGGTAACCACAGCAACAGTGCTTATTAAACTTGGTACATATATGTTTAAAAAAACGGTTATGTGTATGTAAAAATATTTGAACGTTCTTTTCAGATATAGATATGAGTTAGGGAGCAAGAAATAACACCATTTTAGTACTGATTCCTTTACTTGAGAGGAACCCAAAGTCGATTTACGATCGCAGAAATGAACGCAAAATCACTCAAACTCCACAATATTAAAAGATGTTCCGCAGACGTGGGCCAACGCCATCGCGACACACGTTCAGCCGAAGCCCTCTTCGATTCATGCGCGTCAAACGAGTACAGCTAAAAGGTCTCAAAAAGAAAAAAAAAACCTCCACAAATTGCATCGCAAATTTTGAAAATTACACATGACAACAATCATTAAAAAAAAAAAAAAAAAAATGAGTAAAATACTGTACGGTCTGAAAATTTAAAATGGAATCCATTCTGTTCTAGGTGACATGGGATAGTGAGATTATAAATGATTACTCTTCTGCAACTGCACACTATACAGCACTAGGTGTGTTAAAAGGATGCTCAGTATGAACATACTGTGAATAAGAGTCCTGGGATGAGCTCAGGAACATCAGCTAAGGCTGCTGAGCCTGTCCAAGTACACCACACAGCCAAAGGTGTGTGGACACCTGACCATCGCACCAATAAGTGTGTCTTCTCCAAACTGCTGCCATAAAATTGGAAGCACACAATTGTCTAGAATGCCTTTGCATGCTGTAGCATCACGATTTCTCTTCATTGGAACTAATCACAATTGAATTGGAGATAAAAAAAATTCCCTTACTTAATATTTTGTTCATTTTTTGGGACACATAATACTCGGCAATATAAATGACAAGGAAATACTAGAAATGATGAGGTCACTACAGCTGTGATTTAAAGATTTAAACCATTAAAACAGTGGTTCTCAACCGGGGGGGCGGGGGGGCGGGGGGGGGGGGGGAGAGATCGGAAGGGAAGGTGCAAATTGTTTTCAAGAAGAAAAAAAAAAACACAGACAGGACATCATTTGAGTACTCTGTGTATTTAATTGATTTTCAAATAGAATGCGCATAAATGAAAAACCCTGCATTCCCTCTCGCTCTGTATTTTCTTTTTGCTGGGAGAGGCAGAGCTTAGCTCGCCTTCGTGAGGTCTTGCTTTCCCGCTGCACTCTCACCTCTCTCTACGTCTGCTCTGTTCAGTGAGTGGCTGAGAGCCGGAGATTTAACAATGTCATGTCCCGATTTACATCATTCGTACGCGAATGTTTTTAGAACGCAAGACGAATGGAATGCAACATGTTTTACATGTAAAATATTCCACGTTATTACGGCCTAGTTCTCTTGTTCAAAGTTGTTATAGTGTTCAGAAACACTTTCGAACATTCATGGTTCCATACCTGCCATTTATCTATCTATCAAAAACAGATTATAGATTAGGTTATATATAGATAGATTTATATAGAATATAGATCATTATTATACCTGGTCTCCTCCAATATGGGGGGTGGGGGGGGTGGCATGTCACATGATAGGGGAGGCTTGGGGGTGCTTTAGTTACAAAAGGTTGAGAACCTCTTCATTAAAAAAAGGAAATGAATAAAAAGACTGATTTTACTGACTGCTCAATTCTAAATGGTCAGAAGGTGTTGATTCATTTTCTGCGACAGCAGTTCTGACAGTGATTCTGTATGCAAGGTTTATATTAATGGCTTGTTAACATACGTGATCATTTCTCTATGAACAGCCATCACAGCGAGTTGTATGATCGGTGCTCGGTCGATAGGGTGAAATTTTCTATTCTATTCCTTTCAGTTTTACATTGTTGGATGGAGTCTCCAGTGTCAGCACTTTGTGACAGTCAGAGGTCATACTGTAAAGGTTTCCAACAAGGGAATGTCAGAGGGTTTTGCGTTTTTTTGAGGGGGGTTTTTGCGCCATATTAACTTTCACAACTATTCACAAACAGTTTATAGCTGTTATAAGTGATAACTGCAACTAACCTGTTTTGTGGATGTTCAACAACATTAAATGTAACTATAAATGGATAAAACGTATGATGATTTTTTTAAAGGATCAAAAAATGGTGTGGTACGATAGTAAGAAAACACTCAGCGATGTGCTCTTATTGGAAAATAATTAACTCTCAGGTGGTAACAGTAACTCCGCGTCACATCAGGCTGCATTGCACCACCCTGTCGTTGATTATTTTCCTATAACTGCGAGCCCAGTCATGTTTTATTCCTTACTTGTCGCATTTATATATCAGCTATCAGCTTAAGGAGGTTCGGAGGAGGGAATAACCAATCCTCCATGAGCATATCAACTGCTGACCCCTAGTAAAGGGCTTATTTCCCTCTGTTAGAGGTCTCTGGCCTCCACTGAACAGATCCTCAATTAGATTAAAGAATGTGCTTAGGTGTGCTAATTTCCCTGAATGGCCAAATAATTTTTCCTACAAAGACACCCCCATCCCCACCCAACTATGGGATGATCTTCTTGTCAGTATCTGACATTCAGATGCAGTCTTAATCATTAAGTCTAGGTAGAAAACATACCTGGTTAGTCCTTGTGCTAACAACTTCTCTCCTAAATAAACATGCAGATCTGAAGATTTATTTACACATAGAGAATTGTGGTCAATTAGGATGTTGGTAATAATGTCCCATCTCTCTCAAGTGATTTATTGACGTTGAAGTCGAAGTATGATGATGTATGGCTCAGGGTGCTCTCACTATGGTTCTGCTTTCTGGCTCTCCCTTTTAGTTAAGCTGTCATAGCTAGACCTGTGGGAGTCCCTGTTTACACTATACTTACCAAACACACCCTGTCTTAGGAATTGTACACACCTATCATTTCGAACAACCTGTTATTTCTGTCTCGAGCTCTATGTTTGCTCCTTCTCTCTGATGTGATGGTGATGCAAGATTCTGCGAGGCTGGAGTAAGATCCTAATACAATAAGCCTGCGGTGGGGTTCTTCTTACCTGCCAGACCTGCATAAACCTGATGCGCTTCATCTGCTACGGTTCCTCCTTTTTAGGAGCCTCTACATAAACAACTGGGATGGACAACGGATGCCGCAGAGACATACACTTCCAAATAAGTGCTGCTGTGATAATCAATGATTGTAGTCCATCTAAAAATCTTAGATTTTCATATCAAGACTTATCCTTATCCTCAGTTTAATATCCAAATCACAGGCTGTGATATTACAGAGAGGACAATGTGTCCTACATTTAAGTTTTTGCCAGTCCAATATTTAAGTTTTTGATAATGATAATGAGTCTTTATTGGTCACATATACATTATAGCACAGTGAAATTCTTTTCTTCACATCCACCAGCATGCCAGGAAGTTGGGGTCAGAGTGCAGGGTCAGCCATGACACAGCGCCCCTGGAGCAGAGAGGGTAAAGAGCCCAACAGTGGCACCTTGGCAGCGCCGAGGCTTGAACCCCGACCTTCTCATCAGTAACCCAGAGCCTGGCAGTGCTGGGGTTTGAACCCACTACCTTCCAATCAGTAACCCAGAGCCTGGCAGTGCTGGGGCTTGAACCCCCAACCTTCCGACCAGTAACCCAGAGCCTGGCAGTGCTGGGGCTTGAACCCAGCCATGGCAAAGTTACCTCTGGCTTTCTGATGACATCCCTTGTGTAAAGGAACTACTGTTTGTTATGGAGGTTATATCCATTTTGTTTATATACATAAACCTATAACTTATATATAACGTTTTGGCTCAGTGATGATCACGTTTGCCTTGCACCTCCGGGGTTGGGGGTTCGAATCCCACCTCCATCCTATGTGTGCAAAGTTTGCATGTTCTCCCCATGCTTCAGGGGTTTCTTCCCCAGTCCAAAGACATATGCTGTAGGCTGACTGGCATACCCAAATTGTCCGCAGTGTGTGAAATTGTGTGCGATTGTGCCCTATGATGGATTGGTACCACATCCAGGGTGTACTCCACCTTGTGCCTTGAGTTCCCTGGGATAGGCTCCAGACTCCTCCGTGACCCTATGTCATATAAGTGATATGGAAAAAGGATGGATGGATATATTGCATTATTAAATAGTCAGATAAACCAGTAAAGTTTCTAATCTACAAGTTAAGCAATGTGCACAATGAATTAACCTTGGCAAAATATTGTAAACAGCTGGCAGCAGACTGGCGCAGCAGATTCATTGCTCCAGGGTCCCTGGTTCGATCCTGATCTTTGTTAATGTTACTGTCTGTGCTTCCAAAAACACGCTACTAGGTGTTATGGCTATGCTAAACTGCCCCTTGCTGTGAATATATGTGTGAATATGTGTGCATGCATGATGCACTATATTTGCAGGCAGTATTCCTGCGTCACACCCAGTGTTCAGAGAACAGACTGTGCAGGAGTGTAGGAAAAAGTGTTGGGAGCAGCACTGGACACTAGCCTAGTTTCCATCCCTCTGCTGGAATAAGTTACAAGCCAACCTTAATAATTACATTTAACTTTATTATACAAGCCATGGAAATAAAATATTTGCAACCGTACCTCTATAATGTAGAATAGCTACAAACTCGAATTAGACTCTAGTTCTCAAGTGGGTTATTGAGTATAAGACTGGAAAAGGTCAGAATTTCATGGAACATAAATATGTTTGTATGCAAAAAAAAATTAAAACACTGCCAAAATTCGGAACTGATCTGATCACGACTTAAGAGTAATGCTAACAAGGATACATGACATCTACATAAACCCTTCACAGAACCTGATATACATCTACATACACATTTATAAAAGTTTATTCCACTAGTTTTCAGCTGACCGGTTCATTTTCATGAATTTTGCCATCAAGTTGACATAACACCTGAGGTTTCGAAATAACACCGAGTTATGACACTTCCAGCTAACTTACATTAGACTGACGTACTTGGAAGAAATTGGCACGTCTAAAATAAGTTTATTTTGTACTTGCCACATGGTAGTAATAATACCTACATGGAGAGCATGGTTATAACATAACCACGCATTATAACATGTTATAACATGGCTATATATGTAATACACCGTAAATGTTTCAACAGTGACAGTAATTGCACTAGAACAACAGATTTAACTACAGCTTCTCTGGTCATTAAGTAAAGTGTGTTTTTTATTTCTGTATAGAAGACTGTTCGGAATACTTATGACAATGTTATGGCACTGTAATGACAGTTATGTATTTACTCTAGCGCTTAAGTAAAGTCAGATTCATCCATGGGTCAGTGAATATGTGCGGCATGGTTATGACAGAATTATGCACATGTTGTCTAATTGTAAATTACAGAGATTGATCGTGATGTCACGTTACCATTATCATATGATTGCAAAGGCACATAATAATGAAAATATCCTGACTCGACCGTACAAAAATCTGTCACTTAACTTGGGTCTAATGTCAAACTGATAAAAATCAGCCTTGGAATACGTCTTTATAAATGTGTATGTAGGTTATCATAGAGGGTAGGTGTTGTGTTGCCTTCGTAACATTACACTTAAAGTGCACCTATTATGGTTTTTCACATATTCCCTTTCATGTAGTGTATTATAGAGCTGTTTGTGAATGTATAAATGTCTGCAAACTTTCAAAAATCAAAGTACACGACAAATGGCGTTATTGACTCCCATAAGAAGGAAGCGATTCTGAACAGATGAATCGAGTCGTTAGTGATTCCAGACTTACTTTCTGTACTAATCTACGTAGGTTAGTTATAACAAAAATCCCCGCCTCTGGTCTTCATCGGCTGCTCACAAACAGACGGAGCTGAAACTCGTTATGGTAGTGGGTGTTTCCTTTTCGACACACGCTGACAGCGGTAGACCAATCATAACAAACAGGGACATCTGACCAATCAGAGCAGAGTATGCTCTCTGAAAGGAGGAGTTTAGAATGAATCCTTTAGAACGGATCATTGAACGAGTCGTTTTTGACACTGAGGAAAAAAGGTCATGCTGCGGTTTAAATTATGAGCACGTTAAAGTGTTTTTTGACCTCGGATGCATGTAAATCTATTGTACGAGACCTTTAAAACGAAATTAGGCACGTTTCAAAACCATAATAGGTGCGTTTTAATAAAGCAAAGTGTCTACACTGAACTATCTACTAGGTGCACAAAATCTGATCGGGTTTACATGCACTTAAGAAATCTGATTACGGAATGAAAACTTCACACCTTAGTGATGCGGGTAATAATTAAATGAAATATACACCTGACAACAACAACAACAACAACAAAAATGTTAAGTTCTTGATGCTGGTAGATATATATTCATGGATTTAATGGTTGTATAATAGCTGTGTATAATGTTGTTGCTAACTGGTACCTGCTGAAGACACACTAAGCAGACGTTATAGGATAATGTCTTATGGTACGTATTGTGTTTGAGTGTGCGTGAAGTATCTGCCTCCCATGTTTACAGGTCCAGTGAAGGGGTAACATGAACTTTCTCTCTCTCTCTCTCTCTCTCTCTCTCTCTCTCTCTCTCTCTCTCTCTCACACACACACACACACACACACACACCAGCAACCAATGGAAGCAGGCCGTAACTGGAGAAGCTGAGTGAACAATGGAGATATTGTGCTGGGCTATGGAAAGATGGGTAATGGGATAAAGAATGCACTCAAAAGATATAGACTGCAGCTGATCAATAGCAAGTGTGTGAACACAGACTGGAAAGACACTCCGCTCACACTCTCAGATCTCTCCCTACCTTTCCAGTTCTCAATATGTTCCTTTTATTCAAATTTCTTTACTCTGTGTGTGTGTGTGCGCACGTGTGTGTGTCCAGATCAGACAAGAGCACAAAACACGGCATAAGCAACAACCACTAATACACAAACGCACACAAGCTGCACCGACTGCTCTAAAGTTGAAGTGAGCCACAAGTGTACACTTACACACTCCAGCAGCTCCATCTGCTGCATTCAGAAAAGGAGGCTCCTCGTAGCCAGCGCTCATCTGTAAAGAGTGAGAAATGAGGAGAGAGAAAAATGACTAACGAGAGTGAAATGATAACATTTATGAGGAGTAGAGGCCAGCGAATCAGCGCTAGAGAGAATGAAGAAGGGATTCGGAAAGAGAAAGAGCAGGAAAGAGAGCAGGAGCGCAGGGCAAGCCACTTTGCTACAGTTTGGTTGGAGTTCAAGGACCGCAACCTGAAACATGCCTGCGAGTATATCCTCAGTCACTTCACCATATACTGTACATCTTGTAAAAACCTATCCTCCAGTCCTGTTGCAACACTCAACTAAACCAGCTGTTATAATACTGATTGTCTGTCCTTACCTCAGAGCTGCCCTGCCACTGCTCCTGCATGGCTGCGAGTGTGTGAGAGAAGATTCAGGCAGACAGTACAGTGTGTACAGGCTCGACAGAATGGCTCCCCTCTCTCTGGCCAGCAAAGTGTGTGCGTGTGTGTGTGTGTGTGTGTGTCTGAGATGAGGGGCAGCCCTGAAGTGCTTTCCCATCGCTGCAATCAGCGCTCTGCGGCACATAACGTAGTCCACTGCAGGAAACCCTGCCAAGCAGGAACCAAAAAGACCAGGGCCAGAGTGTGCACCCGGAGCAGTTTCAGTGTAACACCGGGACCTGAGAATACCACAGAGCAACGCATTTTCTCAAGTATCATTTCACTAAGTGAGAAAAGATCTTACTGCTATCATCAGCTTAGCTATTTACAGACTCCCACTCAGTACAGGAGAGACTTTTTGATGCTGAATGAATGTGTGGAGGTAAGAATGCAAAAGTGCGTGACTTTGGGTGTAGCTGAAACAAGAATCGGGCGGGCGACATCTTATGCAGATGATACAAGATGACAGATAAAAGGCTAATAATTTTAAATGAGCGTTTTCAACCTAGTCTGGTCACTGATCGGAAGGTCGAGGGTTCAAGCCTTGGCACTGCCAGGCTCTGGGTTACTGATCGGAAGGTCGAGGGTTCAAGCCTTAGCACTGCCAAGCTCTGGGTTACTGATCGGAAGGTCGAGGGTTCAAGCCTTAGCACTGCCAAGCTCTGGGTTACTGATCGGAAGGTCGAGGGTTCAAGCCTTAGCACTGCCAGGCTCTGGGTTACTGATCGGAAGGTCGGGGTTCAAGCCTTAGCACTGCCAGGCTCTGGGTTACCGATCGGAAGGTCGAGGGTTCAAGCCTTGGCACTGCCAGGCTCTGGGTTACTGATCGGAAGGTCGGGGGTTCAAACCCCGGCACTGCCAAACTGCCACTGTTGGGCTCTTGAGCAAGGCCCTTAGCCCTCTCTGCTCCAGGTATCATGACTGACCCTGCGCTCTGACCCCAACTTCCTGGCATTCTGGGTTATGCGAAGAAAAGATTTTCACTGTACTGTGACCAATAAAGACTCATTACCATTATCATTAGTCTCTATCCTAGTCTCTATCTACTACGTCCATCGTATGTGCAATGACCAAGGACAAGAGTCGTACTAAGAAACATAAGGAAAACTTGTTTACTCTAAACCCACTTATAAAGGAAGCCCAAGCACAATGCACAACAAGTACGGCACAACAATCCAAGTTGTTGAATTACGTCGATAAACAGTTATTCAAACGTACCCGTTTGACACTTCCGTGAACATTAAGCTCTAAAGCTTTCCTGGTACTGCATCACTGACGTAGTTGTGTGGGAAAATACAAAACAGTGTTTTGTAAGACATTCTTTCATCCTGTCAGAGTGTGTTTGTAGTGTGTAGTAAATTGGTTTTACTGTATGTGTCAAAACTACCAAAAGTACCGGCTCATAGGCTTGCATTACGAGTGAGTATTGAGTAAACAGGCTTTGCGTCCTTTCTCAGTACAGGAAAACTTGTCAAAACTCTTAATTCTTTCATCCATCTTCAGTAACCATTTTATCCTGGCCAGGATCAAGGTGAATCCGAAGCCTATCCTGGGAACACTGGGAGCAAATGCACATATGCCAATCCAGGGAAAACCCCACTCCATCACAAAGTACCACACACACACACACATTCACACGCTCATTCACACATAAGTACGGAAGCCCAACGCGGCCATGCATTATTGTTTTTTTCTCTTTCTTGTTTTCTCGAAAGCTCAGCGCAATCCTGCAGCGTCATGAACGAATGAGTTTTTTACTTTGATCAGGGACTCACTCAAGTTGAAATAGCTCTGTGTCTGTCACGTCACATTAGTGTCCGACACTTGAGAAGGTGTTTATGGTATTGTCTCGTACACTACAGATGCATTAAATAACATTCCAAGCATAGGCTTACTTTGAAAGGTTAAATCAGTTGGGTTCCAGAATGACTCTGCAAGTGGCGGTATCAGCTAGCTTCACCACACCATAGCAGTGAACCCTGCTACTCCCACTTCTGCTTTCTTCACCAGAGTAGTGACCGTTTCATTCACCAGCATGACACCAACACACACTGAACTGGCCATTAAACTCCGCTGTTTATAGTCCAACAAATGATTCAGCTTCCACATCAGTCTGTATACAGTACAAGCTAGTTCTTTTACAGCTTTTAGACGAAACAAGTAGAACTCGCTGCCAATGGAGTCGACAGGGATGCCACTGCCTATGACCATTCTAGGTCATGCTTGTTGCATGCCAGAAATACCCTTAAAATATGCACTATAAGCTCTGCACTTATATATCACATTTGTTTTTTTACCTTTCTACAAAGCACTTTACACTGTGTCGCATTCACCCATTCACACACACCAATGGTAGCAGAGCTGCCATGCAAGACATTGGGAGCAATTTTGGGTTCAGTGTCTTGCACAAGAATGTGGAGTGTGGAGTAAACCCTATGATTAGTGGACAAACCGCTCTACCACCTGAGCCGCAGCCGCCAAAAGGCTTGTATATGGCCAAAGGTTTATACCCAACTGACCATCACACCTACATGTGGTTCTTCCCCAAACTGTTGCCACAAAGTTGGAAGCACACGATTGTATAGAATGTCTTTGTATGCTCTAGTTTTACAATTTCCCTTCACTGGAACTAAGGGACCCAAACATGGTCCAGTAAGGCAATGTTCCTGTGTACAAAGCGTGCCCCATGGAGACATGGGTCGCCAAGTTTGGTGTGGAAGAACTTGTGTGGCCTGCACAGAGCCCTGACCTCAACCCCACTGCACACCTTTGAGATGATTTGGAACTGTGCACCAGGCCTTCTCACCTGACCAAAGTGCCTGACCTCAGTAACGCTCTTGTGGTTGAATGAGCACAAATCCCCACAGCCACGCTATAAAAAATCTAGTGGAAAGCCTTCTCAGAAGGGTGGAGGTTATTACAACAGCAAAGGGATGGGATGTTCAACAAACACATATGAAAGCGATGATCCGTACTATGTTTATAATGACTTTACTCCTCTTCTAATGTCACCAATATTAAAATACCAATTGTTTTGAGAATAAGTGCACAAGACGTATAGGCTTTATGAATGTATATATGTTCTGCATCCTTGCTAAACTAATCCAACCTCACAATTATTTTGAATAGATTAAAATGTGTAGCATGAATTTGTGTTCTCTTCAATGACCATTTTATTGCACCTATTATTCTTCTATTTAACAGATTAATAAAAGAACATTATTCATTAGAACCAGATATAAACTTCATTCAGATTAATCTTAATCTGTTTACGCTATCGTGATTGAGTTGTATACATTTTTATTCCGATTGAGCATTCAAATTATTAAAAGATTATTATGCTGCATGTAAACATAGCCAGCAAGTCTCTGTATTGGTACTGTGAAGACTTGATGAATGAAAGCACTCTCCTGGCTCGTATTACACCCACCCCTCATCAACTGCACCTCCAATTCCCTATTCATACTCGATGAGTCACACTTATCTGCTAGAAACAGAGAGTCAAGGTGTTTACAAAGTACTTCACTGAATGAGGCTGTACAGGTGCAGATAGACTGGGAAAAAAGGTTGCCTGTGAGAGAGATTTTACAGTTGCAATAAGAATTATTCAACACCCATCGCAAATCAGGTTTATTGTCAAAACGTACAGACTTTCAGCTGTTTGCAATGAACGAATCAAACAAAAGCAATTAAAATAGTTATACACATCGAATACTTCAAGGGGTTTCCCCAAATTCAACTGAAAATGCAAGTTATAATGATTTCTCCAGTTTCAAAATTATTCAACGCCCTGAACAGAATCCATCACAACAGCACAGATATGCAAAACAGGTGTTGTCTCAAGCAAACCTGATAAACTAATCAAGGGCTTCATTAGTTGCACCAGGTGTGCTTGAGTTGGAACACATGAAATTCCTGAACCGGCTAGGGTCAGAAAATACATGAAATAATTGGACGGGGCAGAAAAAGGAAGCTATCAACGTCTGCAACCAGATTTCTGAGAAGACAGGTTGTGAAAAACCCTCGAGTAACTGCAAAAGACCTGCAGCAAGACTTGGTGGCAACAGGCACTGAGGTTACAGTGAGTATCAGTATACTATACAAGTATCAGGAAATCCTAGGAGAAAACGTCATGCCTTCCAAGAGGACAATGGTAAATGGTCTGTACTTATATAGCGCTTTTATCCAAAGCGCTTTACACTGGTTCTCATTCACCCATACACACCAGTGGTAGCAGAGCTGCCATGCAATGCGCTAACTTCCCATCGGGAGCAACTTCAGCGTCTTGCCCAAGGACACTTCATTATATGAAGTCATGTGGGCCGGGAATCGAACTGCCAACCCTACGATTAGTAGACAACCCGCTCTACCACATGAGCCACAAACGCCCCAAGCAATGATCCCAAGCATACCTCATGAGGAATGGGCTAAGATTCCTCAGGAACGCTGCCAGAAGCTCTGCATCTCATTTGCAGCAAAAGGGTGCTCTACTAAGTACTAAAGATGCTTGCCATGAAGGGATTGAATAATTTTGAAACTGGAGAAATCATTATAAGTTGCAATTTCAGTTGAATTTGTGGAAACCACTTGAAGTGTTCGTTGTGTTGAACTATTTCAATTGATTTTGTTTGATTTGATCATTGCAAACAGCTGAAAGTACAGAATTTTGATCAATTTTGACAATAAACCTGGTTTGCAATGGGGGTTGAATCATTTTGATTGCAACTGTACCTCGTCTGGTAGTTTTTGTCACAGATGGATGCTAGCTCGATTAGCATACCCAATGTCAGCCTATCATTAATCAACCTGCTAATTTCAGAGAAAGAGAAGTGAGAGAAAAGACAAGAGGCTGCATAGATGCCGCATTCATAATGCTCCTAAACTCCCCCACACACACAGACGTCCTACCACCACTACCACCCACACTCATCCACCCCCTAAATCTCACACACATCCGTTCCCATGCACACACATCCCACACACAGCAACCCACCGACACACACTGAGACCTCTCAGAGACACAATGCACACTTTACAAACATCACATCGATTTCTCGTAACTGCCACACTCCAGCACACTGTATATCGATCTCATGTTACTGAATGCACAAACGGACGCGCACATACACACACAATAGGTTCCTCCATCTCTCTCTGATACACACATGTCCACCTCTGCAATCCTACTGCACACTGGCAGTCTAATCCGTAGGAAGCGTGCAGAGTCTGTTCCTGTTCCTTAGATAAACCCATTAGGAGCTGCAGCATAGAGTCGACTACTCGCATTTCACACCGAGACAGAACGGCTGCATACAACCCCTCCACACAAACACACAACTGCTCATAGCTACTCCACACAATGACAAACACAATGATGGCAGAAACAAAATTATGGGTATATGCCAGAGACTATAGAAAATGCAGCAAGATATTAAATATATATTAAAATGTTTCCATCAAAGTTAAGGCTTTAATTAAAACCCCTACATTTAAAGTAGACAAAGCCAGTCTGTATAATAAGTATGTATAATAGACCTAAATATAGTCCTGGAGAGCTTTGTGTGGCTAAGCTACTGTGCTGTAAGTAATGAAGTCAGGAAGAACAAGACTCAGGCAACGATTACTTGTTGCTTTTTGATGTAGCAAACAAAGTGCTGGTTTTGTCCAGGGTGAAGATGGGAATGATTCGAATCAATGTATTGTGCATTGTGAAAAGTTTGCATGCTACAAGTTTGTTTTTTTTAATTATTAATGTTTCTTTAATACCATGAGGGCGCACGGTGGCTTAGTGGTTAGCACGTTTGCCTCACACCTCCAGGGTGTTCGATTCCCACTGTGGCCTGTTTGCATGTTCTGTGGGGGTTTCCTCCGGGCACTCCGGTTTCCTCCCCCAGTCCAAAGACATGCATGTCCAAAGTGTCCGTATGAATGGGTTTGTGAATGTGTATGTGAGTATGCCCTGGGTGTGTGAATGTGTATGTGAGTGTGCCCTGGATGGATTGGCACCCTGTCCAGGGTGTAACCCGCCTTGTGCCCCATGCTCCCTGGGATAGGCTCCAGGTTTCCCCATGACCCTGAAGGAAGGATAAGCGGTATAAAAGATGGATGGATGGATTAATACCATTCCCAAGATGGCTGCCTCAATGGCAGGACCAGTGTGTTCATGATAACACATTTTTGGCCTCCGTACTTAAACACATTAAATATCACACTACCAGTACTGAAACTACGGGGTGTCCTAAAAGTCTCCATACATAGGGAACGTTTAACAGGAAACATGGCAAGCAGATACACATCACACACGACACTGCTGCCAAACTTATGAACAAATTCAAAAGGACTGGAAGTGTTGCAGTCCGCTGAGAAGTGGACGTCCATGAACATCCACTGATGAAGGCACAACTAACGTGATGCTGACAAACACAGTCCCGTATGGTTAAGGCTCTGGGTTACTGATCCGATGGTCGGGGGTTCAAGCCCCAGCACTGCCAAGCTGCCACTGTTGGGCCCTTCAGCAAGGCCCTTAACCCTATCATGGCTGACCCTGCACTCTGACCCCAACTTCCTAACATGCTGGGGTACGCGAAGAAAAGAATTTCACTGTGTAATGTATATGTGACCAATACAGACTCATTATCATTACCTCATTATAATAGTAAGCAGAAATTCAGACAGGAGAAAGTCTAGACATGCCAATGGGTTCTAGAAGTTGAAGGCTTTATGTACAACATAAATCAATTATGTAGGTTATATGTAGGTTTTTTTTCCCTTGCCTCATTTTCACCCTGTCCCCAGCACTTTTTTTTACCATTACAGTGCTTCTCATATACAAGACAGTCACATAATTAACTATGAAATATTCATTTTTAACAGCCTAACATATATTACAGAATATCTGATTCAAAAGAGTCCTGGAAGTTCAACTAGTAGACTATTAATCAGTTAATTATTAATTATACTAATTAACTACTATTGCTATTATGATACTTCTACTTTTTTATCATTTGGTTACATAGGATGTGTGTGAGTTAGCACTAAATGCTAGTTCAAGTGAAAATGACTACATTACAACTCAAGCTGACTTTACATGCCACGATATTCGGCCTGATTTTGCTGTCTCACACATACCCGCGCACGTCGTAAATGGTAATCTTCGGTCAGGATCGGTGGTCTTAGAGATGTGACATACTCACCAATGACCGATTTAGTGCCGCTGTGACCGAAGACAGTCGATGACAAAGTTCTGGCAGTGTCCGTAAATTTTGATTAAAATCTCTGAGTGTGAGCACTGCTGTTCAAGTTAGCAATAGGAGGACGACGTATAAATCCACAGGACAGCTACTAACACAGTAGTGGCGATGATGAAAAGTAAACAAAACGTACGAGGTTGAAAAGATGAGCAGTTTGTTGAATTGTGGCAGCAGACAGAATGTCTCTACGATGTCTCATCGCAGTTTATCATGACAGGACAAAGCGGGACGCAACATGGAAAAGCAACAGAGGATGAATTACGCTCCCTGGCCTCCCCGCGCTCTCAGCCAGCACCCCAGCTCCACCACCGTCACTCTGGGCACCGCCTCAACGCTGCTGCAACCCACACGCCACGCTCCATGCCCTGCACCCTTCCCTCATGCACCCCTGACCTCCACATACTGACTTATTATTATTAAAAATATAAGAGCATTTTTTCCCCAATGTCTGCCTCCTGTGTGTCTGTGTTCTGCCCTGCTTCAGCTCTGAGTAGCCCCCCCAAAACAAAACATGATGAATCCCATGTTGCAGCACCTCTTGGAGATGAACATCCAGCAGCAGGCGGTGACCCAGGAGCTAGTCTCCGTATGGCCACACAGGAGCTGTTGGCCCTGAAGAAAAAACCATGCTCGGGTGCATCGGTTCCTCTCCCGCACCACTGCCAGGAGACCCGGCATCTGTTCACAAAGCTCTGCAGCAAGGACGATGTTGAGGCCTATCTGCAGACTTTCGAGCATGTCACCCTATGCAAGCAATAGGAGGAAGAAACATGGGCCAGGATCCTCGCTCCATTCCTCTTGGGGGAAGCACAGCGAGCCTACTACAACCCTCACCCGGAGTACCCGGAGGAAACCCCCAAAGCACGGAGAGAACATGAAAACCCCGAGCACACAGGGCAGAGGCAGGATTTGAACCCCCAACCCTGGAGATTCCCCCTGTATAATAAAACTGATGTAATCATCTCATAAGGACACTTTTAACTTGAAAAGAACAATTTTGGAAGCTCAAGGCTCCAAACGACTGACTCATTTAGGTCAAATTAAATGTAATTACACATGCAGCACACAGACAGGCAGAGCATGACACACTGAGAGAAAGAGAGAGAGAGAGAGAGAGAGAGAGAGAGAGAGAGAGAGAGAGAGAGAGAGAGAGAGAGAAAAGAGAAAAGGTGAATGATAGGTTTCAGGAAGCAGGTAATAAATGAGTGATAAAGGGAGTGTCTTTTATCTGCATAACAGGAGCTCTGCCACAACAGGTTCATAAATCTTAATCCCTGTGCCTGCTAAATACACACTCTACCCATCACACACTTCCAGTCACCTGCAGAAATATCACAAATGTGTATCGAAAGTTTTGTGCTGAGAAACTTGAGCTGAGACAGACAGACAGAGTAAAAAGACTTGGACCACAGCCCCCATTACCCACTCTAACGCTGAGCTAAACTAGCTCGCCATCTGGCAGTGCACAAGGAAACTCGTGCAACTTGAAGAGAAAGAGTGGAATGTGGATAAACGGTATGCGTTTTTAAGAATTACACGACTTCCTTGCTCATTATACTGATTGAAGAAACGAATGCATTCACACCAGAGCTGTCAAAACATCCTTTCCAAGGATGAATCAGAATTGTACCAGTGTGACACAGACCTGTAGCACTTGCGCTCATTATCATATCCACACACCTCCTCACACACGTACACATCAGTTCATTTCTGTCCTACCTTCTCATTAGTCCTCAGAGCGCAATAACATGCGAAAAACATCGCAGTTCTCCTGTGGCATAAGTGTCACTGTGTACGCCGGTGCTTCTTAAACAACAAACAAAACAAAACAAAAAAAAGAAGAGCGGAAGTGCAAGGTTGGAAATGGATTACATCCCGAAACACAAGTCAGCAGCTCCTACTCTTCTGCTATGGCTCTCATAGACACGTGCATGCATGGCTGGTGGGCATGCAGGAGGAGCTGTACTACGCCTTACTGCAGAAGCAAATATTTTAGCTGACAACGGTCAAAGATGCAAAGCTACAGGAAGAACAGCCTGACTCTGGCTCCCCCTTCTCTCTCTCTCTCACTCAATCCTCTCTCTCCATCTCCGATGCGCTCCAGAAAAAGGAGGATGTAGGAGGACTTCAAAGGCGACTCGTTACTCTGAGATGTAGAACTGCATCGGATTCAACACACCGTCGACACTTTTGCAAAACTGACATGGGGAAAGATGTCTGATACTGGGGAAGGACAGTCTGAATAATCAGCATTTAGACATCTGTTCAAGCAAACACACATACACACACACACACACACACACACACACACACAGCTATTATGCCATTGTCCTACAGTAAAAGAATCCTCGGCAGTTTCAGAGAGATGTGGACCAGAGTTCTCGTCTCAGCTGCACATCGACCGGACGTCCACGTGTTTAATAGTATTGAAAGATTTTCTGATTTGAATAAATCATCTGCCGGGCATAAGCGTCGGCCGTGCACGCTTTGTCAAGATGCATAATTCATGGACACTTATTAAAATGCAAATACAAGGAACAGCCATGGAGTAGTGGCGAAATTAATAAAGAAAACGGAGCTGTATTATCTCCTTTGCGTTGGTTCCGAATATGATTATGATACCTGCAAATAAGCAGTTTACAGGCTTAAAACTTTTAGGACTCAGATAAGAGCCATCTTCTCACATCTCTCTGCGATAATGAGCACTTCAAATGGCCAACATGCACACATACCATAATCCACATGCTAAAATGTGTATAAAACATATAATATATGGTAAAATAAAAACATATGATATGATGAAATAATAAGACAGACACTCACACATAATAATAATAATAATAAGTGATCTATTTAAAAAATAATAGTTCCCTCCCCTTGACCGCCCTCGCTGACCCGTCAGCAGCACATCGACGTCAGTCTGTGTAACATATGCGTGTGATTCATCTTAATAATTAGAGTGGTGCGATGCGTGTGTAGCGTAAACGAATATGGACAGATTTTTCAAAAAGAAAAGCTCCAGATGCTTCCGGACCATCATGTAGCTAACGCTGTCTAGCATTAGTGTTTGTGTAGGGTGGCACAAATTGGTGGAAATTTTCAAAGGGTGCCGTGACTGAAAAAAGGTTGGGAAATACTGCACGAGAGAGTCTTGTTGGACCCGAGAACGATGGCCACTAGGGGGCGTAACTCTAACTCACTAGAGCACTCAGCATCTGGCACTGTCCAACCCTGACCAGCCTATTTGTATTAGTTAGCTACTGTATTTCTGTATGCACAAGAGACTGGAAATATTACTCTATATGTTACTATATATATATATATATATATATATATATATATATATATATATATATATATAAATATATATATTTTTTCTTTCTGAATATTGTTATGTGAGTACAGACTGTTTCAAAGTATTTATATGAACAAAGCTCAAGGAAGTTAAGGCTAATGGACATTAATTTAAGTGCGATATATAACCTCTTTGCTATGACTTTAACGATTACTGACGTATTTAACCGTGATATTCAACACACACACACACACACACACACACACACACTATGAGGTTTGTATATTATAAGAGGAAAATGATGTGATGACCAGAGCAGAACCTCTGTCAACTGTGTGTCTCAGTGTACTAGACCAGATTAAAATGCTCTCTCTCTCCCTCTCTCTCTTTCTCTCTCTCTCTCCTTCTCCCTCTCACTCTCACTCTCTCTCTCTCTCTGTGTGAGTGTGTGTGTGTGTGTGTGTGTGTGTGTGTGTGTGTGTGATGTTGGCACAAGGTGACATGGAGCGGGAGGAATAAGAGATGCTTTATAGAATATATTTTTGGTGCCAGTCTCCCTGTTACCACGGTAACTAGTTCTACTGTGGACCCTGCTTTACAGTATAGATTAGCAGAGAAAGAGTGGAGTAAGTCTGAAACAGAAAAATGGATTAGGTGCAAAAACTGCAGTGTGCTGAAAGTGTGAAAAGGAATTACTGTAAGTACTCAGAAAGGACGCAGCGTTAGGCTAATATAATAACTTACCAGCTAGCTAGAACTGGCATACCTGTTGACATCCTACCAAATGTCCGTGAAATGACTTTTGTTTGATCAAGTGCACGGAGCATTCATTTACTTCTTTATGAAGTAGCATACCTGATGACATCCTGCAAAATGAAATGAATTAATGAAATGAATGTTGTTGAATCAGGTACAGTACATACCGCATAAATCTACATCATTATGAAGGTGCTTCTGCATATTAAAGAGAGACATGGTAGTATGATTGTTTCAGCCGCTGCAGAACTACCATTTGAGAGGGAGTCGGGAAACTTGGGAAATGAACGCATCTGCACTGTTAAAATTTAAAAATAACATTACCATGTTACATCACATACTTGCACCATGTTGGTACTAGACTAGCTAGTGTCCAGATAGTGAGTTTAGAAGTGTAGTGTGCATGCAGGAAGAATGGAAAGGTAGTGTGAAGATAAGAAGTATGGATAGATACAGTGAGGGGAAATAAGCATTTGATCCCCTGATGATTTTGTACGTTTGCCCACTGACAAATAAATGATCAGTCTATAATTTTAATGGTAGGTTTATTTGAACAGTGAGAGACAGAATAACAACAAGAAAATCCAGAAAAACGCATGTCAAAAATGTTATAAATTGATTTGCATTTTAATGAGGGAAATAAGTATTTGACCCCCTCTCAATCAGAAAGATTTCTGGCTCCCAGGTGTCTTTTATACAGGTAACGAGCTGAGATTAGGAGCACACTCTTAAAGGGAGTGCTCCTAATCTCAGCTTGTTACCTGTATAAAAGACACTTGTCCACAGAAGCAATCAATCAATCAGATTCCAAACTCTCCAAAATGGCCAAGACCAAAGAGTTCTCCAAGGATGTCAGGGACAAGATTGTAGACCTACACAAGTCTGGAATGGGCTACAAGACCATTGCCAAGCAGCTTGGTGAGAAGGGGACAACAGTTGGTGCGATTATTCGCAAATGGAAGAAGCACAAAAGAACTGTCAATCTCCCTCGGCCTGGGGCTCCATGAAAGATCTTACCTCGTGGAGTTGCAATGATCATGAGAACAGTGAGGAATCAGCCCAGAACTACATGGGAGGATCTTTTCAATGATCCCAAGGCAGCTGGGACCATAGTCACCAAGAAAACAATTGGTAACACACTATGCCGTGAAGGACTGAAATCCTGCAGTGCCCGCAAGGTCCGCTGCTCAAGAAAGCACATATACATGCCCGCTGAATTTTGCCAATGAAAATCTGAATGATTCAGAGGATAACTGGGTGAAAGTGTTGTGGTCAGATGAGACCAAAATGGAGCTCTTTGGCATCAACTCAACTCGCCGTGTTTGGAGGAGGAGGAATGCTGCCTATGACCCCAAGAACACCATCCCCACCGTCAAACATGGAGGTGGAAACATTATGCTTTGGGGGTGTTTTTCTGCTAAGGGGACAGGACAACTTCACCGCATCAAAGGGACGATTGACGGGGCCATGTACCGTCAAATCTTGGGTGAGAACCTCCTTCCTTCAGCCAGGGCATTGAAAATGGGTCGTGGATGGGTATTCCAGCATGACAATGATCCAAAACACACGGCCAAGGCAACAAAGGAGTGGCTCAAGAAGAAGCACATTAAGGTCCTGGAGTGGCCTAGCCAGTCTCCAGACCTTACTCCCATACAAAATCTGTGGAGGGAGCTGAAGGTTCGAGTTCCCAAACGTCAGCCTCAAAACCTTAATGACTGGGAGAAGATCTGCAAAGAGGAGTGGGACAAAATCCCTCCTGAGATGTGTGCAAACCTGGTGGCCAACTACAAGAAACGTCTGACCTCTGTGATTGCCAACAAGGGTTTTGCCACCAAGTACTGTCATGTTTTGCAGAGGGGTCAAATACTTATTTCCCTCATTAAAATGCAAATCAATTTATAACATTTTTGACATGCGTTTTTCTGGATTTTTTTTTGTTATTATTCTGTCTCTCACTGTTCAAATAAATCTACCATTAAAATTATAGACTGATTATTTCTTTGTCAGTGGGCAAACGTACAAAATCAGCAGGGGATCAAATACTTTTTTCCCTCACTGTAGACAGCATGGAAGGGTAGCATGTAGATAGGGAGTGGAAATGTGCACACAGGGCGAATGTAAGACCAAAAGGAGAGTTTGCTGCCCAAGGATTTTAAATGTAGTTCCTAAAATTAGCATAGATGTGGCAAAAAATAAATGCTTCAGATGCACACCATTGGACGCACACATTGACTGGAGAAGATGTGTTTTGCATTGGCTTCGTTTAGTCATCAGGTAAGTGTGAGTGGGTATGTAGCTTGTATTACCGTTAGACGTTTCCAACACAATCTCATACAAACTACTCTTATTTAAATGTCACTGGCATTTTTACCCACACTGATGTTCTCTCCTGCCTGTGACGCATTCAAGGCAACAGACAGAAATAGAAAGCGAGTGAGCGTAAGTCCAAAAATGCTGCAAACAGGACAATGCTGCAACCAAAACCAAACGCTTTAACACATATAAATATAACTCCAACTTCTACTGAGCGGGTGAGTCATTCACACATGTACACACAAAGGCTTCAAAAGGTCAGCTGCACACATTTGTCATGACTAACATTACAGCGATGCATGTGGTTCTATCTATCTCTCCCTCGACGAGACCCACACACATACATGTTCACCACGTCACATTATTGGAACTCCAAGACACACTCAATAGATATGTACTGTATGTGTTCAAGTAAAACCATTCCTACACACTCAGATTGTCCTTCCAGCTCAACAGTCTCAATAATCTTCAATCAAAACCACTTCACCTAAAACTGACAGATGAAATCCCCAGTCGGAGTTGCCCAACTCTCGACTCTTTATCCTCTATGGTCACACCACATAAAGGAATTAGTGCCGATTCAGCGGGTTATAGCAGCTTTAGTGTGTTTTACAACACAACAGAAAACTGAACGAGTATGAGAGTGCAGTCAAATGGTCCTCCCTTCCACAATCACATTAATAGATGTCTAGCATGCCTCCTAACATCTTTTGCTTCCTCCTGCTATTTATTTGTTCAAGTCTTTTGAACCTGTGTCTGTAAGAGTAATGGGAAATCTACCTATTTTCGAGGGCAAGTATTGGTCAGGGTTACTAAGTGAGTGGATGTGGGGTCATGCCCCGTACCACTGCAAACAGACTTAGCCCTGCATACAGCAAATTGTCAACACCCTCCACACACACACGCGCGCGCGCACACACAGAGAGAGAGAGAGAGAGAGAGCGAGAGAGAGAGAGAGCGAGAGAGAGAGAGAGCGAGAGAGAGAGAGAGAGAGAGAGAGAGAGAGCGAGAGAGAGAGAGCGAGAGAGAGCGAGAGAGAGAGAGAGAGAGCGAGAGAGAGAGAGAGAGAGAGAGAGAGAGAGAGAGAGAGAGAGAGAGAGAGAGAGAGAGAGAGAGAGAGTTTTAATGAGGATCCCAAGATAGGTAACAAGAGCCAGTGGCTGCGGCGGAGGTGGTAGAGCGGGTTGTTCACTAATTATAAGGTTGGCAGTTCGATTCCCGGCCCGGATGACTCCACATGCCGAAGTGTCCTTGGGCAAGACGCTGAACCCCAAGTTGCTCCTGATGACAAGTTAGCGCCTTGCATGGCAGCTCTGCTACCATTGGTGTGTGAGTACGTGTGGGAATGAGACAAATGTAAAGTGCTTTGGATAAAAGCGCTATATAAGTGTGCCATTTACCATTTAAGAGGAGACTATGAGATCCAATAATTTACAGAATGCAAGCATCCTCGATAATAACAGCATAAAAACATACCAGGCCTTCTATAGCAAGAGCATGTGATACACTGCAAACACAGACTGGACTGGCACCTGGACAATACAAACAAAATATAAGAATATAAAATTATTTAATCATAAAAATACATTAAAAATGAATAAACTACATTACATTTGTCTTTTAAAAAAACGTCTAAATGCCTGTAGGAATTCCCTTATTTGTACCACCAGTACTTTCTAAAGTCTGTCAGGGTTTACCTGCACAATTATTACACAGCTGGGCACATAAGCCACTAATTAGCCACTAATTCCAAGGCACTGGACTCCTCAATCTCATTCATTTCATGTGACAGGCACTTTGTTTTAATAATATATGCTAATTGCTATCTTAGTAGAACCTTTATCATTCAAAGTTATTTTCTGTATGACCTCCAGTGGATAGTAATCAGGCAAGCAGCATGCCAGTGGGCCTGTTGTGGATCACAATGCTAAACATTTGTATTCACTAATGTTTTACTCACACCTTTGGTTTCAAACAGGAGGCACTGTTCAAGCTTACTATAACTGGAAGACGTTTTCAAAAAGAACTGCATTCAGAGTTGGAAACTTCAATCAGTAACTTACATTCAAAGGTTAGATCAATATTAAGAGTTTAAACCCCCGCACCACCAAGGAAATCAATGGATAGAAAATAAGGACTGACGAAGTAGATTTTAACATTAAAATATATATATATATATATATATATATATATATATATATATATATATATATATATATATATATATATATATATATATATGTGGTTATAAAGTAGGTTATCATTGACTAAGATTTTGCCTTAATTTAACAAAACTGGCTGCCAGTCGATAAAACATCACTTGATATAGTACATCCTATTTCTTGCACAATTAACAAGACTTAGCCTAATTCATTACACAAACGACATAGAACAGCACATTTAGTATCAGAACATCAAATTTGTATGCAAGCAAAAATATAGGAGCATGTGGCTGTTGCTTGTTACCCAGGTGTGTCCTGTTAAACTGATTGTTTAAACAGTAGATCGCTCTGAACATCTACTCTTGGTTTTAGCCTTCAGGTTCACCTGTGAAGATTTTTTTTGTTACAAAGGATAAACCAATATGAAGACCAGAGAGCTGTCTATGGGAGAAAAAAGTCATTTTGAAGCTGAGAAAAGAGGAAAACTCAATCAGAGGCACTGCACAAACACTGGCCAATGTAACAATCCGGAATGTTCTGAAAGAGAAAGAAACCACTGGAGTAATGAGCAACAGACACTAAATGGGTCGGCCAAGGAAAACAACAGTCAGTGACATCACCAACAACCTCCACAGGGCAGGGGTGAAGGTATCACAATCCAGCAATCGAAGAAGACATAGACATCAGAAATATAGTGGTCATACCACAAAATGCAAACCACTCATCAGCAGTAAGAAACAGAAGGCTAGACTGGAATTCACAAAAAAATACACAAAAGTTCTGGAACCAATATTAACCTCTACCAAAGTGTTAGAAAGGCCAGTGTGATGGTGAAAGAAAGGATCTACTCATGGTCCAAAACATACAAGCTGATCTGTGAAACATGGTGATGGTTGTGTCATGGTTTGGGCTTTCATGGCTGCTTCAGGAACAGGATCACTAATCTTTATTGATGATGTAACTCATGATGGTGGCATCAGAATGAAGTCAGAAGTTTACACAAACAGTTTGTCTGGCAATTTACACAAAAACGCATCCCAGTTAATCACAGGAACTTCATCATGCAGCAAGACAATGATCCAAAACACACTGCCAACTCAACAAAGGACTTCATCAGGAGGAAAAGAGGAAGGATTTAGACTGGCCAAGTCAATCACTAGACCTTAACCTTGTTATTTACTTTAATTTACTTCAACACTTGTCTGTTCTTATACTTTTGCTCACCTAAATATTCAGAGGTCTGTTATAAGGTTAGGTTCTATGTTTTATGTTGTTTAATACCAGGAAATAAAAACTGAAATCCTAAACTCTCATCTCATATCCATCTTTTGATCTCAAACCCAAATGGTCTTTGGTCTGTAGCACAAGCAAATGAATGGGCCTTCCTGTTCCAATAGTTTTGGAGGGGACTGTTTATACAATTATGAATTTCATTATATTATATTTATATATTTAATATTGTGGTCATGTGGCATTCCGTAGTGTTTTGAACGCAGTGACATTTAACTAAACCACCACTAAACTGATGATTGGGGTTCAGTACATAACTCCTGAAGGGCACAACATTTCAGTACTGTTAACACTGATTCATACTGACATCTAATTCTCATCATTGTCATGGGTTACAGATTAGTGTAATGGTCGTGTGTGTGTGTGTGTGTGTGTGTGTGTGTGTGTGTGTGTGTGTGTGTGTGTGGGTGGGTGTGAGTGAATGATGTCACCATACCTGCAGGTCATTAGCTGTGCGTATGAGCTTAGGCACACAATGCTCCTGACCACAGGCAATACATCAGCATCATCATCATCAACATCATCAACAACATCAACATCATCATCAACATCATCAACATCATCATCATATCTAGCCAATCCTCCAAAGCAGACAAATCTCCTCAATCTCCAAATCTCCTCCTCTGCATATAAACATCGTCCTCCTGAACTTTCTTTCACTCAGAGTTTAAAATGAGTGACTCACGATTATGTTTAAGTGGTTTCGGATCAGCGTTTTAACCTTTAACTTAGGGATGGGCAATAACATCCCAGGAAAAATAACATCCTGGGAACATAATTTAAAAATCACTACTAAAGCGATACTCAATAAATCAATCAAGTTAAAGACCAATGGACATGCTGTATTTTTGTGAGCAGTCATGTAAACTGTAATAAATGAACCAATGGGCATACTTATTTTATATAAAATACAATACTAGACGAATCTAATCTTACTAAATCACAGTCCACTAACCGAGCATTCAGCAAGCACTGGAGGAAAACACAGGACGCATACTGTATGTGGTACATCTGAAGTTCAGTCATCGTAGCATATCCATACAGCTGCTCATTTTAAGTCACAGGGTAGTTAAAAAGCATATGAACTCCAAGTCGTATATGTTTGGTTAGGGGGAGAGTGTTACACGATCATTCCCACTGACAATACTAAGGACTCCCATGCTGTGGTATCATCAGGATTCAGACTATTTCCCTTATGAAATTTCCCTGGAAATACGCTTCCCTGCTCTGCCACTAGGTAAGGAAACAATATTTAAATGAGGTTGTGGGGTGTGTTAATTGTTCTTGAGAGCTGTGGTGAGACCGAATCTTAAAAAGAAAAATGAAACTGTATAAAAATACAATATGCACACAAAGTAAAAGAGAGTAGACATCAGTGTATGTTCTGTTCATAAAGTATATACATTTTTACACATTTACCCTGAACGCAGTTGGCATTGGAGGTGCAATTTGTATTAAAAGATAGTAATAATTTAAAATTTGTAATAATTAGAGATGCACCGATACTAAATTTCTCAGCCGATACCGAGAACCGATTATTCAGAGTGATATCGGCCGATACCGATAGTTCTGCCTTTAATGCCTTCTTTTAAATGAATAATAATTAACTCCACAATTCTGAAATTGTGGAGAAAAAAAACTTTATTCTCAGTTATTTCACACAAATATAATATATATAATTTATATATTATATAATATCAACTTCTTTATATATTAACATTAACTGGATATGAAATACACTACTCTACAAATATATTATTCTGTGCAATATATACTTTTTTGTCAGCTCATCTTCATTTAAATATTTCATCAGTGTACTGGTGCTTTAATTCACCGCGAGCAGTGCGGCAAATAAAATAAATAAAATAGACTCGACGCTGAAACTCCCGCTTCACTGCTGCAGCGTCCGGTGTATAATTTTAGCAGTGCAGAGCTTATAGAGCTTACAAACTGCAGTTTTATCGTCATTCCACACAAGAGACATCATCTTTACACACAGCACGAAATCAATGTGTTTTCCCGCCCTATTTTGATTGACAGGATCTAATTGGCCCTGATCATCGGGTGTTTGTAAACTATCGGCCGATGGTGTGAAAAATTGCCCTTATACATCGGTGCATCTGTAGTAATAACATGAAAACGGTTTTGATTTTGAGAAACATATTATTTTGAGATTTTAAGATACGGAACAAAATTTTGAAAATTGTAAAATGAAATATGCCCTGCGATGGAATGGCACCCTGTCCAGGGTGTACCCCACCTTGTGCCCGATGCTCCCTGGGATAGGCTCCAGGTTTCCCCGTGACCCTGAAAAGGATAAGCGCTATAGAAGATGGATGGATGGATAAAAGAAATAAATATATAAACAAACAAATAATGGCTTTAACAAAAGGGGGTACAGTTGCTTAGAGGTTAGCACGTTTGCCTCGCACCTTCAGGAGTTGGGGGTTCAAATCCCGCCTCTGCCCTTTGTGGGCGGAGCTTGCATGTTCTCCCCGTGCTCCGGCGGTTTCCTCCCCGAGTCCAAAGACATGCGTTGTAGGCCGACTGGCATTTCCAAATTGTTCGTAGTATGTGAATGTGTGTGATTGTGCCCTGAGATGGGTTGGCACCCTGTCCACGGTGTCCCTCAACTTGTGCCCCGAGTTCCCTGGGATAGGATCCTGGCTGGATGGGCCTTAACAAAACTTTCAAATAAAATCTTTACAAAATAATGACTTTTAGTATTATTTTGCTCACACAATTGCTGTTCCCAATTAGACAAATTTTGTACTAGGCCCCAAGTTACATATTCCTTCATGCAAATACAATCCCCTGTAGTCCCGGTTAACAAATTAGCTTCATGTTTTGCCTTGAGTTTATCATGCATGTGTGATCTAGCTCGGAAATATCCTCCCTCTGCCCATTCCTCTCAGCATGGACACTTTCTAAAGCATGAACCTTCTGATAAAAGCAAGAGGACAGCTCTGATGCAATTAGAGATGGGTGATAGAAAATAAAAATAAAAGCTGATATAATAGAAGTACTGGCTGATATGGTAAGAACCATGTCTGCTTCAGTTCCCGTTCAATGAGATGCACCACTTAGCTCACTTCAAAAGCTAATGTCAGCACACTATAGTATTAATATTTAAAGGACGTACACAATCGACAAGACTGGAAAACAATCGACGCACAGACAAGAATCGCTTCCTCATGTGTCAGTTTTGCGCTGCAGTAAACACTAAACACGCCAGTTACCTAGTGATTAGCAATGACACTAGGTTTTTAGTGTACATTACACCATGTCTTCCAAAACATACAAACTCTGTGTGGCCGTGTGTGTGTTTCCTCACTTTCACTCACACTGAGTGAACAAGTGAGTGCTCCCACACCGTCCAGAGAGAGGAATGGAAAAAGAAAGGACACAAGAGGAGGTAAAAAAAAAAATAAAAAATAAAAAACGACAGAAGAGGAAGAAGAAAGCTGGAGGTGGAGAAAAGAGAAGAGGCGAGGAGAGGAACATGTGGTCAAGTAACACTAACAATAAAAAAAGATATGGCAGCATCAGGGTACTGATACGTTACAACACACACACACACACACACGTGGGAGGCATTTCGTTCAGCACTAACCTACCGAAACCATTATATAACTTAGACTACCCAGAATAATGGAGAGAGAGAGAGAGAGAGAGAGAGAGAGAGAGAGAGAGAGATGTTGACTGAAGAAAAGGGGGTTGGGTGGATGTGCATACTTTCAAGAGAGCTTAAAATAGAAGGAAGACACACAGTATCTCCAACAGTAACACATAAAAACAGCGTTACACAGTCAAAACTGTGAATTCCTAAGATAACAGCATTATAAAGATGTACAGTCCATCAATCAACTCACCTCCCCTCTCTCTCTCAAATTAAACTGCATTTAATTTGACAAAGTTTAGCTGTATTTAAGTTACCATTAAATACAATGTATCCTAAACATGTTTTACTATGGCTCATTATGCCAGTGATTATATATTTAGCCTCAACACTACTATAGTGTTACGATGGTTCTTTAAGGCCATGGCTCAAGTTCTGAGAAATATAGCTAGGGGGTCCACGATTTTCAAATTCCTAAAAATGCATTGCGGCCTACAAAGATGGCCGCTGCGAACCGCAACTCCCAACCGGCTTCGCGGCCTACAGAAACGGCCATCACGGACCACAACACCCAACACACACGAAGGCTGGCAAGTTCTCAGTCACCGTCAATCTAACTTAATCATGAACACTGCATATAAAAAAGAAACGTCCCTTTTTCAGGAGACTGTATTTTAAAGATAATTTTGTAAAAACCAAGTAAGCTTTACAGATCTTTATTGGAAATGGTTTAAACAATGTTTTTCATGCTTGTTCAATGAACCGTAAACAATTACTGCACATGCACCTGTGGAGCAGTCCTTAAGACACGAACAGTTTACAGTTGGTAGGTAATTAAGGTCACGGTTACAATAATTTAGGACACTAAAGACACCTTTCTACTGACTGAAAAACACCAGGAGAAAGATGTCTAGGGCTGTGTGAACATGCCATAGGCCTGCTGCAGGGAGGAATGAGGACTGCACATGTGGCCAGAGCAATAAACTGCAACGTCTATAATGTAAGACGCCTGAGACAGGGCTACAGGGAGACAGGAAGGACAGCTGATCGTCCTTGCATTAGAAAATTACATGTAACCGTGTCCCCACAGACGTGACCGAAAACTTGCAGTTACCTTGGTGGAAGAGTGGAGCAACATCTCTCAGCAAGAACTGAGAAATCTGGTGCAGTCCATGAGGATGAGATGCACTGTAGTACTTAAAGCAGCTGATACTGACAGTTACTTTTAATATTGACGACCCCCGCCCCCCTTTGTTCAGGGACTCATTATTCCATTTCTGTTTGTCAAATGTCTGTGAAACTTGTTCAGTTTAGGTCTCAGTTGTTGAATCTTTTTATGTTAATACAAATATGTTAAGAAATTTGCTGGAAATAAAAGCAGGTGAATGTGAGAGGACATTTCTTTATATTCTTTATATATATGATATATATATATATATATATATATATATATATATATATATATATATATATATATATATATATATATATATATACACATACACACACACACACACACTCACACTCACTCAAACCCACAGATCTCTATGAAGTAGCCACTCAGTGTATTCTTGCCTGACATTACTAAGCCTTAAATCCTGCATGGTGTTATTCTGGTTTGTGGTTTTTGCCTGATTTAGTCTGCTTGTACATCGCATGACCCTTGCCTCTGTCGCGGAAATTAGACAACACTCGCAGACTCGTCCTCTCAGGTGAAAAGGTTTATTACAGAAGGATGAATACAGGATAGAAGAATGAGAGCGCTCTGAGGCGCTTGTGCTGAACATCTATATATATGAAGCACAGGGCACGATACACTTCTATGCATGATAAGGAGCAATTTGAGGCAGTTCGAACAGGCTGTGTTTCAGAACCCTTAACAGAAAAACATGTTTGTGTCTCTGTAAGCAGATAAACATTCTGTACTCAACTAAATGACGTGACATGACCTTCTTTGATATTATCCTCTGATGATCAGGAATAGAACAAGAACAAAACTATTAGTATAAATGAATAATTTCCCTCACACCTGTTTTAAACAAAGCATCCTAACCTGCAACTGCTGAAGTCTCTGCCACCTCTCAAATGCCAATAAACAGCCAAAATTATTGGTCATGATTAAATAATGTGCATGATTGTTAGAGTTTGGTTCTAAAATAAATAGGTTTGTTTTTCAGATAAATAGTTTGAGATCCCCTGCTTTAGGGTAACTATTACTAACTTTTCCTTTTACTGTGGTACCAGTGTTGTTATATTTATTTACTACAGTACTTATGTTAACTCTGAAATTAACAAAACTATGACAGATAAGGTATAATAACCAAAGGTGCATCAAATATAAATTTTTAAAGACTGATATAAGCACCAAGTACTTGAATCTGGGGGATGAAAGGAGCTAGCGTTATAGTACATCAGTACAATGTTTACTGTACATTTTTATATGTACTCTATGTAGGCTAAGCTGTGTTCAACTTCAGCAAGCTCATAGCTTGGTCCCCAGTTTCATCCTGAGTTCTGTGCGGAATGGGTTTCAGCATGGGTTTCCCTCGGGTTTTCCGGTTTCGTCCTACCTCCCAGAAACATGCCGGTAGATGGACTGGCTATTTTAAATCACCCCTAGGTGTGTGCATGGTGCCCTGATATCCCATCCAGCAGGTATTCCCACCCTGAGTCCTGTGTTCCTGGGAAAATATGATCAACTCATGATCCCACTGTGTACCTGACCAGGATGAAGCGGTTATTGGAGATGAATGAATTCAGTGAATGAATGAATAAATGAATTCCACAGGAACAAAATTAAAAGTAACAATTCAAATTAATTCATTATTAAAAGTAAAGGTAGTAAGGTTAACAGGAATAGTCTTGGTAAAATGTTAATCATAACAACTGTACACCAATGGATGGCAAGCCACAATTTTCACATATTTCGGTTCAAAACACTGTTCATTTTAGGAAGAGCAAAGCAGGGCTCGTACATTTGAGTTGAAATACCTCGTTAACTCTCCATGTTAGTTTCTTCAAACTTACACCTACATCTCGGCTAAATATAAACACAAAAATACACAGATGCGTCACGTAATGGAGTTGAGGACGGATGCAAATGCAGATAAGAGCTTTATTATATGAGAGACAGGCAGACAATTCCAGATCGTGAAACATAGACGTGGTCATAAACAGGCAGTAGGTCAGGCGATCGGCACACGAGGATAAACACGACACGAAAACGAGGGCTAGAACAAGATAAAAACCAGGACACAAAACACGTTGAACAACAACTTGGTATACGCAAAACACACGTAATACGTCGCAAAGACTTAGTGCTCAAACAGTCTCTTTTATATGTGGTGTGATTGTGTGTGAGATCGGATGCAGGTGTGCGTGATTAGAATGAACGTGAGTGTTCTGGGAATTGCGGTCCATGGTGGCCATGTTTGTAGGCCGCAGTGCAAGACAGGAAATGTAGTCACTGGTTTGCTCTGATATGACAAGATGCTTGTATTTTTTTGTATTTGGAAAAGCACATTTTAATCTGAAGTAACTGTCAAAACATACCCAGGAGGTGATTCAGGATGCTCTAATAATAATAATAATAATAATAATAATAATAATAATAATAATAAATCAAATATGAAGGTTGACATATAGGACATAGCAACAATTTCCCTGTAGAAAAGTGTTAATTAATTTTTCATTACTTAATAGGATCAGCCTATATGTATCACCATCCTAATATTTTGCCTCTTGGAAGGGTGGATGATAGCTAACTTAATATCAGGATTGTTTTCTGCTATTTGGGATTTTGTTAACTGTGGATGTCTGTGCCATTGGGAGGTTAGTACATGGCAAAATCTACAAAACTGGGACTCAGGGGACTGTGTTCTTCACTCAAACTCTGTCCTCCTTTCTCAGTCTCTCTGGCCTGTCTTTCACTCTCCTGTCTTTCTCCTTAACTGTCAGGAGAATCATTATTCTGTTCCTGTGTCTAGCTCTTTTGTGCTTTTGAACCTGCATGTGTGTCCCAGGACACCCAAGCTGCTTATGATAATGAGGTTGTTTTTGTTTTTTTTTGTCTCTGTTCGGTTAGAAGCCAGTGAACAAACCGGAGCTAGCAGCAGCCACAGTTGAGATGAGGATAGAGACAGAGCGTACAGCAGTGTAACACCCTCAGCCTCCATGGAGATATCTATAAATGATCTTGTTTGTGTTATTCTTTGTCGAAATTTACAGAGTAGAGAACTCTCTGACGAACACTGCAGCGAATCCAAAAATCTAGAGAGCGAGACAAAGAGAAAAAGGTCCCGCTTGTTTTGCATCTGTTCTTCCCATCTAAAGATTCTTCAGTTTCCTCTGGCTTTCGGCTGCGCTCTCTCTTGCTCACTCTCTCTCTCTCTCTCTCTCTCTCTCATACATACAAACACACACACACACACACACACACACACACACACTACATCCACTAGTATGAACGCAATACACTGCAGTTACTCCATAGAGTTTTCTTCAGACATGAATATATGCTGTAAAATACCTTTGTTTTTATAGCTCAGAAGCCATATGAGCATTGATATTTATTCTGAATTGGGTTTTTACCAAAGCTCTCTCAACTTAATGAATGAACCATGAGGATAGAGAGGGGGGAAAAAAACAGATATGAAGGACACTAGCTGACTTCACTTTAAAAATGAAATTAGCCCAGAACTAGAAAAAAGTCAGTGACGAAATAACCAAGAGACACATCTAACAGACTTGTACATCCATAACACCTCCTTCACCTTTAATGCAGAGTTCAAAACAAGTATCCTGTGCTTGAATTTCAGGCAGAATTATGCAATGCGTGTTATAATATAAATGATTATGCAGCTGTAAACAAAAGAGCCTGTAAACAGTGATAGATATACACCGATCAGCCATAAGGTGAAAACCACTGACAGGTGATGTGAAAAACATTGAACATCTTGTAACAGTGACAGTGTCCCCCTGTCGAGGGGTGGGATAGATTAGGCAGGAAGTGAACAGTCAGTTCTCAAAGTTGATGTGTTGGAAGAAGGTAAAATGGGCAAGCGTAAGGATCTGAGCGACTTTGACAAGGGCCAAATTGTGATGGCTAGACGACTGGGTCAGAGCATCTCCAAAACGGCAGGTCTTGTGGGGTGTTCCCGGTACGCAGTGGTTAGTACCTACCAAGGAAAGACAACCGTTGAATCGGGGATGGTACCTAAGGCTCACTGATGCGCGTGGCCCATCTGGGCCGATCCCACAGAAGATCTACTGTAGCACAAACATGCTGGCTTTGATAGAAAGGTGTCAGAACACACAGTGCGTCTCAGCTTGCTGCATATGGGACTGCGTAGCTGTAGACCGGTCAGAGTGCCCATGCTGACCCCTGTCCACCACTGAAAGTGCCTACAAGTGGACCATGAAGCAATGGAAGAAGGTGGCCTGGTCTGATGAATCACCTTTTTTTTATATCATGTGGTTAGCTGGGTGCGTGTGCGTCACTTACCTGGGGAAGAGATGGCACCAGGATGCACTATGGGAAAAAGGCAAGCTGGCAGAGGCAGTGTGATGCTCTGGGTAATGTTCTGCTGAGAAACTTTTGGTCCTGGCTTTCATGTGGCGTTACTTTGATACATGCCACCTACCTAAACATTGTTGTAGGCGAAGTATACCCCTTCATGGCAACGGAATTCCCTAATGGTAGTGGCTCTTTCAGCAGGATGATGCGTCCTGCCACACTGCAATAATTGTTCAGGAATGGTTTGAGGAACATACAGGACTTAAAGGATCTGCTGCTAACGTCCTGGTGCCAGATCCCACAGCACACCTTCAGAGGTCTTGTGGAGTCCATATCACGACGGGTCATTGCTGTTTTGGGTGCACAAGAGGGACCTACAGTATATTAGGCAGGTGAATTTAATGTTACGGCTGATCGGTGTAGATACGATGGGGTCCAGAACTCAGACACCACATTGAAGAACTGGGATTTTTATTTACTGCATTTTTTCTTGTTTTTCCATTTAAGATTGGAAACATTTCAATCAAATAAAGTAAATGTTCAAGAATTTGAATATTTAATATTCAAGATTCTGCACTATTTTCAAGGTCTTTATTTAAATGGATGCAAATGTGTGATATTGACCATGTTAACTGCTTTGTACAAAAGGTCAGCTTTTCCTCATGGCAATCTCTTCTATTGAAGCATGTGTTCAGTCGACTGTGATGGATCTGATCTAAAAACGGATCAGACGTTTTTTGCACAAGCTTGTGGAGTCCATGCCGGCTCGAGCGCATACTGTCCTTAAAGCAAAAAGAGGGACATAGCATGTACTAAGAAACTCTGAAGTTCGTGTAAATAGTTTAAAGATTCTACTTTTCACTCAAGTTGTTGTTAATGGTATAATTTGCATTGAAATTAGAAGCATTTTCACTATTGGTCTCTCACTTTTCCTACTATATAACTTAAATAACCAACACACTGTACATTACACTAAAAAATGGAATTTCTGCTAAATAGCCAGTGTTTCCACATACTATAAGAGCATAATTATAACAAAAAGAAACGTACTGTAAACCTGTAGGCTGTTTTCCCGAGCTGGAGAAACCTGCTCACACTAAAACTATTTGGATATGTGATAGCGGCAAAAAATCAGTAAGTTATTTAGTGTATTAGTATTTCATGTGTCATGACTGGTCGGTATTATTAGACACAATGCAGTCTTCTTTCTATCCAATTTTTTTTAGCAATTACTTACATTATTTTTACGACCACCTGTCGTGGACAGCGTTTGTGTTTTCTACCTCGTTCTTTGTTTCTTTTGTAGCAGCAGCACACGGTGTGTCCTCATTGGCCAATAAAAGTCGATGGAGGAGCACTAGTGTGTGAGACAGAGCTGTGTTGGATTCTCCCTCTCGTCCTCACTGGAGGAGCCACCTGTTCCAGACCAAACTGACTGTTTATTGATTTATTTATTTAGACAGATAGATAGATAGGTGGATAGATGGACGGATAGGTAGGTAGGTGGGTGGGTGTATGGATGGATGGATGGGCGGGTGGGCGGATGGCTGGATGGATAATTCATTTGTCTTCAAAGAGGAAATTTCCACCGTGGCTGCATAGAAAACAATTTACTAGCTGATTTGTTGTTAATAATACCCTATTGCATTCCAGATACAGGATACACTGTGTAGAACAAGTAGGAGGCAATACGAAGGTAGAATATTGTATAATTCTGTTCCTGTAACCAATTTTAGATTAGTTAGCCAGCCGAAACCGTAGTTATTGATTGTTTTGTTAGTTTGTTTGGTGTCCCTGAAGTACATCTACTGTGGTACTAACCACAGTTTCAATCCAAGACATTTAACTACGTCAATACAATCTCACTGATATTTTTAAATAAGTGTTCAGCGCTTTGGTTTTTCAGTGGGAGGGAAGTCCATTCTCTCATTCCCGGTGCGATCGAATCCAGACAAGCCGTAACAGTCATGATCCGTTCTCGGTTATGAAGTCAGTGAGGTAGTGACGGCAAATTCCTACGCTCGTGCATACGAGGATTCCACCCGCAGAAGCTCAACTTTTATTTGTTTCAGTTTAAAATGACTTCTCCTAGTCCTCCAGCTGAGAAGAAGACCATTGCAATGCAGATCGCAGTGCAGTTAAACCCACACCACCACCACACCCACGTATAGAAATCACTCTAACTCAACCAAACCAATCCTGGAGCTTACGAACTTGGCTCAAGTCAAGTACTGAATCAAACAAACCCAGGTTCCTTGACAGCTGTGGGTTCCGGTGAGAAGCTATCGGCTGGACTACCTTCAATATTATGGCTGAGACTTTACCGAAAGGAAAGCGAATAAACCAGATGAACCCGTGCTGCGTTCGAGCAATACTTAGAAAGCAACATTGGTGATATGTCAGTCGTTGTGACAGAATGTTTGGAATGCACGGCACAGAGCTTTGCAGGTTTACTCTGGCATCATAAGAAGGCATTCCTCATTCTGAACACACCTTACACAGCACGTGAACGAATATTTGCATTTCGGCTGTCAGGATGGGAAAGTAGAGCGATCCGAGAGAGCAGATCTGAGATTGTATAGTGTATGCAGTGAAGCAGAATAACACTGAAGTATCACACTGTAACACACTTTCCTGGATAAGTCGCACTACTACAGTACCACCACAAAGCTACGAAGTCTTGCCACTAGAACTCTAACCGCAAATACATTTCAGATGTCTAGTACACCCACACACAACCATTTCCTACAGACGTAACTCGCCGATTTGAATCATTTTAGCGAACTGTAGCGTCTATGACTCAGGAAAGGTCATTACATTCATGCCACTCGTTCTGGCCTGAGGAAGATATCAGATTTTATTTTAATGGAGTCGGTTATTATACGTAACTAGATGGTGCCACTGCTTACAGTGCTCTTACCCAGCCTTTCCACAGCATTTTTCAAACAGTATAATAAAATTTGAATAAAATAAAGCCACCTGCACATATGAACACACTCAAATATCCGGAGCTATGTATAATACACAATCTGAGACTAAGAAAAGCATCGAGCAGGGGGAAAAAAAAACACTGAAGTTCTCCACAAGCTCCTCCTATCACGCCTCCACAGAGACGAGGCAGAACCCAGGCACACGCACACACACACGCACACACACACACACACACACACACACACAGTGGAAAAAGAGCTTCAGAGGTGAACAGGTGACTTCACAAGCAGAGAAAAATAATACATTCACAAAAACATCATTTAATTTCTCCATAGCAATATTCTGCACATATAAATACACTAGATCACAAAGAGCATTCTCTCTCTCTCTCTCTCTCTCTCTCTCTCTGCATCACTGTCACTCACTCTCATCACCACACTCTTGTGCCTCTTCTTCCTTACCTTAGTTGTGACAATACACAGACAATCCATCGTGAGCCCGATAGCTCAGCCAAGACGCCAATTCATTGCCACTAATTCGGCAAGAATGGAGAGAATAATTTTTTTTAAAAAAAGAAGAGGAGAGAAAGACTAAGGCACAGGCAGAGCTAGCATATACAGAATGGAGCTCTTCTCTACACAGCTAAGTGCAACAGCAGCAGCTGCACACATGATGCTAGCAGGAGCGCACGGCGCAGCGCGGGCTGGCCACAGCCACACGGCACGGCTGCCTTTCACAGACACAGAGTTAGGGAGCGAGAAATAGAGAGAGAGTGAGAGAGAGAGAGAGAGAGAGAGAGACGAGGCTGCTGTTGCTGAGAGCACAGAGAATCCCTCCTCCACAAGATCAGTGCAGAGATCAGCTCTCACACAGTACTGACTGCCTGCCTCGTGAGAAAACAGTCTCAGAACCTCAAATCAGCCGTGTTGTCGAACCCTGGAGCTTTCCGTCACCACACGTTAGGATTCGTCCCCCTTTTCTAAAGTGACGCCGAGCTACACGGCTTTAGCTCAAATCAAATGCCGGGAAATCGAAGAATCGCTACAGTGAAAACAGTTTCCACAGACTTAATGGCCAGTTGTTGACCTTGAATATCAAAAGACTTTGTATTTTTAAGCACGTGAGCATTTAAAACTGAGCATTTGAAATGACTTGAATTGTCTACTGAAGCAAAGGCAAGAGGACGGGATCCAATGCAGCAAGACAAATGAGTCAAATGTGGAAGGAATGGATTTTTTATGAGCTGTCAGCAATGGTTTTGCAGTTAAAGATTTAGTAGTGATTTAAACTTTTAGTAGTGTGTGTGTGTAAGAGAGAGAGAGAGAGAGAGAGAGAGAGAGAGAGAGAGAGAGAGAGAGAGAGAGAGAGCGCACATTTATACAGTCACACACAAAATGCTGGGATTTGTGACGTTCTCTAAGGCTTCAGGAATGAATCATACAGATGTGGGCTAATTCCGCATCCGGTTCTCTCTCTGCCGCACTCCGGAGCTAAATTAAGAACTCAGAACGCCGCTAATCTTATCACGATAACACGCAGAAGCGAACGACTGAGAGGTGCGGAGTCAGTGGTGCTTATTCACACAGGGGTTGCTACTTGCCAACCACAACACAATGGACAAACCGACACACAAAGACGGAGATGGAAATACACTGGGATACACTACAGGATCCTGGCCTGGGTTCTCGGACAGTGCGAGATATCGCATCTACTCTAGATATGATGTCAGCAGTGAGGACAGTGCTAAAGGAGGACGAGTAAAATGCTGCTATATCCTGTAGTAAGCTATTCAGGGGTATGAATCACTAGGCACATCGCATTTCAATTCGATTCTGATTCGAGACGCGAAAACAAAAAAACAATTCTGTACGCGCACAATTCTGTTCCGAGGTGTGTATGTTTAAAATGATTATTTCCCACGCATTCCAGTAGACGATATGTAAATGAAGCATCTTAGCTCTTGCCTACAGTTTCTTCTGTACATCTTCCTGTACGTCTTGCTGTTTGGATCCAGTGTGTGAAGCCAGTCAAAAAAACTGAAACTTGATCCCAACTTTCATTCCTGGATCATGTCCTGTGGAATCACCACACACACACACACACACAAATGTGTCCCACAGGCATGCGTGCACACTAAGCTGTTCAGCACACAGGTCTGACCCACTATAAGCGATCACTTCATGGAGATAGAGCACTTTAACTTCATTCACGTGACACTTTGCCATAACCTCAGTGGGATCGTTAGCAAATGGGGCAGACAAGATAGAGAAAGCAGACCTTATTTTCACCGTCACAAGTACAGACCTGCCAACCATGAAGAGGAACAATGCTTAGTCCAGGCTGGGGTGGATAAGGGTGTAAAAACTCATTACTTTATTGATGTAGTACTTTCACAAATGTAGTGCACGCACTGTATGTGCAGGGTTTTACAGTAACCACCGGGCACTTTTTTTGGTGGTTCAACCCAATATCGATACACTCAAAGACATTGATAGATTTTTATACCACGTTGATAGACTATATTTCATTACAATAATGAACTCAAAACATCAAAATCCTAAACATTTACCATGATTGAAGGCGAGGGCGCTGCGGCAGCACGTCTTTCAGGTGGGAAAATCCAGAGGAGACGAGGGGTTATTTAACGCAAGGGGGGAAAAAGTAGGCGGGGCTTCCCGGGTGTCAGCTGATTTCGGAGAGTTCAAAACGTCTGCACAATTGTCAGTCGTCCCAGATGTCGATTGGAACATCTGCCATTTATGTTGGGGGGAAAAATATGTTAGCATATTCTTGTGTGATATTTTTAAGTGAGGAATCACAGAAGCCGACTCAGATGTGATACAGACACCACACACACACACACACACACACACACCTAGTTTTGAAGATGAATCCATTTTCAGGGCAGCAGGAGAGGCTGGAGCCTATTCCAGGGAGCTCGGCGGGGGACACCCTGGACGGGGTGCCAATCCATCGCAGGGCACAATAGCGCACACATTCACACACTACTGACAATCTGGAAATGCCTGTCAGACATCCAACACGTGTTTTGGAATGGGGGGAGGGGGATTTGGACTAGAGTGCCCAGAGGAAACCCCCGAGGCACGAGGAAAACATGCAAGCTCCGCGCACACAGGTAGGAGGCGGGATTTAGGTGTGAGGCAATCGTTCTAACCAATAAGCCACCATGCCCCCAATAATGGAGATTATAAATGTTATAGCTCATTGACATTGCATTTTAATCAGTGATAGTTGGTCTTGCTGTTAGATAGGAAGGCTAAAATCAAATATTTATCGATAGCTATTAGGGTTGAGCAATGCGTTATATCACAAGCTCTCATCAATGGCATAATATGAATGATGTGGAGCAAACTATCACACACACACACACATACACACACATATTAGCCCCAACAAAGATCAAATCTAGGTGTGTAATCACCTGACATGGTGTCAATGATAATCTACAGTCTGGGTTAGAAAGAAATCAGCCCCAGCATCATGTCTTCACACCATTCTGTATATTTTTCTTATGATTTTCTCATGAAACTTTTTGGTAAATTGTAAGACCTAATGTGTCAATGTTGACATTTTTCCTTCTACCAAACTGCCATATAAATACGTCTGTGAAGAGAAATTGCTCGCGCTATTGTTTTGCGTATAGATAAGTTTTCATATACCATCCTTGCTAATATCAGATAATGTATTTCCATATTCGTTTCATATTTACCATATAGTGCACTAATTGCGAAGCAGCCATTTTGTTGTGTTGTCTTGAGTTTACAGGAAATCATTGAATTCCCTGGATAGGTCACTGTATTAATACCGATCATGTACTGCGTACACTAGCTATGCACCAAAACACCATAAGGTATAGCAAATTCATTTCGACATTTATTTTGTAAATATAAACGTATAAATATAATTTATTTATATGGTATCAGGATGGATACCAGAGCAACCAAGTTAATATATCAGTGTAAATAAAAACAACAATTAATATTAACGACAACTAAAGGCAAAGGGTGCATGTTGACGGGAAGCACTATTTATACTTCAGCATTTTTGTGTTTTTCAAGTCAGTGGGTAGTTTGTATCATAGGGAGTCTTGACAATATGATCACAAACAGCTGAAATTGGGCTGACTGTAATGACATCATGGATTTTTTTTTTTTTTAAATAAAACATGAGTAGAATAGTAGATAAACTATATATGTGACTTTTTCTGGTTTAGCATATAAGCACCATGCAACTTCAGGAGATATTGTCATAGATTATTACTTGAAATAAAGTTCACAGTGTATAGAATATACTGGAAGAATATCCTAAATTATTGGAACGGCAAGGCCAGTTCATTCGCTACAGACTAAAGACATTTAGGTTTTAGATTAAAGGATGGATATGAGATGAGAGTTTTGGGATTTCAGTTTTTATTTCCTGGTAATTACATCTAGATGTGTTAAACAAGATAAAACATAGAACCTTTCATGTTAGAACTACTCTTGCTTGCAATAACTGCATCAAGCCTGCGACTCACCGACGTCACCAAATTGTTGGTTTCTTCTTGTGTGATGCTTTTCCAGGCTTTTACTGCAGCCCCTTTCAGTCGTTGTTTGTTTCGGGGTTTTTCTCCCTTCAGTCTCCTCTTCAGGATGTGAAATGCTGCTCAGTTGGGTTAAGGTCTAGTGATTGACTTGGCCAGTCTAAATCCTTCCTCTTTTCCTCCTGATGAAGTCCTTTGTTGAGTTGGCAGTGTGTTTTGGATCATTGTATTGCTGCATGATGAAGTTCCTGTGATTAACTGGGATGCGTTTTTGTGTAAATTGCCAGACAAACTGTTCGTGTAAACTTCTGACTTCATTCTGCTGCCACCATCATGAGTTAAATCATCAATAAAGATTAGTGATCCTGTTCCTGAAGCAGCCATGAAAGCCCAAACCATGACACAACCATCACCATGTTTCACAGATCAGCTTGTATGTTTTGGATCAGGAGTAGATCCTTTCCTTCTCCCTCACTTGGCCTTTCCAACACTTTGGTAGAAATTAATCTTGGTTCCAGAACTTTTGTGGATAATCTCTGTATTTCTTTGTGAATTCCAATCTGGCCTTCTGTTTCTTACTGCTGATGAGTGGTGTGCATCTTGTGGTATGACCACTATATTCCTCATTCGAATGCTGGATTGTGATATCTTCAACCCTGCCCTGTGGAGGTTGTTGGTGATGTCACCAACTGTTGTGTTTGGGTTTTTCTTCACAGCTCTCACAGTTTTTCTGCCATCAGCTGTTGTTATTTTCCTTGGCCGACCCATTTAGTGTCTGTTGCTCATTACACCAGTGGTTTCTTTCTCTTTCCGAACATTCCAAATTGTTGCATTGGCTATGCCCATTGTTTGTGCAATGCCTCTGATTGAGTTTTCCTCTTTTCTCAGATTCAAAATGGCTTGCTTTTCTCCCATAGACAGCTCTCTGATCTCCATGTTGGTTTATCCTTTGTAACAACAAATGCAGTTTTCACAGGTGAACCTGAAGGCTAAAACCAAGAGTAGATTTTCAGAGCTACTCTTGGTTTTAGCCTTCAGGTTCACCTACAAATGTGTATAAAGACGCCTACAAATTAGGCGGTCTGATACAAAATGTGCTATGTTCCATGTCGTTTAACGCATCTACATATAAATATCAGGAAATGAAAGCTGAAATTCTAAACTCTCTTCTCATATTCATCTTTTGATCTCAAACCAAGATGTCTTCAGTCTACAGCAAAAACAATTTAATTAGTTTCGGAGGGGACTGTAATTGTTTATAATTTATTTGAATGCCTCTGTGTGGAGTTTATGCTTCTTATGGGTGCAGATGAGCATAGCAAGACATATGAGATTGCTCCAGAAACACATCCAATGTCAACTGGCCTTCAGTGTATAATGATGTAATCTGTCAAGTCCTTAATGAAAGAATGAAAGCATGAACTCTTACTCTTTTTTTGGCCACTATACACTGAATTCAGGGGGGAAACGAATATACCACACCAAAGATAATTCATCAGTTTGGCAATTAAATCCAGATCAACCTAGAACTGAACCAAGAAACTACCATTTCTTTAGTCTTTGCACACATTTTAAAGTCAGTACCACTCGGTTCCTTTACGCACACATGTTTCAGTGCTCCTGGGAATAGCTGCACCGCCAGCTTTATACACATTCACAGTTTTAAAAGCACCAAGCAGAGTCGCCTGAAACCTCCCACCTGCAGGTAGAGAACAGCGCTGCTGCATTTTAATGCAGCTGCCCTCTGCAGTGCCTTCATAAGGAGTTGCTGTGTGATTGTGTGTGTCTGTGCATGTGTGTCTGTGTTTGCTGCAGTGTGAGCAGTGTAAGCATCAGAGCTGTCTGTGTGGGCGAGAGGTGGCAATTACTGCAGATCCTCACGCCTCCCAGTCAGGAGTCAAACTGCAGAAAAGAATCCAAATGCCAACCCCACACTTGCACACACACACACACACGCACACACACACACACACAAAACAAGCACATGTGAATGTACATGTAAGAATACACACATACCTCAGACAGTCATAAGGCTTAGGATTCACGCAGAGCATCAGTTGACTAATTATCATTATAACACTCTCTCTATCTCTTTCTCTCTCTGTGTGCAATGCCCATCTATTACTCAGTAGATTTCCACATTAACATGTTGTATTATGATTCAGTAACTGCTGCATTCATCATCGTTTGCGTGTAAAACCTTCAATCGCACCTTTTTTTTGCACCAAAAAAAAAGTTAGCATCAGATATAATGTGTCTCTGTGTGTCATGTACCGGCAATTAAAGCATTCGTTACTCATTAGTGCAAAACATGTTCTGCACACACCTGCAACAACTAACTGTTAATGCAGAGGCACATTTTTAAATGAGACAAATGCACCTCTGAATCTGGAGCGCTGGTTTTGTGCCTCTGCGCACTCCACAGGCCTGACTGCTGATGACATGCTGTTTAGCGTGCAGTAATTAACAGAGTGAACGTGAACGTGTGCACATGTGTGAAAGAAAGAGAGATGGAAAAAGAAGGACATAGAAAGAGAGACATAATTATATAGTCCAAAAGTCGCGGTCCATTACGAGCTGTTTTTATTCCATCAGTCAGTACGTTTACATGGACAACAATAATCCGATATTAACCCGATTAAGACGATACTCTGATTAGGAAACTAGCATGTTTAACAGTGATTATGTATAACAGTGATTATTGATGACCTTAATCCGACTAAAGTCATACACGAAGCAAACACAAATCGGATTATGACATGTGGAGTATTCCTAATTTAGTCGCTTTTCAGAGACGTACACACCTTAATCACACTATTAACGTCGTGTGGGAGTTTTCACCGCATTTTGTGACAGGACACGTACACACACGGCAGTGCTCAACCGTTTGACGGCAAACATCGTGCCGAGAGCACGGCTGCGTCCGAAACCGCATACTTGCCTGCTATATAGTATGTGAAATACTATATATAGACGAAGTAAGTACGCGGTTTGGGACGCAGCCCACGGCTTCAATCAGTCATCTATTTGCACGTATAGCGTGACAAATAGTTAACTGCACTCGAAGCTTTCTTAAAGTTAAAAATGAAACACCCAGAACTGTATACGGTACCATAGCGAAGACCAACTGTATGTCGATACATTCTGGAGGGACGTCGGACGGTGTGGCGCGGTGACATAATGACGTGTGCCATTAATCGCTCTATGTTCTATAACATTTAAAACGGGAACATGAAAGGAGTATTCTAAAAGCGACTCATGTAAACACCTTAATCAGAATATTGTCTTATTCATATAAGGTCAATAATTAGATTACTGCTGTCCATGTAAATGTAGTCACTAATGCACTTCGATAATGCAACTAAAACAGGAATACTCCACACGTCTTAATTCGATTTGTGTTTACTCCGAGTATGACTTTAGTCGGATTAAGGTCATCAATAATCGCTGTTTACATGGTAGTTTCTTAATCAGAGTATCATCTTAATCGGGTTAATATCGGATTATTGTTGTCCATGTAAACATACTGACTTATACTGTGTATAATTTTTTTTTTTTTTTTGCATTCCAATAAATGACTGAATGCTGCGTTGCACCATCTTGTTTATGTATACATAGTGATTTTTACGTTCTTGGCTACGCCGGTGTAACAGCTTACTTCCGGTCGCCGTAACCGTTCCATTCGCAGCTGCTGCTTATAGTCCCTACTGTCTGTGAGGTCTGGGAATACACCCTAGATGGGATGACAGTCCATCGCTGGGCACCATTCACACACACACATTAACACACAGGAGCAAATGAAGGTAGCAAATCCACCTCGCAGCATTTCTGAGAGGTTTGAGGAAGCTAGAGAACTCGGACAACCCCCACATGAACATAAGGAGAACATGTGAATCTCAGGATTGATACTATTAACTACAGTAACAGATTAATGGAAAAACCAACATAAGGTGTCTTAGTAAAGGCCCTTTCATACCGAACGCAAAACGATTAATCGCCTTCGGCTAATTCACGCCTGCAGGATAGGTGGCGCTATCCGAGAATGCGTTTTCCGCCTGCACACTAGGTGGCGCAACCCACTATTCAGCTGATAAGCCTATCGTCTTTGACCAGAGAAGAAGAATCACTTAAATGTTGGCGTGTAGCACCACAAGGCACACAAAATGTCAAGAAGCACAGAAAAAGAGAGAAATCGGATTTGAAAATGGATTTCGCTGTGACTTTTATCAAAATGTTCTCCGTTCTCAGACACCAGTGATAACAAGAACCCAACATCCGTTCTCTTCTCTCTTCCGGAAAATTCTTCTTCGGGCGTTTACACTGGTTTTCAAAACAGCTTTCTGTGCTATAGCGCCACCAATCTCGCCCTTTTGTGCAACACCAGCGACTCTGGGTACGTGATCTAAAGCTCAAATCTAATTAGACGGCCCGTATCATTGCAGAAGAATCACGCTTTGTCGCAGCGCGATTGATCGCGCCCGGTGTGAATAGCGCTATTGTTTCTATTCGAGAGCGTCATCGCGTCGTACATTCGCGTCGCTTAATCGCGCTCGGTGTGAAAGGCTCTTAAGGTGTTGAGCCACCATACTGCTCATGTTGACAGTTGGATTGTCCTGCATTGCCAGTCAACTCAAGAACTTTTGCTTTTCTGTTTTCTTTGCATATTGCAACAATGCACGAACATCACAGTCATAGAATATGCGCTTTCATCTCCAATTTCCAACCCTTTTAACTGATTCCTTTCCCATAGTTGTAAATGCAAATCCCACTTCAGTCAGCGTTCCAACTGAAACACAGCCAGTTGAGCAGCGTCTCTGATGGAAGATCCTGCCACCATTCAACTACCTTAGATCTCTTCATTTGGCCATCTTGATAGTTGGTGCAGTTTTCAAGTCTTGCTCTAGATTCTCAATCGTGTTAAGAGCAGTGACTGGGCTATTCTAACACAACCGGTAACTTGGATTCAAACCACTCCAGCATATATTTGGCAGTGTGTTAGGGTCACTGTCCTGTTGGAAATTAATCCACCCAAGTCTTAAGTTTCATTCAGACTGGAACAGGTTTTTAATCTAGGACTGCCCTGTATTTGGTTCCATCCATCTTGCCCTCAACTCAGATCACTTTCACAGTCCCTGCTGATCATCCCCACAACATGATGCTCCCATCACCATGCTTCACTGTGAGGATTGTGCTCTCAGCGTTGGGTTTTCACCAAACCATACCAAATGTCTTAGCACCAAATACCAACAAACTCTGGGGCCTTCCAGGATCTGGTGCATTTATAGTGAGGTTTCAATTCTGTACAAATCCTTAACATTTAATACCAATTATGTCGATTTCAGTTCCAAGTTATAACACTACAACATGTATAAATAAATAAATAAATAAAGAAAGAAAGAAATAAAAAGTTAAAAGCACTGTAACTCTTGGATACAGTTTGCATATAGGCAAATGTTATTAACGCCCCATTTTGAAGTACCCTAGACTTCACACCTTACTGATTGTCCATGAAGTTATATGTAAATGAGTTCAATGTGGGCTGTCACAGGCCCAGACACAACACCCTAACCATCATCGGCAAATGGTGCGTGTGTGTAGTGTGATGTCGAGAACAAAACCTGGTGTTTAATGCCTCAACAGTCCAAGCAGAGTGGTTACATCATACCCTCATTAACAGGAAGAGAAATGAAAAGAAAATGCAGCATCTGGGAGGAAGATTTCTGGCTGCAGCACAGAGGCTTTTCCCGCTGTAAACACTACAGGCTTACAATCTGCTGCTTTCTGCACTAAACAGGAAGGTGACAAGCGTTTAACACACTCGCCAGTTACTGCATGGATGTATTTATATATACAGTGTACTGAGCTGGTAAGCATCGATGGTGTTAAGTGTGTAAGGGGAAGTGAGTGTTTGTGTCTGTATTAACTCCCCAGGAACGTGGTAAGAGTGTAATGAGTGTGTAGTGCTTTAATTGACCCCAGGGTAAGACTCACCTCCGCACTCGCGTTGCTGTCAGCTACAGGCTCCTCCGCATGGCTTTTCTCTATCACCTGCACATACAGAAATACACACACACATTCACAAAAATATCTTCTTTTTTTTCCCCCAACAACCTTATTACCCTTTTTTTGCTTTTGTTTGTATATTTACAAAACTATTCTTAGAGCAGCAGGTCTCTACTCTCACATACATGATTATACACAACTTTGTGGAGAATAAGGCAGTGATACTCAATAAGCGGACCCTAGCGCGTGTCCGTGTCCTAAACGCATTTTTATTAAGTACAGAATTTCAGAGTGGGAAAAAAAACTCTCTTATTTGTCCTCTATGGACCTTCAGTTTTGTGGAATTTTTATATTTGAGTACCCTTGGTATAAGGTATTAAGGTTCTGTATCGATGATTGTGTTGTTTTCCTGTGATGGTGTCACAGACAATTACTTAAAGCCTCATTTGGGAATTGTTTCAAAAACAGGTCCATTTTGGTGTCCATTTCTTTTTTCATTTTTGTACAAATATATTCAATCTCAAAAATCCTGTTTTTAACTGTATATATAAAAATAAAAATAAAACACTTTCACTGTCCAATTGAAACATACTATTCTTTTATAGATTTTAGAGCATGTTGCCGATTCAAAGCTCCAGAGTGCCCAGTTCAATCCTCAACTCAGGTTACTGTGTTCACTTTGGTCAGGCAGTGGTGGCTTAGTTAAGGCTCTGAGTTACTGATCGGAAGGTCGGGGGTTCAAGCCCCAGCACTGCCAAGCTGCCACTGTTGGGCCCTTGAGCAAGGCCCTTAACCCTCTCTGCTCCAGGGGTGCTGTATCATAGCTAACACTGCATTCAAATTCCTAATATGCTGGGGTATGCAAAGAAAAGAATTTTGCTGTAATGTATATGTGACTCATTATCATTATTTTTCCATTTTGTAGTGTTACTTGGAACTGAAATTGACATAATTGGTATTAAATGTACAGAAATGTACAGAATTGAAACCTCACTATAAATACACAGGTTCATGGAAGGCCCCAGAGTTTGTTGGTACTTAGCACTAAGAATTATGGTATGGTTTGGTGAAAACCCAACGCTGAGAACACCATCCTCACAATGAAGCATGGTGATGGGAGCATCATGTTGTGGGGATGATCAGCAAGGACTGTGAAACTGATCTGAGTTGAGGCAAGATAGATGGAACCTAATACAGACCAGTCCAGGGGCGCTGTATCATAGCTAATCCTGTGCTCTGACCCCAACTTCCTACCATGCTGGGGTATGCAAAGAAAAGAATTTCACTGTGCTGTAATGTATATGTGAACAATAAAGACTCATTACCATTATCATTATCACTTGTTCTCCCTGTGTTTGCGTGGGTTTCCTCAAGGTTTTGCTGTTTTCTCCCACTGTCCAAAAACATGCTGGTCAGTGAACTGGCTGCACTAAATTGCCTGTATATGTGAATGAGAGTGAGAATGTGTGTGTATTGTGTCCAGTAATGGTGTATATTCTTGCCTTGCGTGTTCGCAGGACAGGCTTCTGGATCCACCGAGACCCTGACTATGATAAAGCATTACTAAAGACAAAGGAATTGCGAAAAGGTGGGTTCCGTTAGTAATCAGGTGATTGCAAATGGGAATAGGTGCTTGACTGGCGATTGAGGAGTGGGAATCATGGGAATCTCCCAAAGTTGTAGACCCAGGCGTGACGTTCTTTATTTGCATAAAATCCAATGAAGTCACTCTTGCTTATTATATTTCCTCAAAATTTTCTGGAATTCTTGAATCAAGATGGGAAGTACATGACCCTGTCAACGAGAACATGTCCAGTTACGCCCCTGGCATTTGTACAACAGATGTACTGTATATGATGGGGGGGCTGTGTCTCAGGCGGTAGAGCAGGTTGTCCACTAATCGTAGGGTTGGCAGTTCGATTCCCGGCCCGCGTGACTCCACATGCCGAAGTGTCCTTGGGCAAGACACTGAACCCCAAGTTGCTCCCGATGGCAAGTTAGTGCTTTGCATGGCAGCTCTGCTACCATTGGTGTGTGAGTATGTGTGAATGGGTGAATGAGACACAGTGTAAAGCGCTTTGGATAAAAGCGCTGTATAAGTGCGCCATTTAGCATTTTATTTACCATGATGCTATAGAGACTTGATCTTGGCTCTAAATGACTGAACAAACCTTTGGAAAAGATATGCTTTCAGCAAAGTGCATTCTTGGAGAAATATACATTGGCCTTTCCAATTATTCCCAACTCCCAGCTCCTATTAATACATCTCATTTCTTTATGCTACTCACTACATTAGATTCAATTCAGTACCAACCGGCTACACTGAATATATTTCCAAAGAATCATTGAAATGAGTTAGAAAAGCGGAATCGTAGGTTCATGTCTCTTATTATTGCGTATTTGAGATAACAAGAACAGTGACTGACACTTCTTCTCTTCCCTTCCTAAAACACTGTATGGCTGAATAAAATACTGCAGTGAAAGTGCCTAGGTTTGTTGTAAAATACGCACACAATCCAAGAAATGACTGGAAATGACTGCAGTTCTGAGAAATCGGAATATGAAATATTAGTACTCATAAACATCATGCATAATACATAATATACACTTCTTACCACCCTTACCCCAACACACACACACACACACACACACTTCTTGCATAACATGATCCACTGATTTTAAATCAATATAGCACAGTCACAGACACACACACACACACAACTACTGAGGTTCAGGCGACCTGTCTCCTCTGATCCTGGGGTCAGAAAAGGGAAGACGTAGGGTAAAGAGAGAATAATAAGGCTTTCTGATGTCGGTCCCTGCCCAGGTGACCCCGTTCCACACCAACAATCAGCTCGACCATGACCGATCCTCGGCTGAAACGTTTGTTTGCTGCGTTTTAACCAAGCCTGCATGGCCTAGTTAACACAGAGCACACAGGGAGGCTGACCACTGAACACAAAGCTTAATGAGAAAAAATAAAACCAGGCTAATGCTGTTTTGTTAACACAGCATCAAGTTCAGATTAAATGCCATGCTTTATTAAGCAGCACAAATGCCACATTTCAGGTGTAAATATTCATGAAATAGTTTACCTAAGTCTATTGTGTGCAATAATTTAAAAGTACAGTGACTGAGATGTAATGGAATACACTGGACCGTCCTCACAGAAGGATGGAGTGCATGAGGGAAGTGTGTGTGCTTACACAGCACTAACCCCCCCTAGTGGAAACAGCATTGCTGATACTCGTCTTAAATTCATTTGCAATCAGCTACATGAAAAACTTTCAGCTATTGTTTAGACAGGACTTACAGTAAGGACACTTAAGAGTTAAAAAGCCCCAGAAATCAAAATTTATGTTATGGATACCAATATGACAGTATATCTAGGAAGAAAATACCACAAAAAATGTTTGGGATGCATTCGTCTTTAAATTTTATACTTTGCTGTTCTCAATATTTAGCTACTCCTCAAGTTTGGCGTATCTCGAACATTATTGGCTGCTGTGTAAATCAGTCAAGCACTTCAACATGTCGTCCCTCTGACTTCCTGTTTCAGAAGGAAATACGTGGATGAACCGAATCAAGTCACGGCTGTCCTTTCACAGGCCTGTTATTACTATTAGCCCATATGAAACAATAAAACAAAAAGAACATGTCAAGACTTATAGCACAATAATTTTTCAACGCTGACATTTTTATTCATTAAATAATGATACTTTTCACATTTAATGGTAAAATTGTCAACTAAATGTCAACTTACATTATGGCATGATTTTCTCTTGAAGTTACTACGACAAAAAAAAATTAATAAAAAAATTCAGCCTGCATTTCTTATATATCTGCATAAATATGACTTAAACATCAGCAGTCCTAAAAGTAGACAACGAGATCCCAATTAAACAAATGATTACAACAAAATATTACACTTGGTCATTTATTTATTGAGGGAAATGATCCAATATAAATATCTGCGAGTGGCGAAAGTATGTGAAATTAGAGTCAGGTGTTTTCAATTAATGGGATGACAATCATGTGTGAGTGAGCGCCCTGTTTTATTTAAATAACAGGATTCCATGAAAGTCTGATCTTCACAACACATGTTTATGGAAATGCATCATGGCATGAACAAAGGAGATTTCTGAGGACCTCAGAAAAAGAGTTGTTGAAACTCATCAGGTTGGAAAAGGTTATAAAAACATCTCTAAAGAGTTTGGACTCCAATCCAATCCACAGTCAGACAGATTGTGTACAAATGGAGGAATTTAAATACCATTGTTACCCTCAGCAGGAATGTTCTACCAACAAAAATCTCTCCAAGCTCAAGACTTGTAATAGTCCATGAGGTCACAAAGGAACCCAGGGTAACTTCTAAGCAACTAAAGGCCTGTCTCACATTGGATAATGTTAATGTTCATGAATCCACCATCAGGAGAAGACTGAACAAAAATGGTGTGCATGGCAAGGGTGCAAGGAGAAAGCGACTGCTCTCCAAAAAGAACATTGCTGTCCTTCTGCAGTTTGCTAAAGATCATGTGGACAATCCTATTGGAAGAAGGCTATTGGAAAAATGTGGTTGGATAAGACCAAAATAGAATTATCTTGGTTTGGGTCTGTTTTGCTGCATCTGGGCCAGGATGACTTGCCATCATTGATGAAACAATGAATTCTAAAGGAAAATGTCAGACCTGATCTGAATCTCAAGAGAAAGTGGGTCATGCAGCAAGACAATGACCCTAAGCACACAGGTCGTTGTACCAAAGAATGGTTAAAGAAGAATAAAGTTAATGTTTTGGAATGGCCAAGTCAAAGTCCTGACCTTAATACAATAGAAACGTTGTGGAAGGACCTGAAGCAAGCAGTTCATGTGAGGAAACCCAACAACATCCCAGAGTTGCAGCTGTTCTGTACTAAGGAATGGACTAAAATTTCTCCAAGCTGATGTGCAGGACTGATCAACAGTTACTGAAATGTTTAGTCACAGTTATTTCTGTACAAGGGGGTCACACCAGATACTTAAAGCAAAGGTTCACATACTTTTGCCACTCACAGATATGTAATACTGGATCATTTTCCTCAATAAATAAATGACCATGTATATTTTTGTCTCATTTGTTTAATTGCATGCACTTTATCTGCTTTTAGGACTTGTATGAAAAGCTGATGATGTTTTATATGAACTATAGAAAATTCTAAAGGGTTCACAAACTTTCAAGCACCAACGTACGTGAGCGTACACCATACCAACTACTGTGAATTACCTGGTGCTATAGAAATGATAACCTACTAGAATAAACACATTCATATAACTCAGTGATTTGTATTACTGAGTTAATTTATTTTACTTAAGCTCAATTTATAGCCAGGGGCGCATCTCATTCAGCGCCCTAGTTCAGTAGTAGTTAGGACACTGATCAGGGAGTCGGCCATTTTAAGGTCTGCCTCAATCGCAGAATCCTTCCAGTGCAAAGAAACGTTCGCTACCTTTAAATTTTTTAAAAAAATAATAAAATCACACAATGTACTGCAAAAACCATCCATGTTCAATAAGTTCCCTTACTGTAAATGACATCATGTTTGCTGAAGCCTTTCATCGGGAAAGAAACGGTGGACTTTGTTTACAGATGTATGCAGCTTGTTCCCGTTGCTGTAGCTCTCAAGTGATTACTTGCGTTCAGGATTTTGAACTTCATTTGACATTTTATATATATACGGTTTGTTTGAATCAAAAACACATCGAATTCGTGCTGTGTGTAAAGATGATGTCTCTTGTGTGGAACGATGACAAAACTGCAGTTTGTAATCTCTGTAATGTCTGCGCTGCTAAAATTTCACACCGGACGCTGCAGCAGTGAAGCGGAAGTTTCAGCGTCGAGTCGAATTTTTTATTTTTGCCGCACTGCTCGAGCTGATCGCGCTGGATTAAAGCTCCAGTACACTGTTGAAATATTTAAATGAAAATGAGTTGACAAAAAAAGTATATATTGCACAGAAAAATATATTTGTAGAGTAGTGTATTTCATATCCAATTAATGTTAATATAAAAAAAGTTGATATTCTATATTACCAGTTTGATGTTCAGTGATGAAGTAGAAATGCTTGTGTTTGTGGTCAGTGAATGTGAAGCCTAACAGGAGATTTTTTAGAATTCCGTCGATGTTAATATGAATTTATAACATTCAATAAGTTAAGAAATCTTACTTTAATCTTCAGAATGTAGTTCATGTGTTCATGTTAATGTGAGTAATGTGTTTTCTGTTTATGAGAGCAGGTACTGTGAAACAACTTGTTGAAATGGAGAGAATAAAGTTTTTATTTGCATTTCCTTCAGAAATTATTCATTTAAAAGAAGGCATAAAAGGCAGAACTATCTGTATCGGTTATCGGTATCGGCCGATATCACTCTGAATAATCGATATCGGCTGAGAAATTTAGTATCGTGCATCTCTAACTAAAAACTGTAATATATTCCATTAGTGAAAAAAAAAACACGAATAAAATATAGGAATATTGGAAATAAAGGAAGTGGTGTGCAGAAATACAGTACATAGTGTATAAAGTCGACTATTCTGATCACCAGTGCTGTCGTCTAAGCATGTTTTTTTGTTTTTTTTTTGTAAACAAGTTCACGCCATTATGATCGGTCAGCATGTTGCCTGCACGGGGACGCAGATGGCGTCTGTAGGACTCGGTGTGTCCCTGAGGCCGACAGTAGCAAGCTAGCTGTTGAAGCCCTGCATATTAAACCATACAAAAAAAATACATTTTTCGGGGGGGATTTGGTGGCTGTACATCTTTTGGGCATGATGACATGATATACTGATAGAATATATCTGAGCTGGCGTGACGTGGGTGCTTCAAAATACCTGACTGTAAATTACTGATGTATGAATTCATATTCCAGGTTAATCAGGGTGACTCACAGCAGCTCGGGAACATCGTGTTTATTTTCCTTCTGACTCGAAATTCTTTTTATTATTATTATTATTTTACTTTCAGCAACAACAACAAAAAAAATCCTGTAGCTTTAAATTATAACATTTTGTAGCTGTGGACTATAAACCTTACTTTAAATGCACTCCGCATCGACAGCCGACCGCTGATTCAGAGAAAGCCTACGGCAGGCTTCACCTGAAGTGGGTGACGGCAGTGGAGTGTTTTTTTGCCTTACAGAGATGTTTGCCTCCACACTTCCGTAAGAGGAGTAGCCCTTGTTTGGAGCAGTTTCAACAGGAGAATCCTCTTAATGCATGTTTATGTCATTTCCTGTTAAAGATCAACATGTGTGTGTGTGTGTGTTTGTGTTTTCCTCACCTCCGGCTGTACGCAAGCAGGCCGTGGGTGTGTGTTCGGGAAGCCAGGGCTGGCGGACGAGCTCTCGCACTGTTCTGCCATGTGCTTCACCTCCTCCAGTTTCTGCTCACAGCTCTTCTGAGAGTTCAACAGGGTCACCTCATAAAACTCCTGAATATCTAGCAAAGGCATCGCGAGATAGAGAGACACGTTGTTACTTCTCACTCCAGTTTTCACACTCCACGATTAACAAAAAATATAAGTACGCACAATAATCCCCTCGACATTAACACACCAAATTAAATGCAGCCAGTTTGTCAGGTTGGAATTTAATCGTTTCATATAAACAGTGTGAAAGCGAGAGATAGAGAGAGAGAGAGATAGAGAGAGAGAGGGGAAGCTGTTAGAAGCTGTTACTGTTTCACTCCGGAATTGTAACTCCACCCTCGGATTAAGCCCCAGAATAATCCCTTCGCTGCCAAAGCGCCAAATGAAATGCAGGCACTTCATTAGATTGATGTGTTGGTGTCTAGAAAAGGGCTGCAGTGAGAGTTCGAAAGCAGAAAGGCCTACAGACTGGAGATTTAACCACAGAGCAATAAGCTGATTAATTTGAGCTCTTCTGACAGATGTGTGATTAGGAACGCATTTGAAGCAAGTTCGAGCGCACATGTCTAATAATTTACAAGAAGAGTCAGGAAACACAATCTGCATTACTGTACTTTCATAGGACTGAGACATGTTTCGCATTGGATTGGACATTTTCTCTGTACTGTACATACCTCACATACAGGATTTTGTACATACCGCAGAATACTTAGAGTTTATCAGCTGCATTGTTTTTTTCATTTATTTATGGATATAAGTTTATATGTAAAGTTGAAAAAGTGCTCTAGTTTTCATTTTAATTATGATGCTTAGCATCCCCAAGGCTGCAAAAGTTTTACACAACCCACTGCAGTGCATGAGGAGATTTAATGAGTACACTGGATAGCCTAGCTTAGGCTCAGGCCTTATAAAATAGCTCTCAAAATAGTGTACAATATAGCGAATATAGTTTAAAGACCTTTCATGGACTCAGCTCTTCCTCATCTTGTTTGTTCTTATTGGGACATGTTCAGAATTTAGGTAGTGAGGAGTTCGAACTGAAATTGCACACTTCTGAGGTATTCAGGCCTCAGACAATAATGACGCACAGAATGGGCGGCTGTGGTTCAGGTGGTAGAGCGGGTTGTCCACTAATCGTAAGGTTGGTGGTTTGATTCCCAGCCCACATGTCTCCACATGCTGAAGTGTCCTTGGGCAAGACACTGAACCCCAAGTTGCTCCCAATGGCAATTTAGCATCTTGCATGCCAGCTCTGCTAACATTGTTGAATGAGACACAGTGTAAAGTTCTTTGTAGAACTGCTAAGGTTAAAAAAGTGCTACATAAGTGCAGACCATTCATGGAGTTTAACAGAAACAAAGGTCATTTTTTTTCTTGCACCTTATGGACCACATTGGCTTTTCCAGCACCATTGCGCTTGGGGGCAGTGGTGGCTTGATGGTTAAGGCTCCGGGTTACTGATGGAAAGGTCAGGGGTTTAAGCCCCAGCACTGTTGGGCCCTTGATCTTCTCTGGGGCCGTAACCCTCTCTACTTCAGGGGCCCTGCTCTCTGACCCCAACTTCCTAACATGCCGAGTTATGCGAAGAAAAGAATTTCCCTGTGCGTATGTATATGTGATAAATAAAGACCATTACCATTGTCAGACAGCTGCTTGTAACCACAATAGCTACGTAAGGATTAAAAAAAAAATTGCACAAAAAGGATTAAGGGGTCGTCACACTAGACTTTCAGCATGTGAAAATTTCCACTGATTTCCAGTCACACACTTGCGGATGCTGGAGACCGGAAACACAAGCTTTCGCATTATTTCGCTCCGTTCCAAAGTTCAAGCTTGATGGACTCGGACCTGCGAATTCGCAGAAGATGGAAGATGGAAATGTCACGGCGTGACCTCTTCAGAAAATCCGAGATGGAGGAATCACTGATTATAGCATTGTCGCACCGTCCCATTTTTATACAACACGGCTTTAAAAGAATAAAAAATCAACATCAAACGAGAAGCTGCCTGGATTGCATGTGTCGCTGCATATAGGAACAGATGGTATATTTTAACATTGAAACAAATATAAATAACAGTGAAAGCCCATCGGTATCTATGACGGTTGATTAAAAAAAAACAAAAAAACCTTGAAAAAACCTCCGAAGCCTTGGCGCGTGATGTCATATCTGGTTGCCGCCCATATTCGCAGCAGTCTCTGAAGAAATTTCACATGCTGATAGTCTAGTGCGACTACCGTTGACCAATGTTTACCGATATAGCTGATGGAAAAACAAATTATCACTAAAATATCGACATAACTGTCACCATAATCTTTTATTGTTGAACTTAAATCGCATAAATTGTATGTCGATACTTAAAATGTTGTGAAAAATTTGTTGAGAAACAGTTTTTGTCAAGAAAAATGGCATTCCCCTGAAAAAACAACAACAATAGAAGCCATCCTTTGCAATTAATGTAATCGCGGTAGCCATCAATCAGGGGAACAATAGGGATGCGTGTGCCATCCAGCGCACTGAAAATCCGTGGCACAAGATGTGCCAAGGTATTATGGGATGCAATTTCTTTGGCCTACCTTACATTTGGCAGCCTGATAAAATAAATGCCTCATTAATTTTTCTTTAATGGCTATGCACACATCGATGGACAGTCGTTTTACTAACCCGAAAGTTCCCCCCCTACTCTGTACTCAGCGCAGGTTGCTAGCTCGAACAGGGCAATGGAATTGGAGCAGCATCTCAAACGTGGGCCGTGACATTCTAAATTGTTGAAGCCTGAGCCTTTCTGTGAAGCGTCTCTCCACCACTACCTTGGAGAATGCCCTATTACGCGGTCTCTCTCAGACCCATGGGCTTCCTCACGTAAGGGCAGTTACTTGGAACCCTAACGCACGTCATCTTCGGATGTTTCGTACAATTGTGATCATTTGTGCAATTAAAATGACAGAAAGCTGGTCAGTTTCAATTACTTGCCTCAATACTCTCTCCATTTTACAAAGATTTGAGGACATGTGGGATGCATCAGGTACATAATTTAAACAGTTTCCTTTTCTTTGGCGATACACCAAAACGTATGTGACAATTTTTCTTTTCTTTTCTTTTTTAAAGATGATGTCATCACGCATAACATTTTATCAGTGAACGGCCAATTGGATGAAAACAGGCCAGAGACGGCAATTTGCATTTATGCATTTTCACTTTGTAAATAACAGAACTACGCAAAACCTGGATAGAAACTTGGCTAATGTCGGCCTGAAACTCTTGTTCGGCATCATTTTGTTACTTTAAGAACTGAAAATAGCAAATTACAATCACAATGAAATACCGCAGATACATTACAATTTTATAAAGTCGATTTACTGGTATAAAAAAAATAAAACCAGATACCTCTGATTACAGTGCAGTAACTCTCAAAAGTAAACACAGTGTTTTTTTCACCACTGTAGGCTTCATGCTCTCTTCCACTTTATGTCTTTTATATCGTGCAAGGATGTGCTGGATCGAGTGCTATTTTTTAAGCTGCGGAATAATGAGAATGGAAGCCATATTGTTGAGCCATTTTATTCATTTAAGACAGATTTGTAGTGATTAATGTGATAATAACTAGGACTAGGACTATTCATGCAGTAGAATATTGGCGATATACTATACACCTATTTCAACTCCAATTCCAAAATTGTCAGGACGCTGTGTAAAATGTAAATAAAAACAGAATGCAATGATTTGCAAATCTCATAAACGTATATTTTATTCACAATAGAACACATAAATATATCAAATGTTTAAACTGAGGAAATGTACCGTTTTAAGGAAAAAAATAAGGTCAATTTGAATTCGATGACCACAACACATCTCAAAAAAGTTGGGACGGGGCAGCAAAAGGCTGGAGGAATATTTTGTGACTAATTAGTTTATTGGCAACAGGTCAGTAACATGATTGGGTATAAAAAGAGTATCTTAGAGAGGCAGAGTCTCAGAACTTTTTTTGGAATTGGGGTTCTGGATGCTTGGCATCTTCAACCGCAATTTATCTCATTTTTATTGTTGCTTGCTTTTATTTTAAACTGTACAGAATTTTACACATAGAAAACGCTAGATGTGTTTCTTCAGTCTGCATTTTTCAGCCTGTATTTTTAAGCACCCGCATAACCCTTATCTGAATACTGAGAACGTTCCCTCCATAAATATTGGCATATCTTTTGAACTCTGAATATGGCCCATCGTCTGTGTATTTATGCTCTTTTGGCTCTAGTGTTTTTCAATTTTTCGAGTCTTCCATGTGTAATGTTACATGTTTAAACTGTGTGACATAACCGAGTTTTTTGTGTCCTAGTTCTTGATTTTGACTTTGCTTGTCCGTATGGAGATTGAAAATGGACTTACCTTCGATTACAGTCTGCCTGTACCTTTACCCCAGTTAGGAACAATGAATTTTTTTTAAACCCCAAATAAACACAGATGTTTAACTGCAAAATAAGCAGTTATGCTCTTTATATCCCAAGACACGAGTGCTACATCCAACACTTCTACTTCAGCATCATACACACCAGCAAATCAAGACAGAAAGTTCACCAAAAAAAAAACCCCAAAAAACACACAATATTTTATTAAATAAAGTTAGGACAACTATCATCCTAGCATCCTGCCTCTGTGAACCATCAAGCTACAATCCTTTGAAGATAAATTTTCAGCAGAGCTCAGACAAGCAGACAGATGTTTCAGTAAGTCACAGGTACAAGCACTCACACGGACCATCTACACCTTTAAACTTACATCATATAAAGCTTTCAAATGGTGGGAGGGAAACATCAGAGAAATGACAACTGGACACGCAGAAGTGATGCTTCTCCTGGATCCCATGACAAAACTTCCCTGAGTCTTCAAAATGCCGAGATGCACAACTAGGTTATAGGTTAAAACAAATCGGCATGATGCTACATAAAAACAAGCCAAATCCTCATCTGCCATTAGAAGTGCATAAGGGCCTTGTTTGTTCTGATTAGTGTAAAGCTGCTCGGAGGTCAGCTCCATATTGCAGCTGGGGCGGAACAAAGCGGCTATTCTCCTTTTAACAATATAAGCATCTCTGCAGGGGGAGATCGAGAAAGAGTGTGTTCATTTGCATTTAAATACGGCCTAATGACATCTAACGGCTTTCCCCCACAATTGGCCAGCTGGTCCAAAAACCCCAGCGCGCAGGATGTGCTTCATGTCTCGACAACACGGAGTAAAAATGATGAACACTTTTACATTCAAACTTGCTAGAGAAAAAAAATAATAAACTCCAAACACCCGTGATGAAGGAACATAATTTAAAAGAGTGATGCATCAAATACTACCAAAGACCACAATTTATGCAAATCCCTACTCGAATAGACGTAGGGGAAAGTTCAGCTATGCATTTTTTTTTTTTTAAATACACAAGTACAATGTTTTTACACACAGTGAAAGATAGGGAGTTCTAGTGTGATTACTAAACTCACAACATTCCTCCTGCATAGAGTACAAAATATGTAAATAATTTTATTGAACTTACAAGTGCAGAGAAACTCCGCTGGTCACTATGGACATGTAGCGTGGAACGTGCTCACTGAAGCGCTGCGATGCTGTGTGTGTGTGTATATATGTGTGTGTATATGCGTGTGTGTATGCCTAAGCTAGCAGCCTGTGAGCAGCCTGCTTAATCCTCCCAGAGGCCTCTGTACAAATCAGACAATGACCTTATGCCACACACACACACACACACAGTTGCAATCAAAATGATTCAACCCCCATTGCAAAATTTACAGACTTTCAGCTGTTTGCAATGAACAAATCAAAAATAAAGCGACTGAAATGGTTCAACACAACGAACACTTCAAGTGGTTTCCCCAAATTCAACCGAAAATGCAACTTATAATGATTTCTCCACTTTCAAAATTATTCAACCCCCTTCATGGCAAGCATCTTTAGTACTTAGCAGAGCACCCTTTTGCTGCAAATCAGATGCAGAGCTTCTGGCAGCGTTCCTGAGGAATCTTAGCCCTTTCCTCATGAGCAATGGTCTCGAGTTCAGTAATATTCCTGGGTTTGCGTGCTGCAACCGCCTTCTTCAAATCCCAGCAGAGATTTTCATGATTAAATCCCTTGTTCATCCCTTCAAAAATGAACATAATGTAAATTAATCCTAGAGACCTGACTCTCCCTTTTTAAAACCATGAGTGCAGTACTCTTTGGGACGTTCCCTTTCCCATGAGTGTTTGCAAAACTGCAGGATTACACAGTTAGCCGTGTCTGTATGAAGCTGACAATGGAATGAAAACATGTTTAATTCAGTGTGTCCGAATCTGACAGAATCAATTAAACCAGCCTCCACACAACCCTGCACTGATGCCTGTAACCAGTGCTAATTACTTTTTATAACTGTAACCGAGGCTGGTTATAGAAAGAGCCCACATCTCTTATAACACTTCAGCACTAAAGAGTTAGTCAAGCGGCAGATTTGCTAGTGTTGCATCGCATAGTAGACTGAGGAGACAATAAATACTTTTTAAAGGTCCATGGCGTGACTGTCTAAAAAAAAGAAGGAAAGATCAGAGACAATGGGTTTTAGCTTAGAGGAAAATGTATTAATCTGCATGAGGCTGTCGCCACCCCATGTAAGCATCCCAAGGGCAGTCCTTTTGTGCCCTGCTTACTAAACCTGTCTGAACCATGACAGCTGAGCAATCCATCTAAGTGGAAAAAAATGCTTAATACAGAGCACCATTACATAAAATGAACAAATCTCATACTGCAAGCCATGCATTTCTTTAACATAGCCACTTTCAAAGGGCAGTGTGGTGCAATGGTTAAGGCTCTGAGTTGTTGCTCAGAAGGTTGAGAGTTCAAGCCCCACCAAAGTGCTTAACTCTCTCTGCTGCAGGAATGCTGCATCATAACTGACCCTGTGTTCTAACCCCAAATTCCCAAAAAGCTGGGATATGTGAAGAAAATAATTTCACTATGCTGCAATGTATATGTGGCAAATAAAGTCTTCTTCTTCTAAATATCATCCGCAATACTTTTATTGCCCATGCAGGAGCAGGTAGCGCTAGAGTTACCCAAGGCCTGTCCTTAGAAACCAAACTTATAGCTTTTGCTAGAGAGTCTGGTATTTTTTGGCCAAGAACTGCCACATCACAGTGACACTCAACCATGTTTTACTTACCTGTATCTACTTTAAATAAAACTAAAAGTAATCAGTTTTAACGATGAACATTTTTCATTAGTATCTATATCTTGCTTCAAAAAGCCCATTCAGTTTGTCTTTTTATTGAAAATGAATACACAGACAGGGCGGACAGTGGCTTAGTGGTTAGTATGTTCGCCTCACACCTCCGGGGTCGGGGGTACGCTTCCCACCGTGTCCCTGTGTGTGCGGAGTTTGCATGTTCTCCCCATGCTGATGGGGTTTCCTCCGGGTACTCTGGTTCCCTCCCCCCGTCCAAAGACATGCATGGTAGGCTGATTGGCATGTCCAAAGTGTCCATAGTGTATGAATGGGTTTATGAATGTGTATGTGATTGTACCCTGTGATGGATTGGCACCCTGTCCAGGGTGTACCCTCCTTGTCCCTGATGCTCCCTGGGATGGGCTCCAGGTTTAGATAAGTGGTATAGAAGATGGATGAATACACAGAGATGTGTATACGGTGGTGCTTGAAAGTTTGTGAACCCTTTGTGAATTTTCTATATATCTGCATAGATATGACATAAAACAACATCAGATTTTCACACCTGAGGGTAGATAAAGAGAACCCAATTAAACAAATGAGACAAAAATGTTATACTTGGTCATTTATTTATTGAGGAAAATGATCAAATATAAATATCTGTGAGTGGCAAAAGTATGTGAACCTCTAGGATTAGCAGTTCATTTGAAGGTGAAATTAGAGGCAGGTTTTTTCAATCGTAGCCGTTCATTTAGGGAGTATTTTGGTCTATGTTTGTGCGCTTCCAAACTAAAGGTTGTAGAATTCAGATCCAGCATAGGGACAACTGTTTTCTAAGGTACCTTATTTTGACCAAATGTGGATAAAGCATCACCGGTATCCTTAGATATGCATAATTTTGGTCACTGGCAAGTGCACTATTAAAGCATAACAGATGAAACCAGTCATTTCCAGCAAAAGAATACATTTCATTTCCAAAAGTCATCTTGGTTAAATTTAGCTAATTAATGTGTCGCAACTAGACAGTCTATTCATTTAGCTACCGGTAGGTGTCGTGTAATCAGGATGGAGACAGATGCAATCACAGTTAAAGCTTTTATTAATGAGACAGGCAGACCGTTCCAAACAATAGGCAAAAACAGGCGTGAGTTAGGCGATCTACAAACGAGGAAAACACAGAAATGCAATACTTGGCACGGAGCAAAGACACACAGGGGTTTACATATACAAACTATTCAAAAAGCCGAGACACATTAGGAAACAACAAGTAACACATTGCAGAGGCGGAGACAGGACAGAAACCAAAACGAACACACGCGTCACGATAAGCAAAGTCTGACAACTGAAACTGAATGCTGACTGATCCCCAGGCTTCCTCGCCCAACATCAGTGCCTGACCTCACTAATGCTCTAGTGGATGAATGGACAAATCCCCACAGTCATGTCCCAAAATCTAGTAGAAAGCCTTCACAGAAGTATGGAGGTTACGGCAAAGGGGAAAGAAATCTGGAATGGGTTGTTCAACAAGCACATATGGGTGTGATGGTCACGTATCCACAAACTTTTTGGCCATATAGTGTATGTCACACTTTATACTTAGTGGATAAAACTGACGAAGCAGAATAGAGTCCCAAACTACTGATGTAAATTGGTATTAAACCCACAGGCTAAAAGCATGACCTCAGCATACAGAAGTAGTTATTGTGTAGGCATGTCAATGGTAATAACCCATTTATCATTTTATTCTTTCTGCTGCCCATTTTTGTGCTTTTAATGGGTATTTATCCACTTGTTTTTTGTTATTAATATGAATGAGAACATGTATTCAAGTAAAACAAAGAATGCATGCGCCACTGAAAGAGAGTTTATGTGCTGCATTTCCATGGCAACCACAACAATGACCTGAAAAGATTTACAGATGAACAGCCTTAGCATGATCTTTCTCTCTCTCACACACACTCTCTCTCTCACATAGGCTGAAGTTCAGCTTCTCTGCTGTTATGTAACAGGTGGGTGGGTGGGCCTGCAACATTAATCTCAGCTCCTTTCCAACAAGAGATTATTCCAGTGTGGGCAGGAGCCCACCAAAAAAAAAACACACACATATATATATACACAGAATCATATACAAACTCGAACTCCAAAACATTCATAAAACATTCATTCATATGTGTTACAGCCTCTGTGTTCAGCAGACATTAACAACAAAATAAAGAATATGTACTCATAGTAGCAGGCAAGCAGCCAAAAAAATTTCACTGATATTTCACAACTCATGAACAACCAGAAGACACATAATCACACAACAATACGGCAAATGACCTCTATCAAAGGGTACAGTTGCAATCAAAATTATTCAACCCCCATCATAAATCAGGTTTATTGTAGAAATTTACAGACTTTCAGAGTTTGCAATGAACAAATCAAACAAATGCGATTGAAATAGTTCAACACAACGGATGCTTCAAGTGGTTTCCCCAAATTCAACTGAAAATGCAACTTATAATGATTTCTCCAGTCTCAAAATTATTCAACACCCTGAATAGAATCCATCATAACAGCAATAATATGCAAAACAGGTGTTGTCTAAAGCACATCTGATGCAACTAATCAAGGGCTTCATTAGTTGCACCAGATGTGCTTGAGCTGGAACACATGAAATACCTGAACTGGCTAGGGGTAGAAAATGTATGAAATACATGGATGGGGCAGAAAAAGGAAGCTATCAATGGCTGCAACGAGATTTCTGAGAAGGCAGGTAGTGAAAAACCATCGAGTAACTGCAAAAGACCTGCAGCAAGACTTGGTGGCAAGAGGCACTGAGGTTTCAGTGAGCACAGCAAGGCGCGTACTAAACGCAGAAGGTTTCCATGCCAGAACTCCAAGATGTACACCTCTACTGACCCAAAAGCACAAGAAAAGTCGCTCAAAATCATATAAATAAGCCACAGATGTTTTGGGATCCTGTTCTGTGGCGCGATGAAACAAAACTGGAACTTTTCAACACGATGGATCAGCGGTATGTCTGGAGGAAGAAGAATGAAGAAAGAATACTCTGTCCACAGTCAAGCATGGTGGTGGCTCGGTGATGCTCTGGGGCTGCTTTGCATCCTCCTGCAGCATGTGGAAGGCAAGATGGATTCATTGAAGTATCAGGAAATCCTAGGAGAAAACTTCATGCCGTCTGTGAGGAAGCTGAAGCTTGGGCATCATTGGACCTTCCAACAGGACAATGATCCCAAGCATACCTCCAATTCCACCAAGGCTTGGTTGCAGAAGAAGTCCTGGAAGATTCTACAGGGCCATCAGAGTCACCTGACTTGAACCGCATAGAAAATCTCTGGTGGGATTTGAAGAAGGCAGTTACAGCATGCAAACCCAAGAATATTACTGAACTGGACGCCATTGCTCATGAGGAAAGGGCTAAGATTCCTCAGGAACGCTGCCAGAAGCTATGCATCTCATTTGCAGCAGGTCATAACAGCAAAAAAGTGCTCTACTAAGTACTAAAGATGCTTGCCATGAAGGGGTTGAATAATTTTGAGACTGGAGAAATCATTATAAGTTGCACTTTCAGTTGAATTTGGGGAAACCACTTGAAGCATCCGTTGTGTTGAACTATTTCAATCGACTTTTGTTTGATTTGTTCATTGAAAACAGCTGAAAACCTGTAAATTTTGACAATAAACCTGATTTGCAATGGGGGTTGAATCATTTTGATTGCAACTGTATGAATCATAAATGCTGAAAAATCATGTAACTGTATAAATCATAAAAACTGAAAGCTGTATTGCTGCACTTTTCTGCTAAAATGTCTATAAACTGATAAAATCGTCACTCATCTTGATTCTAGCAGTGTGTCACTGATTACTTTCCAGTTCAAACACTTGGCAGCCTGGAGAAATCTACTCAGCCTTTGGAATTATGCCCAACAAAATACCAACAACTGAGCTTCTTCACACTGCAATGAACTGTCCTACTCAATTATTGCAAAAACGTGGAAATATGCAATATCTAGATAGTTATATATCAGTGACAATATAATGAGTAAGTAAAATATTTTAAATAATACAGTTTCCAACTCTTCCTCAGAATATGTAAAAAAAAAACAAATAAATAAGTAAATAAATTTAATAATAATAATAATAATAATAATAATTAATAAATAAATAAATAAATAAAACACAGTATGGCCAGTGTGATGGTTGATTATATTCCAATAACAGCACATATAGTACCATTGTACCAGTAGTTTGACAACTCCTTCTCTAGTTCTAGCTGTGGGCCTAGATACTCTGGCCATGCATAAGGGGATTGATATTGGTCTTCTAGTAAGTATTTCATGTGGGGTCAAATGTGTGCTACTGTTTCTTGGGTAACACAGCTACCCATTTCAACCCTGTGTCCTGACAAGTTTTTGGATTTAATTGTTCCATTTGTTCTTTCTACTAGTCCCACAGATTGTGGTTGATACACACAAGAGAGCTTATGTTTAATGCCCAATTATTTTGTTAGGCAGATAATTACGCTGTTTACAAAATAGCTGCCATTGTCCAAGCTAATCATTTTAGATATACCAAATTGTGGAATTAGTTCCCTTGCTAAACATTTAGCAGCTGTCTGTGCATCATTGTGGTTGGACTACTACTCAAATGGGCCTACGGGACAAGGGATGTGTCCTATGTTGTTCAATATACCTGGGGTCAATTTACCTCTATGTATTGGTGCTGCAAAACCATCAGTTCTATTTTATTTGGTTTAAGTACGATGGCCATCTTTGTGTCTTTGCACACAACAAATGTTGGTTATACAGCTGTTTATAGAACAAAAACTGATTTCTAAAGTACATGAACATATATAAACATACAGTATATAGTTTGCACGCATTCTTGTTCCCTAGACTTAGAACTCAATCCAAATGCTCAAGATTACTCACAGTTCCACATTTAGGGTCAATTTATAATGGGAAGCGTTTGCGTCTCAGTCTTAAATTTTTTAGGGGATACCTAGGTAAGTATGGTGTGCGTGCAGAACATTTCAGGTTTGAGACTTCTCTTATTGTTTATATGGGCAAGAAAGTGCCATATTTTTAATTCCCCGTATTTTGAGTTGAATATCTCTGGTGTTTTAATAACCTGGAATTTTCACAGAAATAAGTCTTCTATAGTAGGATTCTGCTGTAAAAATCTTGAGCTTGATATTCCACTGGTTACAGAGCTAGGGCTAGTAGAAATTTGGGGAAAAGCCTACTTTATTCCTGCATTTTAAGAAATTTGAAAACGTTGCTCACTGAGCATCGACTACATACCCATGAGTCCTGATGACCCAACTTTTTCAGGGCTCAGGGCCTCATCAGTGTCAGACCCCACCATGTCTGCCGCTCTGTTTGTTCCCTCTTGGACAGAAGAGTGATCAAAATCGTAGAGCCCATGACTCAGAACAAGGGGTTTTACTCAACGTACATCCTAGTTGGAGAAAGATGGTGGATTCTGTTATGATTCATGCTTTGGTAAAAATTTCACTGTTTCAGACCAAACATTTTTATCATAGCCATGGTTGTATTTTTTGCATTCAGTATGTTAGGTCCCAGGGTATAAATTTATTTTTTTTATTTTTTTTCCTCTTGTTGTTAGTATACAACCTATTGTTTACTAAAGTAGATTTGGTAAGTTGTGGCTACTCTGTTTTGTTAGTTGAGTTCACTGACTCTCTTAGGAAACCGTTTATAACTTAATTGCTATTTTGGAAGCAGTAGGGAGGTAGAGGTCACTTTTGTTACTGCCCATGTTTTCTACTGTGTTTGGTTAGAGAGGGAGGACGGTAAGAATTTTGTTCCCCTTAAAGTCAGAACTTTTGTTCGTTATTTTGGCATGGTCCCCTCTTGAAGTCTTTTTGAAGCGTCCCTTTTTAAATTTGAGCTTGTCAAATAAATATTACTCTTAAGTGTTCCAAAAATCTGTGATTTTTTTTGGTGGTGTGCTGGGACAGGAGAGGACAACTCTTGGTTACCTTTTTAAGTGGTGATGGTTTTTTTTAAATATTCTTTTTGATCATAAGTTTCCATGTTACTGCCTCCCTGACCCTAGACAGTGGATGCATGTTATAATTACCTGATAACCAAATCTCTCTTGTGCTGAAAGCTTTGGTTTTCCCCTCAGTGATTAATTTATTAATCAGGAAAGTCAGTTATTTTAAGAAGCTCCATGGCCCTGTTCGATCCTGAGTTCTGGTTACTGTCTGTGTGGTGTTCCACGTGTTCACTTGCTGTCAGCATGGGTGTCTGGTTCTCTGATTTTCCGTTCCGTCTCCCAAAAACATGATAGTTAATGGACTGGTAGCACTAAAATTATCCTTAAGTATGAACATGTTTGAACGTGTGTGCACGATCGCATTGGCACCCCATGTAGGGTGTATTCCCACCTGAATCCCAGTGCTCCCAAGATTACTTCCAGATCCACCACTACCCTGTCCAGGACAGTATGAATTTATTACTTATAAAATCCTTATGAGAGTTATTTGTTTGAGAGAGAAAAAAGTAGTTTCCCCTATTGTTTGAGTGGAAATATATATTGTCTGTAATGTTTCTAATACAATCACTTATCCTTAATTTCAGGAAGGGTGACAATAATCCTGGATTTGACTGTATAATTGCTAGTTGAGCTGGACTGATCTGATCTGCTCTACTGTCATCATGAATAAATCTATACAGTAAAAATATATCCAAAGGCAGAACTTGTTACTGAAAACACTTGCAGGCTGATGATGGATCGCGCCTATGGTTTCATACAAGCCACAGCAGCATCAAGTCATTCTAATCAAGGAGAATGGAAAAAGATAAAAGGCTAAATCAAGCTTATTATTATTTTAAACATTGGAGCTTCTGTCTTCTCACTACAAATCCAAATCTGGAAAATGTCTGTGTTCCCATGGCGACTAGCATAGAATTAGTTTTAAGCTCTATGGCAGGTATGCATGTTGGGATCTGCTGTAGGAACTGATATTCATCGAGGCCAAAACACTGAATCACAAAACAGAAGGATGGCAGATTGTCCTCACAGTATTTCCAATGATGAGATGAGAAACTGAGAACAAAGAAAAAGGAAAAAAAAACACTTGTGTGATGGCACTATACCAGCACCAGTTTATCATAATATAGATCAGGGCATATTTAGGCCTCTGGAAAAGAGCTTTAAACAAGAAAGAAAAAAACTTTTGCACTGGACCCACTCTACGACGCCACAAAACACCATGGTGCCCTCTGGTGGTGCCCTCAGTGCTGTAGTATATGGCAGAGATAATAAGGTCTTAGTATACAGGTGCATCTAAAAAAATTAGAAAATTCCCCATTCAGACACACTCAATACAGTAGGCTGTCACAGGTTAGCACAAATATCACCAGCTGCCATACTAATGTAATGTAATCTCTGCTGATGAGGATGGAGATTGAACATTTTCAAAACTAATCGTGAACAAAAAAGGTCATCACATATTTGTCGGATATCAGAAAGCTCATGGCAACAAAGCATTTTAACAAAAGATTATGATTTTTGTAAACAGTTCTGCTGGGAATCCTTGGGTCCTGGCATTCATATAGGAGGCTACTTTGACACTTACCACCTAACGCAGACCAAGTACACCCCTTCATGGCAACGGTATTCTTTAACAGCATCGGCCTTTTTCAGCAGAATAACACTGCAAAAATTGTTCAGGAATGGTTTGAGAAACATGACAAAGAGATCAAGGTGTTGATTTGGCCTCCAAATGAAGGTAGTAGATGCATTACTACACAAGTTATTACATTTATTCACTTAGTGTGACCTTTTTATCCCCACAAGAAACAGTCACTGTTGCTATATAGACACAGGATCGTGTCTATATGTTCAAAAAGTATGACATTTTAGACCTATTGTGTGTGATATTTGATTATTGAATTGCTGGGGAACGTTCAGGGGGCCAGTTAAACTTACATGACAGGATTCTCTTTCATTTCCACAAGGTGGCAATATTTTACTGTCTGAAGTACACACAAAGTAGATCATGACTGTATTAATTAATGGTAGACCCAGAGAAGGTCAGCAGTTTGCATGTGTTAATGCTCTGGCGGCAAAGGCTTTGGAAAGGAAACATTGCAGCACATTTATATCTGCAGGTCAGCATGTGCCTCCTACAGAAGAACAGGTAAAGATAAATCTGAAGCACTGATTCACTGAGCACAGTGTCTAAACATAGTCCTAACATAGCCCATAAACATAAGACCACTGATCTGATATCTAAGATCTGATATCTAAGATCTAAGATCTGGGATAAGACTACTCCGTTGAGATTTAAGACTACTGTCTTGTGATAGAGCACAGACCACTTATATAGATCGAAGATTACTGAACCGAGATCCAGGACCACTGACTTGAGATCCAGGACCACTGACCTCAGATTTTATGGAGATATTAGAGATCCTTTCTGCTCTCCGGACCTGCCTGATCCTTTTCGGATGTCCTACCTCTGGATGGAACTCTCATCTACTCCAATTCCAGATTGCTGGGACTACGGCTGCTTCTAAGGCCAAACAGACTTCATATAAAACCCTAATGAACTTTTTCACACTATCTGTTGTTACCCAGATGAGGATGGGTTCCCTTCTGAGTCTGGTTTCTCTCAAGGTTTCTTCCTCTTAACATCTTAGGGAGTTTTTCCTCACCACCGTCGCCACCAGCTTGCTTAATTGGGATAAATTCGCACATTTAAAATCGGTATACCGTGTTTATATGTTTCTGTAAAGCTGCTTTGAGACAATGTCTATTGTAAAAAGCACTATACAAATAAAATTGAATTGAATTGAGATTCTAGACCAAAGACCTGAGATCTAAGATCACTGACCTAAGATACAATGGATATAGAAAAGTCTACACACCGCTGTTAAGCCATGGTCCTCACAGAGCTTAAATAGCATGCATAGTATCTCACTTTTTGAAAGGTATCGATCAGGAGTGGGATATAAAAGAATTTCCAAAACATGAGATGTATCGTGGAACACTGTAAAGGCCATCATCAATAAAATAGAGAAAATGGAGCACCACAGTGTCATCACCAGGAACAGGACGTCCTCGAAAACTCGCAAAAGGACAAGACAAAAACGTACCAGGAAGGCTGCCAAGAGACCAACTGCAACATTAAACGAGCTGCAGGAATATCTGACAAGTACTGATTACTCTACGCATGTGATAATAATCTCTCATTTTCTTCACATTTCTAGGGGTAAGGAGGCTTTTTTCTCACACAAAAAAACATCAAACTCAAATATATCAATCCAAAACATGTGGCAAAATGTGTTATGGTCTGATGAGACCAATTCCAAAAGGTATGTTTGGTGCAAATAAAAAACACCACCAAAAGAACACCATACCAACGGCACAGCATGGTGGTGGCAGCATCACGTTTATCAAGGTTTATCATGAATAGGTGCAAATACCAGTAGTGCAAGTACCAGTAGGTGTCTGCAATTAAACTGAAGATGAACAGGAATTTCACCTTTCAGCACAACAATGTCCCAAAGTATACATCCACATGGCTTAACCAAAAGAAGCCAGAACCCAGACCTGAATCCAACTAAAAATCTGTGGGGTGACCTGAAGAGGGCTGTGCACAGGAGATGCCCTTACAATCTGATGGATCTCGAATGTTTGTGCAAGAAAGAGTAGGAAAACATTGCCAAGCCGAGATGTGCCATGCTGAAAGACTCTTACGCATAAAGACTGAGTGGTGTAATAAAATCAATAAGTGCTTCAAGAGAGTATTAGTTTAGGGGTGTGCACACTTATGCAACTAGATTATTGTAAGGTATTTTCCCCCAATTTTTCACTAAAATATTTCTGACTGTTTGTCACTTGGCTTCATATTTTTTTTAACATCACATAAACCTTCCATTTTAACAGGGATGTGTACACACTTTATATACATTGTATACGACTACTGACCTCAGATTTAAGACCACTGATCTGTGATCCTAGACCAACGACTTGTGATTTCAGACCACTTACCTTATATCTATCGAAGAACACTGTCTAGGTCAGTACTGCTGAACTCCGGTATCTTTCCTACAGTTTCAGCACGCTGATCCAGCACACGAGCTATTTATTAAGCTCTTTCTGATTTTGTTTCATGGTTTTCAGTATATCACAGGATTTTCTTACAACAGTTTTCAAACAATGGCATTTAATAGCATAAAACTGTTGGGGTTCCGCAGGATTACATTATAATGGAGCCGCAGAGGTGACATGGCGGTTATGTTTTAATAACACGTGGTCACAATTTAATATATTGAGGCTACGAGTTAAGCTTCTTATGGCCACGAGAAACTTAGCTCGTAGCCATATGACGCTTAATTAAAATATTAAGGCCAGTTAAGTTTCTTAAGATCTATTTTGTGGCCACAAAAAAACTTAATTTGTGGCAACCATTGTGTTTTAAAATGAATTAATGAGACACCGAGAAATCAACTAAATTACACCACTGTGGCTGCAGGATGCTAAGATAATATTATTACATTTTACTTTAGTCTTGCAATGAAGGATAAAGACATACTGGAGTCACTGGCATTGCAACATGGATATACCGGTAGCCCATGCCATTCATTCATTCATTCATTCATTCATTCAGTAACAGCTTTATCCTGGTCAGGGTTGAGGTGGATCCCGAACATATAGCGAAAATACTTTGCATAAGGCCAAAACATCACAGGGCACAACACACGCACACACACACACACACACACACACCAAGGGACATTGTACCATAGCCAATCCACCAACTGGCATGCTTTTGGGAGGTGGGAGGAAACCGAAGAACCCAGAAACAACCCACATAGACACTGAGAGAACATGCTTGAACTGGAGACTCTACCCACTGCACAACCATGCCACACTCCCACATCACCTCAAGAGAATTCTCAAAATGAATAAACACAAATAATTAACTGAAGGCTACATATTAAGTATGATGGCACGTTCGCCTCACACTGCCAGGGTTGGGGGTTTGATTCCTTCCACTGCGCTGTGTGTGCGGAGTTTGCATGTTCTCCCTGTGCTCCCAGGGGTTTACTCCGGGGTACTCCGGTTTAGTCCCCCAGTCCTAAGACATGCATGGTAAGCTGACTGGCATGTCCAAAGTGAAAGAATGGGTGTGCGAATGTGTACGTAATTGCAATGTGTGATGGATTGGCACCCCATCCAGGGTGTACCTCACTTTGTGCCCCATGCTCCCTGGGATAGGCTCCAGGCTCCCTGTAACCCTGAATGATAAGCAGTATAGAAAATGGATATATGGATGTTGCAACGACATATTAAGTCATGGGTTCAAGTTATATAATTCGTGGCCATGACCCCACATCACATAACAAAAAAAATTACACAAAATAGAACATTCTCCTAAAGTGGCGTACTACAGGCTTTCCTGAAATTCTAGAAACCCACATTCTTGATGTCTCCTCTCCCTCTCTCTCTCTCTCCCTCTGTCTCTCCTGTCAGGGAAAGCCATCCCAGGAGAGAAATTATTTAATTACGACTTAGCAGTAGAGAACAAAAAAAAAAGGCTCCTCGTGGGACGGTGACTCTGTTGAAACACGAGCGCAGAGTCATAGCCGCACTATTACAGGGAGCAGCATCCAACCTTGTTCATCTGACATTGACAAATGGAGCCCATTAAATATCTCTGTGCAACAAATTGGCAGACTGCAGTCGGGTTCCTGAATGGGCAGAGTGTCAAACCGATCCAGATGAATAGGCATGATAATGGATACTTAGCAAATGAGACTTAAAAAGAAAGCCAGCTGTGATGATGGACCGAATAAGATACTTATAATAAGAACACTTATACAATTCATGCAGCTAAATGTGTTTTATAGTATGTGCAAAACATATTACTTACATCATGAACAGCAGACATGTAGTATGAAGTCAAAATTATATGAAATAATTATTATTATTATATGCACACAAAAAGAAACATCTGTACAGGTCACTAAAAATGCAAGATTTTATTTTTTCTAATGTATACTAGTTGTTTTGGACTAAACAAACAAAAGAAAGTCGCTCTAGTTCCCTCAATAGAGATGTATATTTGAACTTCAAACCCTTTTTCCGTTTTAAAACCACTGTGCTGGAGTACAACAGCTTGGCTAGTCATTATGGACCTTCAGTCTGCACGCTCCGACCAGATTACACACACTCTAATGCCTCGTAAGATGATTATTCCTATTTCAGGAAGCACTACTCACCCGTTATGGTTTAATGGTGCTTTATTGATTATCAATAAGTAAGGGCTTACAGGCAGACAGGTCTTGAGTGTCCTGAACAGATTTAAAGATGCAACCTTTTAGGTAGTCATGAAGCAGTCATGCTTAAGGAGTCACAATAACTTCAATACAAAAAAAAAGGATGGAAATATTACCGGGTCACAAGTTATGATATATGCAATGCCTCATTGTTTACTCTCGGTTCTGTGTTGCATAAATGACAATCCAAGAAATAAAAGGGAGAATAAGAGCTTTATAATATACAATAATGTCTGTATGTCAACAAAATATGCATAGATTTTGATTTTCAACTGATACATAAAGTGCAGGACTTAAGACCAGAGGAGTCATTTGTCCAATATGTAGTATGGTTTTAATAATGATTTAATTAGCAGAACTTGGGCTACAAGAAATGGATTTTACTGTAAGTTAAATATTATGCAAGAAATACTAAACATTATTATAGTGGACACTTTAATAAGAACACCTGTACCCTTGCACATCCATGCAAATATTCAATCTGCCAATCATGTGGCAGCAGGTCAACGCATATACAGGTCAAGAACTGGTTTGAGTACAGTATTTCGGTAACTGATCTCCTGGGATTTTCACGCACAACTATCTCTAGAGTTTTATACAGGGTGGCTTGGGGGAAGAAAAAAAACATCAGAATGGTCAGTCTGGTTCAAGCTAACAGGAAGGCTACAGTAACTCAAATAACCGCACTTTACAACCGTGGTGAGCAGAAAAGCATCTCAACCTTGAGGCAGGAGATTAACAACTGCAGAAGACCTCATCAAGTTCCACTCCTGCCAGCCCAGAACAGTAATCTGAGGCTACAGTGGGCACAGGCTCAACAAACCTGGACAAATGAAGATCAGTGAGTCTGTACCCAGTCTTGCCATTCTCCTCTGGTCTCTCTCATCAACAAACGTTTTCCACCCACAATACTGCCGTTCACTGGATGCTTTTTATTTTTCATTCATTAAAAGGTAAAACACTTACTGAACTCCTCTGTTTATGCAGATTGATACCTCAAAACGTTTAAGAGCAGAACCTGCATGTTTAACTACATCATATAACTAATGTTAATGATGAACAAAATAAGTGTGGTTGGTTTTTCTGTATTCATTTTAATAGCCTTGACTACTGTGAAATAAAAAGATAGTATAAAAAAAAGATAGTAGTAAGCTATAAATATATATATATATATATATATATATATATATATATATATATATATATATATATATATATATTCCAAAGGCCCTTTTAGAAATGAATTATAAAACATATTAAACACTTATGTCGCTTCCATTGCTTTTACTGGTTTAAAATGACATGGCTGCCATTGTGCCCCTGATGTTTTGCACAACTTGCAGTCAGCTCGGTTACTAAGACAACGTCAGCAAAACGCTGATATTAATACTGCAGGATCAGAAGATCCTAAATCCAGTATGAACTCTAGAGTACTGAAGGTTAAATAACTCCATGTTCAGCTCGGTATGGTGTTATTGATCATGTAAAGAAAAAAAAATCCCTGAAAATAATAAGCGAAGGAATGTGTACCATGAAAAAAAAATCTTCCATGTTGAACCCTTTTGTTTTCATGTCAAATTAAATTTGCATATAACATGAATTTAAAAAAAAAAAAAATGAAAAGGCAAGCCTATGTCTCATCCAGAATATCTATATATTAAGCATTATTTTTAAAAATACTGTCTGAAGTTTTTTTTTGGCTTATTGCTTTAATGCTTAAACCTGTACAACTTACTTAACATTCTATGCATTTTAATTGCTTATTTTCAGTTATTCTTGTTTATATTGTGCAGGCAGTGCAAATAGAATTATTATGCAGCTATTCAGATGCCTGAATATGCATACCTTATAATAGTAATGACATAAATGCCATAATAAACATTACGGCAACCTTTACTTTCTGTTTTTCCTCTGCTCATGCTCGAACTCTACCTTGTTTGCATCTGGCTAGTTGTTACCTGTCTTATTCTGTTGTTACCTCAGTGTGTGTGTGTGTGTATACATATACATTATATATATATATATATATATATATATATATATATATATATATATATATATATATATATATATATACATACACACACACATACATACATACATACATACATACATACATACATACATATATATATATATATATATATATAAAATCATAGTGGGGAAATAAGTATTCATTTTATTTATGGGACTTCAATGTTGTGAATTCTTCATATGTGTGGATTTCTTGAGTTAATACTGATGTCTGGTGAAAATTTCATGTGGATAAACTCATTGGAAATATATTTACTGAAAAAAAAATATTATATATATATATATATATATATATATATATATATATATATATATATATATAAACTGTGTAAAACAAGATGTCAAAAAAAAAAAAAATTAAGCATTAACATTTATTTTAATAAATTAAGTGGCATGCTAAAATGACAAATCACTAAATAACAGACCAAAAAAAAGCAGTCTTCTTTTTTCCCTCCCAAAAAAATGACAGACAAGACCATCGACTGATATTAACCCAAACCCTGGAAGCCCCGCCCCCTCCCCCTCTCTCACATCAGTAACATTTCAGCCAGTGCTGTTGCCTTGACTGATTTCCTTGCTTAAATAGATGCCGTGACGTGGCGTCCTTGCTTTCCGTCAAACCTGAACAAAGAATGGTTTGAGTTCGTTTATGTGAAATAAAATCTAGCAATGAATGTGCCACTAAGCTAACATTACACAAGTATGTAGTTAACATCAGTTACTATAAACATGTGCAATACATATTCCCATTATATACTGTAATCTCATATGCATTCTCTGTTAGCTGTAGGAGCTTATTACTGTAGCAGGAGAATTTCATTGTTTTCTTATGCTATGTATCTGGAATAAATATGACAGTAAAGTTGACTTTACTTGGTACAAGTACAGGACACAGAAGTATGGCAGGCAAATTTCTCGTTTCTAATTGTTCAGATGAGGATTGGGTCAGAGACCAGAATGTCTGCGACTGAGTCATAATCAATTAGAATCTCTTACATGAGTCTGGTCACTGAAATGACAATTAGCCGTCTTTCCACTGTGGAATTTTGGACTCTGGTCTGGAAATGAAACACTTAGGCTACAGTTGTAGTGCCTCCGTTGGCAACGTAAAACCCTACAATTATAATAACAAAATGTGACATTTATAATAATGCAGGAAACCCAAACTCAAAACAGAGCTTCAGGTAGCACAGTTTGCACTGCTGCTCACTGCTACACAAGGGTTACTTCTCATTGCTGTAGTTTATACACTTTGTAATTAGGAGTGACACTTTCAAATTGCTGTTGGATGCCTGCATCAGTCCATATGTCTAGACTTTTATTTTAAGAACCCTTCAGAATTGTCTAAATGGAAGCCTTATACTCCATTTCACGATGGGGGACAGGTTAAATGCATCAGTAGGAGTAAACAAAGTTATGTACTGTAACTGTAGTAACCATTCAGTGTGATGTGTGGCTGGGAACCCAGCTCAGCTGAAAAGACAGGAACCATAAACATGTCCATGCCCATGGTTTGATCAGATGGTTACCTCAACGCTGACATTTTCATAAATACGGATTAAAACGTGCGTCGCCTTTTCCTCTTTCCACAGTCATTCTCCGACATATCTTTTTAAAGCCTTATTCGGATTAGACTAGTTTAACATGGACTACGTTTACATGGACAGCAGTAATCTAATTATTGACCTTATTCTGAATGAGACAATATTCTGATTAAGGCGTTTACATGAGTTGCTTTTAGAATATTCCTTTCAAGCTCCAGTTTTACATGTTATAGAACATCATTACGTCACCGCGCCACGCCGTCCCCTCCAGAATTTCACATATTAACATACAGTTCATCTTCATCATGCCACCGTATACAGTTCTGGGTGTTTCATTTTTAATTTTAAGAAAGCTTCAAGTGCAGTTAATTATTTGTCATGCTGTACGTGTAAATAGACGACTGATTGAAGCCGTGGGCTGCGTCCCAAACCGCGTACTTACCGTCTATATAGTAGCAAAAATACATGTATATCTCCTACTATATAGTAGGTAAGTATGCGGTTTCAGACGTAGCCGGTAGAGCACTGCCGTATGTGTACGTGTCCTACTGCAAAATGCGGCGAAAACTCCCACACGACGTTACTAGTGTGATTAAGGTGTGTACGTGTCTGTAATGCGACTAAAACAGGAATACTCCACGTCTTAATTCGATTTGCGTTTACTTCGAGTATGAATTTAGTCGGATTAAGGTCATCAATAATCACTGTTTACATGCTAGGTTCCTAATCAGAGTATCGCCTTAATCGGGTTAATATCGGATTATTGTTATCCATGTAAACATACTGATGTAGAGGTGGGTAAATGTAATTATTACTTGAGTATCTTTGGGATTTTAATCCTGTTTCAATACGCTATTCTCAGTATTTTTCTTATGCACTGCGTCTGTCCAAATTCAGTCCTACATGTTGGTAAATATGCCGTCATATCCTGTGGGAAAAGGTGATTTACACTTTTTCTTCAGTATAAAGACACTAAAAGAAGTGCTCTTTCCTATTCTCTCCCACCGAGACCAAAACAAATCCGCACACTGTCCAAGTTTAAAGTGTTGAACAATTAAAAAGAAAATAAAGCTATGATATTTAAAAGAAGTGACATTTTCAGGGTTTTTAGGTAAGTTATTGGGTTCCAAGGACGGTTCTGTCCTACATACAGTACATGTTATGGTCATGTGACCTACTAACAATCAAGCGCATCTTGCACCACCACAATCCCTACAAGATGCAGCTAAATAAAAGGGCAGATATTGTATTAAAACAAGGTGTATGCAGTATGTATTAGACTTAAGTGTGACGGTAAAGACATTGGCATCTCTATAATTTAAATAGAAAGTCACTTCTCCTGTGCAAATCGACCATAATTACTACAGACATCGTCCAGCAACTTTACTTAACAAAACTTATATCTGGAAATCTTATCCTATAGAAAGAAGCGCAATTAGGGGATTTGATCTTTTTGTTTCCTTTGGATTTTTTTGTTTTGTTTTAAGATTTCAAGAATGTGCAAATTTTTTTTATATATATATATTTATATATATAAGGACTTAGTAATAAATTGTGCTTCACGTTGTGCACTTATTCTTTCTTACATCTAATCATTCAAACCAAAAGGTTGAGAGCATAAATTGTGGGTTTTCGCGGAAAAATCTCAAAAGTAACCGCATTTGTCGTGGAATATTCTTCAGTAAGAATGAAAACTTCAGAGTCTCGAGGTTTTCGATGGCAAAAAGAGATTAGATGTTTATTCCCATAGCAAAAAGCAAGTGCTGGACTCCATCTTGATATGCTATTTTATACACTTCCAAAACAAAGACTCTACAGATCATCCATCTGTTAGGATACAAGTATAAAGGAAGTCTTGTAGCAAACGTACACACACACATATCCTTGAACATTGGTGCATCTTCTTAACACGGGTGGTCTTATCAGTAGTACATATTCTGTAATTGTCTAACTTCTGCAATGGACCGCTCATAAAGCTTAAGGGGCAGTGGTAGCTTAGCAGTTAAAGCGCTGGGTTACTGATCAGAAGGTCAGGGGTTCAAGCCAAGCTGCCACTGTTGGGCCCTTGAACAATGATAATGAATGATAATGAGTCTTTATTAATCCTATATACATATGCACAGTGAAATTCTTTTCTTCGCATACCCCAGCATGTCAGGAAGCTGGGATCAGAGCGCAGGGTCAGCCATGATACGTCACCCCTGGAGCAGAGAGAGTTAAGGGCCTTACTCAAAGACCCAACAGTGGCAGCTTGGCAGTGCTGGAACCCCCGACCTTCCAATGAGTAACCCAGAGTCTTGACCGCCAAGCCACCACTGCCCCCAAGGCCCTTAACTCTCTCTGCTCTAGGGGCACTGTATCATGGCTGACCCCATGCTCTGACCCCATCTTCCTGACATGCTGGGGTATGCGAAGAAAAGAATTTCACTGTGCATATGTATAATGTATATCATTATCAATAATAGTGGATACGTGCTAAGAAATGACAGATAACAAAATCCGTGAGCTAGGAAGAAACAGACACAAACTGCGAGTGAGAAATATGTGCTCAGTGATTTCACACAAGCGGGAGCATATGTTATAATAACATATTTCATGCACTATTACAACATAATCATGTTTAAATGCTGATTGTTACGTCACTCTCTCTTCATGATTGAAATACATTTCAGTGTCATTATTAGGCCTTTGATGGATTAAAACCTCTCTCATGACTTTGTTTATTTTAACTTCTGATTGGACCTGATGGATTACATAATATAAACATTATTTAAATCATAGTGTGATCAAAGAACTTCTTCGATACGTTTTAGAATTTAGCTTTAAAATAATGTGAAATAAAGCCAGCTCGAAAGGAGATGCTACAACAAGACGAGGATATGCTCCGAGGATACGCGAAGACATTGGAGAGAGAAAGGAAAGCAACGGTAGTAGTTCTAGTTCATAAAGAGAGATGGAATCTTTTGAACAGGTATGAGTTATTATGCGCTATCAAACTGTGCATGTAGTTTATTTCTTGTGATAAAAGAAGTAGCATATGTAAAACATAGCATGCTCGATGTCTGGTTGGAGCAAATAACTGTCTTTCTCTTGTATGTTTAGCTACGCCTGTTTCAATAAGCAGGTACAAATAATTTCAACATATCAATGAAGATTAAAATTATAAGAAAAAAAAAGAATAATAAATCACAAAAACTTCACAATTTTGGTGTTTAGGTCATTTTGCCAGGATTTCTCACGAATGTGCACGACTCCAAATGACCTTGAAAGAACAACCTAATCAACAACAACAACAACAAAAAGAAGCAAATATGAAACCAGCTCGTGTATAATTGCTAAGAGACTCATTTTTGAGGTTTTTAAACACACAAAAACAAATGTGAAAGAAAGCTTACGAGGCACACGTGAAAAAGACACGAGGCCCTGCAATATGTCTTCTGCCATATCAGCGAGACTAAAAATAACTTTATTTCACAGGAAAGGCCCAAATCTGCAGAAAGGATGAACGAGCTGTTCCTGGAGCAAACATGACGTCAGCAATTATAAACACGTATAAAAAGCCTGTGCAAACACCTTGTGTGTTACTGGAAGCAGCGTGTAGAAACTGCACACCAAAATCAATGTGAGAAACTTCACAACATAATACAGCAAAATTGTTCAGACCCGTTACATAAAACCCTGGCATCACGTTTCCTGTTTCAGAGTGTGTGTGTGTGTGTGTGTGTGTGTTCCTTTACTGAACAAGTCTGAATACTCACCTATGAGCGCCTGAAAGAGGCTGCTTCTGAAGATGCCCATCACGCGCAGGACGGCAGCTTTGAGCTGCTGCTCCTCTGGCTTCTTCAGTTTGGAACAGTAATCCTCCAGCAGCCCTAACGCTCGGGCCGTATCTGCCAAAACAGCCGCCAAGCATTAATGTCACTGGGATCTAGTGGGATTATTGTTATTATTCTGCATGACAAGTGTTCTCTGTTAACATCTTTATACCACGGTGCTGGTGAATTCATGAATCTGATTGGTCAGAAGTTCTAATCCATTATCACTTATATATATATAATATATATATATATATATATATATATATATATATATATATATATATATATATATATATTGTAGTAACTCATTCACTTGTATTCTTCTAGGACTTGTAGGGCAGACACTAAACATACTCTGATCGTAATTATAAACTGATATAAAAATGGCATTTGACAAAGGAAAGAGTCTAATTGTCGATCGGGTGATGTTTTCTGAGAGCTTTCTAGTTTCTCAGTTGCATTGTTTGTCTTACTAACATAGGATGTGGGAACGAGTGTTTATAGCTGCTGTAATATAAGTGGTCTCGGGATGTTCCATAGAATTAAAGCACACCTATTATGGTTTTTAAACGTGCCTAATTTTGTTTTAAAGGTCTCATACAATAGATTTACATACAAACACTTTAACATGCTCATAATTTAAACTGCAGCATTACCTTTCCCCCCGCAGTGTCACAAACGACTCGTTCGATGATCTGTTCTAAAGGATTCATTCTAAACTCCTTCTTTCAGAGAGCATACTCTGCTCTGATTGGTCAGATGCCCCAGTGTGTTGTGATTGGTCTACCGCTGTCAGTGTGCATCGAAAAGGAAACGCCCACTACCATAACGAGTTTTAGCTCCGTCCGTCAGCGACAAGCCGATGAAGACCAGAGGCGGGGATTTTTGTTACAAACCTACGTAGTCTGGAATCACTAACGACTCGTTTCAGCTGTTCAGAATCGGTTCCTTCTTTTGGGAGTCAATAACTCCGTTTGTTGTGCACGTTGATTTTTGAAACTTTGCAGACTTTTTACATTCACAAACAGCTACGTAACACATTACATGAAAGGTAATATTTGAAAAAATCATAAGAGGTGCACTTTAAGTGTAACTAAAAAACAGGTCAAAAGTATGATGTGTATGTGGCGGAGAGGGCGTGGTCGAACGCCGGTTGTGGACGGAGAGGAGACCGGTTGACCCGGCAGGTAACACGTGATGATTCTCACTCGAGTGTAATTACGGCCAGTTTATTATGTGCTCTGTTCGTCCTTTCAGGAAAGGCTGTGAGCCAGAGAGAGAGAGAGAGAGAGAGAGAGAGAGAGAGAGACGGAGCTGACTGAGCGGACACACACACACACTTGCATTAGACTTGAACTTAACAAGCTGCGAGTGGCGTAGTGTTTGTTTTCGTTGAAGCAGAAGACACTGAAACGCACTTGAAGAGGAAGAAGCTCCTTTAAAAAAATTTCAATTAAAAAAAAGCTGCCTGTCTCCCGAGTCGTCCTTCTCACACACACAGACACACACGCGGTGGGTTCTACAGTGTCGGACATTAATAAACTACAAATTGTAGTCGCTGGATCATTACAGAGGTAGGCTAAGTGGAATAACGCACTTCAGGACCTCCCATCGTTGGTTATTTTCCTACAACAGCATGCCACCAAGTGTATCATTTCACAATTAATTCTTCAAAGGTGTGCGTTCGTTTGATCTTCCTACAACTTCCTCAAAGTTATTTCCGAGCAACTCGTTACAGCTTAGTTTACCTCTTTAAATCTCCCAGGAAACGCCCAGGACCTGTAGCATGTCCAGATTTTCATTTCTCCTTTCCTATTTCCTAGAGTTATCAGTCCTTCAGTCCATACAGGATTTCAAGGAGTATTTTTTTGTGATTGTTGTGGCCAAAAAATGCTTGATTTTGCTACATTTTTTAGAGTTTTTGTGCGTTTTGAGTTTTTTTGGCAGAAAACTAGTTGCAAAATTGCAGTTGCACGAAACTGTTTCTCACGTGATGTTTGTTGGTAAACGAGACCTTTTAGCTCGACCGAGAGGGCTTTGTCTTTGCCTAAATCTATGGAAAATCTGCAGTCATTTTTTAAAAATGGCAAGTTCCTCCAAATATTGCTGAGTTTGCTTGATTTTGCGTTAAATTCTGCAATCCAGTGGTAGCTTAGTGGCTAAGACATCGGGTTACTGCTCGGAAGATCGTGAGTTAAAATCCCAGCACTGTCAAGCTGCCACTGTTGGGCCCTAGAGCAAGGCCCTTAACCCTCAACTGCTCAGTTGTATAAATGAGATGAATGTAACCCAGGAAATAGAGGACGTCCCCCGGACCTTGCGAACGTCCACTTAGGTCCGCATTTGGTCCGGTTTATAACGTTCGCTGGCGGACGTTCCGAGGACGCCGGAGGATATCAAATCATAACACTACTGACTGTGTTCATTTCAGCGGAAGTCCCCTAAGGCAGTGGTTTTCAAAGTGGGAGCCCCAGGGGGGCCTCAACAATTTGTTGTGAAAAATAAATTCTCACTCTTAAACAACCACACACACACAATCAATTCCTAATATAATGTGATGTAAGATGTAATTATTAATAACAAAAAAAAAGGGGTATATATATTCAGAAGTCTGTATTTTTAATGTGTTTTAAAGACATCTTGCCAAAGGGGGGCCTCGGTCCAATGTTAATGCCATTTTGAGGGATTTGCCCTGGAAAAGTTTGGGAACCCCAGCCCTAAGCGTCCCAAATGGCCGCTGGACGTCCTGTGAATGTTCCCTTGAACATCCGTAGGACGTCAAGGGGACCCTACACATGGACGTTCAGGGGATGTTCATAGAGGCCATTTAAGGGACATCCTGGTGACCTTTTTTTGTCAGCTGGGAAGTCACTCTGGATAAGGGCGTCTGCCAATGCCATAAATGTGATGTAAAATCCTGCAGGGACTGGCTGAAGAATCAATAGTAGCTACTGAATAATGATTAACTGAATAATACAGCTGAGAGTTTTGGTGTTAAACTGCTACAGCATATGTGTGGATTTCATTATACCTCAATCGTCATTAGCTTCGGATTAAAGCATCCGCCGAAATGAATCCGAATGAAAATGCAACAAGCGCCAGAAAAAAAAAATAACATGCAACAGTTAAATAAAATTCTGACTTCACTTTCATAATGATGAGAGAATCTATAAACTGTGAAGATTTATTTGTCACGACATGATTCTTTAAAATCAAGTCGTGTATCCTTCTGACATTCAGAGAAGCTGCGTTTCGTTATCGAGTACTAACGTCAGACAGCACTGGAATCTCGGAGTAAAAAGTTATTCGGCGTTTCAGCAGAAGTCGTTATTACCCTGCAAATCCAATTGCCTTCGCTCGCTCACCGGATGGCACTTATGTGCTCTAATGTCTTTTAGTCAGGCAAAAAAAAAAAGCTTTGTAAAAACTTACTTCCCCTTTGGCATAGGCTATTAAACAGTCGTGAAATACGAGACATGAAGCTTATGACACTTGAGGTCCATTCTGGAGTCTATTTATAGTGTCTGGACTGCATAGTGCATGTACACTATAGTGTATAATTACACTCTGACACCCATTGCTGCAAATGTACATAATATTAAACCTTAACTGGAGCTTATGAACTTAATCATCATGAAAAACAAACAAACAACAAAAACAAATACCAGCATGCAGACAAAACGTAGCTTACAATGGCAGGCTTTTATGATAAACTGCCAAGACAATGTTTTAAGGTTTTCCAGGTTTTACAAGATGAATCACGAATGTGATCTTGTTTGTTGTTTTATTTATTTCTCTCACCTCTTTTTCTTAAAGGCATGCTTTCTTCTTTATATCCGGGTGAACCTGTAACACGTACGTTTCCCCTTCATTGGTTTGATGGCTTTGGAAGTCTTGGGCCAGTTGCAAAGCCTTAAAGTACTGAGTTATCGGCCAGTTTCGCAGCAGCGCTCGTGCAGCCACGTTAGATGGCATTTAGCTCAGCTTGCACATTTGAAATCCAATAGATTCGAGACGGTCGTCGTCGTCATCACGTCCACGAGAACTTGAGCTCCATCAGCGCAGAGTGACTCCGTGTGTGTCTGCTTTGACTGCGATGAATTTGTACACCGGCATGCAGGAATATCCAGCTAGGAGGGGTTTCGAGTAAAGCATTTTAAACGGAGCAGTCCATCTTGTCTCTACTCTTAGGCGAGGAACACGTCACGCCAAAAGTCCTAGTTCATAAAAGAAGTGACTTCGGTGCAGGACCTTTGTTCTGCACAAATGCACTCGATCGCTGCATCCATAAGGCGTTTCCTTTGAGCTGTGAGCGTCCGGACAGAGAAGCCTCCTGGGTCATAAGTTGATAAGAGGAGATTTAAAGTGGAAACCAATCCCAGCTCCAGGAAATATTAAAGGCGCAGCGGTGCTGGTTGGTCCCGGGTGGACGGGTTCGCGCTGTACTCACTTTTACTCTCAAACAACATTAATGCAGCCCTGTAGAAATCATCTGGACCAGTGGATGGAGAAGTTTTAACAAGTAGTAAACTCAGACACTCTTATCCCCAATCAGCGGGTTATGTAAACTCGTTTTAAATGGCTTAGGTTCCATTCAGGTCAGATTAATGCCAAGCTCAAGGCACCAGAACACCTGAACTGACAGTAGTTATGGCTTACAGTATGAGTAATAAACATTTCACACACAAAATACAAGATCAAAACAGGACCCATTGCATTCTGCAGAAGAGAAGTGTCAGTGTCAGAGTGGACTTTCCTCTCAGCCTCTGCAGATACTCCAACCTGACATTCACTCATCATGACAGAGGATGTTAATGTCAATCACCTAAAGGGATATAATGCAAGAGAGCATGTGTAGCTGCGTACATTATTATTGCGTGTGTGAAAATAAACAACATCCGCATGGATGGATGGATGGAAGGATGGATGGATTACTGAAGCATCCTGCTAGTCGGTGGGATCGGCTAATCTCAGCGAGCACACAGCGGCATGTCGGTGCGACGCCTGTCGGGAGACACCTGCAAGTTTAAAGCTAGCACATTAACAACCTAGACTGTTCAACTCTCAAATTCTTTAGCGCAAAAACCTCTTATCTTCAATACGCCCAGTCATGTCGTGAGGATTTACTTTACATTTGTCCCGTCTTTCTTTGGCTTCGTCCCTGTCCGGCTCGGATTGTAGACTCTCTACGGCGAGTGCAGCGATTTCAGCAGCAGCAGCAGCAGCAGCATCACGGATTTCGCCTTAGCAACCAGGGGCGGGGTCACTACGCACCAGCCGTGACTGGCAGGTTCGAGCAGCCAATAGGGCGCGACGTTTTTACCCGCGTGCGTAAAACTCAACCAATCGTAAGACGTGTTTTCATTTCTGACTCTCGGTGTGAAAGTTCACAGTCACATGTGGTTAGTTATGGCGGCGCACTGTGCGGTTTGAAGGAGCGGAATGGGGGAAAAGGAATGTTATTAGCACGACTGATTGTTATAACGAACCAACTGCAAGGCAAGTGATAATGGAATGAGGCACAGATACAACGTGCGTTATAACAATTAATTCAAGAGGATTTTTTTTGTTGATCATGTATGAGCTAGATATAACTCAGACGTGGGAAAATATCTAACGTAAACAAACATCCTCTGTTTATCGGCATAGATCATGAACTGTACATTAGCTAGTAATAGATGGGGTTGTTTTTGCATCCGTCTACACAGCATCATGTCTTTTTGATAATGTTTTGTAGGAAAATGTCGCTGAAAGACACCAGTCAAGGGCAGCCAATGTCCAGAGCCATGATCATGGAAATGCTGTCCAAAAGATTTGAAAAGCTACCAAACTTTGACAGGTAGGAAGCCTGAACTTGTTCCCCAGCTGTGCTCCCCCTGACCTCTTGGATCATTGCCCTATTACAAGTTGAGCCTAATCTGATCAGCTGTCTTTCAACAGGAAGCTGTTCGCATATGGCCCGGTTTATTTGGGTGCTAATGCTGGACTGGCGGGTCTGATTGCAAACAGTTTGTATCGGCGTGCGCTCAATGTCACACAAGGACGATTTACTTCCGGTCTCCCCATGTCCGTACTTCCTTTTCTTACAACTGTGGCATTATATAATGCAACTGTCAGCAATCCCTTATTAGCAGGTAAGAGCTTAATGTGAATACATAAATAATAAATAAATGTTTGCTGATGATGTTATATATATTTTGTTGTGTTTCTAGGTGACCTCAACTGCCCAACCTGTGTTCTACTAAGAGGTGCTTTAGTAGGTGTAGCTGGTGGTGGAATATACCCCATTTTGTTGGCGTTGCCAGTCAATGCTGGGCTTGCAGCGAGGTGTGTTTATTTTACTCATCTCTTAGACACTTCTGTCCAGACTGTCTTACATAGTAAGCAGTTGAAGGGTCCAACAATGACCTTCTGGCAGGCAGACGTCTCAAATAGCAACATTTCTGTCAATAACACTGAACCATTATCACTACCACGTACAACTAAACATCTAGTGAGTCATGTATTGTATGGGCCTTTGGTTTCCTCCCCAAAACACACTAGTAGGTGCATTCATACTCACAAATAAAGGTACCTGTACTGTACTTTTCCTTGTATGGGTGAATGATGTTTTTTGATTTGATGTTTTTTGATTTGTTACACAATCTGGGTGGCATGGCGATGCAGTGAGTAGCATTGCTGTCTCACAAGTCTCCGATTTGATTGCAAGCTCAGGTTACTGTATGTGTGGAGTTTCTGAACATGTTCTTACTGTTCAAAAACATTCCAGCAGATGTATTGGCTAAACTAAACTGTGCGTAGGAGTATGAATGTGTACGATCCTGGCGATGAACTGGCACCCCACCTTTTGCCCAGTGCTCCCAAGATAGACTCCAGATCCAGCACAACACTGACCAGGATAGAGTAGTTACTGAAGATATGTTAATGAATGTTTGGGCCTAATTCATATTAAATGCCTCCTTATTTGCTTTGCAGGTACAACAGTGCTCCAATGCCAGAGAAGGGGAACATTTTGCGCTTCTGGCTGACCCTGAGCAAGCCTGTTGTGAGGAGAATGTATGCTGTACTATTACTACAGACACTTTTTGGTACATATTTAGGCTCCAAGCACTTTGAGATCTATCTAAAGATGCTTAAACTGTCAGAATCTGACAGTGAGGACCTGCATGATTAAGCCAATATTTCACTTTCAAATACCGGGTTTACACTGTCTCTAGAAAACAGACCTAAACCTATCCTGGTTGTTGCCCTTTTTTTTTTTTGCCTTTTGATACAAGCTATTAAAGCCTAATGCACTGGGTTGAAAGTCTGATCTCATCATTTCCCCCTCAATATACAAGCCTAGTTAACAGAAAGCCCAAGAAGAGCTGTAATTATATACCACGGTTTTTAATAATGCATAGGGCTCCTAGTGGGAACTTCACAACTACATTTATATAATCAAAAGATGGAAGACAAGTTTTGAAAAAGTTGTGTGAATTTGTGTAACACAGTGGTGCTTGAAAGTTTATGAACCCTTTAGAGTTTTCTACATACCTGCATAAATGACCTAAAACATCATCAGCTTGTCATAGAAGTCCTTAAAGTAGACAAAAAGATCAAGACCTACTTTGAGGACTTGTGAAAATCTGATGTTTGAATTCATATTTATGCAGAAATATAGAAAACTCTAAAATTCACAAACTTTCAAGCACTCCTGTAAATCATTATGAATCTTTCATCTCTACACTGTCATGTAACCTGTTGCTGTTGTCTAAAGTGCAACATAGAATGAAAAGAATCTTTATTATTAAAGTAAATAATCTAAATTTTACAACCATACATTCCCAATTTGTATGAAAGCCTAAACAAAAAATATTAAGGGTTTTGATGATAAAATTGTCTATATTGATCCAAGTTAACTTTTATTCACTTCTGTACCTAGTGGTTTGACTATTAAATATGTACTAATATAATCTAGAGTTACTTATGGCATTGCACACCTGCTAAACTGCACTGTCAGTGCTTCAGTCTCTAAACACTACACTACAAAAGTGCAGATAACATTCCCTGAACATCACAGAGGCTTCAAAACAATTATCCTTAATATTTAATCTTTTTTTTTTTTTTTCTTAAAAAGGACAGCCATCTAAAATCTGATATTTTGGACAATTCTGAAGGAGAATCTTGTGTCTTTCACAGCAAAGGCAATTTTGTTCACCAAATTTTAAAAAAAACATTAAAACCAAAATAAGATTTTTAAAAACTAGAACTCTCAAACCCACTGGAGAACTTTGTGATGCCTACCAATATTCATGTTTCCATAAAACAGTACATGTAGTATAGTCATAATCCCCTCAATGATTACAAGTCATTCGAGTGTGCAAACTGGTGTGCATGTTAATGTCAATTTCAAGCATCTAGTACTGGCCATGCAACAGACGTTAGGTTCGTATGCTCTATGGTGCACTATCATCAAAATGCAGGCTATATGAAATAATAAATCATACAACCTATTACATCATTGGTTTCACAGTACAAGTGCTAATGGCCAAGTTTCCTATCTGAATACTCTCAATTAGTGAGGGTGACAGCAGAAAGCACCCCATCATGCAATTTATTATTCTAGAGGGAATTTTGTGTTTGTTTTATATGCAGTTTTACACAATCGGAGAGACTTGTCTCTCGTCTGTGGATTAGCAAGCAAGCCGTTTTTAAACAATGTTTAATTCAGCTTTAACACCCTTCTATAAATCCATTTGAATATTTTCTTTTTGCTAAATATTAAGGGGTAGCTTTAACACCATCCTGAACTGTTGAGAACAAAGAGGGAACCACTGCCACAAAGTACGAAAGAGGAGATTCAACATTGTGCTTAAATAGTGCTTTCACCTATAGCACTTCTGTATGTTTAATCTGATCTATGATCTTTAACCCCCTCACAGTATTTCACTTAAGCAGTTAAATCACACGTGGGAGCAGACCAGAACCACCGGTCTGAGACGGGCTAAACAAAACGGCCTGGTTTCATACAAACTACTGCATTTTGATCACAGTGACCAATCCATTAAACTCTGAACAGGCCAAAGGGAACCAAACATGGCAAGTATTTTTGGTCACCTGCAGCAGTTTTGTAAATGCCAGCTGCCAAACTAACTCATAAGGAACGAAAGGTTCCAAAAAGGACAAAGCTATAGCATGAGAGACATCAATATACTCTGGCTATATGGACCAACAAAAGGAAACAATGCTGGATGTGACACTACACATTTTAAACTATAGCATGTCCCAGAAGTCTCCATACATAGTGGAAATAAACACATCAACAAAATGTTTCATACTCCAGTTCATAACCCCCAAATAACCTTTAAGAATGTCTTTGACAAAAGAAGAACAAATTTATTTAAAGCATTCTCATGTCTGGATCAGGAAGGTGTCCCAAGGTTGAGATGGAAACATGGCAAGCACATCACACTCCCCACTGTTCCCAAACTGGGAGCCACGACTCTGTTTTTACAAAGAAATGTCAATCATGTAGAGGATGTTTTGTAAATAAAGCTACATTAGCTAAAAAGTGTTAATTCCCCCATATATGGGGACTTTGGGACACCCTGTAGTAATTTTATAAAATTGAATTGTTGCACATACTTTAGACTGAGCTTTGTGCTCAGGTGACTTGTAACTTCTACATCACTTTCCATTGCTATATTTGACCAACAAATTCAAATCAAGTTTTCAGCCCTACACAATGCTTACCCAATTTTTGTTTCTTGGTTTGTTACATTAAATGCTGTATCAAACCAAATAAAAAAAAAACTATCAATTTCTCTGATTCATTATCATGTTTGCAGTGTATAGGTGTGAAAGCCCCTCCCTATGTCTGGACCATCACAAGCTCTTTGAAAGCAAGGTTCCCCCTCCATAACCCACAGAATAAAGGCCACATAGCATGTTGTCATGGAAAAGGTTTGTGGTTTGTAGTCCCTTAAAGGCAAGATTACCACTCTTTATCCACTTAGAAAAGAGGGAGGATAACACTTGAGGAGAATGAAGAAACTGCTGTTTAAAAAGAGAAGAGGAGAATGGTTAATATAGTTCAAAATAAAAGCAGTGTACATTACACAAATGCGTTGAAAAAAAATAAGATTTATTTGCAGATACTGATTCAAAATCCTAAACAGTCTTTGGATTCCAAAACACATTGACTTGTATACAATGCACTTCTAACAAAATACAGGTCACACTTTCCCAAAAGAAATCATCTGTGTTGTTGTTTGTGAAGATGAAGCTGATTCTTTAACACATACTCTGCTGCAATGGTTTGCTGGTAGGCACAAAAGGCCAGGAGCTTTAACTGCCAATACACTGATACTAAAATAGTGATTTTTTTTAAATATCAAACAAAATGCAACAGGATGGAGTACCAGTAAAAGCGTTAACTTACACGGCTTCTTGTACTACCTTTTTTAATTTACCAGGCCATGTTGCAAGCTGCTGGTCCCGTTTCTTCAGCTTTCCCCACAGCAAATCCACTTTAGCATAAAAAAAAATAAGGGGCTCCATGAAAAATGTTCTTCAGGAAATTAGTGACATTTCACAAAGGGCTTCATCTGAACAAAAAAAAATTTTAATAATAAATCAACGACTGGAATTCCACGTAGCTCTTTGGCCATACCAATTACAATTTATATTGCCTGTATACCAAACACCCTTTGTGAAGCATCACCTATTTACATCATTTTAAAACAATTTACAATAAAGGACTAATTAGCCCTCTATGATGTTGATGAGCACTAACTACTGCATGCGTCATAAGCATGTTCCAAAGTGTTTAATTCAAACATGTTCAGTTAGCATCAATTACAGGAAACTGTATTTCCATGTTCATATTGTGCCGTGAACTTTCAGAACACTCCAGCACATCTCAGGAGAAACTCATTTCTGTGCAGTCTTCAACATCTTGATCCTTACCATAGGTTCTGGCAGTCATGGATGCTCTGAGATCCAGTCACCCCACATGGCAGACCAAGCACCTAGGAGAAAACTGTCAACAAGTTTAGCAGTAACTTGTATTCAAACCAGTTTCTTATATACATGCCATGTCTCTATTTGTACAGTTAATTTGTCATTGAGACAACTACTGCTGTGATGTCCAACACGCTGCTCATTACATTAGTTCAGTCTCAGGGAAAACGCTGAAAAGGCAAAATACTTGACCCTACATTTTAAGTGATGCGCTTGCACTCTCTGCACATTTAGTGCAGAACTCCACAGAGACGTGGTCCTTGTCCACATGCAGACAGACACCGCCTGGCGCGGCCTTATCCTCCACCTTCACTTTCTTCCTCGGCATGGCATAATCGTGGTCGTTCTCGCTGGATGCCTGGAAAAGCGAGGTAGAGAATTTCATGCCGTTCACACCGCTCAATCTAGACAACAGCTGCGCCAACATGCTCTCATTGGCCAACACGGCTCTCAGGTACCTAGTCTCATTCTCAAGTTCTTCCACCCTTTTGTTCAGGCTGCCGTTCTCCTGCCTGAGAAGCCGGTTCTCAGAGGTCAGAGATCCAACGCGCTGCTCCAAGCCATTCAAATACTCTTTCTTCTTCAGCCGGTTCAGTCTTGCCGCCAGTGCATTCTTATTCACATTGCGCCCAGAAAGGTCTTGTAGTTTCTGCCTCCGGGCCGAACCTCTGCTGTGGGATATGGATTCCTGATCAGTCTTGTCTTCCGCGCTTAACCCTAGATCCTGCATTCCCATGTCTTGGAAAGGACAGAGCACGTCATCTTCTAAAGCCCAGTTGAAATCAGAGGTGAAGAGCTCGTCTAGCCCCCAGTCGTTTGAATCGCTCTCTGGTGAGGAGTGCTGGATTGTACCTTCAGAAGACATTTGTAAGGCGAGGTCACATTCCTCAGAAGGGCTTGAGCACATGGCATCCACACCTTTACTCTCAAGTCTTCCTCTTTTTCTGGTCACCATTAGGGATTCCTGATTGGTCTGATTCTGCAGAATTATAGCCTGAAAAACCAAACATATTTAGTCACTAATCACGTTCATGTTTATAAAATGCACATGGCTGTCAGCAATGGTTTGTAGAACGAATTGGTATTTGAAGTTAACTAGCTACGAGCTATTGTAGTATTAACAATGCCTCCTTAACAGGCCACGATGATTTCTAGCACGTAAAATTTACAAACCTCAAACGGCAAACAAAAACTGTAAATAACACGCGAAATAAACACGCACGTAACGCGTTCTGAGTACTACACTTTCCAGGCAGTTCCCTCGAACAGGGAGTTTATAATCTGAACTGTGTCGATACCGTGATTAGCTTAAAGCTAACTACATCTTCCTCAAGCCAACAACAGCTAGCCGACTCCTTCTTAACATTAACTACTTAACTAAACATTTCAACAAGAATTTATAAGGAAGTTATATAAATAGAGAACGGCCTGAAGTTGCAGTTAATTAAGCCAAAAAATGGGTCCTTATTTTTAGCTGGCTAGTTGTTTACGCTGACGTTGTTACTGTAGGCCGCGTGCCGACGCCATTATTGGAGTGATGCAGCATTTTTAGCGAGACATAAAACGCCATTTTTTTACGCTTCACTCATTTACTCACCCTCAACGGTGTATATCACACCTACTTCAAAGCGTAGAATATTTAAAAAAATCTCAAAACACCGCGTAATATGTAAGAAAGTAAAAAAAAAAGAAGAATAAAAGATACAAAACAAAAACTCTGGCCCTACAACCGTAGCCGTGGCGACACTCCAAGCAGCAATGCGATGTGTGCGCTCGGGCCTAAAATGGCGCGACAGGAGATCTCGCGAGATTTAAGTACTGCGAGTTGAACTGGAAAGAAGTTGGCTTGATGTTGGAGGTTCGATATTCGCAGATAGACGGAAATTAAGGGACCGTCTCTAAGCTTACATACGACATTGATAATAAACACGTTTCCAACTTCAATAGCATATGTAGGTCATTCCCTTCAAATGCTAGTGAGCTTTAAATAATTGTATATTTTGTGTATGGGCCCATTCTGTAGTGAAATACATGTCAAATTTACATATGATTTAATAGCTTATTTTGATAAATATCAAAAATCTAAAAGGTATGCATCATACCTGACACCTAGATGAACACTTTCCAGTTGGTTTTGTGACTGTACATCATTCCCTTCAAATGCTATTGAGTTTTAAATAAATGTATATTTTGTGTATGAGCCCATTCTGTTGTGAAATACATGTCAAATTTACATATGATTTAATAGCTTATTTTGCTAAATATCAAAAATCTAAAATGTGTGCATCATACCTGACACCTAGATGAACACTTTCCACTTGGTTTTGTGACTGTAAGTCATTCGAGGGAAATGCTATTGAAGTTAGAATCGTGTATAACAATGTCGTATGTAACTTTAGAGACGGTCCCTTAATTACCGCATATCCGCGAATATCGAATGTCCAACCAACTTTATTCCAGTGCGAGTTGACGCGGAATTCTCGCGAACTTTCTACAGAGCCATGCTTGTTTCAAAGACGATCGTTTGGCTAACAATAAAAATATTAAAACATTCTCTTAAAAAAACATTTTAATATTATCTATACATAACAATTTTTACTAATGTACTGTTGTTTTTAAAAATATTTTTATGAAGTAGGGATGTCACCAGCAGCCCATCATAGAATTTGTAATGGTTTTAATTGTTATAATGGGAAGTGTGTGGGGTTTTAATGAAAATTGTAATGGCCTCTGTGAGTCTCTATTGGTAATTTGTTGCCTTCTATTTTGGACCCAAGTCCTTAATATATCCTACTATGTAATGGAATCCATTTGGTAATGGTTTTAATGGTTAACAGCTGATGGTTTGTAAGGGTATTTGTAGTGGAAACCATTAGAATGACTGTGATGGTTTCTACTGTTGTTGTTTTGTAGCAGTAAACATTAAAAGTTGACGTTATTATAAACTTTAACGCTGTACAGAAGTTCATTACCTTAATGTTTCGCCTCAAATCTCAAGTTCGGGTAGTATTTGTTTGTTTACATTGAAAGATGGCTTCAACGAATTTGAGATTTCAAATTTCAAAAAAACATACAACCCCTGGCAAAAATGATTAAATTGCCAGAGAGGATGCTTACCCGTTTTTTTTTTTGTTTGTTTGTTTTTTTTACTTCATAAGAAATAAACAAATCAGAGATATGACACAAAACAATTTTTGTTTAATTACTGAACATTCTGACTTCATGAAACATACAGTACCTCAAACAAATCAAATCAAATCAAATTGTTTTAATTAATGGCATATTTTTTTCCAGATTAAGTAGAGGAGAAAATTATGGAATCACTCAATGTTGAGGAAAAAATTGGAATCATCAAAACAAAAATATTAGTAATTTGTTGCTCCTCATCAGGCTTTTATGTCAGCCTGAATTCTTTGAGGCGTGGACTTCATTAATGAAAAACAATATTCTCCATCAAGATGGTTCAAACTTTTTCTCAAATAGTGGTTGACAGATCAGTTTTGCAGGACAGAGGCTTGTCATAGACCAGTTTTTTTAATTTCCACCATAAATTTTTGATCAGATTGAGATCTGGACTGTTTGCTGGCGATGTCATTGAGTTGATATGCCTTTCCTGAAGAAAATCTTTAACACTCTTTGCTCTGTGGCAAGATGCATTATCATCCTGAAAAATGACTTCATCATCACCAAACATATTTTCTATAAATGGAATGAGAAAAATGCCCAAAATTTCAGTGTACACCTGTGCATTGACTGTTGAGGTCTCCCCTGGGCCTTTACCTGACATGCAACCCTATATCATAAATGAGAGGGGAAATTAGATTTGTTTTCTTCAGGCAGTCATCTTTATATATTTCATTAGAACGGCACCAGACAAAAGTTCTAGCATCATCTCTTTGGCCAATGCAGATTCATGATTCATCACTGAATATCACTTTCTTCCAATCATTCACTCTCCATGATTGCGTCTCTTTAGCCCACTGTAATCTTCTTTTCTTCTGTTTAGGTGTTAGTGCTGGTTTTTGTTTGGCTTTTCTATACATAAATCCAATTTCATTCAGACGATTTCTTACGGTTCTGTCAAACACATTGGCTCCTGTTTCCACCCATTTGTTCTTCAGTTTTGTTGTGCATTTTCTATTTTCAAGGCATACAGTATTGCTTTTTGTTTTCTATCCTGATGTTTCTCATCTTACTTTTATAACCTTCCCATTTTGTTTATACTTGCACCAAATTTTAGACACAGATGACTGAGAACATCCAACATCTTTTACCACACTCCGTGTTGCATTTCCTTCTTGAAGGAGTTTCGTAATCCGTTCCATTGTTTCAATTGACAACTCTCTTGTTCGGGCCATGTTTCCTTTCAAAAAGTCCAAGGTTAAGGTCTGTAAGCACTCTCTTTTAACTGCAGACTAAGTAGCATTTTTAGACTTGTGCTGGTATTTGTTTTAGAAATGCAAAGTGATTCCATTATTTTTTCCTCAACATTGAGTGATTCCCTAATTTTTATCCTCTACTTGATCTGGAAAAAAAAAAATGCCATTAATTAAAATAATTAAATTAAATTTGTTTGTGTTTCAGGAAGCCAAAATGTTCAGCTATTAACCAAAAATTGTTTTGTGTCATATCTGTGATTTGTTTATTTGCTATGAAGTAAAAAAAGCTGGGTGGTGATTCCATAATTTTTGCCAGAGGGTGAACTTGGTCCATTAGCAGAAGAAAAATAAATAAATAAATAAATAAATAAATAAATAAATAAAAATCAATAATTGTAATATTTTAGTATTGTCAGCTCTCCAGAAGATGTCGCTGTTTTCTTATATATTGTATAAAAACATGTTCGAGATGTGCTGTTTCATCCACTCTAAACCTCCAGCATTATTCTGTTATACGCTTTACTGCAGAGGTATACTGCAGACTTTTCCCCCCATGAGCACAACTTCCTAATTTTTTAAGAACTGAGAAAATGAGAAAATCTTCAGCCCAAATGTGTCATTAAATCACACAGAGATGTTTAAAATGGGGACCTGTCGGCTGTCCTTTGGTATATTATACCGTTTTAAAAAGAATACATTGTTTCAGTCTTCTTGTTCACAAACGTTTTCCTCGTCCTCAGGTTTGCTTTGTCAGGCAGAATATAGCTTGTAACAAACCTAAACCATGTAAACGAAGATATCTAAAAGAAAAAAAATATTAGTGCATTTAGCTCACACCAGCAAGTTTGTCCCCATTACACAGCCATCTTAGGTCACTATTTTTTAATGTTTATCATCCTTTCTGCAGTTTAGTTTTGATATATTAGCTGTGACAACACCAGCCAATTCTCAGTGGAATAAAATTTAAAGTTATATATATATATATATATATATATATATATTTTTTTTTGATACAGTCATGCTGTCTTCAGAAATCCAGATGAAGGTACCTCAGAAGGTAGAATTACCTCAGACATTCGGCATGATGCTTTTGTTTTCCCATTTAGCAGAGAAGATAAAGCTGCCATTTATATACCCCAATCTCCTTATTTATAAGAAATAGATCAAAATCTCAGCAAATGACACAAAACTCAATAAACACCAAATGCTTATAGCCTTACAGACCTATTGTTGTAAATTGTATTGTTTTCTGCAATTACTGTATTTAGATTCTGCAATTATTTGCCCTTACAAATATTTCATATAATCATCAAATAACAGGAAACACCATTTTCTTCACTGAACACATGTTTATTGAAATTGCTTTAATAAAATGATCTGTACATCACCAGTAGAGCTCTTTTAAATACAGTGCTCTAATTATACGCACAGTTTCCAATAGGAAATGCAGAACCTGCTTCTTAGCCTACTAAGGATTATTTCTACAATACATGTACATAATACATATTTTTAAATCCTCTGTGCTACACATTTTAGTGTTTTTCCATCACATCCAACCAACACATCTGACTGATCCACTAATTAAATAATTATGGATGTTGGAATAGGTTTGTTAGTACAGGGGAAAATATTACAAATTTACAATGGCCATACTTTAAGATGAGGATTTGGAAATACTGTTTTCATGGACTATGTTGTTGTTTAGTTTAAAAACTGGCACACTCTCTGTAGCATTTCCTGGAAACATAGACATTTTCAGTACTCCTTGTTCCATACACAATGTAGTGCTTGATGTTCACAAATGTAGTTTCTGATGATCTCAAATGAAGGTGTGTTATGTTTATCAGTGTGTACCCCATCTTCCAATGTGATGTTCTATAAAACTTTTCACACGTTTTCTTTTTTTTTTTAACCAAACACTTGGACTATTACTATCTTGCCATGATGAGCATCCTCAAAGGTACAGTGTCTTCTACCCATTCATTCTTTGATTCGATCATTTTTCTCCACAGTGCAGATTCAGCAGTATTAGAATCCATCCACTTTACGTCAGTGCTGTGACTTTTACCTGGGTAGAGATAGAAATGATAAAATTCTATTACAAGCCTACACAATATACTACAATCAAATTATACCAGAGAGCTATTGATTGCTGGAGTCTGATTGGTCAGAGTGTGTTGAGTAATGTTCTATAATAGCATGGCTTGGACTGTAATTTATCCATCCATTTTCTGTACCACTTATTCTATGCAGGATCATGGAGAGCCTGGAGCGTATCCCAGGAGCACTCTCGTGGCACACTCAGGACACGAGGCGAGGTGCCAACCCATCGCAGGGTATAATTGCACACACACACGCACTCAAGTATTTACACACTACGGACAATTTGGAAGTGCCGATTGGCCTACAATGCGTGTCTTTGGACTGGGGGAAGAAACCAGGGGTCCCCAGTTGAAACGGATGAGAACATGCAAATTCTGCATACACAGGAGAATCGAACCCACACCCTGGAGGTGCAAGGCAAATGTGCTAACCACTAAGCCAATTTGCCCTCCACTTTAGTGTATGTTAAGGTTTATATTAATGTGCTCATCCTAATACTTTCCCTAATAATAACTTACACAGGGATGTGGTTTGTTGTACTTTTCTGTAAGTAGACATTTATTTAGAATTTTTTGGAAGTTATTCTCCAGTGTCAGTGCTTTGTAACAGTATGTAGTAAAGCTGTAATTTAAAAGTTTTTTTTTAATTCAACCAAGCTTTAACTTCAATAGGGAGGAAAAACAAGAGGCTGATAAGGAAACAATTGTATATAGCTGCTATAATGTACATAACAGGAACAAACTTTTATTTGATCTATAAGTAAACCTAGCTGTGAATTTAGGCACAAGTGCGCCTACCTGTTCCAAGGCCAAGCCTTATGCCTCCTATGAAGTGATTACTGAGTCGATCGTGGTCCCACACAGTCAGTTCAACACAGGTGTCTTTCAGGTCCTCTAGTCTGAGGCCATCATAAACCATGGTGTGGTTGAACACTGGGTTTGCTGTTCTCTTTACAACCCTAGTTCTCTGTCGGTTTTTCTGATGGCTGTCTGGAAGTACTGAACTGAAAGACACAATATACATTACATGAACAACTACCAGTGCAGAGATTAAGCCATACACATGTATAATAAAAATAAATACACAGCTTGCCTGTAGCATAATACCCACAGTATATCCACAGCAAGAAAATCTCAGGAAATATTAATACAGTTAGACAAAGTGGTTATATATTTATTACATACACACCATTTTACAAAGGGGTCTATGGACCCACTTCTGGATGGTAGATTCATACATTCCTTTACCCAGACCTGAATCTCACCAGTCTGTGGTGTCTTGTCATCTACAACCACAGAACGCACACAAAATTATTAATTTCACGTTGCATTTGTGTGCACAGTCATTGAAGTTCAAACACTTACTTTGAGACGTCCGCAGAAGGAAACGCAAAGATATTCTCATATCTCCACACACTTCCATGTTGTGGTTAACATGCTTTGGACTGTATGGAGTTGCAATCTAAGACAGAGTAAAATAAATAAACACATGATTCCAGGTATAACATATTTCCACAACAGACATGTCTGCATAAGCTGATGCATTTTTTCCTTATTTGGCAAACTCAGCTTTCCGGTTTCCTTTAATAAACCATCTCTACTCATCAGGTTTATCTAAGAAAATCTGCACAAACAGATGAGGAATTTAGGGCATGATACTGCAAAACATGCTTAGAAATGTTTTAATGTTCTACAAACCCTTACCCTTCCTTTGAGGGTGTGCTCCATCATGTGTGTATTATTGTCCCACTCAGACAAATCCACATTGACCTCCCCGAGAAAACTGTTCCTCCCAAACGTGTCATTATGCCACACAGAGACGTTTAAAGTATGAACCTTTACACTCTCCAGTGGTACCTTATACTGTTTGGAAAGGAGGACATATTGGTTTCAGTTTTTAATATATGCAAAAAAAAAAATAATAATAATTTAAAAAAAATAGTAAAAACGACCCTGCAATTTTTAACACAGTTCATACCCGTAGGATTTCATTATAAGTAGGATTCAGAGTCTTCTTCTTCACAGATGTTTTCCTCTTCCCCAGCTTTGCTTTGTCAGGTAAAAGATAGCATTTGACATACCTAAACCATGTAAAAGAAGATATCTCAATACATTAGTGCAGTTAGAACACAGTAATCAGCAATCAATCCATCCACACTAGATAGATAGATAGATAGAAAAGGGTGTGTTTAAGTAAAGAAGCACACTGAACCACTCACGGGTCAGAACGGTTCCTCTTAGGCTCTGCCACTGCCAAATTTCGGCACTGGACTATAAAGATGTGAAGCTCTCCCAGTTTATTAACATAGTTAATGGCAAATTGGATGGTTCCCTTAACCTCCACATGTCCAAGGTCTGTGCTGTAAATGTTCGTCACACTGCCACTGACCTTTTTGTATCAACACAAGTCGCTCAACGTTATTCACTAATACAGCAATGATACAAACTGACAGATTAAGACTATAACTCTAATGAAGCATGCATATACATGTGTGTTAATATACAATCGAATCATTTTGCTGCATGTGTTAAAATGTAAGGCACATACAGAAGACATGGAGGTGAGGCCAGAAGAGGCACTGGCGTTAGTATTTGTGCTGCTTTTCCTTTGTCTTTCAGAACAGAAACTGTTCACTGAGAGACAGTCACTTCCTTTGCCGTTACCCTAATAGACACAGGAGGATAAAAAGTAAATGTACAAAAAAAAAACATGACTGCATTGATATGCTGCTAGTGATACTGACTATACTTGTGAAATCTGTTGGGAGTACCATGTATTCCAGAAATACAAGTTTATTTAATTAAATATATTTAAATTTCTGATATTCAGATGAAAATCAAGAAAAATACATTCTAGTAGCCACATTTGTGCAATATACCTACACCCGTCTGGCATTGCTTAGCCTCACTGTACACCCTTAGATCACAGAAATGTATACTTAAAGTAACACGGTCGATTCTTTTAATCATACATCTATTTACAATGATCATACAAATTAAACCATCACTGCTTCATGTTAAACTTGTGTCTTGCAGCCCCTCACGTGGGACTGACATGCACAGCTTTAAAATGGCATAAAGTAGAGGGCAAAAATCATGCTAATACTATATTCCATACCAATTTTGAAAAGAAGGGAAGGAATGATGGTAGATACATGGCTAGGTATAATATACAGAAGTACAGCATATCAGTAAACAAACGTGTGAATGCACAATGAAATGAATCATTTACAATATAATCAATATTATGGCAAAATCTGATTAAACATTAACAGCTGATTCAGTGATTCGTAATTAGTCATTAATATGTAAATAATTAGAGAGAGGTATTTTACAACTCATTCGATATGTACTAAAGTGTTAAGCACCATTGATTTAAAGCATGCAGCACTTTCACCATTCACCAAAACTGATGCTAGATGCAGGTGACTTGATTACCTGCTCGTGCATAAAAGCAGGTACAGAGACACTCAGCCTCTTACTCTGCTCTGGGTCCAAGAGAGAAATGCTGAATGCATCTGAAACTGCAGACACCAGTCCAAGAACAGCAAATATGGTCAAGAGAACAGAATAATTGTACGGTCATGCTAATACACTCATGTGAAAAAATAAGTACACTCCATGGAAATTGTTGGCTTTTTTTTTTTTACTTATTTGGACAAGCAAACATTTGATCCTCTTTGAAACAGTGTCTATTAATAAAGTCGATACACTATTACATTTTGTCATAATTGTCACAATTTAAAGTAACAAAAAATAAAATCAGTCACATAGAAAAAGTAAGTGCACCCCTACATTTATCAGACCTTCAAATCCATAAAATTAGAATCAAGTGTTGAAGATTGGGTGCCTGTGATTAAAACCTGCTTAGGGAGTGCAGGTGGAACCTGTCTTATTTATACGACTGCCAATTTGTCCAGGACTGGTCGTCCCAGCCAATTCAGCCCAAGAGCAGAATGTCTGATGCAAAAAGAAGTCTCCAAGAACCCCAAATTTTCATCAAAGGATCTGCTAGTAAGTCTTGCAACTGTTGGTGTCAAAGTGCATGATTCTACATGCTTCTACTGTCTGGTGTTCCCTTCATTATTGAGGTGTGTGGTGTCAATGCCAAGATCTAAAGAGTTCTGTAAGGCCTTCAGAAAAAAAATGGTTGTGGATGCCTATGAGTCTGGCAAGGGATTTAAAAAGATTTCCAAATAATTTGAAATACATCATTCCACTGTAAGGAAAATCATCTACAAATGGCGCAGATTTCAAACGACTGCCAATTTGTCCAGGACTGGTCATCCCAGCCAATTCAGCCCAAGAGCAGAATGTCTGATGCAAAAAGAAGTCTCCAAGAACCCCAAATTTTCATCAAAGGATCTGCTAGTAAGTCTTGCAACTGTTGGTGTCAAAGTGCATGCTTCTACAATCAGAAAGAGATTGCACAAATTTGACCTGTATGGGAGGCATGCCAGGAAAAAGCCTTTGCAAGACTACAGTTTGCCAATGAGCATATAGGCAAAGACCAGGCCTTTTGGAATAATGTGTTCTGGACAGATGAATGAAAGACAGAGCTGTTTGGCCACAATAACAGCAGACATATTTAGCGCAGACCAAAGACAGCTTTTCAGGAGAAGTACCTCATACCAACTGTGAAACACGGTGGTGGAAATGTTATGGTTTGGGGTTGCTTCGCTGCCTCAGGGACTGGACAGCTTGCATTCATTGATTCAACTATGAATTCTGCATCATATCACAGAGTAACACAGTACTTAAGATAATGTAAACCATCTGTCCAAAAGTTGAAGTTGAACCAAAAGTGGACCTTTCAACAGGATAATGATCCTAAGCACACTAGCAAATCCACCAAGGAATGGCCCAAAAAGAAGTAATAGAGGGTTATCGAATGGCCTAGTCAAAGCCTGGATTTGAATCCCATTGAAATGTTGTGGGGGGATTTGAAACCCACAGTACATGCAAGAAATCCCTCAAACAACAGTGGTCAAAAATTCCTGGTAGACAATTATGATTAAAAAAAAAAAAAAAAAAAAAAAAAAGTTATTTCTGCTGAAGGGGGCAATACGAGCTTCTGAGGCCAAGGGTGTACTTACTTTTTCCAAGGAAGAATATCACATCTATTGATATTTATGGTGAATAAATGATTGAAAAAGCTAATTTTCCTTGTGGTCATGTTTGTAATAGGCAGTATTTCAAAGATGCTCAAATATGTTTAAAAAAAGGCCAACAAGTTCCACGTGGTGTACTTATTTTATCACATGACTGTATATGGACAGAATAATGCTGCTTACTACTTGGAGCATGTTTATAAACATAGTACTTCATGTGATTCATCAGAAATATAATGCTCCACTGATAACTGTAGGTTTACATTTCTTGCTCGTATGTTATCTTACATTAATTTTCTAAGCCTTCTTTAATGAAATCAGTTAAAAATACAAGGGAAATGAATATATGTTTCAAGCGACAACACTTCTACATATTTATAAAAGTTTAGCTAAATATTTACCTTCCTCCACTGTCTGTATTATGCCACTGCTTGGTTCATTTTTCCATCTTTCATCTTCATGGTGTTAAATGGAATAGCCAAAAAGTAATGTGAAACAAAATGCAGTGTAAACACAGATGATTTTGAAAGCACCCAATGGTATCCTTTGTCTATATCTAGTAGTTACTGAACATAAAACCTGACATGACTTGATGAAGCATGAACAGCCATTTAAAACGTTTCAATATCAAGTTACTCACTTAAGGGCAGGGTTACCAGGTCCTCTAAACTCTTGGAAATAGAAAGGGGTCTGATGCTGGCTTGCTTCTGTACTGTTCTTACTAGGCTAGGACCCTCATTGTCACCTAAAAGAAATAATGTCAAACTGCAGGATCAATATATAGCTTTACAACTTACAACAGACATCAAAAACCTGATTACTACCTATACAAATGTACGCTAGAACTAACATCTTTTTTTTTTTTTTAATAGAAAATGAAGTAAAAAACAGTAGCTATAAATTACATGGTATTTTTGGTCTTAAACTTATCAAAGATTTAGCTTATTGTGAGAAGTCATTCTAGTTTACATATTAGAATCCGCCTTGCCATTGGCTTTAACAAAAATGGACAAAAATAGCTTTATAACAACAAATATAACTGGTTATTTACTGTGCTGATAATGTCGTAATCGCAAAGATCACATGATGGTATGAAATATACCGCTATATAATTAATGTTTCTTTTTTGTTTAAAGCGATTATCTGGAAAAGTTAACCTGGTAAAAGTTAGACATGCAATGAAGAAGTAAGGTTGTAAAATGATAGAAAAATTATAGAAAGTATATAAAACAGATGACAAATGGTGGACATTGTCGTAGTAAACCCTGCTTCTAGCAAAACTCCAAATTGTTTTTACTGAACCTTGACTGGACCAAGTAAATTAGTGCTCACAGGCTGAACTTGTCCGAGACAAAGACCAGGCTTCAGCTGATGTGCTGCTGGAGGAGTCAGGGGTGATCTCAGACTCAGGCTGGGATTTTCGAGAGGGTGACATGTGTTGAGAACTCTCGCACACATGTACTCTGGCACACTCTTGCTTGTCTGGTTGGTCTGAAAACCCAGATACGTGTGCGGACTCAGCTAAGCTTAGGGGATGCTGACAGCTCAGATGAATGGAAGTTTTGCACTGTAAGCCATCCAGCTGCATTTGTTTGGTGAGCACTACTGGTATTACATCTTTAATACCTTCAACAGATCTTTTAGTAGTGGTCTTTCTATGGTGATCAGGTGATGTTATCAGCTGTACAGAGGTTTGTCCTTGTGAAACAGGTAAGGGATGGACTTGACTAGTCTGTTTATTATTGATGTTGCCTATGCAGATTGTTCCTGGAGCCTGGGAACTTCCAAAGCATGGTGGAGAGTGTGGAGATGTAAGCTGGTACTGTATGTTTCTCTCAGATGTATTTCCTGGTAAAGACAGGATATGCTGCTCTAGCCTCTCAGCCAGCAAGTTCCCATCTTTCCCAGGACTTGACAGTCCATGTGGATACCTGGTCTGTCCTCTGGGTGTGTGTTCCAAACCTTTCAAGGGCGTCTTCTCAGTTGGATTGATATCTATAGGAAAGGCTCTCAGCCTTTGGTTGGGGGACCCAACCATTCTAAACTCCTTGACTGGATATAAACCTCTAGACATTATTTTTGGCATGTGTCTTGGGCTGAGTATTCTGGATTGCTCTAGGATTTTCATTGTATCACCTGTTGACTGGTCACTGTGATCCTGAGAGACTGAGCTGATATTTCTGATGGGGTAGGACACTGAACTGAACTTAATGCGTTCGTCTGAACCCACCATGCACGTCTTAAATGGAGATCTATTGTATGATGTCCTATCTGTGTCATCTAGAGGACTATTTACAGTGACTCTTTTGGAACGTTGATCGAGTTTCCCCTTTGATGAAGCCTTTAACTCACCAAGCTCTCTGTTTGAAAAGGAGCTACTTGTCTCAAGACTTTCCACTTGATTTGGGGTGGTAGAAGTGGTCTGCTCAGTAATAGCCTTTCTGACTGACAGCACAGGAGAATAAATTTCCTTTAGTTCATATATATCCATTTGTTTAGTTGGTAAATTCAGTGACTCAGTCATGCTTTCAATTTCAAGTCCATGCTCATGTGGCTTCTGACCAGTATCGCAAGATGACGTTTTCTCCTCAACAAATGGTATAACGGAAATGTTCTGTCTGGTTTGATTATGTGACTCAAAAAAACCTTTATATGACTCACAAATATCTGTATAATCGAAATTTTTTGCTTTTGGTGGGCTTAAGTAAAACTCTACCTTTGATATCTTTCGGTCTGACACTTTGTTCTCATTGGTCTCTTTTTTTTTGATACTCAATACTTTTGGCTCTTTGTTCCTGCTCTCCCAAAAAGACATCAGGCTGGCATGTCGATTTTGTGATCCTTCATCTTGGTATAGACTCTCTCTTCGTTGGATGTAGTCATCAGCTAAGTTGTCCGATCTATCATCTATCATAGAAAGACATGGATTTGCTTCAAGTTCTCCTGTTACAAAGTTCAGTCCAGAAGCAGAATTTTGTGCAGAACATCCTAAAATTATGTTGTCTTGTTTGCCATCAGGTCGACACACATAATCCACATCATCTTTATCTAGCAAATATTCCGAAGTCTCAACTCTGTCTTTTCCTAAAAACAGCCCAAGTAGACCCATCCTAAGTTTTGGTGAGGGTTTTGCTTTTATTTCTGTCCGAGTGTGAGATGCATTTTCTGTGTGTGGAGTACCAGAACACGCAGGACCTTCTCTGTTCTGCTCCTCTTGAACACCAGGCCTTTCGTTTCCTTTGGACATCATTCCAACCCACCCAAGTACCTTACTGATGGAGCATTCATCCTCCTCTGTTAACGTATGGCATTGGGTCTCTGTGCTGAGTTGATTGACCTTACCTTGTTCTACAAGAGAGTCGGAGGGCTCAGACACCTGCGAGGAATGAGGCTCAGCAAGATCCTCATGATGATCTGCAGAATAAACACTCAGATCAGGGAGCGACTGGAGAAAGGATCGGACTTAAAGCACTAATCCTGGCTCACATTTCTCAATGTCCACTATAACCTTAATCATAATGTGCTTAAAAAACAAGATCCTGCATCTTCACTTCTGTTCTGAAATGCACAATGAAAATGGAATGAAACCTGTCCATAGTTTTTATAATGGCTGAGTGGAGCCAAAAAAAAAAGAGTCATACATGATTTGTTTAATATTTCAATCCAAATACCAAACATGCATTTTTGAAATCCACAATCAGACAGGAGAAACACATTCCTTGCAGATTCCTCACATTCCTTGCCAATTCACCAATCACCATTTGTACATATTGTCTTCATACATGCATGAACAGGAATATACATGTATGCATGTTATATGTGCAGGCAAGCAATTAGTATGAGGAATGGACTGTTACGCCACTTAAGTGCTGTTAAAACTCAGCTGGCTGTATCTATATAATGTAAAAAAAAAAAATTTAAAAAAAAGTTTGGTTATATGGATTTACTAGACGTAAACATTGTATACTGAACACATAGTAGTACACTAAACATTACTATTATTTATTTATTTATTTATTTATTTATTGACCTAGCTGCATGTCTAGAGACTGATTTGCAAGGTGGGACTGTGTGCTGGTTGTGCTTGTTTTATAAACTGGTCCAATAATCCATTTTTTGTTGTCAGAGTACTCAACTCTTGGCCAACTGCTCAAAACAGAGGGGCCAGAACTGATTTACTCACCCATTTTGAAAGGGAGAATATCAGGAAATCTACAGCAGCACTGAGTCTGTGTCCATTATGTTTATTTCCTTTTTTTAAATGTACCTTAGTAGTAACGCCACACACTGCTCACGTTTGTAATCTCAACTGCGCTTAGCTCCCCCTTCAGTTTCTTGCCTATTCTGCACCACCAATCTGCTAGATTCTCTGGCACCCATGATAGCAAGCTAGTTCATTTCACTATCTGGACACCCCAGAAAGAAGCACTCTAAATCAGAGGAGAAGGGCGGACTGGCGAAGCTTGGTGATGAAGAGGGGAGTATCAGCAAAGTCACAGCTGGAGCTGCTGTCTTTACTCCTATGAATTTCCACCTATCCGTCATTTCCTTTCACTGTTGGTTTCAAAACAGTCTTAGAAGGAATATAGCTGAAGAGTTTTTGGTTAGTGTTAGGGGTGCCAGGCTCTCATAAAGCAGGACAAGGTATCAGAAAGTTATTACTGAATGACTGATTTGCCTATATGTTTATGCCTATTTCATCTTATCAGAGATAAGTAAATTTAAAAAGTAAATTGCAATATAAATAACTAAAACAAGTATTATTATTTGTATATTTATATACACACACACACACACACACACATATACATTATATATATATATATATATATATATATATATATATATATATATATATATATATATATATATATATATATATATATATATGCATGCAGTATACATATTTCTATGCATATCGTATAGCATGATTTAATCGTTAAAATGGTATAATATGATCCATTTATGATTCAAGTTTTAGTAAACTGATGGCAATGTTTCAAACTCATGTTTCACAAAGCAGTTAAATAAAAAAATAAATAAAAAACTACATGTTCAAAGTTGCCTTTCAGAATCTCTGGTGATTATCTCAGATTTTACATAGAAACCCTGACTTTCATGTGAACTTCCCTGGAAATGAACGGCTCTATACCTGATTTTAGGAGATAAATATACCATCTGTGTGTGTGTGTGTGTGTGTGTGTGTGTGTGTGTACTGTATATTCTGGTTATACATGGCAGCTTAGAATCCTAATGCAGGTCTACATTCCTCTACATAATCCCCCCAGTACCAGTCTGTTTCTTAATTTGACTGGATGTATACTACGTCTCTACTGATACTGTTTCTAGATCACTATCGTCCTACACATTCCATAGACTGCCTATTTCATTCTGAACTGCAGTACTTTTATTGTAAAATGTTATGCAAAATGTATTACAGTTTAATCCACAGACCTGAAATATATAGGTTTGCACTTTAGGCCAAACAGTGATTATCAAATGTACAACTAGGATAACTTTTTATTCTTGCATGCTCTCTCCAAGAAGAATTTTGGGCCATATTCACAGTTGAGATAAGTGTGTGCAGTGAGGATTGAATACCAGAATCACGCACATAGCTATTGAGACCCAAGACATAACTCCACACTATTCAATAGTCACACAAGAGTTGCACGCGGCGTGGAGTTTGAGGTTTCTCTTGTTACATGTGATTTTGAACATGAACTTAAGATCATTGTTCTTGGACATTATCGGCAACCCTGGAAGCGTGACCTACACACAGATGATCTGCATAATCTAAATAGGAGCCCAGAAAATCAACTTAAGCACACGTGTAGCCCATTATTCGTATTCAGAAATAACTTTCCCTGCATAAATATCGAAATAACCTTTGGACTTACGTCACCGACTCTGAATACTGCCCTTTGAGACATAAAGACTAATGTTGCACAGAATAGATGTGAGTCATGGAAAGCATAAAGGGCATGCTTGTGTTAAACAGCCATCCCCAAAACCAACAACAACAAAAAAGCCCAGACGAGGTTCACACGTAGCATTCAATGGAGATCAGTCAATCAGACTTACTGTGTGTGTGTGTGTGCAAGGACTGTGTGACTCTGACTGTGACTGTGAGATCTTCGCACCGGCAGCTCCAGCAAAAACACAACACATTCATTATGCACCGTCAACACAACCTAACAGAAGAGTATACAACAGCCTTCAAATGTTCATAACCAAGTTAATCGCAATAATTTGAAGATTTGATGGCTGCCATTTCAGGTCAAAAAAAGTGATCAGTTTGAGATGGACTTCCTCTGAAATAGGGTGTAGATCATCATTAGTTCTGAGTCTGAATCACACAATCAACTACATTTTTGCAGCAGCTTATGAATAATGAGTGAGTTTCTCACCCTCAGCAGGGATCTGTGATGCCCGGTACGGTTTAGGTGGTGATGACAGTGACTCCACTGCTGGCTGCTGATCTGCAGGAACCTGGTGCGAGTTCCCTGGTATCTGTTGGATCTTTACACCAGTTTGCAAATGTCCATCTGTCTTTACAGGAGAGTCTAACCCTATGGGCTTGCTGTTGAAAGGATTCTGTCTAGCCTACAAAAGCAATAATATCAGTAATTACACAGCAAAAAAAAAAAAAAAAACAAAAAAAAAACAAAAAAAAAAAACATCATTTACAGAAAACTGAATTTGATTGATGTACCTTTGTCTGAGGGTGTGTGGAAGGTTTACATTCTGCCCCTTGGTAGTGATCCTCCCTGTTAAAGGAAGCTATGATTAATGGCAACACTACGGTATATTCAATAATGCAAATTGTTCTGTCTTTCTCGATGCCAAATTGTTGCTATTAGAAAGCCACTCTACAGAACCCTCTATGATTGCAGGACAGATTAATTTTGTGAATATAACCCAGTGATTCAAATATTAAGCACGTGGGTCCAATATGTACATCATATTTATTTAATGCCTCCTGAACAGATCACCTACAAAACAAAATGCACTGTAATAAATTATTTGAAGCATTATGAATTATATAAACAGCGCTTTTCCTATTATATTCACAATTAGATTGACGCTAGTATATTGAATGCACAGTTTTAAATTATTGAGATTAAAGAAAGAAAAGAAAAAACATAGCTATGATAAAATAAAAGCTACAATGAACTACCACTGTATGTCAGATTCTATGCAGTCAGTTTTTAATGTACAACTTGTCAAGAGTATTTTTGATCATTAGGAGAACAATGGGAAATCTGAAATACTGCTACATTTGTGCTTAATGTACCGAGTTTCAAGCTAATGCTTCCCTAATGGCCGGATGTTGGGTCTGTGTGAGGTGCTAAGTGAGTCTTTAATCAAAGAAAGTGGACTTTTTCTGAGTCATACTGCTTAAATTGAATAACTTTATGATATGGGCGAAATCAGTCTTCAGAAAAGCTTTATTTCTGTCAAATCACATGTCTATAATAAATGCTCACCTGTTATCATATGCAGATGATGACGCTTCCCCTATTATTCCAGACAGTTCTGGTGGGATATAGATGTCCTTGCTCTCACATTTCAAAAAGCTAGACTTTCCTGGCCAGATCTGTGTGATCTCCACTGAAAGACGGACATAAAATGTGTAAAACAGAGTAACACAAATACACACAAATGTCATCCCATAGAAGCCCAATGCAACAACAAACTGAGCGGTATCCTGGATAATCAAATCATTTAATAATGTAGATCGATCCACATTTCTTACAGTTAAAAATTTGCCTTTGTCCATTATACCATATCACTTTTGAATTCGCATATCTGATACTGATGAATTTTCTATAACAGCAGCTTTGACAATAGTTACATTTCTATAGTAACAACTCACTCATAGGGACTTGTATGTTGGAAATTCCACACGCCACACTACAAGGCTAATAAAAAAATGTGGTAGAATATGGTGAAGCTTTTTGTAAAAAAAGATTATCGTTTATTTACAGAGTCTCCAGTGGAAGATCTTTTAACTGTCAGTAGGTTTTCCACCATTGGGATACTTCTGGATAGACTGAGCTCCAATTTTTTTGAATTATTAACTTAACACGCGCGAGAAAAAAAAAAAAAAAAAAAAAAAAAGGAGGTTGGTGACAGAACAAAAACTAACTTGTTTCCTGAACATTCCACAACAATAAATGTATAAAAAGTGGAAAAGTCGATAAATGGACATCTTTCTTCCATCCATTTTCCATAGCGCTTACCCTAGACAGGGTTGCGTGGGATCCTGGAGCCTATCCCAAGAGACACAAGGCGAAGAACATCCTGGACAGTGTGCCAACCCATCACAGGGTACAATCCCACACACATTCATACACTACAGACAAATTGGAAATGCCAATAAGACTACAACGCATGTCTTTGGACGGGTGGAGGAAACCAGAGTACCTGGAGGAAATCCCCAAAAGCACTGGGAGAACATGCAAACTCCACACATAGGGCGGAGGTTGGATTTGAACCCCCATCCCCGGAGGTGAGAGGCAAACGTGCTAACCATTCTTATCCCAGACCTCCACTCTTATCCCAGACCTCCACTCCACTCCTGTTCCAGACTACCACTCCTGTCCCAGGAAGACTGGGGATGTTTTTTATTATTTGGCCAGAAAGGGTTACAGGGCAACTCGTTAGGTTTGGGAATGTAATGTCAAAAAAGTGGGAGGTTTTTACTTTCGTGCAGGCTCAAATATATGAAGTGAAACAGATAAAAGCAGATACCTGTACAGATAGTGGCATTGTGTTAACTCAGAACATTATGCTCTGGGATGTCATGTACTGGTGTAAATAGTAGCCCTGTAAAGCTTTGTTTAAAGGTGTGTTTCTGCTGGGGGGGAGGCAGAGGCATGTGATTCTGTTTCCCAGAACGAATTTACTGACACTAACGAGAGAATTAAACCGTGATCTAATGAACGACTCGGGGTTGGTGTGTCTGCTGGCACACTCACTTATAGTCACAGGTTTCCTGCGTGTCATGGAGGCTCTAATGATGTCGGAGCCAGGTATCTTGTCTCTGTGTCTGTTTGACTTGGTCTCGTAAAACCATTCTCCTGTGAGGTACTTCAGTTTTCTCTTGTCTCGCTCGGTCTTCTGCAGCTTTCTGCATGGATGAAAAAGAGAGGCATGTTAGAACTGAGGCAGGCTTGTTTCAACAGAGACACCGACACTTTATTATTGTTACTGGCATTTTTCTGTGGAACAGCTGCAGTAAAGTCATATTTAAATAGTACGAGGCTCGGGTTACACAGCCAAGTATCTCTGTGTGTTGGGACTGTTTCCACAGCACCTAAGTGTTTTCTCATACTCAAAATAGTACCACAAATTAAATATGCATCAGGAAAATCACAAGACCACATTTTGTTTAGATCACAAAGCACTAACTCTGTCAGATCAAATTTGGCTCAAAGTTTAGTACATCGTTTGCATGCTGTGTACATTTCGTAGCCTATTAACCCAAAAATTTTGAATGGAGTGTGTCTTAACTGCATTAAGGCAAACCAGAGTTTTGTACTTTTATGGCATTGTTTTTCAGCTTCAGGCACTGGCAAGCTCTTCAGTGTGCTCTATAATGCTCTAGGATGCCCTGCTCTATTTACTGCATTCATTTCTCCTCAAAAAACAATATACTCCTGAAGGACTGAATGTACAAGATTTAGACCTTAAAGAATGCGACTCCTGGAGATTAACCTCTAACTTCATAAGGCAGATTTACAATGGCATCTTTATGGAGAAATTCCAGACATTCTTTGAGGTCAAAGATAATTTTCAAACACAGTTTAACAAGACAAAGATTGCACTGAAAACAAACAAACAAAAAAAAACTCCACAGTAAATGAGTAATTACTTCGAATAATAATCTACCGTGACCTGACCCCAGCAGTTACTGAAGAGAATTGAATGAACGAATGAATATGGTAAATTCACACATTCTCAATCCAGAAAAGAGCTACCGGTCGGTCTGGGGATTAAACGCACCGCTTAAATACCTTACAGAAAAACAGTGACATCAAAAATTGGTGGTGTGCAGTTATCTATTGTGCAGTTATCTATTGTATCTTTTGTTTCAATAAAAGGAACAACGTGAAACTTTTCAAGGGCCCAGGAAGTTCATTAACTAATTACATTTAATAAAGAAGTAATCAAGAGGCTTCAGGAGGTACATGGCTCTGACAGTAGTCCTGGCTGAAATTTAAAGCACAGGTCTAAATTAATGCACATGCTCTAATATGTTGTTTTTTTTTCTGTAGTAACAGCTCACTCACAGGGGACTTGCATGGTGGACCATCCACATAATCTAAGTGTAAAAAACATGTTCTTTAACGTTAAGTATAACCGTTGATATTGTGAAGCTTTCGATAAGAACATGTCTATTTAAAGTTATGTTCCTTCACATTTCTGCCACCGAAGTCTGCAGGACCCAGGATTAACAAGCTGCATTTATTTCTCTAATTAACTTGAAGGCATTGAGAGGGACCTCATCTTTAAAGCTGCTGTAAAGTAAAGAATAACATTAACTAATGAGGATTAGAGGTCGACCGATAGTAGATTTCACTGATACCGATATTTATGTTAATTGGTTGATTACAGATTGATTACAGATTAATCAACGATCGTATAAAATTGATACCGAATGAAAACACTCAAGTAAAATATTGCTGAACATTATACAAAAATAAACAGTACTGACTGTACCATGAAAATGTACTGTACTTGTTTAAAAATTAAATATATTAATATGAATGTATATTAACTATTCATAAATATTAAAGTAAACAAAAGATATACATCCAATCTGAACCAAAAATAAACACTCCAAAAAACAAATAAAATAGAGACAGCCAAAATGAATTTTAAAAAATAATAATAATTTTTTAAACACTTCAAATAACACAACAAAATATGTCAGCGACAGTTTTTATTTCACCTCTAGAGACCGCTCTCGTACTGTATAATGACAGCGGAAAATTCTGAGCAGCTCCCGCAATGAACGCAACAGGAAAAAATATCGTTGTGGATTTTTTCAGATAACTGATCCGGCAATCAGTCACCGATGCCAATTAATCCCAAAACCAATTGATCGGCTGACCTCCGTTCCACAACCTGCATTGTAACTATAAACCGATAAAACATATGAGGTCGTTCTTTAATAAACATACAGTGGGGGAAATAAGTATTGTTATTCACATGAAATCAGTATTAACAGACATCAATATTACCTCCAGAAATCTGGAAATATAAAGAATTCACAATATTAAAGTCCATAAACAAAGTTATGTGTTGAATGACACATGAAAAAGTATTGAACACACTATGAAAAAGCATTTCTCCAAGGCAAATTAAGGCAAGGAACCAGCTAAAATCCGTAAGAAATGATACCCCCTATCTGTGCAAATTAATATCAGCTGGGTTAGTAAATTGATGGTATATAAAAAGCTTTTCGTTACCAAGGTGTCACACAAGAAACATCTCATGATGGGTAAAAGCAAATGGCTCTCTCAAGACCTTCGGAACCTTATTGTTGCAAAACATATTGATGGAATCAGATACAGACATATTTCAAAACTTCTTAATCTTCCTGTAAGCACCATTGGGGCCATTATCCACAAGTGGAAGCAACATCACTCTGTCATCAACAGGACACTCACAGGATCTCCTCACAAGATTTCTGACCAGGGAGTCAGAAGAATAGTCAGAAGAGTAGCCCAAGAGCCAAGGACCACTCAGAAAGAGCTCCAGAAACACTTGGAGGCAGCAGGTGCCATCGTCACAGAGAAAAAAATAGGCAATGCACTCCACTGCTCATGCTCACCCCGCAAGACTCCATTACTAAAGAAAAGGTATGTCGAAGCTCGTTTAAAGTTTGCTACGACTCATTTGGACAAGCTTATGAAATACTGCGAGAGTGTAGTCTAGTTAGACGAGAGCAAAATGTAACTTTTTGTCTGTCATACTACACACCATGTTTGGAGAAGAAATGGCACTGCGCATCACCCTTAAAACACTACACTAACTGAAGTTTGGAGGTGGAAGCATCATGGTGTGGGGCTGTTTTTCATCACATGGTACTGGCAGACTTCATATAAATGAAGGAACGATGAATGGAGTCCTTTACTGGAAGATTATTGTGAAGAATCTGCTGCCATCCACCAGGGTGATGAAGATGAGACGTGGGTGGACCTTCCAGGTGGACAACGATCCAAAGCATACAGCAAAGGAGACTCTCAATTGGTTTCAGAGAAAAAAAATCAAGGTGTTAGAATGGCCCAGTCAATCACCTGACTTGAATATAATTGAACAAGATTTAAAGACAATATGTTTAGAAGACTGGGCCAGAATCACACCTGAATACTGTGGCCAATTAATTTCTTCATACAGGAAGTGTCTTGAAGCAGTGATTACAAACAAAGACTTCTCCTCCAAGTATTAAATACTTTTCATTTAGTGTGTTCAATATTTTTTTCCTGTGTCATTCCTCTTTATTACACTTAACTTCATTTATGGACTTTAATGTTGTGAATTCTTTATATTTCCAGATTTCTTGAGTTAATACTGATTCCTGGTGAAAATTTCATGTGAATAGCCTCATTGGAAACATATTTACTGAAAAAAAAAAAAAAAAAAGTTCAATACTTATTTCCCCCACTGTATATCATAATTATGTCATTGTTGATTATTTTCCTATAATAACATGCATAAGAGCATTGTGTTTTATTCCTTATTATACTGTACATCCTGTATTCCTATGGTACAATACATCCAAAAAAGAAACATTTACTTAAAATATACAAACTGAACCCTTATGCTATGTCACTCACTTGATTCGCTGCTCTTCTTTATGTTTCAGCTCAGCATCTCTCTTCAGAACCGACAGGATCATCTCCTGCTCGTCCTCTGTCAGGTAGCTCAAGTCAATCATGATGATTGCAGGAAAAGATTTTGGATCACAGAGACTGTGCGTAGGCCGAGACTGTTCTGGGATCAGTCTTCAGACACTGCTGATCAGATATCTTCAGTTTGAGTTCAAAACAGACACCACAGCATCACTGAACTTAAACAGAGGCCTGAGGACTGGGAATGCATCGGTTTCTGTCCGCACGTACGTGTCTGGATAACGTGGAAAATCAGGAAGGAGCTGCAAAACAAAACACATAAGGGCTGTGGCTCAAACAAACAGCTCAACATCAACAAAAAGCTTCCTTATACCAGACGTCATGTCATCCTGTTTCCTAGTATCAGATTAATGAAATTGGAAGTAATGGGCTTCTGAAAGAGCCAACTGATTCTCATATCCCAAACTAAAAAATAAGTTACTGCATATCAGTCACAGTACAACGCAACATAAAAGATTTTACAAGGAGTGTGTGATGGGGCATTATCAGCTGACCTTTAGAAGCAAAATGTTACTCATTGTGGCATGCTCCAAAGTCTTTCTCTTGTTTTCTGTATTCAAAACTTTAAAAGGTCAGCCTCAAAAGCATATAAATGGCTGGACGTTACACGGCTGCCGAACCAAAATTCCACCCGAAGAGTCATGTTTATCTGAGCCCCTCCGAGACAAGCACTTACAATCAGATTTGCGCCTGATGCTCAGAGTGCTGTTTAAAAGTTAAATTACATTAGAGAGCGAACACGGCCAATCAGGAACAATTTAGCATGCGTGTTTTCTTAAAGTTTAAAAGGGACGTGAGCTGCAGTCCAATTCTTTTCAGAAGGAAATGCCAGTACTAATTACTATTTCCTGTTACAAGTCATCCTGACTGACTCACTTCCACAAGTCTCAACAAACTGACTTTAACAGGATTTGGGGGGAAAAATCTAATAGAAATGTGTGTTCTTTTTCACTTTATAGGAATGATTTGTGAAGAAGTCTAGACAGTTGTTTAATCAGATTTTTATTTTTAGAATTGAAGTTTAGATTCCTGGGTTTAAACTAGCTTGTGATTACTGATGTAATGCAAATCACATATTATTGATAATAATTATGTACAATAATGCAGCGCATAATAACATTTAGCTCACATTTTGCACAACATTTACACATGAACAGTTGTGCTGGAATGAAAACAATCGAGTTCTTCCTTCTCGGTACTGAGATACTGGAAAAAGATCAACACTCCATGATTGTTTATCTATAGGGTGTACGACAACCCTAAGGTGGAGGAGAGCCTGTGTAACCGTTACACACTTTATCGACTTTATTCAAATGTCCTCGTCTTCTGTTCAGTGTCATGAAGCTTGTCAAATATACTGACGCTCTCATATTCCAAGGAGGCTCACTGTAAATATATCCAGAAGAAAACGAGTAATGCAAAGCGTACAAACCCAACCTCCATTACCTACAAAAGGTATTTTATCATAAGTACAGGTAACTGTTTTCATCATGATTTGTAGCATAACTACAGAGCAGGGCATTTAGAAGAACGTGTTATGACAGGAGTCCATCACTCTCAAGTCAAAGATAGCCAAAAGCGACTTTCTGTCTGACTTTTTCTGTCTGTCGGTCTCTCTCAAACACATTCAGGACTAAATTTCTAACTCGTCTTTAATGATCCGTTGATGTCTCGAAGCTTTCCTGAGAACATTTTTAACGTTCAACTTTGACTTTAGTCGAAACTGTCTCATAAAAACTCTTTTTGTTGTTATTAAAATAAAAATTAGTCATTTTAACGTGCTGAATACAACACTGCCCTAAGCTGAAAGTTAAATCATCCTTGCAGTTTTTGTTTGTTTGTTTGTTTGCTAAATTGCCATCACAAGTGTACATCAGAAGTGTAACTAGACAATTTAAGACTCAGCACCAATAATGACAGTGATTCAGGGTGAATATGGCCCATACCTGTTAAAGCATGAGCCTCTGCTCTTGTTACAGCATGCTGCATATTTTACAAACTACAAACACAGCAGAGTCCATGACCAGCTTAAGCAGCTATGAGCCCTAATCCACTGTTTTGCTGATCTACTAAAGTATTTGTAGTAAACAGAGTAAATGAGAGAAAGTTTACCTCTTAGTGCCTCTTGGCTCCAATCTCTCAAACTCAATAAAAGAGAGGAAAAGGTAAAGGATGATGATAAGACTAGGGTTAAATATGTACTGCTGGAGACCTCCTGAAGCTTCTGATAGAGCAGATATACAGTAACCCGTTAGTCATGAGGGAAAAATAAACAAACAACGTTTCTTATAATAAACTTACCCTGCAACTCTGAGCATACGCGCTCAGTGACACAATCAGAGACAAATCTGATCTCAGATCAGATGAAATGAAGCAGCCAATCAGAGGCACGGGGGCGTGGCCGTGTGAAACCAGACACGCTAACTACGTGATCTTTTAATCTCGGAAATAGGGCTTTTCAAAATAAAACCTTCTGATGCCTGACCAATGAGTGTATACTAGTATATGATTTAAACATTCATTGAGCCTGCTACACAAAATTGTCTGGAGTCTACAACACTGGCTTGAAAGCTGGTAATGTAATGTAATTTATTAACTGGATCACTAGACTAAAACCAAAAATTATTGTTGAATCCTATCAAAGTCTGAGTGTCACAAAAGTGACATCATTACGTATTGATTTTAAACAGCTTGGTTTAACTCTGTGTTGGAAATAAATGTGTGTTATAGGGTTCATAAATGTGTATGAGGAAAAGGCTAAGGAAGCAATAATTTATTAATAATATCCATCCATCCATCCATCCATCCATCCATCTTCTACCGCTTACTCCTTTTCAGGGTCACGGGGAACCTGGAGCCTATCCCAGGGAGCATCGGGCACAAGGCGAGGTACACCCTGGACAGGGTGCCCGTCCATCATAGGGCACAATCACATACACATTCACACACCCATTCATACACTACGGACACTTTGGACATGCCAGTCAGCCTACCATGCATGTCTTTGGACTGGGGGAGGAAACCAGAGTACCCGGAGGAAACCCCCGCAGCACGGGGAGAACATGCAAACTCCGCACACACAGGGCCACGGTGGGAATCGTACCCCCAGCCCTGGAGGTGTGAGGCGAACGTGCTAACCACTAAGCCACCGTGCGCCCCTATTAATAATATATGTTCAATAAATTTTTATTTATTTATTTATTTTCAATGGAACCCTAGTCCTTTTATTCCTGAACTTTTCATATTAGGTCCAAGTTGTCATTATTTATAGGTTTACATGTTCTTAAACCCATTCTTAAATTCACTTTATATTATGGAGCTCGTCTTTGCTACTATACTTGCGCTGCTACATTACACAATAGTTTATGGTTCACAGTTCATGCTCTGTATATTTACTGTCCTGTGTATTTATTATTGTTTTCCACTCATCTCACACTGTTGTGTCTTCGCAATTTATGTAGTCTTGTGTACTGTTCTGTGTTGCACCGTGGTCCTGAAGAAACACCATTTCGTTCCAGCGTATACAAGCTATATAGAGGAATGACAATAAAAACCCAATTGACTTGATTAAATCAATTAAATTCAAGTGATCGGTCAAACAGATGAGTAACTATGAGAACTCAATATAAATACAACTTTGATAATTGTAGGTTGTGATTTTCACTACTGTAACAAAATGAAAAAATCACAGGCCCCTGGATTCACTATATGGCCAAAGTTTGTGGACACCTGACCATCACATGTGTGCTTTTTGAACATCCAATTCCAGATTATTCTCCCTTTGCTGTTATAATAACCTCCACTCTTCTGGGAAGGCTTTCCAATAGATTTTGGAGTGTGTCTGTGGGGATTTGCCCCTTCAGCCACAAGAGCATTAGTGAGGTCTGGGGTTCAGTCAGTATTCCAGTTCATCACAGGGGTGTTCATTGAGGCTGAGGTCAGGCAGGTCACTTATTCAGAGTGACTTATGTTATATCTCACTTATACTGAGCAGTTGAGGGCTCAAAGGCCCAGCAGTGGCAACGTGGTGGTGATGGCATTTGAACTCATGCCCTTCCAGTCAGAAGTCCACTGTACTCAAGCCAACCAGGACAGCCAGGAACCTTGGGGTGACTTTTGATGACCACTTGACCTTCACAGACCACATCTCAACAACTACATGATCCTGTAGGTTCATTCTGTACAACATCAGAAAATCAGACCCCCTATCACACCGAACAAGCTACACAGCTACTAGTCCAGGCTCTTGTTATCTCTCGTTATTCATACATTACGGACACTTTGGACATGCCAGTCAACCTACAATGCATGTCTCTGGACTGGGGGAGGAAACCGGAGTACCCTGAGGAAACCCATGCATATATATGCTATAATTCTGTATACATTCTTATACAATGAAAGAGGTACAATTACTTAGCACGTTGGTCATTTCACACTATTTTGATTTTGTTTTTGTACTCGTTTGAAAAGATGGAATATTTTATTATGAAAGAAAGCAAAGGGTGTCTGTGCTACTTCCGGTTGCTCGTTGTAGCTGCGGTTCCTTCTGTTATGTAGCGCAGCTAAAACAACCCAAACGTTCGATGTGTTTTACTAAACAAAGCAACACTTAACCTTTATTGTTTCATCAAATTGTCAAGGTCACATTCTCCCTGGAATATGGGGGACAAGGCCGGCACCCGGTGAGATTTTACCCGCTTTCATTCAAACCTCTAGCTCGGGTTGTGTGGGGTTTTTTTTTTTCCCCCATTCCTCTTCGTAGCAGCTTCAGTAACGTCGTTAGCTGTGGAGAAAGCTAGGCGGATAAACACTCAGTCACGCACCTACATAACTAACTAACTAACTAATTATGATAGCTATCTAGATGAGTGGTGCGAGTCATCTTTATATAACACGCAATAACAAAGATTTTATATAATAAATAATAACCGGGTTAAATTTAACAATGAAAGTGGCTCGTGGTAATTAGCTATGGAGCTTCGATTGTTTACTCAACAAGCACCGCGGCTTTAATGTAGCATCGTTATACACACAGAGCTTTATCATGTCTGTTTCATTTCAGCCAGCTGCATCTTTGTAAGTGTTAAGGAGAATAGTAAACAATACACCTCCTGCTTGTAGCAGCGTGTTGATGCGGGTGTTGTCATGTTAATAAGCTCACATTTGGCTGAGGAGAGAGAGAGAGAGAGAGATGATGATGATGATGATGATGATGATGGATGTGGAGCTGGTTGTAATAACTCCTACAGTTTCTGACTGTGATTGTGTTTGTGATGATCTCTTCTGTTTTCTGCAGCCCTTCCTCTGTGCATTATAGCTCACTGAAAAGCAAAGGAAAAAACAAACACTAGAACCCCTCATAGAATTTTGTAATGGTTTTAATGGCTATAATCGGAGTTTTATTCGTTTTAATGGAAAGTGTAATGGTCCCTGTGGGTCTCTAGTGGTCATTTGATGGTGGTGTGTTCGTGGATACCGTTAAGGACCAAGAGAACACCTTTGACAGTTTGATTTTAATGGTTATCTGCTGGCTGGTTTTTGTTTGTAGTGGAAACCATTAAAATAATTTTCTATTTCTACCATAAGACGGTTTCTGTTGTTTATTTTTAACGGGGGGGGGGGGGATCTCATCTTATCTTATGTCGTCTCATTTCGTCTCTGTGTTGGTGTTAAATCTATTAAATTCGTATCTTCATCTGTTTCTTTCTGTCTCTAGTGTATTCAAGAAGTCCAGTCCGAATTGCAAGGTAAGTGGAATTAAAACACTTATTATATGGTGTGCGTTGATTAGAGGTGGATGAAAAAAGCACAAATATCCATATTTGAAGACGTTTTCACGATGCACAGTGTCACGGTTTTTTATTTCCCCGAGGCTTTTCTAGCAAGTGCTAACCAAAGAAACCAAAGCGTTTTATTTTATTTTATTAATTTTTTGGTATGCTTTTTTTTTTTTATCAGCCTGTATGTAAATAAAACATTTGGTGCATGCGGTTTTAAGAAAATACCCAACAACCACCCATAACTGGATTATTTTCCTATATTAGCACATCCCAATGTTTTTTATTTGATTACAAAATAAAACTTAGTGGTTTAGTGTTTAACACATTTTGGTTTTGAATCCCGTCTCCTCCCTGTGTGTAAGGAGATTGCATGTTCTCCCTGTGCTTCAGGGGTTTCCTCCGGGTACTCCAGTTTCCTCCCCCAGGCCAAAGACATGCGTTGTAGGTTGATTTCCAAATTGTTCGAGGTGTGTGTGTACGATTGTGCCCTGCGATGGTTTGACACCCTGTCCAGGGTGTCCACCACCTTGTACCCAGAGTTCCCTGGGATAGACTCCACACTCCCTGTGACCCTGTGTAGGATAAGTGGTACAGAAGATGGATGGATGGAAAAACACTGTGATTTTTTTAACTATTTATAGTTGTGGAACGTCTGCGAGACAAGTTAGTTCTTGTTTTCACTTGCATTGTAGCATCTATATACAGTCATTCCCTCACCAGCCTCTCTTTTCTCGCTCTCCAAATTAATAAGACAAAAAAAAGAGTTCAATGAAAACCTTGTTTTACAAGGGAACTGAAAAGTCAGAAAATAAATGTTTACAGTCCAATCAGCTTGTCGGTTTAGCTGTGGGAACCGGGGCGTGGTGGGTTTGCATAACTGGACTAACCAGCAGACCAATCTCATTGCACAGAGTCTCACGTGGTGTTTTTGTCATTCTGAAATGCCTAAACTAAAGTCTGTCATCGTAATGATTTGGTATAATTACCTCCCATAAATAGCAGGAATCCACCTCCTTTACATTTACCATTCTGGCACAAACCTCTCATGTGGGTAGGGTTTAACAGCGATTTACTCTCATTGGCTAGTGAGATGTGGATCGACAGCTCCCTGACCAAGAAGTAGAGACTTTAGTGTTGCAGATTTTAGAGAGCGTTCTGGACGCGGTTGTCTGTATAGTTATAGTGTTTGTATTTCGTAGTGGAAATTACTTACTTACTTACTTAGTCAGTATATTAGTTTGTAATTAATATTTGAGGTTTGGGTAGGCTCATACGACTAGTTTAGAGATGACCCCTCAGTAGCCGCACGGAGCATCCCCATCATCGTCGTCCTCTTCCTCCTCCTCAACTGGACACTCAAGCTGTCGATCCAAATCTCACTAGACAATGAGAGTAAAGCGCTGTTAAGCCCTGCCCACACGTGAGGTTTGTGCCAGAATGGCAAACGTAAAGTTGCGGAGCATAAACAAAAAAGTTTAAAAGCGTAAACGAAATATCTGGCAGCGCATTCATAAACCATGATTAGCAAAAAAGAAGCTTAGAAAACTGTAAACAAAGAGTGTTGTGTATTTGAAACCCATGTAAAATTTTTGCCACTGAGTTCACTGTTTTCAATTTCATAAAACTGTTTTTCTTCTAAATCGTTGTACATTTGTGTTCGTTTCTTGAAAAATTACATTTAATACTTTTGGCACAAATTCAATTGATCTATGATCTATAATTCCATAAAAGAGCCACGGTTATTATTTTGTTTAAAGATCTCTCTTTTTTTCCCACTTAGTACTGCCCTTTAGATGCTAAATAAGAGAGTATTTTGTCTTCTGGGAGACACGTATCTAACAATTTACACCGATCATCCTGTTCAAAAGTTTACACCCCCCTGGATTTTTGGATACGATGTATCGTATTGCCTTCTTGAACATCAGTGAATGTTTGCACCTTATGTAATAGTTGTGTATGAGTTCCTCAATTGTCCTTAGTGTGAAAAGATGGATCTCAGCATCATATAACCGCTGTTGGAAAGGGGTCAAATACGCAGAAGATGCTGGAAAAGCAAAGAACATTGGGCAGTTTAACTGCTCAGGACAAACCAGGGACTCATGAACAACTATCACAAAACATAAACACAGTCATGGATCATCCAGGAAACACCACACAGTATTAAGAATCAAGGATGTGTAAAATTTTAAACTGGGTAATTTTTAAAAATAAATTTAGCTATTATCTTGTCTTGTGGACTATATGTAAACATCTGTGAATTAGCTTATTCAGGACAGGATTAAATAAAAACAACATGGGATTTTTATGATCCCTCTTATTTTGTTAACCGTATTAAGATTTAGCAGATTCTGCAAGGGGTGTGCAAACTTTTTGGCAGAACTGTAGCTACATACGTGTATCTCCTGTGATTGTTTCTCGCCTGTGCCTTTTCTCTCTAAGTGTGCTGATGGTTTGGTCCGTAGATGACTCATCCTAGACCGCGCCACAAATTTGATGAAAGGTTTCATTCTCGGCTCGAATGACCAGCAGCTCCATCGTTTCGGACTCGCTCTCTCTCCCAGATGTTTTCTCCTGCAGTTCTTTTTGCTGACTCCTATTTAGTTTCACTTCATCGTATTCGCTTTTGTTCACACAAATTGAGCTACGCCTTGTTTCAGTTGAATGCCCGGTCGATCTTGCTGGGAATGTGAATGCCTTGGATTTCAACTGTGGCTTGTGTTCACATTAACCCCTTCACAATTACTTACATGTACAAAACATGAAGTTATAAAAGCACGAATACCAGATGTATTATGATTGTAATATCCCATCAGCTTTTTTTTGTGCTCACATTTACCCGTTGTGTTTTTTTTTTAAATATGTTCTTCGTCTGTTTCAGATTACAGTATACTTGGGGAAAAGGGATTTCGTGGATCATTTAGATCAAGTGGATCCTGTAGGTGAGTTGAGTCCACATCTGGAATTCCGACTGACTTAAACTTGCATCTTTGTGAGGAAAATTCCACTCGGATAACCAGTCTTCCGATGACTTTCTTTACAGATGGAGTCATACTGGTAGACCCTGAATATCTCAAAGACAGAAAAGGTAACCTAACATGTCTGATTATGTTAAATCTAATTTAGCGGTCACTGAAAAAAGAGCAGCACTGCAGTCGCATCTGATTTTTCTCTCCGCTAGTGTTTGTGACGTTAACCTGTGCCTTCCGTTATGGACGGGAGGACCTGGACGTTCTCGGACTTTCCTTCCGGAAAGATCTTTACATATCCACGTTTCAAGCCTTCCCACCTATAGTGGAGGAGCGCAAGCCCAACAGTCGTCTTCAGGAGAGACTCCTGAAGAAACTGGGCCAGCAGGCTCATCCTTTTCACTTTACTGTAAGTGATGGGACTCTCTTATTCCTGATGTAACATACAGTGGGGTCCAAAAGTCTGAGACCACTAGTGAAAATGCTTACTGCTATTTTGCATTCTTTTCTTATTGAATGCAATAATTTTCAATATAACTTATATGCATTGACAACAACTTGAGTGAAAGAGTCTTTGAAATATTTCACAGTTTCTTAGTATGGGGTACATCCCCTTTTTGCTTTAATGACAGTGCATGCTCGAGCTGGTATGGACTCCACATGTTATGATCCATTTTAGATCGAAATCATCGGCCTGTCGTCTGAACACACGTGATTAGACATGAGGACGTGATTAGACATGAGGAAAATCTGACCTGTACAATATCATGGTCAATATCACACATTTGCATACATTTAAATAGTGGCCTAGAAGTATTGCAGAATATTAAATATTATATAGATATTGAGAATTTATTTATTTTAATATTAACATATTGTTTTATTTCCAATTTTAAATGGGGAAAAATAATAATAGTCTTTATTGGTCTCGCACGCACACACACACACACTACAGCACTCCTCGCACACCCCAGCATTCCAGGAACCTGGGGTCAGCCATGATACAGTGTCCCTGGAGCAGAGAGGGTTGTGTGTGTCAAGTAACAGAGGCAGTCTTGCTGCTTGTGTTACTTCACCTTAGTGCAGCTTTTGATACTATAGATCATACTATTCTCTTTGACAGATTAGAAAATGTTGTTGGCATTAAGGGAACAGTCCTCTCCTGGCTCTGGTCTTATCTGACCGATCGTTATCAGTTCGTAGATGTAAATGGAGACTTCTCAACGCATAACAAGGTTAAATTTGGTGTTCTACAAGGTTCTGTTTTAGGCCCACTGCTTTTTACTTTATATATGCTACCTCTAGGTCAAATTATTCATAAACATGGAATTAGATTCCACTGTTATGCTGATGATACACAGTTGTATGTTTCCGAGAAGCCAGAGGACAGACAGCAGCTTAGTAAAGTTGAAGAATGTGTAAAGGACATTAGACGTTGGATGCTAATTAACTTCCTTTTACTCAATTCTGATAAGACAGAAGTACTTGTACTAGGACCACGTGTAGCTAGAAGTAAGCTTTCTGATCACATAGTTACTCTGGATGGACTTTCTGTTTCATCATGTGCAGCAGTAAAAGACCTTGGAGTGATTATTGACTCCAGTCTGTCATTTGATGCTCATGTAGATACTATTACTAGGATAGCCTTTTTTCATCTCAGAATTATTTCTAAGATAAGAAATATATTGTCACTACATGATGCAGAAATTTTAGTTCATGCTTTCATCACCTCTAGACTAGATTTCTGTAATGCCTTACTGTCTGGATGTTCCAGTAGGAGCATAAACAAACTCCAGTTAGTCCAGAATGCAGCTGCTAGAGTCCTAACTCGAACCAGAAGATACGACCTTATCACAACTGCATTGGTTCCCAGTGAAATCTCGCATTGATTATAAAATACTGTTATTAACCTATAAAGCACTAAATGGTCTTGCGCCACAGTATCTAAGCGACCTTTTGGTTTTCTATGATCCGCCACGCCTACTTAGATCGAAAGATGCAGGCTATCTGACGGTACCTTGAATACTGAAGGCTACAGCAGGGGGACGAGCTTTCGCTTATGGAGCCCCACTGTTATGGAACTGTTAGTGTTCGGGACTCAGACACAGTCTCAGTTTTTAAGTCTAGGCTTAAAACGTATTTGTTTACTCAAGCCTACCCTGACTAGACTTTCTATTATGCTAAGCACAGTCCTAACAGTCTCTTCTCTCCCTTTCTCCTTCTGCCGAGCCACACACAATTTTATGGAGATACTAGAGATACTGATCCTTTCTGCTCTCCGGACCTGCCTGATCCGTTTAGGATGTCCTGCCTCTGGATGGAGCTCTCATCTACTCCAATTCCAGATTGCTGGGACTACGGCTGCTTCTAAGGCCAAACAGACTTCATATAAAACCCTAATGAACTTTTTCACACTATCTGTTGTTACCCAGATGAGGATGGGTTCCCTTCTGAGTCTGGTTTCTCTCAAGGTTTCTTCCTCTTAAAACATCTTAGGGAGTTTTCCTTGCCACTGTCGCCACTCAGTGGCTTTCTCAGTTGGGATAAATTCGCACCTTTAATATCTGTATACCGTGTTGATATTTCTGTAAAGCTGCTTTGAGACAATGTCTATTGTAAAAAGTGCTATACAAAAAAAATTGAATTGAATTGAGAGGGTTAAGGGTCTTGCCCAAGGGCCCAACAGTGGCACATTGGTAGCGCCGGTGCTTGAACCCCCGACCTTCCAGTCAGTAACCCACAGCCTTAACCGCTAAGCCGCCACTAGAGTTTCAATCCCAGCGCACCAATCCCGTCTCTGACTTTGGACCCCACTGTATATATGTTGGGTGCTTTGTGTATGTAAAATAATTGCTTAATCTTTATGCACTTAATTACAGAAGTAAAACTAGTCTTTATAAAACATGGTACACGTTAGCTATTGATCTGTTTCAGATTCCTCAAAACTTGCCATGTTCAGTTACCCTGCAGCCTGGTCCTGAGGACACTGGAAAGGTAAGCCCCCCCAATTCTTTTCACAAATGTTCGGTTTTTGACCCCACTTTCAGTTCTTCTTTGGCTCGAGTGCTGCCACCTCATTAATGTCTCTCTCTGTGCTGCACAGGCCTGTGGGGTAGATTACGAGATAAGAGCTTTCTGTGCCAGGTCTGTGGAGGAGAAGATTCATAAACGGTAAGCCAGTTGAGCTTTCTCCTTCGTGACTCAGCACTCTGTGCCTGCACAAATTAAATTATATTGGCCTATAGGGGCACGACTGATTTCTCAACATATCCATTTAATCTTAGCTTGTACTAAAGGTCTGGGTTCTCTTTTTTTTTTGTTGTTGTTTTATGTTTAGAAATTCTGTCCGATTAGTGATTCGTAAAGTGCAGTATGCTCCCGAGAAGCCAGGTCCTCAGCCAATGGTGGAGACAACACGGAGCTTCCTGATGTCTGACCGCTCTCTGCATCTAGAGGCATCTCTAGATAAAGAGGTGACTACCATACTGCCTTGTTAAAGCAAAAGCCATTTGTTGTTTTTCACCATGCTATTATTTCTCAGCCCTCTGTTTAATGGTACAGGAAGTAAGATTTTGGAATTTCGCTCTCTCTCTCTGTTAAGAAAGAAAAAAAAAGAGCTATCGCAAGTTACTTGTGAATCTCAGGCTTCAATCGCACTCATTTAGGTAGAACTGAAGGCTGTGTCCCAACTCACAGAACACACACTAGTCTACCTAAATAATAATGACACCACTGTTGTAGTGATCTACAATTTAGTACAGTAGTATGCAGTCCTATTATTATTATTATTATTATTATTATTATTATTATTATTATTATCATTATCATTATTACTTGTGATTGCACGGTGTTACAGAGGTGTTATGATGATAAAATTATTTTATTGTGCAAATCTGTATGTTATTGAGTTGCATGCGAAAGAGCAAAACCGCTCAACAAGAGCTTGTCTTTTGTAGGAAAATAGCTATCATTGTAACTGCCTGATCAAGCAGCATTGCCCATGCACCGCTGACCTGTCACAGTATCACTATGCTCATTTTGCAAGCTCAGAAACCCTCACATCACTTGCTAAAATATAAGAAGAATGTAGGCATTTTCCCCAAGGTTCTGCAAGGGCTATTGGGTGCCGCTAGCTTGCTTATTCTTGCTGTCTAGCCAAAGTATAGCTATACAAAACTGAGAAGACACAGGTAAGACAACTCAAAGTGCTCGGCTCACTAATTCTTTGCCCATATAACCATGTAATGCACGATCTATTTATCATCTGGAGAAACTCAACACCTCCTCTTAGCGACTCGCATGTTCTGTAACGCAACAACTTCTCATTTGGAAGCTGAGTAGAAACGACATGATCAAGATAAATCGGCTGACTGTTATCACTCACTAGTGAAAAGAGAACAATTTGGTGGGAAGCTGGTGAATGATATATAATACTTTAATAGTGTAATGTCAGACTCCTTCCCTCTCTCACATCCATTTCTTTACACTCTGATGGTTTCATCATGCCAGCTCCTTCCAGTCATCATGTAGTTGGGCTTCTTTCATGCCATTTTTTTTTTTTTTTTGTTCTCCGATTCAGTAATCTTTTTTTTTTTTTTTGGGGGGGGGGGGGGGGGGGGTGTTAACAAAACAAATTCACCTTCTGCGTTAGTAGTATGGATCCTTTGAATGTATGTAATGTACAGGGTTTTTTTGTTTGTTTGTTTGTTTTGTTTTGTTGTTTTTTTGTTTTTTTTTTTAAATACATGTTCACCACCAGTCAAAAGTTAGTAGACACTTGACTGAAATGTTTCTCATGATCTTAAAAACCTTTTGATCTGAAGGTGTATGATTGAATGTATGAAATCAGTGTTGTAGACAAAAATTGAACTGTGGGAACATTTTCATTTCTTTCATTAGAAAACGAACATTTTATTTTCGATTTATTTAGTTATTTATTTTTAATGCACGACTCGTAGCAAAATATTCAGAAAAGCAACCGATAAGTGTCCGGCGTAGGTGGGAACTAATTTAATACTGTTTAAAAAGTATCTCAGGGGGATTCTTCAAGAAATCGGTTGAGAAATTGGCAAGAATACATTTCTGGAAATTCTAGGCAAAAAGGGGGTCTACTTTGAAGATGCTAAAATATTCAATTATTTTGGATTTTTTTTTTTTATCACAACATAATTCCCATAGTTCCATTTGTGTTCTTCCAGAGTTTTGATGACTTTTATTATTATTCTAAAATGTGTGGGTGAATTAATAATAAAAAATAAAGAATGAGCGTGTCTAATGTTTTGACCGGAAATGTTTGAGTATACTGGTCTGAGATGTTTGTGCTCTTTTGTACAGCTGTATTACCACGGTGAGCCCATCAGTGTGAACGTTCATGTCACCAACAACTCAACCAAGACTGTCAAACGAGTCAAAATATCAGGCAAGACATTTTCCATGTCCGTTCATATGTATTTTGTCTTGTGCCGATTGTGCTCTAGCAGTTATTTAAACCATTACGGATCATTCTTTTATCTTTTCCTCAGTGCGGCAGTACGCTGACATTTGTCTGTTCAGCACAGCTCAGTACAAATGTCCAGTGGCGCAGCTTGAAGCAGAGTGAGCAACAACCGTTCATCGTTGTATATTCTCAGTACAGTTCACTAGAGTGAACACATCCGTGTTGTTAAACTGACTCGATTTCAACCCTTTCAGTGACCAGGTATCGTCCAGCTCCACGTTCTGTAAGGTGTACACGCTCACTCCCACCCTGAACAATAACCGAGAGAAGCGAGGGCTGGCTCTGGACGGCAAGCTCAAACACGAAGATACCAACCTGGCCTCCAGCACCATGTTAGTAAGGAGCGTGTCTGTATTTTATATAGGGCTGCACAATTAATCGGATATCGGTCGCGATTACTATTTTGACTGCCCACGATTAAATGAACATGATCGACTGCGATATTGATGTTTAAATTACGTCCTCCGCTCATAGAAAACTCCGCTGCAGATCAAATCAAGTGCTTCCTACACTTAACAGCCAATCACATAAAGCGACACAGGGATGGCGTCAGTTTGTAGTGCCAAAACCCGGAAACGGTGTTAGCATTTTAGCCCTCGATCTGCCAGCTTCGCTTCGAGCTTCAGCACTTTGCGCTAGGATAAATCATGACACTAACATGTTGCTAAATGGCACTACAGAGGTTGTCGGGGGACATTAAACATCACGCCGAACAGGAAAAAACTTTGCAGATAAACTCAGAGCTCTACAGTGCGACCATTTCACTCGCATTTGCGACTGTGAATAAATATTTATTTGCACCGGTGCGAGTGACCTGTTCGGAGTTGTATAATAAAATTGGGATAAAAACTACAACTCCAAAATGCATCCACACCGAGCAACAGTTACGTTCACACTGCTTTTCATCACCTTAGTAAACCGAACAAGTGTGGAAATAGTGCAGTGAAAGTGCAAAAAAATATATTGTCCCTAAAATCAATGAATAATCGCGATTTTAAAAAATCAAGATCTCAATATTGATCAAAATAATCAGGATTAACATTTTGGCCATAATCGTGCAGCCCTAATTTTATAACGTCTTGTTGAATGAGTAAGCAGACTAATTTTCTTCCTTTGTTCCTACTCTGTGCTCAGTGTTAAAGATGGATGTAATAAGGAGGTTCTCGGAGTTCTGGTGTCCTATCGAGTCAAAGTTAAGCTGGTCGTCTCCCGTGGAGGGTGAGTCACAGGTTTCTCAGAAACAGACCCTCTCTTCGATATGCAGTTGTACTGTAGCGATTTTCATTTGTAGTCTGATACTTATGCTCTCCACGGGGTTTGGCTGTTGTTTACACTGTTACAATTCATGCGTCAGTAAGGTATGCTTTATAGAGCTCTGTATTTTAGATAAATGGTTCACAGCTTTGAACTTTTGTAGCTCGCAGCGCAGTGTTGTTTCTGTATTGAGCCGCCATCACGTTCTTCCCGTACTGCTGTTAGATTTGATTTAAATGACTGTATATGAGACTGACGATGGCTGAAAAGCAAGGCTGTAGGGTTTTAATAGCCACATTTCCGCTGTTGGAACATTTTTGGTTTGCTCAAAGGCAAGCCTCAGATAAACCCAGATAATGATGTACTGTTACCATTCTCTTTGTGAGATTTATTTATTTATTTATTTATTTATTTATTTATTTATTTTCTTCTTCCCCTCGAGAACTTTATACACGAGAGTGTATGTTCCAGCAGCGGGATGGCTGCTGATGCTCTCCCTTAACCTTTTTGCTTTCATTAAGTCATTTGTGCTTTCACATCATTCCGTTCTCTGCTGGTGTTTCATCTTATTCTCTGTGTATCTGTTTCCCTCCATCTGTCTGTTAACCCTCCTGCGTTGCGTCAGACTTTTAAGCAGCTTACTGGAGAGGTAAATATACACTGTGCATCACTGTGGCTTCTTGATTTGCCTGTCCAGGTTTGCAGTGAAGCTTGCTCTATCTGCTACTCATCTGTTTTTCTCTTGTTGTGAAGTAACCGAATGATACCTCTATGTACAGAATGCCTGTGTTTTATTTATTTATTTATTTGTTTTATTGCACTAAATGCGAATCGAATCTCCAAGCAATATAACCGCCGTGTCTTTTTCTTCCCGCAGAGACGTCTCGGTCGAGCTGCCGTTTGTCTTAATGCATCCTAAACCCATAGATGTTCCCACTTCTCGACCAGCCTCAGGTACCTGCCGTACTTCAACATTGATTACGCAGCACTCGTTCATTTCGACACAGCTAGCTTCTTAGGCTTATTCCTACACGAAAAGTGCACTGGATGATGGTATGCTGGTGTGCGATTATACTGTGATGCAGATACATCGTACAACATTGACCTATGTAACACAGCAAGTACGTTTAAAAACGCCTGAGCTACACACTGGAAGATAATCAGGGCGTTATCTGAAAGTGCATGGTATGTAAAACCCAGTCTAGACCCCCTCAGGTCAACTCCGAGTCAAGCCGTGGCCTCCTCAGTCTAAAATGATGATAAATATTAATCTTCAGCATTTATGAATCAACGTGCTGTAGTTTGTGGGAACAGGCTAGTGTGAACACTAGCGTGAAAACACAATCTCGATGTGGTTCGTGAATGGCCGAGCTGTACCGTCCATCAAGCATGTGTGTTTTGATCTGTAGACACGTTCCTGCACAAGTAATTCTGCAAAATCCCAGCTTCGGGAAATCCTGTATAGGAGCGGGGGTTTGATGATTGACGGTTGATCCAGGACAAAAAAGTAAATAAATCAGTAAAGTCTTTCTATATCTAGGGTCTTTTCAGTGTCAGGTCGGATCGTATAAATCTCGTAACGTGGTCAAGGCATAACCCAATAATTTAATACCTGTAATGTAATATATAGCAAAAGCTGAGTTAGAGCGTTATACGTGAAATGTTAAAATCCTTTAAAGCGATAAATTTACATTTACATGAAATTTACATTAGCATAATTTACATGAAATGAAGGTTAGTCCAGTCCTGGTTACTCTCTGTAATGCCAGTAAAGTTAGAACCATGTTTCTGACGGACCTCAGTTCCACATGGACATTTTCGCTGTGGTCGCTGGGACTAACGGTTGCTGCTGTGGCCTTAGGTCTGCAATTACCACATACAATTTTGCACTCGAGTCTCCTTTAGTGAACAGTGGATTAATTCAACAAAACAGACTTCATATAAAAACCATAGTGTGAAAGTAAAGGGAAGTTTATTATCCTTTGTTAGCCAGATGAGAATGGGATCCCTTCTGAATCTGGTTCCTCTCAAGGTTTCTTCCTCTTAACATCTTGGGGAGTTTTTCCTCGCCACCGGCTTGCTCATTAGGGATAATTTCACACACTTAAAATCTGTATCCTGTGTTTATGTGCTTCTGTAAAGCTGCTTTGAGACACTGTCCATTGTTAAAAGTGCTATACAAATAAAATTGAATTGAATTGAACTCCAGTGTCATGAATATTTTGTATTTTTTTTTTAACAGCTGTACCAGAGGCAGACCCTCCTATCGACACCAACCTCATAGAGTTTGACACAAAGTAAGTTTGTGATTATTTGTGAACTTATCCGTATATATATTTTTTTCTCCCTGCAAGAATGTGTGTATATATAAATGTGTGGTTTTGCCCATCTGGAGTGTCCTTTCATTCTTTCCCTTCCGATAGTAGCTTCACCCAGGACGACGACCTGGTGTTTGAAGATTTTGCTCGTCTACGGTTAAAAGGGACCACTGACGACAAGGATGAGGACTGCTGAGCCTTCTTTCCTTCTGTCCTCCCTCCCTTTTCCACCTACACAGCCCAGAAACTTACAGCATGAAGTAAAATCACCGACTAATTTACTCAAAATGAACAATCTTTCATAACGGATCTCCTTCCTGGTCGTCTTATCGTTCCTTTTGATGATGCAGTGTTTTGTCAACATTTGGAAAATACTAAAAGGATCATTTAAGGAATGGTGCTGTAGTTTAAAGAGTATTGAACAAAGAAACAGAGAGAATTAACCACCTTTTCTTATGAATAAATAATGAGCTCGTGTGATTCTTGTGCCAAACATCGATGTAGGAAATCTAGATGCCGCACTACATGGATACGTCAGCGATTGCAATCTAGGGAGAACTGCAGGTCTGTGTTCGTTCTCAATAAATTAGCTCCGTTACAGACGTCATACGTTTCTCAACGCTGCAGGTAACATAAGTATACCTGCTCTGCCGATTCATTCGATTAAGCCTAACTGCTGAGAAACTTCTGCAAAGCAGAGGGATGTCTGCTAATATGCATTTGGACAGAAATATTCATAATGCATGATAAGACGGGTCAGAATTGAGCAAGCGTTTTATTAGTATCAATGCCTTTATATCTATTTCACAACGATGAAAACATGAATCCAGGAACAGGATGACCAAAATACACAAAGTATAAGCTTCATGTAGACATAGCTTAACAAACATGTTCATCACAGGGTAGCACAGTGGCGCAGAGGGTAGCTCCATGTCCAATCCTGAGCTCGTGTTACAGTCTGGGTAGAGTTTTGCACGTTCTCTCCGTGCCTGCATGGGTTTCCTTACACCTCCCAAAAAATATAGGAGGTTTGAATGTGTGCGCGCGCATAGTAAGTAAGTAAGTTTTATTTATAACGCACATTTAACACCGCGAAGCTGACCAAAGTGCTGAACAGAGTAAAGAAAAGTCAAATAGAAAACAGAATAAAACCAAATAAAGACAGACAATAGACAATAGTGTAAAAAAAAATAATAATAAATTTTCGGATTAAAATGCCTGGGAGAAGAGAGATGTTTTCAATCTCTTTGTAAAAGTGGTAATTGAAGGTGCGAGGGGGATGTTCAGTGGCAATTGATTCCATAAGCGTGGGGCAGCAACTGAAAAAGCTCTATGTGCATGGTGCCCTGTGGTGTGTTCAGGGTGTGTTCCCGGGATAGGCTCCAGATCCACCACAGCCCTGAAAGGATAAAACCGTTATAGAAGACGAATTAAAATTCATCGTCAGTTGAACGAATAACACGTACACCATGACGTATGCTAAACAGCCTACTTAACACTTCTTCAGAAATCCAACAGCAAAACTTGGCAAACTGTTGTGCACACGCACTACCAGACATTAACATTAAGGAATAAATTAGGCAGTGAGAGAAGCTCTTACCCATTAAACAGTAAACCCACTTCTTCAGCAGATGTAACGCTGCTGCAAAGTTCTTCATAAAATGAAAACAACGAATCCGTGTTCTCTTGCTTTGAGCTGGCGGTGATTGTTGTATCCTGCTGCAGTGTGCTGATTCAGTAGAGTCAACCTTGTCTGTTTTCAGCCTAATGTGGCATCTAGGTGTTCTACATGGTGCCAATCATGGTTCGAGGTTAAATACAAAAAAAAAAAAAAGTATATGGATTTGGAAAGAAAATCCAAATTGTGAGAACTTCTGTTTTGTTGTTCTGTGATATCTTGAAGTTGATTTTGAAATGCCTTTTAGCTTCATTTCTACAATGTGTTTTGACATTAGTAAATGAGTGTTAATAATCTTAATTATTATGAGTTATAACACAAACATGATGAAGAAATATCCGTATTGGGAATCCCAGGCGAAGCACTGTCACACACAACCTCTTTACCGTGCATCATGTTTTACAAAGTGCTCATTAGCTAACCGTTAAACAGTTGAACATGATTAATACTAATAGGATGTTTTGTTTGTGTTGTCCATGGCATACTGTGTCCAACCCTCAGGTACACTGGCTCATTCCTTCTTTATTCACGGTGACGGAATCGGTGCTGATATGGAGTGTGCTTCAGTCGAGCCGTAATGGCGGAAAGGCGTTTACATTTACCATACAGCACCTTCATGTGTAAATAAACATGCTACTTTTGAACAAACTCATCAGGTCATGGGGGGAAAAAAAGGAGTATAATTATCTTCATGTTAATACAAGTTTAATAACTGTGACATGTCATTGTTTTCCATTTACTTTTTTTTTTATTTCAGAATTTATTTAATTTTTTTAATAAAATATAAAATGCCAAACCGTGTTTCAATCATTGAATCAAATATACACTCACTGTGCACTTTAAAAGGAACACCTGTATTCTTGCTCATTTATGCAGTGATCCAACCAGCCAATCATGTGGCAGCAGCACAATGCATAAAGTCATGCAGATACAAGTCAAAAGCTTCAGTTAATGTTTGCATCAGACATCAGAATAGAGGACAACCATGTGATCTCTGGGACTTTAACCTTGGCATGGTTGTTGGTACCAGATTGACTGGTTTGAGTATTTCAGAAACTGCTGAACTCCTGGGATTTTCACACACAATGGACTCCAGAGTTTACACAGAACGGTGCAGAAAACCCAAAACATTGAGTGAGTGACAGTTCTGTGGGTGGAAACCTTGTTGATAAGAGAGGTCAGAGGAAAGTGGCTATAGAAAGAATATAGCAACTCATATAATCACTGTTTACAACCGTGGTGAGCAGAAAAGCATCCCAGCATTCATAAAACATTGAACCTTTTAGGTGGATGGGCTAGAACAGCTGAAGACCACGTTGGGTTCCACTCCTGTCAGCTAAGAACAGGAATCGGAGGCCATCATGGGCACAGGATCATCGAAACTGGACACCTGAAGATTAGAAAGAAAGATCACCCGGTCTTTTTCCAGTCTTCAACTGTCCAGGGTGAGTCCTTGTTCTTGGTTGACAGGAGTGGAACCTGATGAGGTCATCTGCTGTTGTAGCCGATCTGGCACCAGCAAACATGCCATAGTTAAATTCACACAGATCTCACTTTTTCTCCATTCTGATGTTTGATGTGAACATTAACTGAAGCTCTTGACCTGTATCTGCATGTGTCGCTACCACATAATTGACTTAGATCAGATGACTGCATAAATAAGCAGGTGAGCAGGTGTTCCTATTAAAAGTCGACCGTGAGTGTGAGTCTGTATATATAATGTAGCAATGCACTTCAAAACATTTTATAAAGTTTATTTTGCATACTGGCTTGGAATTCACATTAAAATGATAATAATAATAAACATTTTTTAAATATTATTTATATATATATATATATATATATATATATATATATATATATATATATATATATATATATATATATATATACACAGTTAACCTTTAGTAAAGTGCAAATTGTCAGTAAACTGAATTAAAAGTAAATCAGTGAAGTATTTAGTCCTGCTTGGTGGATGGTTGATCAGCTGAATCTCTTTGGATAACTCGGCTGTTAGTAGTTGGCCGTGTTTGCCGACGAGGCCCCGAATACAGACGCCTGTTCAGTCGACCAGCGTAACTGTTCCACCTATCGGGAGGAGCAAAATCAAGATGTTTAGTATCGACAACATATTTTTTTCATATTAAGATGTGATTATGGTTCATTTTTACATAAATAAAGTAGTATTTGTTTAAGATTAAAAATGTATAATCATTAATGTGGTGAAGGAGATGTTTAACATTCATAGAAGGAGTCTCCACTGTTAGTGCGTTCCACCACATGAAAGTCTGTCTCAGGACAGAGGACTTCTAGGTCTCTCTGTAACATGTCAAGCTGCATTTTTCATCATATTAACCTCAAAAGCTCATATAATGTAAATAATTACAGGAACTGACTTGTTTCGTGGACGTTCAACAACATTAAATGTAACTCAAAAAAAAAAAAAAAAAATTATATATATATATATATATATATATCGTTAATAAATTAAACATTGCAATCAGTGGGAAATTGCTGTGGTATAAAAGAAATAGAACACGTTGGGGCATGCTATTATTGGAAAATAATCAGCTTTGGAGTGGTAATCACATCACCCTTTTGTGATTATTTTCCTAAAACAGCATGTAACAGTGTTTAATTCCTTATTTAACGTTTTAAAGTACAAAAATGTATAAACTGGTCTACAAATCAAACCACATACATTTTAGAATTAGTCGCATTCTGGATATTTATTCTACACAGGGTCGCAGGGGAGCCTGGAGACTATCCCAGGGATCTCTGGGCACTCCCTTGACGGGGTGCCAACCCATCACAGGGCAGAATCACACACACACACACACACACACACACACACACACACACACACACACACACACACAAACACACACAATTTGGAAATGCATGTCATTGGACTGAGGGAGGGAACCATGGACTGGGGGAGTCCAGTCCACTGCACTGGGGGATAGAACCATAGACTGGGGGAGTCCAGTCCATTGGACTGGAGAAGGGAACCATGGACTGGGGGAGTCCAGTCCATTTGACTGGAGGAGGGAACCATGGACTGGGGGAGTCCAGTCCACTGCACTGGGGGATGGAACCATAGACTACGGGAGTCCAGTCCATTGGACTGGAGAAGGGAACCATGGACTGGGGGAGTCCAGTCCATTGGACTGGAGAAGGGAATCATGGACTGGGGGAGTCCAGTCCATTGGACTGGAGAAGGGAACCATGGACTGGGGGAGTCCAGTCCATTGGACTGGAGAAGGGAACCATGGACTGGGGGAGTCCAGTCCATTTGACTGGGCGAAGAAACCGGAGTACCCAGAGAAAACCCCTGAGCAAACTCCGAGCACACAGGGCGGAGGTGGGATTTGAACATCAACCCTTGAGGTGCAAGGCAAACTTGCTAACCTCTAAGCCACCATGCCTAAAGTCCCCTAGCATAGTATATTTAAAATATACAATATAACCTTCCTAAATTTGTGTTGGTCCAAATCTTGAGGACAAAGATGGCTAATTATGACAAGCCTCCCTGCCTAACAAAGACCCTTTCTGACCTAGACTGTGGGAAATGTCTACAATTCGAAATTTTAGTACAATTTCCAAAATAGCACATTCACTTTTCCAGTGCAGCATTATGCTTATTAATTCGTTCTGCCTCCTCTCTTTTCTCCTCCAACCAGCGTTCCAGCAGCTCCTCTTTCTCCTGACGTACAAGTGCCAGCTCCTCCCTCAGTGACCTCTGCTCTGATTGCAACGTGGCCAACTGCTTTGACTGACACTCCAATTTATACTCGTACTCGGACAGATCGTTTTTGAGACAGCACGCTCCTCTGGCCAAAAGAACAGCTTCAGTGCGGTAGCGGCTTACTCTATAACACAAAGATACAATGTTTAACGTACATAAAATCACCAGAATGCATCATTTCAGAAGCTGTATCGGGAAGCTCACTTACTGTGAGTGACAGTACTGCAGCTCTGCTTCCTTCAGGTAAAGGTCGCTGGTTAGGTCTGAGACTTTCTGGGCAAGCTGGAGAAGAAATATCATTTACTTCCAGCTGAAATTCCCTGCAGTATACAAAGCCAACAACAACAACAACAACAACAACAACAATCTCATTCCTTTCTAAATGTTTTCCCCTTGCTTACCCTACCAACCCACTGCACTGTCAGATCCTCCTCTATAGACTTGTTTATTATCTTTCAGTCCAAACTCCATAGCACTGAATGCCAGCATAGCATTTTCCACAACTTAAAATATTCCTAACCCGTAACCATTGTCTCCTCTCCTGCAAAAATGTTTGTCTCCCTATTTAAGTTCATGTCTATAATGTGTGTATATGTCCATACTGATCTGTGTACGTTATACAGTCAAATGGGTAAAAAAAAAAGTACACCCCATGGAAATTGGGTGACACAGATCAGCCACATGGAAAAAAGTAAGTACACCCCTACATTTATCACACCTTCAAATCCATAAAATTAGAATCAGATGTTCAAGATCGGGTGCCAGTAATTAGGACCTGCTTAGGGAGTGCAGGTGGAACCGGTCTTATTTATACCCCTCTCAACACTAGTGTCTGGGGTTCCCTTTGTTATTGAGGTATGTGCTGTCATCATGCCAAAGAGTTGTGTAAGGCCTTCAGAAAAAAGGTTGTGGGTGCCTATGAATCTGGCAAGGGATTTAAAAAGATCTCCAAATTATTTGAAATACACCAGTCCACTGTAAGGAAAATCATCTACAAATTTGTCCAGGACTGGACTTCCCAGCAAATTCAGCCCAAGAGCAGTTGGGTCGTTTGCTCACAGTAACAGCAGACCAAAGACACCTTTTCAGGAGAAGCACAGCATACCATCTGTGAAGCATGGTGGTGGAAACGTTATGATTTTGGGTTTCTTCACTTCCTCAGTGACTGGACAGTCACTTGCATACATTGATTCAGCTGTGAATTCTGAATCACATCAGATAATGCTTGAAGATAATGTGAGGCCATCTGTCCAAAAGTTGCAACTGAACCAAAAGTGGACCTTCCAACAGAATAACAATCCTAAGCACACTAGCAAATACACCAAGGAATGGCTCAAAAAGAAGAAATAGTGTGTTATGGAATGCCCTAGTCAAAGCCCAGATTTGAAGCCCATTGAAATGTTGCGGGGGGATTTGAAACGTGCAGTACATGCTGCACTCAAACATCTTGCAACTGAAAGACTACTGCCAGGAAGAATGGTCAAAAATTCCAGAAAGCCTGGTGGGCAATTATCAAAAATGCCTACAATAAGTTATATCTGCAAAAGGGGTCGTGAGTTAAAATACCAGCAACACCAAGCTGCCACTGCTGGGCCCTTGAGCAAGGCCCTTAACCCTCAATTGCTCAGTTGTATAAAAAAAATGAGATAATTGTAAGTCGCTGTGGATAAGGGCATCTGCCAAATGCCAGAAATATAATGTAATGGGTTTGTTCAAGTATATCAACTTATAACTTAATAGGCACTGTGCCAAAAATGTTTGCTTGTCCGAATAAGTCAAAAAAGCCAACAATTATCATGGGGTGTACTTATTTTTTCACATGACTATGTCGGTATGTATGACAATTTTACGTCACTGAAAAGTGCTATATAAATCCCATTTCTATTATATTTATTATTATTATTATTATTATTATTATTATTATTATTATTATTATTATTATTTGATTAACCTTATCTTTAACAGCAATAGAAAAATTACTAGAATGCAATAATATGCTATCATTATTGTTATATCACGCTCATTGTAAACATCCAAATGGTTATTTGGTCTGTGTCTCTGTGTGAACCTTGAAAGGTTATATGCAGAACCCAACAGCAGAGGGTTTTCGTTTTACATAACATTCCAAGCAGAACCCCTTAATAAAAACTATTTACCAGCCACAGAACCCTTAAGCAGCCCCCTTTTTTATTTTTTCAAAAGATTATCTGTATAAAATGGACAAAAACAAAGCTTCGTTTTGACTCTGGCTACGGAGTATTATTAACCAACTATCAATCGACTGAGGACATTTTATCAGCAGATTGTCAAATCTATTCTTAAATTAAAAATTGAAAAATAAGCAAAAACACTCGAATTTAAACCATGCGATGAAATAATGGTGAACATAGCTAGGAAATGTCTTAACGACATAAACGACACATACAGTTGCAACCAAAATGATTCAACCCCCATTGCAAATCAGGTTTATTGTAAAAATTTACAGACTTTCAGCTGTTTCCAATGAACAAATCCAACAAAAGCAATTGAAACAGTTCAACACAATGAATGCTTCAAGTGGTTTCCCCAAATTGATCTGAAAATGCAACTTAAGATGATTCCTCAAGGAAACCACTTGAAGCATTCATTGTGTTGAACTATTTCAATTGCTTTTGTTGGATTTGTTCATTGGAAACAGCTGAAAATCTGTACATTTTGACAACAAACCTGATTTGCAATGGGGGTTGAATCATTCTGATTGCAACTGTAGAAACAACACTCAATTGTAGTTGCATTTTGAGTATTCTGTAACTACAAGACAACATTTGCCCTGATTAAAAAAAAAAAATTTCAAAAACGCAAAAATAACAAGACGCATTTCTGTATTTTAGTGCATTGTATTATCTGATATTCATCACTCATCATTTCAGAGGACTCCCAAAATGTGCACTACATTAACAGTAAACAGTGGGAGCAGTGGAGGCTTGGCAGTTAAGGCTCTGGTTTACATTTATTTACATTTATTCACTTAGCAGACGCTTTTATCCAAAGCGACTTACAAATGAGAAAGATACAAGCAAAGTTTTACTGGTTTACTAATTAGAAGGTCGGGGGTTCAAGCCCCAGCACTGCCAAGCTGCCACTGTTGGGCCCTTGAGCAAGGCCCTTAACCTTATCATAGCTAACACCGTCCTCTGACCCCAGCTTCCTAATATGCTGGGGTATGCAAAGAAAAGAATTTCACTGTGCTGTAATGTATATGTGATAAATAAAGACTCATTACCATTACCTCATTATCATTATAAACAGTGTATGTACTCAGGCACAGTGGAGTTAGGCTACAATTTTATGTCTTTTGATGTTTAAATAAATAAATAAATAATTTCTAAAGCAGTATAAAGTTTGTATATTTAAAAATAATAATAATAATAATAATAAAAATATACCTTTTGCCTGACTTGTTCTTCCTCTTTGAGCTGCAGATAGAGTTTCAGGGGGTTTTTCTCCTCAACTGGGCATTGCAATACTCCATTTGTATTTGGACTCCAGGAACAAAACATTAAAGTATATCAGACTGGACACTAGTCCATATGTTACAACATTATATTATTATAAATAAATAAATAAATACCTTGGTTCAGCCTTACCTCTGTATTCTGTCTATCTCCAAATCCTCCCATACACCCATTTGGAGATTTAACATTTCTTCTAATCTAGACACTGGGCATTAGTCAGAAACTTTGTTATTATTTATTTTTTTTTATAAGAAAACATTTTATAGAAATAAAGATAAAAATTAATCATACTGACTTTTAGTGAAGAGTCCAGAGAAGGGATCTTTCTGTAAGCAGTCTCTGTGGATCAGTGCAGCTCGCACGTGACTTTTCCATGCCTCCATAATCCGGCTTCACACTAGCAACACACTTGTATCATAAAAAACAAAAAGATAATGTCATTAAAGTCCTTCTTATCCTTTTCTGCAGTACGACGGACCTGTACGCGATGTATGTTCTTGTTAAACTCCAGGTACAGGTCTGGTTTAAAAGAGTACGGCTGAGTCCATCCTTCCTGCCTCTCAGTACATTAAGCACTGAAGAGCTTTCGCGTTTTCTTTTAGATGAAGTTTGTCCTACTCGGCTTGTCGTCCCTCGAGTGAAAGCTTTGTGTTTGTTGCCTTGAATGCTTTTTTAAATTATTATTATTTATTTATTTTAAGTATTTGATAGCCTTTACATCAGATAAAACTAGTTTAACGTCATTCTAAAATAGAAGTAAGTGAGCTGTAATATTTTTGTTATTGTGGAGTGTTTACTGGAATCTAATGCGTTTGAAGGTAAACGCGGGTTTTGCTATAATCATGTCTGTTCTCCTGTAGATGCGACACTGAAGAGCTGCAAAATGGCAAATGACAGGTTACGGGCTCTGGAGGATGTGGAAAAGGAGATCGCTGTCGTTCTTCAGTGTGCAGGTTTCTGCCTCGGCTCAACTCCATGTCTGATATTTTGCTGAAACTTTAGTTAGCTTCTAGCAGCGTGAACTTCCTCTAGCCTAACCACGAGAAGCTCTACAATCACACATCATTAATACTGTTCATACCACAGTGCTGGTGAATTCTCCATTCTGATCTGATCTGATTGCTGTTGAATTCTCCATTCTGATTGATCTGATCTGATCTGATCTGATTGCTGTTGAATTCTCCATTCTGATTGATCTGATCTGATCTGATTGCTGTTGAATTCTCCATTCTGATTGATCTGATCTGATCTGATTGCTGTTGTATTCTCCATTCTGATTGATCTGATCGGATCTGATCTAATTGCTGTTGAATTCTCCATTCTGGTTGATCTGATCTGATTGCTGTTGAATTCTCCATTCTGACTGATCTGATCTGATTGCTGTTGAATTCTCCATTCTGATTGATCTGATCTGATTGCTGTTGAATTCTCCATTCTGATTGATCTGATCTGATTGCTGTTGAATTCTCCATTCTGATTGATCTGATCTGATTGCTGTTGAATTCTCCATTCTGATTGATCTGATCTGATTGCTGTTGAATTCTCCATTCTGATTGGTCAGAAGGTGTTAATTAATTTTCTTTACTAGCAGCTCTGACTGTAGTGCCTTCTGTAAAACAAATCTCAGGTTTATATATGAATGTGCTCTAACAACTTATCGTAACTTACAGCGGGGACTTGTATATTCAGATAAAACAGTCTGCAATTCATGTTTGTCGAACATGAGTACAGCTAAAAGGTCTCATTTTCATCACTGCAAAAGAGAGATTTTGTGCAATTGCAATTTTTCGAATTCAAGTAATTTTCAGCAAAAAAAAAATTCCAAAAAAACCCTCCAAGTTGCATCGCAAATTTTTTGATGAAAAAGCCACAACATCAAAAATCAAGCATTTTTGGCCGCAAGAATCACCAAAAAAACCTCCCTGTAATCCTGTACAGACTGCTGATCTAGAGCTGAGACAAATCGTTTCATAAGGCAGTTTTGATGTGCAGTGGTGGCATCAGCACCTTCCACCATTTCGAAGTCTCTAATGACCTCCCAGCCGTACTCATCTTAGTTCAAGTCATCCCAATGTCTTGATGCTGTTGCAATGCTCCTTGAGGTAGAAGAGTGAAGAGACAGGGCACTGCACGGCTTTATGGCTCCTGGATGAGCTGTCATGAAGAGTCATCACTCATTCAGGCTACAGGTGATTCCGATTGCTCAAACAGACTGGCCATGTTGTGCCAAGAGCAGGGCCTGAATAAATAAATCAGATTAGCCCATTTTCCCAGTGAAAACTGGTACATTTCAAAATACCAGTGACCTTGGTCCCAAAGCAAAGTTTGAGGGGATTAACAGACATTTTTTTTCTAATTGCATAAGCAACACTTATTACCCAGGAACAAAAATTGTTACATTGTGTAATACATTACTCATTTACATAGTTTTTGCAATAGTATAATGTTTATTATTTAATATCCTCTGTATATTTTAGTTTATATATATATATATATATATATATATATATATATATATATATATATATATATATATATATAATATAATATAATATAATATAATATTAGTGTATTTCAATTTTATATATCTATTTTTTTGTATCAAGTCAGAAAGTCACACAAATTTATTTGCCTTTGATGTATCAATAAGTGGCTTTCTGCTTTAGAGTGGCATAAAGTCAATGGAAAAGACAAAATCCTTTATCATAATGGTTTGTTTGACAGTTAGTAGGCAAACTTTACGAATTGTTGCAGGCTCATGTACAATCGCCCTTCTTTTAGGAACCATAGTGCTGGAGTTGTCCAAGGAGAAGCATAATGCGAGTTTATTAGATCGGCAGCTCAACCAGTTTCAGACCTCCATTAACAGGATCGAGAATGAGCTCAGCTCTCAGATCCGCTACCTCACACAGGTGAGCTTATCCATTCCCATGTTTCCATAGAATTGTGCAACACCCTTTTATTCCTTAGGAGAATAGTGTGAATTGTATAGAATTCATTTGTATATAAATAGTTAACAGTTGTAAAGTATTACTTCTGTAGAAGTAAATGGTGAAGGAATTTAACACATTTGTGTGACGTTAGCAGTCATTTCAAGTAGCCTGAGGCACGAGTGTGTGCTTTCTCCTTTTCCATTTGAGTAAAGGTGGCGACTGGTCAACCTCATGAAGGCTCAACATACTCAGCCCGAAAGGACTGCCAGATGGCCCTGAACCGTGCAGAATACGCCCGCGTCAAACTGGGAGAACTAAGACGCACCTGTGAGACGATGCTCGACCCCCAGACATGATGTTATTCATAGTCTCAAGAAAATCTTATTAAAGCCTTCTGAACCTTGGCCTTGTGAGAAATCTCACTTTTAAGATGTACGTATCTGTCTACAGACTGTCCGAGGGAAAACTCTGACTTTGTTCTGCTTTCTATGAGGTTAGGTTTTTCTAATGGAAGCTCTTTTTTTTTCCTCCCCATAAATACATTATCATGTTGTATAAAGAAAACAACTTGCCTCTCACTGTTTTGTAATAAATAAATCAAAGGGATAATTTTTTTCCTCCATGTTTAAACAATAAGCCTTTTATTTCCACTTCACATGTTATTCAGGGTAATGTCACACCACCGTCACATTCATATATAATGTAAACAGGGAATAAAACAAAAACGAACAAAAAAACCAAACTTAAGAAGTAGAATTTCCAACATGAAGATATGAAAACACAATGCACTGAAAAAATAACACGTTTCTATTACTATAAAGAGCCACACATTAATACACAGGAATGTTTTCACACCAAAGTCGCTCTGATTTCGACCGTCGACGCTGTGGAATTATTTATCGTTAACAGTTGGTCTTTTTGTGGTCCAGTGAATCATTTATTCTACATTCTACTGTCCAATTTGATGTGGGAATGTGTAATTCACAAAACATCCATCTTCACATACATGCATAAGGACATTTTAAAATTTATTTGATATAGTTGTTTCTCATCACCAATAGAGTATACTTTTAATTTGTCTGTATTTCCCATTTTTCCCCCCATGTTACCTTTCTAAAGATGGAAACCTTTGAACTGCTACTACGACCGATCCAGTAGAATAAATAAAGTCATCTGCAAATAAATAACGTTTGGAAGATTTGGTGGACTGCTCGACATCCTCCGCTTATGTCACCATGTACTCCTGGCGCTTGTTCAGGCGAACCTGGCACAGAGAGATAGCACCCACGCCAACATAAATGGCAGCAGCGATGAAGCAGTTGATGGCCACTTGGTTGTACAGGCTGTAGATTGCCTGGGGTGGGTTTGTGCTGTATATGAGACAGAAAATCGTGTTATGTTTAACAAAGCAGCTTTCAGCTTTCATATGCAGAATATTCCATGCCAAAACAAACAAAAAAAAAAGTTAAATGCAATATATAAATACATAAACTGTAGTGCTGTTCCTTACTGACTTCAAGGAAACATATGAGACTGAAAAGCAAAACCTTTGCATTGCTCAAGAAAATGGAATCATGGACAAAAAATGTATAGGAACATTTTTTTTTGACTGTAACTGATGTGTGAAACCATTTACCGAGCACACTGAGGTTTCAGTGAGCACAGTAAGGCATGTACTAAACACAGAAGGTTTCCATGCCAGAACTCCAACACGTACAATACTACTGACCCAACAGCACAAGTAAAGTCGTCTGAAAATCATATAAATAAGCCACAGATGTTTTGGGATCCTGTTCTGTGGAGCAATGAAACAAAACTGGAACTTTTCATCATGATGGATCAGCGGTATGTCTGGAGGAAGAAGAATGAAGAAAGAATACTCTGTCCACAGTCAAGCATAGTGGTGGCTCGGTGATGCTCTGGGGCTGCTTTGCATCCTCTGGCACTGGAAACCTGCAGCGTGTGGAAGGCAAGATGGATTCATTGAAGTATCAGGAAATCCTAGGAGAAAACTTCATGCCGTCTGTGAGGAAGCTGAAGCTTGGGTGTCATTGGACCTTCAGACAGGACAATGATCCCAAGCATACCTCCAATTCCACCAAGGCTTGTTTGCAGATGAAGTCCTGGAAGATTCTACAGGGCCATCACAGTCACATGACTTAAACCCCATAGAAGATCTCTGCTGGGATTTGAAGAAGGCAGTTACAGCATGCAAACCCAAGAATATTACTGAACTGGAGGTCATTGCTCATGAGGAACAGGCTAAGATTCATCAGGAACGCTGCCAGAAGCTATGCATCTCGTTTTCAGCAGGTCATAACAGCAAAATGGTGCTCTAAGTACTAAAGATGCTTGCCATGAAGGCATTGAATAATTTTGAGACTGGAGAAATCATTATAATTTCCATTTTCAGTTGAAACTGGGGAAACCACTTGAAGCATTCGTTGTGTTTAACTATTTCAATTACTTTTGTTTGATTTGTTCATTGCACACAGCTGAAAGTTTGTAAATTTTGACAATAAACCTGATTTGCAATGGGGGTTGAATCATTTTGATTGCAACTATATTTCTGCTTAAGGTTTACATGTTGATAAACAATATTAGTTAATCATTATTTTTATTTGGGTTGGCACAGTGATGCAGCATGTATTACTTGGTCCCTGGTTCAATCCTGTACTTGGGTTACTGTCCATCTGGGTTTCCTCTGGGTTCTCTCCCAAAAACATACCTGGTAGATTGACTACTCTAGATTGCACTTAGGTATGAAGGAGTCTGGAAATGTGGGTCCGTGGTTCTCTGTGATGGACTGCCATCCCCTTCATTGTGTATTCCTGCCTCACATCCAGTGATCCCGGGATATGATCCCTATTGTCCTGTTTTAGTAATTATTGCACTGTCTTGTGCTGTTTGCACACATGTGCACGTACAATGTAGAGTAGAATAGGATCAAAACCTTTGTTGTCATTGCATCGAAATACAACAAAATTTCAGAAACTGCTCAGTGGTGTCGCAATACATACACACATGTAAACCACACACTCACATTCCATACATAAGCCTAAATGCAGCAGGTAAAATAAAGTACAAGTTTAAGGGTTTCAAACAGTTATTGCACAATCCACAGTAAGTGTTGTATATAAATAATACCAATAGCCCTTAGTTTAGGGACTGGATGGTTTTTGGATAGAAACTGTTCAAGAATCAGTGACAGTACACGTTTTAATTGCCCTGTATCACCTTCCTGAGGACAGGATTGCAAACAGGTAGTGTGTATGTCTTATTTAGTTCTGTGTAGTCTCTTGTAGTCCTGTGTTGTTTTATGTAGCACGATGGTCCTGCAGGAACGTTATTTCGTTTCATTCTATACTGTACCAGTCATATTTGATTGACATGACAATAAAGCCACTTGACTTGATAGGATCTGGATCCACTATTACCCATCCATCCACATATTTTCTATACCGCTTATCCTACACAGAGTCGGGGACCCTGGGGAACCCTGGAGCCTACCCCAGGGAACTCAGGGAACAAGGTGGGGGACAACCTGGACGGGGTGCCAAGCAGGACACAATCGTGCACACATTCACACACTATGGCCAATTTAGAGATGCCAATCAGTCTACAGCACATGTCTTTTGGACTGGGGGAGGAAACCCTTCAAGCGTGGGGAGAACTCCAGTCACACTGGGCGGAGGTGGGAATCGAACCCCCTACCCTAGGGATGTCAATAAGGGGCCACCAACATAGCAATGGCAATACAGACATAATAGCACTCATCTTGTCCATATTATGCAGCATTATGGTTGAACCAACTCACTCATTTCTGATGTCTTCCTCAGTAAAGGGAACATCCTCGATCAGCACAGCAGACTTCGCACTGAAGAAGATCCCCAGCATCGCCTGGATAATAAACAGCACACACACACTGTCACTAAATCCTTTACACGGTATATACAGAATACACCAAAAATCGATAACACGGTGCAGAAAGATATCAGTCGGATTAGATCATAACGTTAACAGCAGTTTGATTAAGATAAACCTCTGTAACTAGCCATGTTGAACATCAGTGGTTGGACATTTTAGCTCGCGGTCAATGACACAGAGATGAAGGCCGACGCTTACCAACATGACGACTCCCCAAATACTTAACACAATCCCACAGGCGGCTAATTTGGGACCGCAGAATAACAGAGACGGCATTGTCTGGTCTCGGAGTTTTTAAAAACAGACCAGACGAAAAAAGCGAATACTTCTGCTGGCCAAAGACTTCAAGGATGGCGGACGCAGTCAGAGGGAAGAAAAAAAAATGGTCGCTAGACAACTCGGGTCCGCTCGGCTTTTTTCGTTCGCTTTCGTCTCTGATCCTTATTTGAGACTTCTGACCAATCCGACGCAGAACAGCGTGTGTTGCATTGTGGGATTGCATGTCTAGCAACCGTGCTAGTAGATTATGGAAAACAAAATTTTGTGCCATAACTAATACAATTCTTTCGTTTTAGAAGAACATTAAAAAAAATTGTTTAAGAATTACACGTTATATATATTTGTATTTAGTAATTGCATGTAGTTAGTGAGTAAGTTGAACAACTACAGCAGAAGATAGTAACGTTAGGTAGCTAGCTAATAAACTTGGCTAGAATGACTTCGTCTTCAGCAAAGGTAAGACTGTGCACGTGTTTGGCACAAATAGCAGATAAATGCTGTCATTTTGGTGTTAAAAAAAAACAACTCTATGTGCTGTAAATAGGTGGGTGAAATCTTCTCGGCGGCAGGAGCTGCCTTCAGTAAATTAGGTGAACTCACCATGCAACTGCATCCTGTAGCAGATTCATCCCCTGCAGGGTGAGTGTCCACTCTGACTTTATACACTCAGCAGAAAAAGAAATGTCCTCTCACATTCACCTGCTTTTATTTCCAGCACATTTCTTAACATTCAACAACTGAGACATAAACTGAACAAGTTTCACAGACATTTGACAAACAGAAATGGAATAATGAGTTCCTGAACAGAGGGAGGGAGGGAGGGAGGGAGGGGTCAATATTAAAAGTCAATATTAAAAGTAACTGTCAGTATCAGCTGCTTTAAGTACTACAGTGCATCTCATCCTCATGGACTGCACCAGATTTCTCAGTTCTTGCTGAGAGATGTTGCTCCACTCTTCCACCAAGGTAACTGCAAGTTTTCGATCACGTCTGTGGGGACACGGTTACATGTAATTTTCTAATGCAAGGACGATCAGCTGTCCTTCCTGTCACCCTGTAGCCCTGTCTCAGGTGTCTTACATTATAGACATTGCAGTTTATTGCTCTGGCCACATGTGCAGTCCTCATGCCTCCCTGCAGCAGGCCTATGGCATGTTCAAGCAGGTGAGCAGGAACCCTAGGCATCTGTCTTCTGGTGTTTTTCAGAGTCAATAGAAAGGTGTCTTTAGTGTCCTAAGTTATTGTGACTGTGACCTTAATTACATACCAACTGTAAACTGTTCGTGTCTTAAGGACTGATCCACAGGTGCATGTGCAGTAATTGTTTACGGTTCATTGAACAAGCATGAAAAACATTGTTTTGTCAAATTCTGAACTTTGAGTTCAAGATTTGCTGTCTTCGGTATCCATTCATCCACACAAACAAAAACAGACATCCAAACATTAAAACAAACATCCAAACATGCATTCAAACTTCTCTGAAAAATGGTGAGAAAAGAAGCATTTACACTTTGGTTTTTAAGAGATAAGCGAAACCTGTCCGTTTTGAGTTTGATGAAAAATTTCCCCTATTAAACAACATTGTAACAGCACTAGCAGCGTCGTCCTGTGATGCCAGAGCAGCACACATCCACTAACGTCTCACAGAAGTAATGAAAATACATCATACATTGATCGCTGCTTATTCCCTGTTTCAACACTTCTCTCTAGAGCCAAATGGACAGAGACTGAAATCGAGATGCTGCGTTCAGCTGTGAGCCGCTTTGGTGATGATTTGAACAATATCAGCTCTGTCATTAAAGAACGCACAGTGTAAGTTTTAACCCACTGATTGTCGGTTCCATCGGCAGCCATATTATTTCTTATTGGTTTACAATACATATTTATTTATTCATTTGTTTAATTATACCACAGCACTGAATTCTCAATTCTGATTCAGAAGGTGTTGATGAATTGTCTAGAACAGCAGCTCTGACTGTAGTGCCAGCTTCGAAGCAAATCGTTTGTATAGTAACGACTTTCACATAAACAGATTAAAATAGATTATTTAGGAAGGAGTCTCCAGTGGCAGTGCTTCGTATCAGTCAGAGGTAAAGCTGTAGCTTTCCTGTAGTCATATTCAACCATATAACTACAAACGGATAAAACGTATGATGTTTCGCTCTTTAATAAAAATAAGATGTTAGTGTTGGTTGTGGTATAAAAGAAATAAAACACTTTTTGTAATGCAATAATATTTTCAGCTGGGGGCAGTAACTCCAGAATGCCTGTTTGTGTTTTGTTCTTTACATTATGGCCTGGGTAAACAGCATCAATGAGCCTCATTAACACATGACATCGTAACAAAAATGACTCTTGCTCAACTGCTGATGCGTTTTATCTATTGCTCTGTCAGTGCCCAGATTAAGACCACAGTAAAGAGGAAGCTCTACGAAGACAACAGAGTCCCGCTGTCATCAGAGCCACCCCAAAAGACTGTGAAGAAAACTACCATTGCCATGGCAGCGACTCCAGCAACCATGGCTCCAACCTCAAAAGTTGTGACAGCAGGAATGCAGCGTGCTTCTTCTTCTTCTTTGCCACATACAATTAAAAAGCCAAAAACTGCAGGTAAGTGTAAAACAAGTCTAAAAAGCACTTTAAGCACACTGACAACGTTTACATGCACAACAAATTCCATTTAAGCTCTATATTCGGGTTGCAGCCATATTCTGAATACGATGTTTATATGCGTACAGGCACCAGAATATACCTGTATACAGTAAATGGTTGTTGTAAGTATGCCTGAGTTGCCATTCCTAAATACCTAGCCTATAGCTAAGCATCTGTTAGCACCCACAATTCCTTGCGGACTGAGCATGCGCATATATCTGCTTTCAGTGGATTTTCTGAATAATGTGTTTACATGCAACAACTTTCATATTCCAGGGGTGGGAATCAGAGTATTGTCTTAATCTGAATCGGGCAATCGGGTTGTGTTGTTTACACAACTCAATACTAATGCGAATATTGCCATATTGCCATAATATCGGAATATTGATGTGCATGTAAACGTAGTCATTGTTACAATTGAAGTCTCTTGATTCCTTGCCCAAAAAACCAGAGTTAACTGAATGGTCCTTTGTATCAGATGTGACACTTAGCGCCCTGAATGACTCGGACGTCAACAGTGACTTGGTGGATATGGAAGGGTTAGGAGAGGGTTCTACCAAAAAACCCAACTTCGATCAAGGTAAGAGTAAGCCCTGTGTCCGTTTGATGGAACGGAGAGAATTTTCTTATGATTGAATGACCATAAGTTGTGGTTGGTGTGAAATTCATTGCAGTGACTAAATAAATCATCTGCATGCTTTGTTTAAATGTAAATGTGCAATTTACAGTGCCCTCCACTAATATTGGCACCCTTGGTAAATATGAGTAAAGAAGGTTGTGGAAAATTCTTTATTGTTTAAACTTTTGATTAAAAAAAATCACAAAAATAATCTGCTCTCATGGATATCAAACAAATGCAAACAAAACACACGTTTTTCAGCTTGCTCAAACTGGGATAAATTCACACTTTTAATATCTGTATACCGTGTTTATATATTTCTGTAAAGCTGCTTTGAGACAATGTCTATTGTAAAAAGCGCTATACAAATAAAATTGAATTAAATGTTTATCCAGAAAATATATTGTTGTTAAATATAGGTGTGCAATAATAATTGGCACCCTCTTAGTCGATACTTTGTGCTACCTCCCTTTGCCAAGATAACAGCTCTGAGTCTTCTCCTATAATGCCTGATAAGTTTGGAGAATACATGGCAAGGGACCTGACACCATTCCTCCATACAGAATCTCTCCAGATCCTTCAAATTTCATGGTCCACACTGGTGGACTTCAGTTCACCCCACAGATTTTCTATGGGTTTGAAGTCAGGGGACTAGGATGGCCATGGCAGGAGCTTGATTTTGTGGTCAGTAAACCATTTTTGTGTTGATTTTGATGTATGTTTTGGATCATTGTCCTGCTGGAAGATCCAACCATGGCACATTTTAAGCTTTCTGGCAGACGCAGTCAGGATTTCATTTAATATCTGTTGATATTTGATAGAGTCCATGATGCCAGTTATCCTAAAAAATGTCCAGGTCCTCTGGCAGAAAAACAGCCCCAAAATATTGAAACGCAACCACCATATTTAACTGTGGGCATGAGGTACTTTTCCATATGGCTACCTCTCTGTGTGCACCAAAACCACCTCTGGTGTTTTATTTTGGTTTCATCTGACCATAGAACCCGATCCCATTTGAGGTTCCAATAGTGTCTGGCGAACTGAAGATAGCTGAGTTTGATTTTGGATGAGAGTAGAGTCTTTTTTCTTGAAACCCTTCCAAACAATTTGTGGTGATGTAGGTGACTTTGGATTGTAGTTTTGGAGACTTTCTGACCCCAAGACGAAAGGTAATTCAAGCTTTACACATGTCCGGGTCTGATTTAAGAAGCTGAATATGAACAAAAATCATTCACAGGAGAACTTACAAATGTATTAATGAAAATCCAGTTAGTATGTGCAAATTCACATATAACAAGACTCAGCAATGTAACCTTCGTTTTAGACTTGAAATTTTGTAACTGGCATGAGTTACTGCAATTTTCTACACTATATGTCCGAAAGTTTGTGGACACCTGACCATATGAGGTTCTTCTTCTGTAGCATTCGGTTTCTCATCACTGGAACTAAGAGGGCTAAACAAGTTCTAGCATGCGAAGACCATTAAGAAATGGTTTGCCAAGGTTGAAGAACTTGAGAGTCCTGCACAGATCCCTGACCTCAACCCCACTGAACACCTTTGGGATGAACTGGAATGCGACTGTGCCTCAGGCCTCCTCACCCAACATCAGTGCCTGACCTAACTAATGCTCTTGTGGCTGAATGAGCACAAATCCCCACAGCCACGCTCCAACATTTAGTGGAAAGCCTTCCCAGAAGAGTGGAGGTTTATTATAGCAGCAAAGGGCGAATAAATGTGGAATGGGATGCTCAAAAAGCACACATGGACGTGGTAGTCAGGTGTCCGTAAACCTTTGGCCATATAGCGTATAAATTATGCACGTGAATATGGAGAAAATCATTGTTATAGAAATGTTTGTAAATCTGGCAGGAAACTTTAGTTTGGGCTATGAAAACATTTACATACAACTTTACTAAAAGAATGATAAATGAGGCCCACTGTCCCGTAGAAACACTGAACTCTTTTCTCCCCCACCACAGAGTGTCTGAGTTTGGACTCCAGCCTTATAATGAACTCCAGCGACCTGCCACTACTTTCCCGGTGAAACACCTGAAGACCAATACGCCAACTCAGATGTGACGTTCAGGCTAATAGATTTTGGTTTGTTCATGAACACTGGTTAAAGAAAACAGTGACAAACTAATCTCAAACTCTGTTTTAATTGTCTGATACAAGTGTGTTATTTTTGAATTTGCTAGATGTGTTAAGTTCGTGTAAGATGTATAAAGTCAAGACTTTGAATGCGTTAAAACATTTTCCATCGAGTGGTTCAGATCAGCGAGTAAAACTCCTACAGGTGCTCTAGTTTTGCTTTTGTATTATATTTTAAAAATACTCTTTATTGTCAAAGAGGGATGTGACTGTACTCCCATAGAAGTTTATCCATTGGGTGTTGACACAATGTATAATCAAATAAAATAAACAATCTTAAATACAGTATCTTTATTTTCCTGATTGATATGTACAATGTAAAATACAAATTCAAAGGTGAACAGCATTTTGTATGTACTAGAAATGAGACATTACCAGGTACAGGATATGCTCAGAGGGAATGAATATACCTTTATATACCTCATTGCTTTATATTACAGTTCATAAAAATACATCTTCCTCTTCGGTTTGTTGTGGCTACAACATATTTACATCTCAAACACAAGAGGCAAGAGTTGTGTGTGTGTTGTGTGTCATTTTATAGAACGCTCCATGTGCTTACAAATATTAACCCGACTCCCGGCCTCGTGTTCCAGCTTTGTAACAGTCACTGTTTAACACTCGTCCTTCATTCTTTTTAAAGAAGACGTAGAAGATGCAGATAGCAAGCCTCCCGTTTTAAGTGAGAGAAATAAAAGACAAGACAAAAAAAGTACAAACCGAAAGTAGAATAATAAAACAAATTTTTCAAGTGATGTCTGTACTTCAACCAAAATAAAATATGAAGAAAAAAAAATTCCGTCCAAGTTACTGAAATGATTTCTAGACAAAACTGACAATTTGTGACTTTACATAAATAATACATTAACAATGATCAATATGTTCATTTTAGAAAGAAGAAAGAAAAGGGAAGGGAAAAAAAGAGAAGCCACAGAATGTGGGGAAAAATGATCGCGTCTTCTTTCCTATTCCGTGATGCACTTATATCTATATTGCACAATTCTTTTCCAAGACTCAACTTAGATCCATTGGTATTAATTTAAACATGTACAACTGGAGACTTTGACAACATGTGCAAATGTCTTTGGAATTACTTTACAAGGCATTTCATTGTACCAGCAATAAAGCTAAAAGAAAACGACGAAAAGGCAAGAACGTTTAAAGAAATCTTTCACTAAAGTTCCTTCTTATCTTTGCGAGGTCGAATCGATGCGGAAGTTGAAATATTTAGCTGCTGAGATGCTAGTATGAAATATAACATGGTCAAATGGTGATGTTTTCTAGTCAGTATATGATGCATATGATCCACAACAGTCCTGCTCAAAGACTGCTCTGGAACCATTAATGCACTTGTCAGCACAAAAAATAATAAAAATAAGCTCTAATCAGCAACACTGTACATCTGTCAGTCTGTGTTTTTTTTTACAACAATAGCAAAAACATGGAAATATGATCCCACTTATGTAATGTAAATGAAACTTACATTAATAATGTTTAACACTGCGCAAAAGGAAGAGAAGATCTATCAACCATGCCTTATTAGTGACATGCGATACGGTTTTACAGTGGGTCAGCTTGCGTAGCTTCATTTGTGTTCGTTTTCTTGACTACGAGCTTACGGTCACATGGGTGCGTTTGCAAGCCTGAAAAACAATATGGCAACGTTTTTTGTTAATAAAATGCTTGTGCCTGTTCTAGGAAATGTGAACATTTTCTGGGCATATTTTATAAAAAGGGAATATTTGAGAAAACTGCTTCTGTTGTTCTTCCTCCATATTAAACATAAAACAAAGGTGAAGGACAAGTTTTAGAGCAGGCTGGTGTACTGCTTGTCCAAGGGTTGTTGGAAGGTTTTAATAAAATAATAAAATGCGTAAAAACGACCCTTTAAAACAAAGCTGTAAAACATACACAGAGCATACATGAACACACTTGTGGCCTGAACAGTCTAGTGATGTAAGGATCTTTTCTTAATATATATATATAATTATTTTTAAATACTTTTTGGAAGACCTCACTGCTTGTGGATGAGATTAGAAAAGCATGTTCTGAACCTGTTTAAAAAAAAAAAAAACTAAATCCATGGAAGGCTAAACCTTGATGTGTATTTGCATGCTCACAGCCAATCTTACGTGTAAATCGCGATCACTAAAACACTAGCGGCAACATGATAACTCCGTGTAAATCCTGACATTATTTCACAAAAATGCAAGGAAACCCTTGCCCTGGTGCAAACGAAGTATTATCAGATGAAACTGGGCAGCACTAGCACTGCACTATTCCTGGCATTGACACAATTTCCATCTTCAGTCTGACAACATAAAACCTTCCTCAAAAGTTCCCACAGAAAGGTTTTTTTTTCCTTCTTCTGCAAATAACGTAAAACCGAATACGTTCCTCTTTAAAGCACCAAGTAGTGAGATGGAGAGCTGATCTCAGGACACGGTTCTGAACAAAAGTTCAGGATGTGATGAGTGTAAAGACGGAAACGTTGTCCTTACATTGCGAGTTGAACCGATGTGGTAATTAGATGCTGGGGTGTTGGGATGTAAACGGCGAGGGGGGAGAAAGCGAGAGCGCGATGTTCTGAGGGCTTGGACATACGGGTACAGCGCTTGAGGGAGAGTCCATCGACTGGGAAACACTGCACAGAGAAGAAAAACTCTAAATTAACACTGCGGACAGAGAAGAGAGGAAATGAAACATGAGATCATTTCCGAAGCTGACCATTGGCACAGCAGACGTCGTCGCCCCCCCTTTTTTTAAGGCCTCACCTGACAGTGCAACTAGATATGTGGCCAGGATCTGTAACTCCAGCAACAAAGAGCTTTTTAGGTGGACCGTCGGATTCCACTCCACCTGATCACACAGGTCAAAAAAAAACAAAAAAACAAGAATGTAATGTTAAATGGGACATTAAGACATTTCATTTTTGGCAACAATTTGTATATCACACTGGATATTTTACACCTGGGACAAAAATTTCGTGTAGATCCTTAATACAAGTTTGACTCGGTTCTTACCTTTTCTTTTTAAAGGTGCAACCACTGGCCATCTCACGGATGAACTCACTGACCCCCTGTTGGAAATTCAGCAACAATGCACTATTACGATGTTTCTCAAGTGCTATACTAATTGCATGATGAATGCAACAAATATGGAGGGTCAAACCTCTACTGTGTGTAGCTGGAGTTAAATATGATCATACTGCAGAGGTGCCAGCATTTCTAACGAGAAAATCCTAGCAGGCAGAAAAGCTCGAACAGAATTTTACCACGGAAACCCTAGCATATGCCGGTGAAAGAGATGGCTGATGGTTTTATTTTTCTGATGTAGAAAAAAAAGCAGCAGTAAGAAAACAGCGAAGCAAAAGTTTGGTGTGACTGATACGTAATAATAAGCAGCTCTTCCGTTGTTTTTTTTTTAAACCAACAAAAGGTACCACAGTCGCACCTTCATTTATTCTATTGGCTACAAGACTGAGACTCACAGGTCAAAGTTCACCTCGGTTAAGTAAGAAGAAGCAAATGCACATGTTTACTGTTTTTCTGTCTTTCCCTTTCAGGCTTTTCTTCCAGCCTTTTTTTAAATTGCAAAACAATTTATTTGTCAAAACAATCATTAGTGGAGAAAAAAAAAATTCAAACTGCAAGTACTGATATAGAAACTGACTGAGGTGAATAGAAATCAGTGAATAAATATTTAGAACTGCTCGAATGTGAAAAAAGATTAACTCAACAATTCATCTAATAATAGTAATGGCACAAGTCAATAATTACTATAAAATTAGATAAAAAATTAGAAAAAAAAAGTTTTCTAAGTAGTAACGGTACATTTAGCAAACGTTAAGCTTGTAATCGATGCAAAATTCCAAAAAGACGCAAGTACTCTATTAAATGCTCGTTTTTTCTGTACATGAAACCTACCCCCTGAACCTTCTTGTTGGACTGGGAGAAGAATTAGGAGTGACTCCAGAGTCTTGGGAATGGAAATCCTATGACAGAATGAGAGTGAGGGAGAAAAAAATGATTTAAAGATTATCAAAAAGGTGATTCAATCGAAACGGTCCATCATACTCACTGGTGATAGATGCCCATGCCACTGAGTTCCAGGAGGTGAGGGGACTGTAGCTGAGGCACTATAAGAAAGACAGAAAGAAAGTCATACATAAAACACTGCTCGGTGTGCTGTGATGTTATGTTATATTCTGTTTCATTCTACATTATCTAGAGAAATATATGGTTACCTTAGTCTCTGTAAACTCCCTCGGAGAGTGAGTTCCATATTCTCCATCTGCAGCACAAAAACAACCCTATCAGTACAATAAAGATAATATGCCCGTTTCTCAAAATAAACCTAAAAATGCACCTAAACATGGAAATCGAACCAGATTAACTAACCGTGAGTATTAATACCACTATTGTTCCATGCCGCAGACTTTAATCTCACCTGCCGCCTATGATCTGGTCTCTCGCTGCACAAGGAGAATGGAGAAAAAGGCAGGGTCTACAACAACAAAAAAAGGCAATGTATTGATTTTCTCTTGGCGATGAATGTCAATACTATAGAAATAAACACTCACTCTAGAGGGGCAGCTTGGGTTCACAGACACGCTGCTCCGGCGATACCGGGCCGAAGTATTTGAGCTGAACACTGTCATTCCGTCACTGTTGGGAAAGTTTACGAGGCACGTAAGTCGTTAAAGGTTTGCAGAAGAATCGAGTCACATCATGTCACGTCAAAGAATTGTCGCTGTATGCTGTGCTACTTCAGCATGTACAGTGATCAGATCTGAGACAGGATTACACAAGTAGCCTACGACACGTAATAACTACTCTCATTACGCAACACTAGACTGCACAAGACTCTGGTGCTGAATAACAGTTTCACCACACTGGTTTAACTTCTGAGCTAGTGACTGGAAGACAGAGTTCAAATCTCAGCACTTCCAGGAAGCCACGAATGAAATTCGCCCTTCAGTTCAATCTCTGTACGTGGCCTAATCCTCCGCTGGATTCAGTCCGAGCACAGGGTCATTTTTACGGTGGTCTGTGAATGCAAAAACAGATCAACAACAAACCAAACCAACAGTTGAGAGTAAATTCAGAAAACACCAACATTAACCTGGAAAAAGTGCATCCTTATTGAACATGCTCATAAAGCGTATAACTATATATGAAGGAAAATCAACTGCACTTTCCAGGCGTTTGTCTAGGCTACTATATGATTTCATGCGAAGTTACTTATGTTATTATAACAACTAATAATTCTTTTCCCTTTTTTCCCCTTAATAACCCAGCTTCCTTTATTCATGTTTTCAATTCAATTCAATTTGATTCGTACAGTGCTTAACAATAGACACCATCCCAAAGCAGTTTCAGAGAAATCCGGATATTCAGTTGTGCCCAAAAGTTTGCACACCCCTTGCAGAATCTGCTAAATCTTAATACTCTTAACAAAATAAGGGGATCATAAAAATCCCATGTTGTTTTATTTAGTCCTGTCCTGAATAAGCTATTTCACATAACAGATGTTTACATATAGTCCACAAGACAAGATTATAGCTGAAATTATAAAAATTACCCCGTTCAAAAGTTTACATACACTTGATTCTTAAAACACTGTGTCGCTACCTGGACGATCCACGACTGTGTTTATGATTTGTGATAGTTGTTCATGTGTCCCGTGTTTGTCCTGAGCAGTTAAAGTGTCCACTGTTCTTCAGAAAAATCCTCCAGGTCCTGCACATTCTTTGCTTTTCCAGCATCTTTTGCATATTGGACCCCTTTCCAGCAGTGGCTATATGATTCTGAGATCCATTTTTTCACACTGCAGACAACTGAGGGACTCGTGCACAATTTATTACAAAAGGTGCAAACATTCACTGATGCTCAAGAAGGCAACACGATACATTAAGAGCCAGGAGGATGTAAACTTTTGAACAGGATGATTGGTGTAAATAAACAGTCATGGATCATCCAGGTACTGACACACAGTTTTAAGAATCAAGGGTAAGTAAACTTTTGAACGGGGTAATATTTATAAATAAATTCAGTCTTGTGGACTAGATGTAAACATCTGTTATGTGAAATAGCTTATTCAGGTCAGTACTAAATAAAAAACAACATGGGATTTTTATGATCCCTCTTATTTTGTTAACAGTATCAAGATTTAGCAGATTCTGCAAGGGGTGTGCAAACTTTTGGGCACAACTGTAGATTTAGAACCTTAATGAGCAAGCCAGAACTCTCTGAGATGGCATGACGAAGAAACCTTGAGAGGAACCAGATTCGCAGGGGAATAAATCCCCTTCTGGGCGACATCAGATAGTGTGACCTAGGGCTGCACAATTAATCGGATATCGATCGTGATTACGATTTTGACTGCCCACGATTAAATGAACATGATCGACTGCGATACTGACGTTTAAAGTTCGTCCTCCGCTCATAGAAAACTCCGCTGCAGATCAAATCAAGCGCTTCCTACACTTACAGCCAATCACATAGAGCGTCGCAGGGATGGCGTCAGTTTGTAACACCAAAACCCGGAAATAGAGTTAGCATTTTAGCCCTCGATCTGCCAGCTTCGCTTCGAGCTTCAGCACTTTGCGCTAGGATAAATCATGACACTAACATGTTGCTAAATGGCACTACAGAGGTTGTCGGGGGACATTAAACATCACGCCGAACAGGAAAAAACTTTGCAGATAAACTCAGAGCTCTACAGTGCGACCATTTCACTCGCATTTGCGACTGTGAATAAATATTTATTTGCACCGGTGCGAGTGACCTGTTCGGAGTTGTATAATAAAATTGGGATAAAAACTACAACTCCAAAATGCATCTACACCGAGCAACAGTTACTTTCACACTGCTTTTCATCACCTAAGTAAACCGAACAAGTGTGGAAATACTGCAGAGAAGCCATTATGATGAAGCGTAACACTGAACTTCCCGATATCACAAACCGCCATCTTTTATTGATCCCGCAAAATGACCTGAACTTTCACCTACTCGTGTAGACACAGCGGCTTCAGGCAGAGTAAATTAATTATAATGCTAACGCTGCAAGGTGGGTTTAATTCAAACTTAGCAACTGTTCAGAAGGAGTATGTTGCTGCTCTCCTTCACACTCTTCACTAACTCTAATACATAGTGTATTCACTTCATTTAAACTCAGGGTTGCCAGATATCACTAGAAAAGTTAGCTCCAGTTTCCATGTTCTGATTTAATCCCTCAAAGAAACAATATTATCAGCAGACATGGCAACACTGTACTGGGGAACCGATCTAAAAGGAACAACTGATAAACAAACAAACAGAAAATTAATAAAATATAAAGACAGAAAATGTGCTTAGTTATAAGTAAATCATTTAATATAAAAATAGATATTATAATAACTTCATAAAATAAAAATAAAATGAGAAATTAAATGGTGTTTAATTACTATGGGTTGCATTTATTATCAATTTGACATTAAGCTTAGTTCGTTATCTCCTTAGAAAGCTATTAGCCTTTTTCCTAATATGGATCATGTTTGTGTTAATCTACTTTTAATTAGGACTCTTTATTGTTTAAGATATTTAAAAATAAATATTTTATGCTTGTTTATTTATCAATTAACTAACAGTATCTCTCACTGCTATTATTTTAACTCAATTAACAGTGACCATGAGCAGAGAGCTTACATTTAACTGTTTATGACAGACCTCCTGATTAAAGCTTAAACAAAAAAAAGATTGGTATCTGGATCGGTATCGGCTATAAAAATCCTGATCGGAGCATCAGTGATGAACATCATTAAACTAAAGCGCTTTGCATCTGATGGGAAAATGAACTCGCCCAATCACATCCTATATGAGATTATTAAGATATATACACAATATACACAGAGCAGTTTTAGAACTGACTCCAGCCCAGAACCATGACAGTGGAAAATGTCTAATAGTGTAGCTTTAAATATATTTAAGAGGAGCAGACTTCAAACACTGAACACTGATGTTTATTGTATTTGTTTACAAGGTGAAACAGGTTAACGGTGTTTTTTTTTTTTTTTTTTTTTGCATACAACTGAAAATATTACATTTAGTTTATCAGAAGGTAAATTAGTCATGCCTCACAGTATGTTCCTAAATTCTGTCATAATTGACAAGCTCAAGTTTTCTCATGCCTACTTGTGTGTTATACTGTGGCACATTAACGTTACCATCTCTAAAAATAAATAAATAAATAAATAATTAAAAAAAAAAAAAAAACTCAACTTCAACTGTGCTCCTAAATTCTTTGTAATTAGGAGCACAAGTGCTCCTAAAAGAAGTTGTCTTGCGTCTCTCCTCCTGTAAACACTGTTATTGCCTTTTCTGCATATGCCTGAATTGTTTTCATTTGGTTGCATATTGTTTCATTTGATTGCATATTTTCATTTGGTTGATGGCATTTTTATTTTAATAAAATTTTATTTTTAATTATCCTACATTTTGGGTACAATTCTATTTATATTTTGCTTCTACGAGACGATGCACTTTAAGGACCAGTCTAATTTGATGCAAAGATTTGTACATTAGCAGGAATGTAGCATAACATGGAGGTCAAAGCAGTGGTCTGTTTATTTAAATGTGAAAGTGCAATAAAAATATGTTGTCCCTAAAATCAATGAATAATCGTGCTAAAAAATCAAGATCTCAATATTGATAAAAATAATCCGGATTATCATTTTGGCCATAATCGTGTAGCCCTAGTCCGACCATGAACCATTACTCTTCCACAACCATGCTGCTGACAGTGATCAGTAATTTGCCACACAGCATTTGCCACAGTCATTTTTAACGCAAGGTTGACAGCATGTCTAAAATAACATCATGTAAACGGCCTTGATAAAAAAATAAGCATGAATAACAGCATCGCTAGATATTTCGTCTTCCTGTACACATCCTCTAGCTGTCTGATTTCTCTGGTCTCTCGTACTGACGCAGACTGTACGCAATCAGCAACGAGCGCGTGATGTTAAACGAGGACCTGCCCTTCTAATGATCGCAGTCATTCTAGTGGTTTTGCTTTTGATGTTGTGTTTTCTGATTTGCTGCCGTTTTTTTTTTTTTTTTTTTAATGCATGTTGCAATTACAGGCCACCATACATTTTTGGATAAAAAAAAGTATAAATCTGTCAGACGAATAAATATACATGCAAAATTCCAAACCTATGAAACCTAAATTATGGTATAATCAACACTAAAGGCTCTGTGATTTGATTATTAATCCTGACCTAGTTGACAGATATGCAAAGATACAACAATTGCTATACAGCATATCTGAAGATATTATTCTAAATAAATGAAAAAATGATATAAAACACATTTTAAATCAGATGGCATATTTTGTAGAGCAAGAATTTGGTGTATATTCCGCATACTTGTGTAGGGAAGGTGTAATAATACATTCACACACTCTTAAAGACCACACTTGAAGAACCACTGGTGTTGATTATACCTTCACAATGTCTGAGGACGTGATTATAACTTAAGAGACTGTATAAAACACACTGTATGTACATGCAGCTGTGTGCTTTTCTTACCTGACATTAGTGATCATAGGGGCGCTGTTGGACCTCCGTAAAGCCCCGCCCCCGTTCCCTCCAGCTGCGCCTGCGCACTGGTCCACTTCCATTCTCTCCATGGCTCGTTGGCAGGCCGGAGTATGTTTGAAGCAGGCAGCCGGACTGAGCGCGCTCCACAGCGGCGAGAGCTTAAACTCTAGTGCGGCGAAAGCCTGACCAGCAGGCCGCACGCTAAAAGTGCTTGGTCCAATTTAAAGCCGCCTGATACTGAGTGGGGATTATTTCAAGTGGTCCCTTATCAGTCGCATTCTGTTAGAACTTGTCCGGTTTGAACACAGCACCACGGTGTACAAAACTCCCCTAACTAGTTCTTCGGGTTATTGCTGAAGTAAGTTCAGGACTAGCTCCGACAGGTTTAACAGCCACTCGCATACAACGGTCAGAAGTAGTTTGGGCACTTAGCGAAACTTTCAGCAAACTCTTCACCTCACGTTACATTTATTTAATTGTATTCGAAATTCCCAAATAAAAAAGACTGAGCCAGAGAGCTGGCTAGTTAGCTAGCCACGCAGCTATTTCCCAAGTTTAAGTGCTAGTTTGTACACAGCCGAATAATGCCGACACGCAAACCGTAAAAACAAGTTCATCAGACTGATGCGATTAAGAGTGCGTAAATTTCCTCTTTAAAGCAAAGCGGCAACGCAAATCAGTCTGGCTTTCGTTAATTTAGAACATTTTAATATATATTTATATATTACCAGCAACCAAATAGTGATGGTCTTCTTCTTCAACAACACCACCTCGCTCTGGCCATGAAGAAAACTGCAAGCTCGATAGACACGTCTGATTTCTTTGCCTGCTCTTCTGATTAATGCTCTCATACTGCTTACTTTTCTTTACCTTACTAAATCTAAAACACTGGTTGTTTAAGGGGAATGTAAACTGACTTTTATACAATTCAGTATTTATTTTTAAAGTACATTGTGCATTTAATAGTAATAGGCAACAGACAGCTCGTCAGACATTGTGAATAAAGATGTAAAAGGTGGAAGGGCTTGTGACGGTGGACCTCCTGTTTAAAACTCTACCAAAATTGGACATAGGAGGACCCTTAATTGGAAATATTACATTATTATGGTCTAGCAACCATGTGTGTTTTGTGGATATGTGGGGTAAACAACAAAATATTGGATAAAATATGTAAATATAGAAATCTGTAAACCATTTTTTAAATTTTATTTGATTAATGTTGATCAAAACAGGCATTGCTTATCTTGTTCAGCAGTTATAATTCATGCCATGAAACATGCAGGGAGGTCACGCATAAAGGTCAAAGTAATACGAATGTGTTCCATTTTCCATACCATTTATTCTACAGAGGGTCGCAGTGGAGCCTGGATCCTTAGGAACTCTGGACACAAGGCGGGGGATACCCTGGACGGGGTGCCGACCCATCGCAGGCCACAATCGCACACATTCACACACTACGGACAATTTGGAAAGACCAGTCGTCCTACAACGTATGTCTTTGGACTGGGGGAAGAAACAATAGTACCCGGAGGAAACCCCTGAAGCACGGAGAGAACAAGCAAACTCTGCACACACAGGACAGAGGCGGGATGTTGAAGCAGAGGAAAACGTGCCAAATAAGTACACCCTATGGGTGTTACACTATATCCAATGACACATAAAATTGACATTTTGTAGTAATTTTCACAATTGAAATTATATTTAAAAAAACAACAACAACAGATCAGTCACACATGTCCAAATATGTCAAAAAAGCCAAACATTTCCATGGGGTGTACTTATTTTTTCACATGGCTGTGACATGACAAGTCACCATGCCTCAGTAATACTAATGGATTATGCTTAGATCCGGACAGGAAAGGGTTTAACTATTAATACCATACATTGTCACGGGCTGTGAATTAGTAACGTTGCTTCCTGTTTTCTTTTCATTTATTGACCTGGTGTTATATATTAATCAATCTCATTACAGTCCATTTACTAACAGCCATTGTAGGTCTTGTATTAATTAAGGGAGAGGAATGTAAAAATCAGTCATTGTAATGCTTTAGTTGCAAACAATCATTTAATAAATAATTAATGGACAGCAAATTAATAAGCAGTTTAAGTTAAAGCCATCTCAGCATTACCACAATTATGAAAAATAATACATTGTCACAAGATTAGAAAGGCTCAATGCAGGATGCAAATAAAGTTCTTGTTCCAGCCTGGTAAATAGCCATGTACTGAGCAGTAAGGTGATAAAATACAACTACATCAGAACAAAGAACTTGAATACGAATATGATAAACTTTCTTTTAATAGAAAGTTAAGAAAATAAATACAGGAGCAGTATTATTCAGACACAGACAGTTCATAGGAAAACCACCATGCACAGGATTTGGTCATTTTCACAGTCCGCTTTGCGATTCCTGAAGGTTTGGAGTCTCTGTTTTGATTGTGGTTTGTATGTTTTTCACCCTGTTCTCCCTTTTCAGCTACCACCTCCTTTTTCAGTCCTCCAAGAGCCCTTGATGGTGAGACATGGTGTATGTGATGACTGGTTTCTCTCAGTCCACAGCAAGAGATGCTATTGTCCCCAGTGAGAAAGTAGAGCAGAGCATTGAGCCATGAATTGAATGACGCGAGGGGTCGAGTGACTTTGTAGCAGACAGAGATAGCGTGCATGGTGTGGCACTCTGCGTTTCTCTGTTTAAGAATGAGGTACAGCGTCCGGGTGATATGGAATGGCAGGAAGCACAGCGCGAACAAGAAAGTGATAGTAATGATTGTTTTGATGGACTTGCGGCGCCTGCTGATATATGGTGCATGCTGAGACTCGGAGATTGAGGTCTGATTGGTGGGGCCTTTTTCATTATCATGAACCTCCTGCACATATGGTTGAGGGTGCAAGGTCTGAAAGATGGTTCGAACCACCTGCGAGTAACACCACGCAATGACAGTAAAGGGAACAAAGAAGCCTAGAAGGTGAAGAACAATTCCATATGGAACGTACTCAGAGAACTCGGTGTCTGTTGCAACATCAAAGCAGTTCTTATACATCTCCGAGTCCACTTGGTTTAGCCCACGTCTCGTGGTTCCATTGTCTCTGGGTATGTCACCAGTTTGAGCGAAACGGAAGATTGGACAGGTGAGCAGGAACACCACGACCCAGACCATAGCGCAGGTGCTCTTTGCAGCACGCTTGCTCTCCAGCGTGATGGTTCTGATAGGGTGGCAGATGCCCATGTAGCGGTGCACAGAGATGCAGGTGAGGAAAAAGATGCTGCAGTAGAGGTTAAAATAAAAAAGGAAGCGTACCAGCCTGCACATAAAATCCCCAAACACCCAATGGTCATGCATGACATAACTTGCCACAAGAAGCGGCAGTGACAAGCTGTACATTAAGTCCGTGGATGCCAGGTTAACCATATAAATTAGTGAGGTATTCCATCGGCGACCACCACGGTACGAGCGCAAGAGAACAGTGGAGTTTAGGACGACACTAAGTAAGAAGGTTATAGAGTAGCACAGGGGTAAGATGATGTACTTGTATGACTCATCGTTGCTGCAGCTGAAATCTGTTTGGTTACTCGAGGAATTAGAGTTTGTGCCTCGCTCCAGTAAAGCATCTCCCATGGTGCTGGAGAAAGCAGTAGTGATCAGCTGTTTATGGCATAGATACAGAGCTTCATCCTACATTTCTTCCTCACTGCTAATGATTAGTCCTGATTGCATATTCCTGTGTTTGAATAGCTTGATAGTAAATCCTCAGATTTTCCCCAGTGCTGAATGAAATCCAGAGTCTTTAAAATAAACAAACATGGTATTTAAGTAATTAACATTTTAAATGACACGCTTTAGTCTTCAGTTTCAAGATTTCATCTATAGTACTCATCATATTACGTGTTAAGCATTTGTCCTGACTGTCATGTACCTCTAAAGGAAATTCATGTTGACCAAATTATTGTGCTGATTCAGCCGTACTCGGTCTATTAACCTTTCAATCAGTAACAGGCTTTTACTTCAAACTCTCCATTCATACTTCTAGGTTCTTATTACTTGCATTAAAAAAAAACCCTGAGAACTGAATGATCTTCAATTGCTGACCTAATCTGCCATAGAAAACTGAACAGGAAATACTTACATATCTGGAAAATGAGCAATTCATTCAATCTGTTTTTGTAGCTACACTTAAATGCCACAGTTCCGCCGAGGACAGACGCCAATGTCTAAATATCGAGTGTTTGTGACATGGACACTGTTCTTACGCTGCAACTGCATGTGGTCTCACAGGTACACTTTGGTAAATAATTAATATCTATTCATTCAGACAGAAATGCTGAAAGGAAACATAATACAGTGTTGCCCTTTAGAAATTGCAAGAGAAGCAAGGAATATTTTGGTTTGTTTACAAAGTTGTCTAAACAAAAATGTCTGTGTAGTATAAGAATTCAGAACAGATTAGTTGCACAGAAAACTGTCCATCTGTCTATCCATTAAACTCATCATAAATACAACATATACGTTATAATCCCTTTTTTTTTTATTATTGTTTTTGTTTTTTGCTGTAGACAGTAACAGTTTCCTGTCCATATGTGCTGCTTGTTATTCTGATCTTTCTCTTGCTCTCACTCTCTCAGACCATGTTTTACTTTGCTTGGCTGAGCAGCTAAGCGGTGCAAGGCTGAGAGATCATGTTTATTAGACACTGACATTCACTCCAGTAGACATGCTATGAGGTAGCAAGTGGATCTTCAGGAGCTTGTAAGTTAGAGCATGTTTCTCCTTGACTTTTCAAGTGCAAAGCTTCAGTCAGACACCTGCCAAGAATGCAAGGTTAATGTTCCTTCTTGTTTAAAGGTTCTTGAATTAAAAGGAAGGTAAAGGTTATTACAAAAATTTAAATAATAATAATAAAAATAAAAACGTTTGCAACTGTTAGTACACTGGGTGTCATTGCATAGGCTACATGATTAACAAAACTTGCACTTTATGCAAGTTTTATGTTTGGCTTGCACCTCTCACCTCCACTCCACATGTTCTCCCCGTACTTCGGAGGTTTCCTCTGGGTACTCCAGCTTCCTCCCACAGTTCAAAGACATGTGTTGTAGGCTGATTTGCATTTCCAAATTGGCCGTAGTGTGTCTGTGTGTGCGATTGTGTCCTGTGATGGGATGGCACCCCTCCAGGGTGTCCCCTGCCTTGTGCCCCGAGTTCCCTGGGATAGGTTCCAGGCTCACCCACAACCTTGTGTAGAATAAGCGGTACAGAATATGGATGGATGAATGGATGGATGGACCTTTGGAAACAGATATTGAAACAGAAGAAATAAGAATATGCCATATGCTTTAAATATTAACCCTAAATGCATACAATTGGTTGCTTGCGACCTCTAACCTACTCCCTCCTCATTCGTTCTTTGTTTTGTTTTTCAGTTAACAAAATGACCACTTAGAATAAATGAACTGAAAAAAAGTGATTTCGCTTAGATATGTAATCGGCAAAATAACCATGGATGTAGTTAACAGTGAATATTGTTACATGTAGCTCAATGCATTTGAAAGCACTGATAGTATAGTATCTCAAAAATGACAAAGGCTGGCAAAACACCCAAGCATTTAGGAGTTAAGTAAACGTTACAAATTTATTCAGTTATATTAATTGTCAAATTTTAAGAAAAATACTTAAAGGTTGTGTTAGTGTTTTTACAACATGAAGCCCCATATTCAGCAGATGCTATATTATATTACATGCAGTTCTTACTCCCATGAAGCAGTTACTGATCACACGTACATTTAATAGCAGCTTTCACAGTTTTTACAGATGGTAATGTAAAACAAATGTTGAAAACATGAAGAGCATGCTTGTTTAGCTACTCTTTCACACATGCACAGTTTCTCACAATAAAACTTGTGACTAAAATAATTACATTCACATAGTAAGCAATATTTGTGTGAGCACAAAAAAGCGAATCAAGACAAACAGGATCATATGGCTTTGTTAGTGTAAAGTAGAAAACAAAAACATATTAGACAATAAATTGCTGGTGTAATATAGGTCCATCATTCCAAAAAGGCCTATCATATGGCAGACTATTTTATAATAAAGGCTAATTATAGATTGATGTGCGTCACAGTGATGTCATATCCTGTACATCCAGGAGCATGGCATCTTGCTTTGTCCGTAGATTGTCCCTCACCACCAGATGCTTCACTAATTCTGAGCTCAGATCTGTAAGTTTAAATAATTACACACAAATACAGATTTTTGTACATTATAACATATGCTTAGCATCTTAACTATTGTGTATTTAGTAATAAAATGCATAGATCATGAAAGACCATGAAACAAAGAGGAGGATGGACTAACCCTGAATGTCTTCATGGAGGGAAGTCCTGAGAGCATTTAGCTGAAGCACAGAGCAGGTTTGCAGGTCACTGTGGCTAAGCTTTCTTCTCCTAAAGCTCACGTCCTTGTGGCTCGGCTGCTGCATCATCAAAACACACCAGAACAATGTAGGAACAAACACAGACTAGCACAAAAGAGTGAATGAGTCACAGATATGACATCACAGTGCATTATATTGTGCAAAGCTGGAATGCGTTTAAGGCACCTGTTGCTGCCCCTGCTCAGCCCAAAGCTTATCTCGGAGCTCATTCAGAGCTGCTCTGACTTCCTGTTTCAGGCCGGCAGATTGTCGCCCCTGTCCCTGTGAATCATGTGGCCTCTGGCCATGAGAAAGCAAAGAAACATCCTATTAGCATAATACCATCCTGTAATTACATATATTGCAGTTAAGGAAAAGCAGTTCATTTTAAATGCAAGTGATTTTTGGAGCTGTGTTCACCTCTCTGAAGGATGCCCCTTCATCACCCTCTTGATCGCTCTCACTATCGTTGATAAAACACAGCTGCAGGTTTTTAGGAGTGTTAAACCTATAAACACAGATTAAGTGTGGTGATGAAATCTGTCAAAATTATGTTTCCTAAAACCTGGGTTACAAAGATTATCAAAGGTGATAAAGTCATTCACTAGTGATGTTTACAAAATTTCGCCTTGGGGATCAATGAAATACTCTGGTCTATGCTGATATTTTTTTAACCTATGCTGCATTGGGAAGCAGGATTGCCTCGATCCTGTTATTTGCCTCAAGTATCCTTTGTGATTTTGCTTAATGCTATAGTGCCCTCCAGTAATATTGGCACGTTTGGTAAATATGAGAAAAGAAGTCTGTGAAAAATTGTATTGTTTAACCTTTTGATATGTTGTTTAAAAGATTCACAAAAATACTCTGCTCTCATGGATATCAAACAATTGAAAACACAACACAGATTTATATATATAAAAAAAAATCATTGTTAAATATAGGTGTGCAATAATTATAGGCACCCCTATGAATTCATTTGAGAAAAATATATTTGAAGAACATCCCCACTGATATTGTACTTTTTTAGTATACCTGGGTGACTAGGAACAGGAAATTGCTCAACCATGACTTCCTGTTTCACAGGGGTATAAATATGAGATAACACATAGGCCAAATTCCCTTAGTCATTCATAACAATGGGTAAAACCAAGGAATATAGCTGTGATGTGCTGCAAAAGGTTGTTGACCTTCACAAAATGGGACGTGGCTATAAGAAAATAGCACAAGCATTGAAAATGCCCATTTCCACCATTAGGGCAATAATTAGGAAGTTAACTGGAAATGTTATGAATCAACCTGGAATTGGAGGTGTATCTATATTGTCTCAATGTACTGTGAAGAGGATGGTTTGAGTAGCCAAAAAATCTCCAAGGATCACAGCTGGAGAATTGCAGAAGTTAGTTGCGTCTTGGGTTCAGAAAGTCTCCAAAACTACAATCTGAATTCACCTACATCACCACAAGTTGTTTGGAAGGGTTAAAGGAAAAAAGCCTCTATTCTCATCCAAAATCAAACTCAAGCGTTTTCAGTTTGCCAGACACTACTGGAACCTCAAATAGGATCGGGTTCTATGGTCATATGAAACCAAAAGAGGTGGTTTTGGCACACACAGAGAGGTAGCCATATGGAAAAGTACCTCATGCCCATGGTTAAATATGATGGTTGTTCTTTAATGCTTTTTTTTGCCATGTGTTCTCCAACCTTATCAGGCATTATAGGAGAAGACTCAGAACTGTTATCTTGGCAAAGGGAGGTAGCACAAATTATTGACTAAAAGGATGTCAATAATTGTTGCACACCTATATTTACAAAGATATTTGAGATCTGTTTTGGATAAACATGTGTTGTGCTTGCAATTGTTTGACATCCACGAGATCAGAGTATTTTTCTGAATGTTTTGAACAAAAGATCAAAAGGTTAAACAATAAAGATAATTTTTCGCAGGCTTCTTTGCTCATATTTACCAAGGGTGCCAATATTAGTGGAGTGCACAGTAAGTCCTTTTTATAAATATAATAAATGCTAAATTGTAGCATGTTTATTTCTTTTTGTGACATATGAAATATCAGTTTTGTAATAATATAAGTATTCTTTTATTACATTTGTAACTACTTTTACATAATTTTAAATAGGCCATCTTTGCTTTGAGGTATTTGTCTGGTTTTGTAGCCAGGTTACCATGTTTTGTTTTCTTTTTTTTTCCTATTTAAATAAAACCTTTATACCTTCATATGGTTGTTAAAGATTTATTTTCATATCTGTCCATTCTAAGCTAGTTTACAAGCTTTTTAAAATGAACCTGTTTTTGCTACAAAACATATATTTTAGCTAATTATCTAACTGTGTCCTACAATAATCTGTGGCCTGAAAACAATGTTTAGCATTAAATACAAAGTTGAAGTTTGTGAAGTTTTAAATACAAAGTCATAATCTATCACAATCTCATGAACCCCTCAACATCACTATGAACCCAGAGGATTTTGTGAACACCCTGGGTCTATGTTTTGGGATGTAGTTAAAAAGCAGTCACGGCATACCGAGATGTAATGCATGGAAAACGATGTCCTCCAAGATCACCTGCATCTTCCCACTGCTTTCTGTTAAGTGACTGGTGCTTTACATGAGGCCAGGGTCCTGGCACTGGTTCTTGGTCTGTTAAACCCATGGACTGGAATAATATCACCAAAAAAAAAAAACCCACATGGAATTTATGATCTTTTTTTTTTTTTTTTTTTTTTTTACAGTAGCTTTTTATCTTTGGGACAGACAGAATAAGACAAGACAATAATGCCTGAGAGTGTAGGCTTTACAAAACCTTTGACAGCTCAATGACTGTTGTTCAAACCTCAGCTCTTTTCCTCCTCTCTTCCTCCTGTTTCTCAAGCTCGGCTATTCGCAAACTCAAATCCTCCCAGTGCATGATGGGAAGGTCCTGGTCTTGTGTGTAGAGCTCATGGTGGTGCTGAGGCTGGTTCTGTGCCACAAGGCTGGCACAAGGAAGAGCAGGGTCATCAGCATTCTGTTCTTCCTTCCCACTGCCGTCCACCTCCTCGTCCATGTGCTCCTCGTAAGTGAGGCAAAGTCATTTGAGACAAACCATTTGTGCTTAAATGAAACTTCATGTATCAGTAATCATCTTAATGGCTCTGCATCTTCAATTCAGGCTTTTGATATAATAGACAACATACCAAATATATACACAGAGGGCTAACTTTTAAGAGTTAGGCTATAGTTTAGTAATAGGGTATTAGTGTAACACTGGGGATCGTGCTCTCACACACAAACATACAGTGACAGTTTACAAAGTGATAGTTTCACTGTTTGTTTGTTTTTAAAGGATAAAAAAAAAAAACGTTTAAAACTTGATGGGCAAGCAAACGACAGGCATTTTCCCTAAATAATAAATAATCAGTATGCAGCTAGAGAAAGTTCTGAGGACCATACCACACATGCCATAGTCTGTTTTTCTAAGGGGGCGGATGATTTGAAGTTAGTTCCTTACCTCTCCTTATCGCAGCGCTGTTCTTGACACATAAACTGCCATTACGGTCCAAAAGTGACAATCCATCGAAGCGGATAAATTCACAGAGTTCAATTAATTGCGTCTTATTAGTTAATCATTCCTCCAGTGTGAGGAAACCCCCCCTCCCTATCTTACACTTCCCGCCGCCCCGCCCGCTCGCGAAATCCTTCCGTGGCCCTGTTTTGTTTCAGGCTAAACTTTAGAAGCTCCGTCCGTGTTGTTTTGTTTTGTTTGTTTGTTTGTGTTCTTTTCCCCCGTCAGTTTCTTGCTCAAAAACCATTCGACACGTTGAAATGTGCACTGTACGACCAGCACATGAGCTTTAGTTAGTTTCTGGAGTAATAAGTGGAAGGGGCGGCCGGGTTGGGAAGAAACTTAGGTGTCCAATTTCACAATGTTCGGAGATGACGCCTGAAAGCAGATGGAAAAACTCAGAAATGACTCGCATAGTTGATAAAGGCGGAGAGGGGGTGTTTATTATCTTCCTAAACAAATGCTCAGTTTCTGGTGACATATGGTGTTTTTGGCCTAAATATTAGTGGTGTTATAATACTCAGCTTTAAGTTAGAACATATTTCTTACTTGATTCATATGCACATAAATCTGGCCTCTGTGTTACTTACAGCCAGCAATACAAATCAATTATATATATATATATATATATATATATATATATATATATATATATATATATATATATATATATATATACACATACACACACACACACACACACACACACACACACACAACACAGTAGGATATAATTAGCTTAACAAATTTTATTCATAGAAATTCAATTAAGATTATACTTTATTTAGGCTTTATTAAGATATATATTGTGACTTTTCATTTTATTTTACCTAAGCTATCTTGCCATTAATAAAACAATACCTTGATATATGATAGCTTTGAGAAATCCTCAAGGTGTGAAACATCTCCATGTGAAAGGAAAATGGTTATATGATCATTTAAATTCTTGTCAAGTATTTTAATGGGACGTTTGGACATTTGGGACAGTATGTTTGGGAATTTGAATTTACTTCTAGCATTCATCATGGCATCAGCAAATCTGATTTCAATATCAGGATTTGGGAAAAAATCTCCAAATATACAATCAGTATGTTCTTAATTTGTGTACTGCATTTGTAAAGTAGACTAAATTAAAAATAACTACTATCTTAACATTTTAATACGCCTAAATATTTTCTATAATTCATTTTGTACACTAATGACAACATTTTCAAAATTCACAATTGATCTTTTTTTTTATTTTAAATTCAGTATGAGCAGATTAAGTAAAAATCACAGTGGAAAACCAATTAAAGGTAAGTAACATTGCAGTAGCAGCATTAAAAAAAATGTTGATGTCATTAGGATATCCATCACACATTTATTATACTTTACCTAAAAAGTATACATTTAGTTCATGATTTCCTTTAATGTGGAAGTTTACATTTTCAGAATAAATTCAGAATGCTACAGACAAATTTAGTGTTACAAAATCTCCTTCATAAATACAGCATCTCTAATAGGTTAATCCGGTCAGTAGTGAAAAGATCACAGGTATGAGACAAGTATCACATTCTCTTGGTCCTTTAATGTCTATGAATATTTTTAGTAATTCTAGTATTGAATACCTAGAAATATTAAATCAAGTTCACTGCCAGTGAACTTGCAGTGTAGGTTGTGCCATTTTTCTGAAAAGATTCAGTCTTTTGTGAAAATCCAGGGGCCCTACACATGTTTGTTTTGTTTGCATCAATGAAAGGGTATTAGTTCTACAATTCAAATTGATTGAGAAACATGTTTATTGCATATGACAGAAAATAGTTCTGTTTAATCAGTTGAGATAAATCAGATGAAGAATTCATTTGATTGCAAGTGATGGAGAGCTTTGGATGACTGGTGAGAGGTGCATTTTCCTTGATTTACTGCTACTAAAGATCTCTAACTAAATATTATCAGTTTGTTCAGATGGTGCATTGAAAAGCTGCCACTCAGTGGCATTAACCAATTTGTAGTTCAGTTCTCTGTAGGCTTGAGGGTTTGCCCGTCGTTGTCTCGCTACTTCTTCATAGAGACTTTGTATAACTGGATTTGGAGGAGGCAACCCTGCTGTTTTTGCCAGACTCACATAGTAATCCCACTGATCAGAATCCATTTGCAGGAGGTGAACACCCATCTGTGTCTTTCTTTGCCTCTCTCTCTCTACATCCGCGTCCATCAACTCACGTGAGGGCAACTGCACAGTGCCATCAAGAACTGCAAGCGCAAACTGGATCTGAGGGAAAGATAAAACAAAGAGACAATTAGACAAAAAAGCATGAGAACTCTAGCTGCTTATATCACCAAAAACACATCATCTAGATACTTACCTGATAATGGAAGTGAAGAAAAGGGCAGATGATTGTGCACACACCTATAAAAAAGAGTGAGGGAAAGGCTGGAAGCACCAGGTACTTGTAAAGAGGAGCCAGTAGGTGGTGCTGCACCTCCAGGCCAAGCTGTTTTGGGCAGAGGAATGGGAATTGGTATTTGTATCCAGTGCAAAGCAGAAGAACTTGAGCGTGGGCCACTGAACCATCCTGGAAGAACAGAGAGCCATCGTCCAGCACCTTCACTACAGGAGGTGCCTGCTTGATTTCCAGGGGCAAAGAAAATGGCAGGGCTGGCTTATTATGGCTCAAAATCACCTAGAGATGGAGATAATGAAACAGTGAGGGAATATGTCAGTCTCTACTTACCATTAATATTGCTGACAGCCACATGCAGCTGATTTAAAAAAAAAGGCACATTATAAGTGGGAAACTGAATAACCATTACATGCTGACCAGTCAATTACATATCCTAACTACAGACAGGTGACAAAGAACAAACCAACATAAAGTGTATTAGTAAGGTGTTGGGCCACCACAAGCCAACAGAACAGCTGAAAAAGGCATGTACCTTGGCTTCAATTCTACAAGTATGTATATTTTGCTGGGGGGAGGAACACCCGATATTCTCTCAATAGGTGTTTTGATGATGGTTGTGTTGAGCACTGTCTAACACATAAGAGAGCCACCAGGTTTTTTAGTTTTCTTAACTTTGTCACCCAGCTATAGATTACAAACTCCTTTATATAGTATAGACAAACTAAAATTTTAGATAAATTTAACTAATAATAAGGACACGGATCAGTTTGTCACATGCCGTTTTTAAGTTGTAACATTGTCACTGTGTATTAGATGCTTATTTCACCTGGGCTTTAGCTTGAGCCAGCTCAAACGAGATGTCAACCCCAGATGCTCCCGCACCCAAGACCACAACAGATTGATGGGCAAAAGGCTCTGGGCAGCGATAAGAGTGGCTGTGCATCACCTTTCCTGAGAAAGGACACACAAGCAAAAGAGAGTAAATGCCAGAGCGGGAGAAATCAACAGAGAGCAATATGGTAAGAGAATATGAGCGTAATGGTTTGCACTTTCAGGGTCATGTTTGTTGTTACCACCGAACATTTGCCGCACCTTTAAAATGCTCTATTCCTGGAATGGAGGGCAAATGGGGCGCAGAATAATGACTGTAGAAAAGGAAGGAACACATGCGTCATGCCTAGAGGTCTGTTGCTCTTTTCTCCTTGTGGCTTCTTTCACACCTATTCCTTATGAATGGTTTAAACAGTGCTCATTCATATTCTAGCAGCAAGGGTGAAATCAGTTCAAGGTATGGAGTTTAACTAAAAAAAACCTAAACCTCTTTTAGGGTAATAAAATACATCTTAACAAAATGACACCAATGGATCAACTTCATGCGGAGTACAAGTTGATTTTTGTGTGTCTCAAGAGCAGAAATGGCATTCCTCACCCATTGCAGATGAACACAGAGTCGAATGTCTGTGTGCTATGTCCTCCGTGCATGCCACGCGAAATTACCTCCCACCTCACAGCCCCCCCTTCATCTGTCTCCATGGAGATGGGTTTCACCACTTCCACCATAGTGTTGAACTGTCGGGGAGAGGGAGACAGGGCCATCACAAGCATTACTTTAGCCTCCAACACAAAAACGTTACTCACTAATACCAAAGGACATTTACAAGCCCCTCCTCATCGGCCTATGTGCACATCTGATTGGCTGTGTTTTCTGCTACTGTCTCTATGGCAGTATTTTCAGCCAGTGTTCAATGAAGTTGACACTGTTTGAAAATCTAATGAACATTGCTGCACTTGACACATGCTCTGAACATTGCTGCACTTGACACATGCTCTGGACACAGAAAATGAGATACTTTGTACAATATGTTTAAATACGTTGTATACAGTATTTTACAGTTTGTAAAATATGCTTGGGAATAACAATGACATGATGATCTTTGTCTGAAAACCTTAATGTGTGGTGTGATGTCATGACTCTTGCAGTATGTCTCTAAATACTGCTGAACATCCCAGTGGGTCAGAAAAGAGGGCAAGTGGAAGTCAAAGGGAAAATCAGGAAACATCATGACCTCTTTAGGCAGGTTGGTTCTGAAAACAGAGAGCATGTTGAGACACAAAAGCATAGCACACAGCAGTAAATGGGGTATTTACACAAATGAGCATCCATCATTGCCATGATCAATATGGTCCAATTGCAGTAAGCTAATGTGAATGAAGTTCACATCATCAAATCCTTGGATGAGAGGTGAAATGCCTTTGTGATTATTTTATGACCAGTCACATTCACTTAATACTATTACTCAGTCGTGACTCAGTCGTGACTATTGGGTACATCTACCTTATATCTGGACTCATTAGCCATTTTATGAGGCACCATTTATACACCATATAGCTGAACATTGTAGATAAAATTAATGACTGTAGCTCAGGGTGACTTAGTGGTTAGCATGTTTGCCTCGTGCCTCCGGGGTTGGGGGTTAAGTTTTGAACTGTATATATGTGGAGTTTACATGTTCTCCCTGTGGGTCAGGCGTTTCCTACGGCCTCCTCCCCCAGTCCAAAAACATGTGCTGTAGGCATTCTGATTGGCATTTCTACATTGTCAGTGGTGTGTGAGTGTGTGTGCGATTGTCCCCTGCGATGGGTTGGCATCCCATGTCTCTCTCAGTCACATCTTATTAGGTGTTGCCCTGGTATACACTGGCACTTAATAGTGCCATACTCACAATTGTCACTACAATGCCTAAAAATTGTAGTCCAATACCCAAACATTTGGTCAGTGGTCCTATGGCCCCTATCCACTGATGGGTGTTTTTTTTTAAATATGCAGTTGGTCAAAAAAGAGGGGCTACATTCAATAATTGTATCCCCACATACCCTGCTGAAAAAATTGTAATTGTAATCTGATCAACTGCCAGCTTCTATACACTGGTAAAACTGGTAGATCATATTTGCCAGCTGGTGGAAAGAAAAAAGCTTCTGAATTACTGCTACTAATGCTTAACCATAGACTAGTTCACTTTTAATAACACAACCCTTAGAGGGACTTTCTAAAATGTTTAACGTCAAAAACACTTGACATGGCTTAATGTATTACAACAATGAGCAGGGAAAACCATTGTTCTCTCACATTTTTCTTGTCATAAACACTATCTACTGCTAAGACAACGGCACCACAATCTAAGTGGAAATACAATATTTGTACAATAAGCGTTTTCTCCCCATAGAAACCATTATAAAGAAAATGCTTAACGTGGCTTAATGCATTACAGTGATATTATCAGACCAAATTCGGTTTTCCCTGGCTGTTGTTTTAGTGCATTAAGCCATGTTAAGTGTTTTTGACGTTAAACATTTTAGAAAGTCCCTCTTAGGGTTGTGTTATTAAAAGTGAACTAGTCTATGGTTAAGAATTAGTAGCAGTAATTCAGAAGCTTTTTTCTTTCCACCAGCTGGCAAATATGATCTACCATTTTTAAAAAAAAATTATTATTATTATTTTTACGTTAAGCATTTTACAATGTCCCCAGTAAGGAAATTAAAATATCAGGTAAAGGTGATTTGGTAAACTGCAGTTGATCAGAACAAACTGGATTTTTTTTAAGCAGGGACATGCCTCTGTGTGGTAGTATCTGACAAAGTGACAATTGAATGTACTTCTCTGAGTCATTTTTAAACCTTTATAGAAAGCCATGCGCTTGTGGACAGAGTGCTACGTCACCTCAGGTCTCTGTACATGCTGCCGTGGATCGGCCGGCCGTCGTCAGAAGTGCCCACGCGCTCCTCGTAGTACCACGTGCCTCCCACGCGCTCGCTCTGCTCGAACACCACGGGCGGCTCGAACAATTCGGCTCGAGACAGGATGTGACGAGCTGCACATAATCCCGCTGCCCCTGCTCCAACTACAGCCACGCGGAGTTTTCCCGAGCCATTCATCTTCGAAGTTTGCTTACGGGATAGTGAACTGAACAGAAGTACAAGAGCATACACACACGCGCGCGCGCGCACCCCGCCTCGCTCTCTCTCTCTCTCTCTCTCTCTCTCTCTCACACACACACACACACACACCGGAGTCAAACCGAAGAGTTTGCTGTTATTCAAATTCCTCTGCCTTATGAAACACGGTTACACATATTTCGGTATAAAGCGCCATTTTGGGGGCTGGGTACCAAATTAAACGCACGCTGACGTCACCACGGCGTCTGAATAATGAATCACTAAGTAAGAACTTTGACCCTTAAACTGTCCCAAGCGCTCATACTGTTTTATTTTCTTTTTCTAAGCAACATAGGTGGTATAAAGCTATGGTGTGGACTAACTGTTGCTGTTTTATCACTTTTATACTTTTTTTTTCTCACTTTTAATCGTCTTTTCCAAGTGTATCAGCAGTTATATGTAAGATATGGCTGGACATTCCGAGAATTTCTGTCACTAATACAGACTAAAGTTTACTTCCTTTTATTTACTTTTTCTCACACCACACCTCACAAATTATCCTAGGATTTTCCCTCAGAGTACTTAGACCAGTAATATTATTAGACAGAAGAGACTTGCATAGCCTAGAGTAAGTGCACTTTATAGAGCATTATACAAACCAGTGAAGTAGTAGCCTGAAATTAGTGATACACAGTGAAACTAATCATTCCAGTAAATACATCTTGACAAAAAGTAACATTTTTATTAAAAAATCCGTGCAGGATTTCGCAGAGTTTTTTTTTCAGTGATTGTTTCGGCCAAAAATGCTTGATTTTGCTGTGGCGTTTATCAGATTTTTCAGTGCAATTTGTGGAGTTTTCGTGGTTTTTTGTGGAAAACTAGTTGAATTGGCGAAATTGCAATTTCATGGAACTACTTTGCACGGTCTTTCACAGTGATGTTTGTTCGTAGATGAAACCTACAGCTGTACTCATGTTTGAAGGGGAATTTGGCTGAATGCGTGTTGTGATGGCCCGTTGTCATGACGTCACATGACACTTGGCCCAAGTCTGAAAATCTGTGGTAATTTTGAAAATTTGCACGCTCCTTTGTATTTTGCAGAGTTTCCTTGATTTTACAGAAATTTTTGCAATCGCAAAATTCTGGAGGGACTGATTAAGGGTTAAAAAGTCATTCCATTTTTTTTGGAATGAACTTCAGGGTAACACTTTAGAGTACGGGTCCTTCATTAATGATTAACTACACAGGAAGAAATTACTAACGCAATATTAACTTTCTAGTAACTACTATTAACTAACTAGAAACTCTGATTAACCAATTAGTAAGTAATAGCATACAGATGAATGGGGTAGTTCACTATTAGCTGTGTAAGAAATAAGAATAAGTAACTATTAATATAGTTTATTAGTACATTTACATTTATGGCATTTGGCAGACACCCTTATCCAGAGCAATTTACAGAAGTGCTTTGAAGTCTCGATCAATAAATACATCTGATACTGGTTCACTAGGTCACAGACTAAAAATACCATCAGTCTTAAAACTCTGTTAGGGGTAATATAATAAGAAAACACTGACAATTTTTTAAAATGAAAAGTGCTCATTTAAATACTTTAGGAAGAGGTAGGTCTTTAGACGTGGTTTGAAGGCAGCCAGTGACTCAGCTGTTCGGATATCTAGGGGAAGTTCATTCCACCACCTCGGTGCTAGAATAGAGAAGAGTCTTGATGCATGCCTTGCTTGTACTCTGAGAGATGGTGGGACCACTCGAGCGGTGCTAGAGTATCGGAGGGAGCGTGGGGCAGTGCGGGGTGTGAAGTGCTTGGAGCTAAGTGGGTGCTGGTCCATTTTTGACTTTGTAGGCAAGCATTAGTGTTTTATATCTGATGCGGGCAGCTACAGGAAGCCAGTGGAGGGAGCGTAGCAATGTGGTGTTGTGGGAGAAGTTAGGAAGGTTGAAAACCAGTCGTGCAGCTGCATTCGGGATCAGTTGCAGAGGTTGAATGGCGCTCAGAGGCAGACCTGCCAGCAGTCAGTTGCAGTAATCTTGTCTTGAAATGACAAGAGACCAGAGTGGCCTGTATGGATAGAAATGGATGAATCCTTCTGATGTTGTAAAGGAGAAATCGACATGAGCGTGTCAGATTAGCAATGTGAGAGGAAAAGGACAGATGATTGTCCATGGTTACCCCAAGGTTTTGTGCAGTAACCAAATTTCTCTGGGAGACATGAAAGAAATAGTAGTTAGTGATTAGCTAATAGTGAACTACCGCATTCATCTGTGTGCTAATATTTACTAATTTGTTAATCAGAGTTTCTAATTAGTGAATAGTTACTTGAGTGTTAATATTGTGTTATTCATTTCTTCCTGTGTAGTTAATCGTTAATGACGGATCCGTATTCTAAAATGTTACCAAATTCAAGTTGGTAGTTAGTGCTACATTTTTCATGTATTCCTATAAAGACACCCTAAATTTATGGGGTATGAATTACAATGGCACAATTGGAGTACGCAGTCTGGGGTTTCATACAAATGTATATTTTTTAATTAATTAATTAATTAAACCAGCAAAGAGACATAAATCATTAATGTCTAACATGCTGAAGTCACAGACTCACTTATTTCTGTAAGCCTTTACTTTCTTCTCTCTCTATTTTTTATGTTTATGTTTCGCAGAAGAGGTACAGAGGATACACAAATTTCAGGATGTCTGAAGCAAGAGCTTTTACCCAGTGACTTTGTAGTCACTGTTTTCCAAGTGCACTGTAGCAGTGGTTAACAGCTTAAGAAGGAAACCAAGAACCTGCAGCATGTCAGCCTTAAGCTAAGCTAACACATTAAAGATCTGTTTATTTTCCCCGAAGACGTATGTGCAGTTCAAGTGACAAATGTGTTTGCCATTTGATTTTAAAAAGTGTGACAATGTGTGAGTAACATTAAGCTTGGTGTTGAGAGGTTGATGGAGGTGAGATGCTTTACGTGGCAGATGGCTGTAATGTCTGATGGAGTCATGTGGTGGTTGAAGGCCTGCGGGTGAGGTCCGATGAGAGAGGTGATTGAGCTAGAGAGGAAGATTCATGATTTTACTGAATGCTACCAACATGATTACTTCACTGTGTGTGCCTGCTGTTTAATTTGTGATGCTCCAGGACTGGATAGACTGATTAACACTGGAAAGCTGGATGAGTCACATTCTGAACATGAGTAATTTAATTTTTAAAAAAAATTTAAGTCCACAGGAATGCTACATTACAGTGTACTTTTTATCTGTTAATATCCAATAATCTTATGCTGTTCCTGAATTTTTTCCCAATTTACAATACAGTGCATTATTGAGTGCAGTGTTCAAAATGTGGTGGTGTGTAAATTTTCTGAGGATAATTTATATTCCCTGTATAGCTCACTATAGTAATACTGTAAATCCAGTGTACAACTGATGTATGTGGCCGCATCAAGACCACAATACTTTGGGTTTTTATCTTTTCCGTTGATATTTACATGTCAGGACGGACACTGGAACAAACAATTCTGTATATAAATTTGGTGTATTTAATACAGACAATACATTTAATACTTCTCTATTTTGACTAAGTAATTTCTGGTTGATTATGGGATAACTAGTTATACCAGGTGTGTTTCCAGAACACTTATTAGTGAGTGTTATCTGACTTTGGTCCACTGTCTCCCTCACTGCTGCTATATTTAGTGTTCTGTTTACAACAGTCTATATAGTAAATAGTGAACAAGTGAGTGAATGAGTGATTTCAAACCCAGCTCCAGTGGTTTCCTTTTTTTCATGTTTAAATCAGGAACCTTTCTTTCAGAAATTTCGCAGCCCATTTTGATTCAATAAAATCAGTATTAGCAATAAAACAAGTAATAAAGCTCTTAATAACAAAAGATCTAACAACTAATGCTCTAACTTGTTTGATCTATTCTTCCTTTCTGTAAAGGAGATACATTCTTCCATTTGATACATTCTTCTGTGTGTCTTAAATGGAAAAATCTGGACAGAAGAGAAGAGAGATGAGTCTCTTCCTGCATATGCACTGAAGGCAATGGATCAACTGAAAGACACCCTGTTTGACTTCCCTTGAAGGTCCAACATTTTGGATGTGCCATCATTCAGGATTGCACTCTTAGAAAAAGATTTCTTCAAGGGTTCTTTGTCGCAACCAAAAGAGTGCTGGTAAAAGTCAGTTTCCCAGGTGAGAAGGACAGTTGGTTGCCCATGTTTACCTCAAGGGTAATGCAGTGACAGACAGTGAGATCAGAGAGTTACCCTGAGAGATCACAAGATCGTGACATGGGGATACAGCTCCAGGGATGTACAGCAGCTCAGTTGAAGTAGGATTTTCAATTGATGAGATGCAACCCATGACAAGATATCTGCTAAACATTCTGAGATGTGTCTAAAGGAGGGAAAGAGAGGATGAGTTGAGGGCCATCAGCATAGCAATGGTATAAAATCCATGTGAGGTTATGACTACACCAAGAGAGTGGGCATAGAGGGAGAACAGAAGAAGACTCATCATAGAGCTTTGTGGGAAACCAGTGGAGAGTCTGCATGTGGGAGATGTGGATGCCCTCCATGTCACCTGATATGGCTGACCCTCCAGGTAAGATACAAACCTTGTTTGTAAGCTCTGTCACAAATTCCAAGACTCATGTGGATCGACAAAAGAGTCTTGTGATTGATTGCACTGAAGTCTACTGAAAGTTCAAGGAGCATGATGACTGATAATAGGTTGCCTGATCTAGCGGCATGAAAAGATAAAGACAAGATCATTGCAATTATTATTACAAGTTTACTTATTTAAACATAGACAGTTGCCCCAGGAGCACTGTTAAATTCAACTTCAAGTGATTTTGTGTGTTTACGTTCATGTCGCTCATTAGCTAATTTTACACGCAGCCTTCATCGGTATACAGTAACTGAGGCCAATCCGAATAAAATTTCTATCCAATGTAATGAGATACGTAATCATTTTCATAATAATTGAAATAGAAGAAAAACAGCGAGTAAATGTTGTGCCTTTGTGGTTACTTTCAATAATGGAATCAGTTAATCTATTTTAATCTATTTAAAATAATTTTGAGGTTAGATAAGCATCAAACTAACATTTTGAGGCATATGCAGAATGTGAACTGATCTCACCTGAAGTAAATTCACCCCAGTGATATACAGGGAGGATGCAGATCTTAACCATGGGGAAAAAGGAGGAAAAACTGTTCATTTTTGTGCAGTTATTCTCAAACAGTGGCTTTTAATGTTGGTAACATTAGAAGATGAATAAAGGTGTTAGACAGATGGACAATGTGTATGTTTGTTATTTTCAGCAACCAGAACATCCTTGCTTCTGAATCGCAGGGAAGTATACTATCAAATGCTGATCATTTTATTTTGCTGATAATTGTAAATACTGAGAATTTGATTTTGGTCATAAACTCTTGCTGTCTGTGTAATAATCACACTTTGATGACTGCAAGTTTGGTTCCTGCTGCAGTACCAGCAGAAAGCACAAATTTTCACCTTCTCCAAGTTACTTATTTAGCTAGTGTGGGACCATTCTGGCTCCCTTTGCCCCTGGACAATGTTCATATCAAACATCAGAATGTGACTAAGTGATTTTTGCCAGATAGGCTGGTTTGAACATTTTGGAAACTGCTGATCTTGGCGGAGATTCATGCACAACAGTCTCTAAAGTTTAGACAGAATGGTGTGAAAAACAAAAAACATCTAGTAATCAGACGTTCTGTCGGCAAAAAGGCCTTGTTGATGAGAGAGGTCAGAAGAGAAAGGCCAGACTGGTTCGAACTGACAGGTTGGCCACAGGAACTCAAATAACCACTTTTTACAACTGTCTTGAGCATAAAAACATCCCGGAATGCACAACACTCTGAAACTTCAGGCAGAGAGGCTATAACAGTAGAAGACCACATTGGGTTCACCACACCAAGGCTAAAGTGGGCACAGGTTCACCACTAGTCTTTTTCCAGTTTTCATTTATAATTAAGAAATTGTTTACGCTATGAGAAATGTGATGCATAATATGCATGGAAAAAAATTCCATCAACCATAAGAATGGGGAAAAACGTGAAATCAGTGATTTTGACCATGGCATGATTGTTGCTGCCAGACGGGCTCGTTTGAGTATTTTTATAACTGCTGATTTCCTGCGATTTTCACACACAGCAAGCTCTAGAGTTTACTCAGAATGGTGCAATAAAAAACATCCACTGAGCTTCAGTTCTGCAAACAGAAACACCTAGTTGTTGAGAGAGGTCAACAGAGGATGACCAGACTGGTATGAGCTGACAGAAAGGCTACAATCACTCAGGTAACCACTCTGTACAACTGTGGTGAGCATAAAAGCATTTTATAATGATCAACATGTTGAATCTTGAGGCGGATGGGCTACAACAGCAGAAGGACATCTATTGGGTTTCATTTCTATCATCCAAGAACAGAAATCTAAGTTGCAGTGGGCACAGGCTCACTAAAACTGGACAGTTGAAGACTGGTTAAACGTCGCCTGGTCTGATGAATCTTGATTTCTCCTGAAGCACACAGATGGGAGAATCCGGATTTGGCACCAACAGCATGAATCCATGAACCCAACCTGCCTTGCGCAACAGTTCAGGCTGGTGGTGGTGATGTAATCGTGTGGGGAATGTTTTCTTGACACACTTTGGGCTTATTAATACTAATCAATCATTGTTTGAATGCCGCAGCCTACTTGAGTATTGTTGCTAACCATGTGCATCCTTTCGTGACCAGAATTGACCTATTTTCTAATGGTTACTTCTAGCATGATAATACACCATGTCACAAAGCAAAAGTCTAAAACTGGTTTCATGAACCTGACAGTGAGTTCAGTGTTCTTCAGTGGTCTTCCCAGTCAACAGATCTGAATCCAATAGAACACCTTTGGGATGTCATAGAACGGGAGATTCTCAGCATGAAAGTGCACCTGAGAAATCTGCAGGACTTGTGTGATGCAAGCATGTCAAAATGGACCAGAATCTCAAAGGAATGTTTCCAACAGCTTGTGGAATCCATGCCACAAAGAATTAAGGCTGTTCTGAGAGTTAATGAAGGCCTGACCCAATATTAGTACAGTGTTCCTAATAAAGTGCTCAGTGAGTGTATATATAATGGAATAAGAGATGTTTATGTGTAACTTATTCTAAGGGAGGATGGCTGATAACCTTCATTGTCCTTCCTTCCTAAGTGTCCACACACCACAGCACCCGGTGGCCTCTAATGGAGCAACCCAGAGTCTCGGTATCAAAATCCTTCAAATACAAAGCATTTTAGTTTCTTAGGTTTTCAAGAAAGGCTTCAGCAAAATGTCTAGGTACAATAGGTTAAACCTTCATCCTAAAGGCATACTCTTTTCTATGTGTATTATTCTAGCACTAATTGGAAATCATATCTGCTTTCGGCTCGTGTAAAACATATGTATTATGGTACTTAAAAAATTATTATAAAAGCACTTCATTAATCTTTATCCTTTCAATAAATTATGTTCCTCTATGTACAAATGCACAACAAATTTCCATTTTAAAAGTGTATGTATGGCAGGTTTCTGATTTAAAAAATATGTCCCATTTGTAGAGATCTTAATCACACCAGTCTGCATCATTGTGTCTACACTGCTATAATTGCCTTGCAGGTCATTATAGTGTATGGTATTTTTAATAACTTCGGACATTGTAATAAATCGGTTGGATGAAGTCCTCATTACCGGCATCACTCCTCTTTATGGTTTGATAGGTAGCAGTAAAAATGATCTAACAGCTCTCTAGATAATATGCTGAGATTAGATGGGATTAGAAAGGCAGAAAAAACAAGATTAACTAGAATTAATCTGAAGCACATGTGACAAAATTTTGCTTAACCCGGTTAACCCTGGAAAAAAATGAGCCCTTTGCCTTACCTCCCACATCAGTCATGCTGCCTTAAGTGCCCAGTCATGTAGACTGTTTACAAAACTGGAGTAAGCAATTTCCTTAATGAAAGCAGGTGCCTGCATTTTTTATGCGATACATGAGTTGCAGTTAGCCATACTGAAAATGATCCATGTTAGAGATGTAGAGAAATTAAAACACAGATTTCATTAATATTTTATTGTACTTAACTACAGCTTTTGTTTTGCCATAGTACATAGACTTTTGTGTATAAAATGACAATGACAAGAGACCATGTGGATTTATTGAAATGCTTGTAACTCTCAAATGGATTGCACTGTAAAGTCTCTTTTTGTGGAAATATGGAGTTACTTGAGCAGGAGGTCGCAAAAGCTACTTGATGGCAGCATCCAGTTGCTGTTGCTATCTGACGGGTTAATGCACTGTGACAGTCTTTGTGCTGAGCTGCAGGCAGTGGGATGGGGGAGTAGGAGGGGTCCGTAATAACAAGACAAATAAGAGGAAAATTGTTTTTAGCTGTGCTGTATTTGCCAAGGGGAGATAAGAGATGTCAGCCTCTGGAAAACGTGGATAAACTCTTTGTGGGGGTTCAGATTTTGCATAGTGGGGGAGGAATGGCAAGGGGGCGTTTCTGAGAGAGCGAAAGGTGCCATTCCTTTGTCTCTGAAAACGGAAAGACATGCATCCCACAGCTAGTGGGAAAAGTGATACGCAGTGATGTTGCAGTCTCGTAGCAATGTGGTGATGTTGTGTGACGTGGAGACTTTGCGAGCGGGGCGTGTGTGTATATGTCCGTGAGATGGTGCACAGATGAGAAAGGAATTGTAAATACATAAGAAAAGACATGCAGCGAAAAATGAAACAGATGAAAGTGACCTAGATCAATGATGGTGTGGCAGAAATGGAAAAAGATTGGGACAGGGCAAGCAAGGGAAACATATTTTTGTGACTAGAAAAGAAAATTGAGCAGAAAGGCGAAAGAAAGAGTGAGCAGGAGGGGTGGAGAGGGAGAAATTGAAAGCGTGCCAGAGTGATTCAAGCCCCCCCAACCTCCCCCCCAACCATTTTTGTATTCTACATTCAGTGCAGGTTGCTTCCTGGCACTTCACGATTTCGACCCAAGCGTATGACGCATCACTACCAGATGAAGGGTACCTGCTGCTGCCGAGGCTGATAATGATAATAGTTATGATGATAACAATAATAACCAACTTCCCATGTCGCTCCTGCCTGGCCTGTCGCTTACATGGCAGGACTATCAGCTGCATTTACACGCTATGTGGAGATGTTGTGGTAGCCTGGGGAGTGTGTGTAGAACAAATGGACAGTGTGCTCTATATGTGTGTATCTCTGTTTTCAACTCTGTGGCAATGCAATTATTTTATCGTCCCTCGTGTAGAGTTTCTTCTCAGTTTTGGCAACTTGACCAACTGTAAGTCGCATCTGATTTCGCATATGATGATCCGGATTCAGCATGACTCCTCTTACAGAGTATATGTAGGCAAATTTCTATGCAGGACCAAAAGTATTGTGTGTATATACAGGCAGGTGGAAAAAAGCTGTGGAGGCATTTTGGATTTTGCTGGCATGTGTTTTTTTGTCCACTCGTCCCTGTATAGACAAGAGTCACCACAAATTAATCCAAAGTTATTCTGACTGACCACCTTTATCCTATTACTGTATATGTCACAATTTCCCCTTGCACAAGGTGCTGGAGCACGCAGCGTGCCCTGAAGCCCGAGGCGCAACAGGGATTCAGTGACATTGACTTTGTTTACGTATTACACGTGTATTTGTTAAGGTTTATGTCATGTCTCCAACCCTGTTATGTTATTGGATGTCGACCAGGTTCTGCCTGCAGAGTCGATGGAGAACGACGCTCAGCCTCCTGGCTCAATTGAGGACGCTGCTCAGCATCCCTATCCAGCTGAGGATGTTGCGGCCAAGAGCTTCACTTTGTTTCCCTGCTGTGCCTCAGACGTCACTAGGCCAGGCTCCTCTACGGACGTCGCTCCGCCTTCCTGCTCAGCTGAGGACGTCGCTCCGCCTCCTGCTTGGCTGAGGATGTCGCCCTGCCTCCGTGCTCTACTGAGGACATTGTTCGGCCTCCGTGTTCGGCTGAGGATTTTGTTTGGCCTGCATGTTTGGCTGAAGACGTCGCCCTGCCATCCTGTTCCGCTGAGGACATCATTCTGCCTCCATGCCCCACTGAAAACATCGCTCCACACTCAAGAAAGGTTGACAAGATGGCTCACCAAGGCAAGCTCCTGTCTGAAGCTGATGACATGGCTCCCTAAGCCTGGGTCTTGCCTAGAGACCCTGGCAAACCTGCTCCAGCCTCATGTCTACTCCTCGAGGAGCCTGCTATTTGTTGGACAGTGCCTGCCTTGGGACCTGAGGGGTTGTGAGACCATTTATCCCAGAGGGCCAGGACTGTCTTGGAAAGGAGTGTTTTTTGGGCGCTCCGGGAGTAGCGCTCTTGGATGGAGGGAAGGTTCTGTCAAGATATCCCCTCATGCAAAGCGCTGGAACATGCAGCGTGCCCTGAAGCCCGAGGCACAACCGTACGCACTTCCAGGTTCGGTGATATTGACTTTGTTTACCTATTACACATGAATTTGTTATGGTTTATCATGTCTCCAACCCTGTTATGTTATTGAATGTCTCCCTCATGTGTTCTCATTAAACACAGCTGTTTTATGTTTCACCCTTAATTACATTTGCTACTTAAACCCTTGCATGTCCTTGTTTAGTTGCGAATTATTAAGTGTTTACTGAATACCAAGCCTGTTTGTCCATGGTTTTGGTTCATGGTGGTGATACTGTTCTCGTCCTTATTTTTCGATTCCTAGTTCATCCTGTTTGTCGTTCGCCTGACCTTGTACCTGTTTTGCCCACGCTATTAATTCACGTTTTGGATTTGTTTGCCCATTTCCTTTTAATAAAACCCTTAACTGCATGTGCATCCGCCCTAAGACTCAATCCATTACATTATGGAACATTTCTATCCTGATGGGAGTGTATGTAAATTATATGCCTTTAGTCGCTACATCTCAACCCAACTGGACACCTATTTTTTGGACTGATGTGTTAAACAGCACTCTCCACCAATATTATTAAAAAAAAACAATGAGGGAATATCTTTTGAAAGAATAGTGTTCATCCCTTTAGTACTTCTCCAGAACCAATGCCAAGGATTGGACATTGGAGCTCTTCTATTTTTTCTTCTTCTTTAATTTGTCCACATTTGTATCTTCCAGAGCTAAACAGATAAACCCACAAGTTCTCCAAATCTTGTCTTTCTTACTCTTATATTTGTTTAGTGCCTAAAACCAATTTTCATAATTGAGCTTCCGTGACTCATGCGCCATGCACAGTAATGCTTGTGCTCTGTACTATTGTTTTTCAATAGTATTTAAATTAAAACTGTCTAATGACATTCTTCTTTGTCTTCAGGTACAAATTGTTTGAACGTCTGGGACAAAAGTCAGAACAGAACTTACTCTAAGATCCATAAATCAAGAATTAAAACTGACATGGCTGTTCAGCAGGTAATGTCACAAATAAAAAGCTCTGTGAAGGAACTGAAATGTGAAACAGGTTGCATGACAATTTAATAATACATTTCATTTAAACTTTGAAAAGTGCTTTGTATTGTTGATCAAATTGAACTTGTCCTTGGCTCTTATGTCTCATAACCAGAAGATCTCAATTAAAGGCATTGAATTAATTGCATTACACTAAAAAAAATCGAGTCGGTTATAATAGATTGTAGCAATAGCACCAAACACATTTGGTGGGCAAAATTGTAAATATATAGTGCTGTGAAAAGTATTTGTTTTTGTGTATACAGTATTTCATACTAAATAGTTTTAGATCTTCAAACAAAACACAACCTAAAACAAAGGCAACTTGAGTAAACACACAATACAGTGTTGAATTTTTTTACTGAAGTAAAAAAGTTATCAAACATATATCACCAATGTGAAAAACGAATTGCCCCCTTTAAACTTAAAATCTGGTTGTGCCACCTTTAGCAGCAACAACTGCAACCAAACGCTTCCGATAACTGGAGATCAGTCTTTCACTTACTTCTAGGACTAGGACTTGCTCCTATGCTTTGGATCATTGTCTTGCTGCATAATCCAGTTGTGCTTGAGTTTCAATTTACGGACAGAAGACCGTACATTCTCCTTTAGGATTTTCTGCTAGAAAGCAGAATTCATGTTTCCGTCAATTACTGCAAGCACAGGCCCTGAAGCAGCAAAGCATCCCCACACCATCACACTCCCACCACCATGCTTGACCGTAGATATGATGTTCTTTTGGTGGAATTCAGTGTTTGGTTTACGCCAAATGTAATGGTACACCTGTCTTCCAAACAGTTCCACTTTTGACTGACTCATCAGTCCACAGAACATTCTCCCAAAAGGTTTGAGGATCATCAAGGTGTGTTTTGGCAAAATTCAGAAGAGCCTTAATGTTCTTCTGGGTTAGCAGAGGTTTTCACCTTGCTCTCGACCATGGATGCCATTTTTGCCCAGTGTCTTTCTGATAGTGTCATAGAGTCAAGAACAGTGACCTTTATTAATGCAAGAGAGGCCTGTAGTTCCTTTGATGTTGTCCTTTTGTGACTTGCTGGATGAGTAGTTGTTGTGGTCTTGGAGGAATTTTGGAAGGTCAGCCACTTCTGGGAAGGTTCGCTACTGTGCAGAGTTTTTCCATTTGGAGATAATGGATAATGGCACTGTGGTTCTTTGGAGTCCCAGAGCCTTTGAAATAGCTTTGTAACCTTTCCCAGACTGATGTATTTCAGTCACCTTCTTCTTCACCATTTCTGGAATTTCTTTCAACTTTGGCATAGAGTGCTACTGGGTAAGACTTCATGCTGTTGAACAAATTCTATTTAAGTGTTGATTTGATTGAACAGGGTTTGCAGTAATCAGGCCTGGTTGCGTCTAGTCCAGCTGAACCCCATTATGAATGCAGTTTCATAGATTTGGGGAATTAGTAACTACAGGAGCAAATACATTTTCACACAGGCCCAGTTGGTATTGGATAACTTTTAAACTTCAATATATAACATTATCATTTAAAAACTGTATTTTGTGTTTATTCAGGTTACCTTTGTTTTATCATAGATTTTGATTTCATTTCTGAAACAATTTAGTATGAGAAATACACACCCAAAAAGCTTGGACAGTATGGAAAATATTGAAAAACATTATTAACACATTATTTATTGTTTTATTGTGAATTTAATTTCTTTTTGAAAATAGAGACTTATTTCAAATGCCTGCAACACACCCAAAAAAAGTTGGGACAGTTTACTGTTTACCACTGTGTAACATCAGCTTTTCTTTTAATAAGACTTATTAAGCTTTTGGGTACTGAAGACACCAGTTGGTTAAGTTTAACAAGCGGAAGTTTCCCCCATTCATCTATTATGCATTTCTTCAGCTGCGAATCTGTACAGGGCCTTCGTTGCCTTATTTTGCACTTCATAATGCACCACACATTCTCAATCAGAGACAGGTCAGGATGTGGTCTGAATGTGGTTTGGCGTTGTCCTGCTCTGGATGGCAGCATATGTTGCTCCCAAATGTGTGCATATCTTTCTGCATTAATGGTGCCCTCACAGATGTGCAAATTACCCATACCATGGGAACTGACACATCCCCATACCCTGACAGACGCTGGCTTTTGGACCTCACGCTGATAACAGCTTGGACAGTTCTTTTCCTGTTTGGCCCGGAGAATACAACAGCTGATTTGTCCAAAAACTATTTGAAATGTTGACTTGTTAGACCACAAAACATGATTCCACTGTGCTACTGTCCATCTCAGATGAGCCCAGAGAGGTCAGCTGTTCTGAACTGTGTTCTGCTTTGCATAGTAAAGCCTTAACTTGCATCTGTGGCGAATGGTGTTGACTGTCAAAGGTTTACCAAAGTATTCCTGAGCCCATGTCAGGATATCCATTACAGACTCATGACAGTTTTTAAGACAGTGACGTTTGAGGGATCGGAGATCACACGCATTCAGTAGTAGTTTTTGGCCTTGCCCTTTACGCACCAAGATTTGACTGGATTCCTTGAATCTTTTAATTATATTGTGCAGTGCAGAAGGTGAAATGCCCAAAATCCTACCGATTTGTTTGTGGGGAATGTTGTTCTGAAACTGTTGGATTATTTGCTGATGCATCTGTTGGCTGATTGGTGAGCCTCGACCCATCCTTTCTCTTGAAGGACTAGGTCTTTTTTGGAGGCTCCTTATATACTATGATTAGACGATTGCCGCATCTGTTTCATATCACCTTCTTATTTCAGCTTGTCATAATCGCTATTAGTCCTAAATCGCCCCTGTCCCAACTTTTTTGGAACGTGTTGCATGCACCAATTTCAAAATAAACTAAAAAAACTTTTTTAAAAAACTATGCAGTTGATAAGGCAAAACATCAAATACCTTGTCTTTATATGTTTTTTGCTTAAATACAAGTCAAAGTACATTTACAAATCACTCCTCTTTGTTTTCGTCAGCATTTTCCATAATGTCCCAAGTTTTTCAGAATTGGGGTCAAACAAAAACAGAAGAAATCAAATACGTTTTCACAGCGCTGTATTTAGTTTATATACAATACAAAATACATGTTCGTGGTCGTCCACCTCTCAGTTGGTCCACAACGCTTCCAGTCTTTTTGAATTTGGTAATAAGTTTGGTTACACTGTTGTGTGTGATGTGCTTGCCATGTTTCCTGTTAAACTCCATTGCAACATTCCGACAGCTAGGAAGTTGTCGGAAGGTGGCAATGGAGTTTAACGGGAAACAGGAGATCCAGCCATGAGAATGATTTCAGTATGTTCTTCTTTTGTCAAGGGCATTCTTAAAGGCTATCTGAAAAACTATATATAACATAATATGGAAGAGTACTGCCCTACCTCAACAATCTCCTTGAAGTTTACGCTCCCTCACGCAATCTGTGATTAGTTAATGACTGACGCCTAGTAGTGCCTACCCAGTGAGGCACAAGGTCCCTTTCCATAACCTTCAAACTAACTGTCCCTCAGGGGTGGAATGAACTTCTAACCTCAATCCAGACAGCAGAATCTATCACTATCTTCAAAAAATGGCTAAAGACTCACCTCTTCGGTGAACGCGTAAAAGCATCTGCTAAAGGAATAAACGTAATAAAAATTTGGAAGACATTTTGCTAAAAGGTGTTAATTTCCCCAATATATGGAGACTTTTGGGACACCCTGTAGAAACCACAGTTATCTGAAAGAAAGACTCCTGCATAATCCATTTAGAATGAATAAACTAATATCATGTTATGCTATGAGACCAGTTATGTTTACGTTATAGGGAAAATAACATAATGCATGAAAGATGAAAGATACTTATCCGTGTGAGTCAATAAAATAAGATGATCACATTTTGACTCTGATTTATAAATACTTTAAATATTTATTATGTGAATTTTACTATCCCCCCTAACCCCCCCACCCCAAGCTCTCTTTAAGCACTTCAAAATGTTTCTTCACTTCATCACCAGCTGCTCTGTAGAGTCCTCCATCACCCTCCTGGTGTATAGTAATTAAAAGCTGTATTGTATGAGTAAAATGCTTTTAATTGTTAAAAAGTGGGGGGTTTAGTGTGCAAATTTGCTCTGCGCAATTACTGCCTTAAAGTGAAGGAATAGATCGAGTGCTTTAAGGTGTAGGCTGGTGGGCACAGCAGCCATTAGCAATGAGATAAATTGAGCTTATTTCCATTTAGGGACATGGGACAGGTGGAGAAAGAAAGAAGGAAAGAAAAGAGAGAAAGGGATATAACACTAGTACAGCGAGATTAAGCACATGAAGTAAATACATGAGTGAAATGTTTAGTTAACAAGAGATTGCCATCATTATTACTATGTTTGACCTTTAGTATATCTACTGAGCCACACGGCACCCTCTCTGTCTGATGATAAACATCACAGTGGGCCCTTTTCATTTATCGAGCATGGTTTTAAAAAGGATTAGTTCAGTCATCCTGTCACTGTGTTTCAAATATTTGTGCAGCTCCCATACATAAACAGTTACAAGGTTATAAAGCAATGTTTAGGCACATAGCACTAAATGTACGAATCGCATTCATGAGACGTGGCGGTTCTGACAGACAATGAAGTCCACATCTATAAGCTCAGGAGGATGGAGAACAGCTCAAATGAAGCACTGTTTTCATTGTTCAGATAAACACTAGAGTTTGTTCTAATGTGGACACAGATTAAGCCCAGGCTTAAATTGAAAAAGGATTTGTAGCAGGAAAATCCCCTTTCGATGCTTTAATGTAGCCAGAAACTAGGCTTTATCTGTATTCTAATTATGGTCGCTGGCATTGTGTTGCTCAAAGACTGCAAATGTAGATTGGAGAAGAGTAATCCATGCTGCAGCAATGGGCAGAGATGATAGTCTACCAGCCTGCAGCTGCCTCGCGCCACACCATTAGCCATTCATTGTAAGGAGAAAGGGCAGAATAAGACCATTTGAGCTTATTATAATAATAGAGGTTTTTTTTGTGTGTGTAGGCAGGGATTTGTTAGATGTGTGTGTAGGTGCTTGCTCATTTCTATCAACTGAATTTCATTCATGTGACTATTCATTTGGTATGTTCTTTTGTTTTTGATTGTGTTTGATCTCCCTTTGGGAGACCTTTGCTAGTAGGAGTTGTGTTAATGTAGAGGACAGCTGGTATAAGTGAGTCCTTTATTGTGACCTTTTCCTTATGATCATTCTGTTTCGTACAGACTTTTGACATTTTCCCCTTTTCTATGTTAACTCCCATATACGTTTATGTTTATATCTTAATATGGACTTGAGGGGACATTTCAAATGAGAAAAACTGTCATTTATTTATTTAAAAAGCTTTTTTATTAAAACACAAACAAACAAACAAACAAACTAACTAACTAAAAGTGTCAAAAATTCCTTTTGGTTACTGCAGTTATACTTAGAGTCAGATTTAGGTGTAGACATGGCATTAATTAGCTGCATTAATAATTATGTCAGTAGAGGCTCCTCACAAAGATAGTAAGACCAGTGTGTGTGTCAGTGTGTTTCAAAATGGTATATTTTTGTGCATGCATTTGTGTGTGTGTGTGTGTGTGTGTGTGTGTGTGTGTGAGAGAGAGAGAGAGAGAGAGAGAGAGAGAGAGAGAGATTGAGTGTGTGAGAGAGTGATAATGTGGTAAATTCTTCTGAGGTTTTCTGACACTCATCCCTTTTCATCCTTTGAACACTGTAACCTCAACATTTTGCCGCCTTGTATCAAAGTGCCTTAAGCAGCTGAAAAGGGATGGACATTGTGTGTGTGTGTGTGTGTGTGTGTGTGTGTGTGTGTGTGTGTGTGTGTGTGTGTGTGTGTGAGCATGCAAGAAAAAAGGAGAGAAATGGAAAGCCGGAAAATAAATGTGCACTGGTAAGAATGTAATGAAGAATGTAATGGAATTGCAGTGTCGCCAGATGAAAACTCCAACTACTGCAAAAAAGGCTCTTGTGCTGCAGAGCCTTTAAGCAGTCCATTTGTCTTTACGCAAGCAGTGTATATATATACATGCTATTGTAAACTATTGTGATTGTCCATCTCTTTCTGCATACACTGTATTTCTCTCTGCCCCTGTTTCTCTTTTGCTCTTAATTGTTGTGCCTCTAATTACAGAAGGAGAAGCATTCTAATGAACTTTATTAGGATTTCTCATGGTGTGGCACCAAATCTCCCACAGTGTCCATTTTCAAGATAAAAAAAACAAACAAAAACCACCATCGCATCATTGTGTTGATGTCAGAGGGGACCATAGAACATGTTTGCTTCGTAGCAAGTGGGCACATAGCGGCAGAGCAGCAGCACAAATCAGATTTATTGCAAGTGCCACCGTTTCCCTTTTGCCCTCCCTGTCATTTAACGTCACTTTCCCATCAATCATTGCTTTTGTGTGCCTAATTCTCTCTCCGTTTCCCAACCTGCTCTCCCCTTTGCACTTTCTTCATTTGTCACCTGCTCATATCCATCCATCTCTCTGTCTGCACCTCCATTCCTCCATTGCCATTACTCTTCCTTTATCAGACTGTTTGTTGGTTTTGACCATTCATCATATCCGCTCATGCCTCATTATTATTGCTGTTATTGCAGCCCGAAACAGAGACACTATTTACAGTGACAGCCCCTTTGCAGTGTGGTGGGAACGTCAAAACAAATGGTGAGGCCGCTCATGAATTCTGAAACGAGAACATTAAATAAAAATATATTCCGCGAGCGTATCAGGTTATCTGACAAGCTGGACAGTAAAGCTCTACAGCACAGCAGGAGGAGTATTATACATAATAGGCTTTATTATTCACTCCCTTGACTTTAGGTGGTCTATCTCAAATAATTCCAAAAGGCGAGAAAATGCAGTGTCTCTCCTGCAGCTGAGGCTGATCAGTGAAGCGTTTCAAAGCCATTTGATTGAAAATGAGTGCAGCTCGAGCGTGAAAATGGCAAGCTGTTTGTGATGTCACATAAGGCCTGACTCATACAGTAGTGCTGTATTTCTGCCTTACTCAAAAGCGCATAGCCACTGCAGATGTTTGTTTGTATCACAGCTCATTTGAACAGTTATCGCAGCTCATTTGAACAAGTCCTATGGACTGTAGGTATGTGAGCGTCGTTTGATATTATGTTACGATTGACGCTGACTGGTTTTTGGCTGTGATCTGAGCAGTCTCAATGAAAAGATGAGCCTTGTCCTGGGTTGTATTTTTGTTGATGTTTTTAACACGGAGTACGTCCAATTCGACTGCTGAGGCAGAAGCAGCCATGTTGGAGCTGAAGCGAGATGGCGGCGTGCTCTGTTTTACTCTTGTGCTTTTTATGAGAGCTCGCAACTGCACTGGCCAATCATTGGCGCTGCATGCAGCCTCATAATGCTTTCCTTGGAATGCTGTTGTTTGCCTAAATTGCTCTCGTCTTTGTGTGGAGGAAGCCGGATCAGAGCCTGCGGCTCGCGGAAGGGCGGCTGATTGCAGCTATTGTCTGCCGAGTATGGCTTGCAGAACACACATGAAAACTGCTGCTCAAGGGGACTGGTGCAGTGAGAACAACAAGAACAGAAATATAGAGGTTGCGAGCGAAGTAGTGATGACATGAATGGGTTAAGTTTATAGCTTGTGGTCTAAAATGCAAGTGTTTCCACCCTCGACAGAAACTCCCGGTGTCAGACACATTCACTGTTTAATGAATGATATGTAGTACTCTGTCAGTGGCATAGTATTCTGTGAATGGCGTAGTTTAACCCAGGAGCACTCAACATATGACCTGCATTCACATCACTCTACTCCTAATCACATTCGCATCTAGCCAGTGTACCCTGCCAATTAAAGTGAAAGCTTTGCTAAAGACCAGTATTTTATTTTATTTATTTTACTTGAAATACAGACAAAATGCTGCAATCCCCCTAGACTGCTGCAACCTTTGTGCTATAGTATATAAAATTTGTCAGTGGGAATTGTTTAATTCCTTGCACATTCGCATGTGTCATGTATAAGAAAAGATTAATCAAAAACAATTTCATATTTCAGATCTACAAAAAAAAAAAAACCCCACCGGTTTGGGAATATCCATGTTTACAGACGTGAGATTGTTTAGTCTTTGAATATACATTATCATGTGTTGGCATTAGTAAGAGAAAGACAGAGATAGAGAGAGAGAGAGGGAGAGAGAGAGGGAGAGAGAGATGTGTGCGTGTGTGTACACTGTATATAAATTGGCAGGTTGTAATTAAATGTGCAGACCTCTCCACTATCTCCTCCTCCAGCCGTGCGCCAGTGACGCACACGCCGGCTGCAGAGAAGTGAGTCATCCAGCCCCGAGGATCACCACCCCTCCCTCTGTCTCTCCATCCTCCCCAACCGTCTCCCCTTTACCTTTCTCCCTCCATTCAGTCCAAAACATGCACTCCATGTCTCCAGCCAGCTTGCTTTCCCCCCTTTTCTCTCTCCAAACATATTATACCACACGGCCAATTTCCTACCCTCCTTTTATGCATTCCACCAGATCCCTCTCTCTATCTCCTTCACATTCCTACAGCTTGTTCTACCAATATTTCACTCTAGTATATTTCTCTTTTTTCCTCTCTTTCTTGTTTCCTCTCTTTAAAGATAAGCCACTGTCTTGCTCTCCTTTTTAGCCTAAAGCATTTTCACATCCAGAAAAAAAAAAGAAAAAAAAAAAGTCAGAGGCGGCAAGGATGATGCGGCAGCTTATCTCTTCTGAACTATACGCAAAAAGTGACGAAGCAGATGACTTTTCACGCTTCGGCTCTCGCCCTGCTGCCTGAAACGAGTAGTGATCGATGGGTCTAAGTTATAGAAACAGCTAAACAAAAGGAAGAAAAGAAGCGAAGCTTTATGTGACAACGAACCAAAGTCATGGAAAGACAACCACGGCTGGCCACAATTGCCAAACAGAGGCCTGACTCATTATCTGACTCATAATTAATTATTACCTTGGGCTTTGGACAAAGGCTCAACCTGCCAAAGGATGACAGTGACAAGGAAAAACAAATGAAGTGTAGAGTAGAGACAACACAAAAAGGTGTAGTGTTGATTCAGTGAGTAGACCTGGCCAATCTTATCAGTGTGCTGCAGTTGTAAAGGCAGCACTGTGAAGTGGCGGACTCTTCACTCCAGCTTTTTAATCATGCTGGTCCACACTCACTGAGGTCACATATAGCTCTGTGGTCATTTAGAGAGTGAGTGGGAAGAAAACATTAAATTCATGAGTCATGTAATTGTGTGCACTTGCTGGATCCATTTTTTTTCTCTCCTAAAAAGAGAAGTTCATCCCCTGCAAAAAAAGAAGCAATTTAACGCCTAACTTTGCACGCTTATCCAATTAGCTTCATCCAGCATGTGATGAGCGCAAGGGAAATACTGACATTTCCAAACATCTATACAGCCACCGAATATGCTTCAAAGAAGAATATCTGCATTGTGAAATGGAATCGGTTTACCTGGAAAAACAAAAACGTTTTGGATGAAATGCAAGGTGTGAAATTCAGGGTCGGGTTTGGTCCCCTGTGTGTGTATTGAAATCCTTCTAACGGAGACTCTTGTGCCTATGCTCTGAGTCATGCAGTTCTCAGTGGGGCTGGAGCGGTGAGGTGAGATGGTAAAGTCATAGCGAGTGCACTTCAGTTACAAAACCTTTCTCCTCAGCAATCCTCATGCTCACATTACTGGATCTGTAAAGCTCAAGAACAGAACAGTACTCAAGAGTTTTTGGTTCAGCAACAACTGAGGATTTCATAAGCATGGTATAAGACTGCAGCCACTAAAGCTTGTAGTATGAGCTTAATATAAACTAATTGAGGACAATCTGTAGTGTTACGGCTTTAATATCAGGCGCCTTAAGAATCTAAGTATAATAACACATAATGTAAATACCCATAGTGCAGCATTTAGGGGTGCATATACAGAAACAAGAACTGAAATACATGGCAATATGTAAAACTATGTTCTTATGCATTGAGCATAATTTGATCAAGTGGGCTTTATTTTCATTCCTCTCCTCAAAGTCAGATGTAATGCCAGGAGCAAAATATATTTCCCCCAGAATCACAGTGCTACACTTAAAAGGAAACAGTGACAGGAAAGAGGATAAATAAACACAGTGACAGTGCAAAGTCAATAAATTCAATAAACACAGACAACAGACTATGCAGTAAACTATAAACTATACAATAAACACTTCAGTAAATACTAAACTACACAACAGACTTAGTAGTATTTCGCTAAGATAAACTCTTTTAACGGTCCTGTTAACAGTCCTGAACAGCAGTATGAACTTGTAAAGTGACTTGCACATATGGAGTTTGTAGACTTACCCCCCCTGTAAGGTGAATGAGAGCAGTGGGTAGAGTAGGGTAGCAGAGTGAAATAAAATGAAATGGCCATCAGGTTTAGGGGTCTAATGGACTGTGGAAAGTAACTGCTCATGAGAATGGTAGTCTGGATACTCCATAGCCCTCTTCTAGATGGGAGGAAGGTGAACAGTCCTTGGGATGGGACAGAGGGATTCTTCCTTATACACTGCTTTGTGTGGATGTCCTCGATTGCAAGAAAACCCAGTGATAGACTTCGCAACCTGTTGGAGTGCTTTCCTGTTTGAGAAGAAGCATTAGATTTACATTTATGGCATTTGGCAGATTCCCTTATCCAGATCCACTTACATTTATCTCATTGTACTGTATACAACGAGCAGTTCAGGATTAAGAGTATTGCTCCAAGGCTCATGACCTTCCAATCAGATGTCCAATGTCTTAACCACTGAGCTACCACTGCACAGTTTCTGTACCAGAAGGCGATGCTACAGATCAGTATGTTTTCTATGATGCATCTGTAGGAACACTTGAAGATGGGCGTGCACATCTCAGCCCCCTTCATTCTTCTTAGGAGAAAGAGGTGCTGTTGTGCCTTCTTCACTAATAACGCGTTGAGGGACAATGAGCAGTTGTTGGTGATGTGAACTCCAAGGAATTTTAAGTTGCTCACTGTTTTTACTGTCACACTGTGAACTACTCACTTCCTCTCTGTAGGCAGTCTCATCATTGTTGGTGGTGTCGTCAGCAAACTTAATGATATGGCTGACATAATGTTTGACTAAACATTTGTGGGTGAGTGCTGTGTACAGCTTAAGATTCAGTACACAACCCAGGAAGTCCAGGAAGTTGCTCAGGAAGTCTAGAATTCAGTAGGTTGATACATAGATGCAATATTTTTATATGTTTTCAAATTATGCTAAGACTGATGTTTGTATTAAAAGTAGGTCCAGAAACAGGCTAATGTTTATAGGCTAAATATGTTTTTATGAAGATAACTGCAGTTTTGTGGTACGCACAGGCTTTCAAACAATGCAATGACACTATGAGAGATTAAAGCTTGCAATATGAACATAAAGTCCTTGTTAGAGATAGTGCTGGATCAGTTATAGTGCTATATTCGGCATAATAATGCAGTTGATGACTGAGTATTTAATGGTACACGGGGTACCATAAGAACCTATATAAACAACATCATGTAAAATGTATCTTAACATGTATCATTCAGTAACTATGAGTTATTCTGTAACTATAGTGAAACTATTAGACAAGGTATGCAGCTATGAAAGAGGAATGTAGGTCTGGACCCACAGATGGATCCATGGAGTTTAATGGTTTTAGATCAAATTATTTCTCACTCAACTAGCTGAGTTAAATGCCACTGTAGTCTACAATCTATTCTTGGTTTATCATCGCTCTTGGTTCATTGTGATCAGAGTGCAAGATAGAGTTGATGTGCAAGATATGTTTATATTTAGGGCAAACAATATCATATGTTTCTGATTAAACTGTTCATTCATCAACAAATCTCCCCTAAAAGCTCTCAGTGATGTACTGTATCTGTGGGTCTGTGAACACCAGAGGCAGTGAAACTCACCCGGACATTCCTGTCTCAGCAGCTCTCAGTCTACAAAAGACTGATGTGACATTGGGAATGGGGTCTTTCTGTGCTTTGTCACACCTTTCCCAGATATTGGACACCATTTCTGGGTGCAGATGCCACTCTCCCAGGCATATAAGCTGTGTTGACAATGTGTCTGCTGCAGCATTGTGAAGTAGCGGTAGGTGAGTTACTCTCAGTGAGCATAATCATGGGTATGTCGACCTGATGGGCCTTTATGCAAGGCAGAGAGAGCATTGTGCCACCGTAGTGTTTTGTGCATGTGATTGTTACGAGGAATGCTGTTGCACTTAATAGGAACTTGTGTCCTTTTGGTACCACACTACACTCCCAGCTGGTGTGGGAGGTGTCTATGGTGACTGATGGAGCACTGCTCCCAAGCAGACACCTTTAGTTAAAAAATCTCCTAAGAGCTAGATCTTGTACCTCTCTTGCTGAGACAATGTCATGTCTGTGGTTTGAGGGCTAGCTGCCAGCTGATGCCCCACTATGAAAATTTGCAGAAACGTTCCAGCTGACCCCAGGGAGCTATCGCTGCAGCAGTCCTAGCATCCTCAACAGGAGCCAGTAGCATTCTCAATGGTGTTGTTTGGGACAGTGTCCCAAAGGGCCATGCCATCATTTGGCCATCTGGATGTAGTGCTCTGTCTAGTGATACCAACAGTTACATGAGAATACTCCAAAGGCATAGTGGTATAGTTTGCACAAATCAAACATTTGTGTCATTAAGCCATAAACTTGTTATGCTGACCTCATAACCTACTTTCCATTCCATATTAAAGTGGCCAGAAACATCACACTAATCTATAGCCTACAAATATATACCAGCAAGCCATCTGCTCTTCTGAGTATGATGTTTTTTATTCAAAAGACAAGTGCAACTGTGTTTGTTTCATATTATATAACTCTTACAAACCAAACAACAGTATTACGTCTGCGACTGTGCAATTTGCTGACGGCACAAATGACCTGAGTGTACGAGGTACACCATGGCATGATTTCATGGATTGAATCAGGCAGTGGTAATTAAACGATTAATAGTACTTAGCTCAAGACAGTTCATCTCCTGCGTTGGCTCCCACAGGGCCTGCCATCATTTTGAAATTACACAGATGTTATCTCGAGCCTCGCCTCCACATACACACAATCAGCATATAGGAGAAAGTCAGTTCACACATACTAAAACATATCTCATGAGTGGCACAGACAGAGATAACGTAACAGCTGTGTAAGTATGGTATATGATGTTCCTCTATCGAGGACTGGGAAAATTAAGTACAAGTAAAGAAGAGAGGCGTGCTTGAAATAGCAAGACAAAAAGCACCATAAAACATATTTGCATTTTTCATATTACCAAATGGAACGTTTGCCTTGCACCTCCGGGTTTGGGGATTTGCATGTTCTCCCCATCCTTCTGTGGTTTCCTCTGGGTACTCCGGTTTCCTCCCCCAGTCCAAAGACATATGCTGTAGGCTGATTGGCATTTCCGAATTGTCTATAGTGTGTGAATGGGTTTATGAGTATCCCCTGCCTTGTGTAGGATAAGCGCCACAGAAAATGGATGGATGGATATTCCCAACTGAGTGTATAATTTTAATTAGGCAGGCCATTTGCAGTGTCTAATGGGTTAATTGTAAGCTAAAGTGCTTTTAACCATACTACAATCAGTCATTTACTTACACACTGGCTTAATGTCATTGTCAATCAATGTTGCCTTTGAGCCTTTCTATGACCTGAGAGTTCTTTGTCCTTTTCCTGCTTTCATGCTGTAGGTTTTTAGTCTCTGGTGTTGGTTTCACTGTGAAGATGGAAGTGATGAGAACGAGGGCAGACATGGTCCATCTGGAGCTTACATATCTATGTGCTCTTCAGGTGAACGTGACTTTACTTTGAAAGTTTCTATTTTTTTCCCACAGGCGATACTAGCGCATACTCACACACTGTCTCCATTCATCTTCTGTATTTTTCCCCCTCTCCCACCCCGTGTGTATGTGCGTGTTGTCTGCCCGCCTATGCCTCTCTCTCTCTCTTTCCCACACATACACACACGTTTGTCTTAATATCCTTGTGAAAACCTTCCTTTGACATAATTATTAATGCTATGCCTAAACCTAAATCTTGCCTTAACTGTAGCCTTAGTAAGCAAACAGTATCCTTTTGACTCTTTTAGGTCATTGTTGTTCTTGTTGTTTTTTTGGCTTGGCAGATTCTGTTTTTAAAATTTAAAAAAGTGAGGTGGAGGTTGCGTGCCCACAAGGACAAAACTGTCAGATAGTCCTATGCTTTGTGGGGACATTTGGTCACCATCGTGTTATAAAAACATTTCCACCTCACACACACGCCCTCATAATTCGTTCCCCTCCCTCCCTTTGGTTTGAGCAGAGAGACTTGTAGCCTTGTGGGTGTCTTGGATGAGTCACATCGGCAAATTACCCAGTTTAAAGCATTTCTCAAATGACTTCCCGTCCAGTCGCGCTGATCACCGATAACAGTTTTCATTTCTGCAAGGAGTTTTGGAGGACACTTGTGAGCGTCCGTGTCTCGTCACGCATGCTCTCCTTGCGGAGTTGATGTGAGCGCGCTTGAAGCGATTTGAGTGTAAACACGTTGACAACGCGCAACAGGATTCCGATAAGACGGAGATGTTCACAAAATCTAGCTCCTATTTTTTCCCCCTCAGACTTGCTCCTATCAAAAGGTCTATAGCCAGTCAGTGACGTCGGTGCTGATTGTTTTCCCACAGCAAAATTATGTATTAATTCACTGAATTCATTAAGTCAATAACGTTAGACTATACTCATTCTTAAAAAAAGTAACCCTGACTGATCTCGCATATTGTACATAAAATCAAAAAAAGATCATCCTCAAAGCTCTAAACACCTACCTGCTGATTTGTTTGTCTCTCTAAAAGGGTATGCCTACAAGTGTGTTCATTTATTTATTATTATTATTATCCATAACCCATTCATTTACTCATTTACCCTGTCATTTTATTTAAGACAAATGTCAGCCCAAGGGACCTTTTTTTCTTCTTCTTGAGATCACTGACGTATCCAAAGAGACTTCATTTTTAAAATATATCCCATGATTCCTGATTTAAACGAGAACCTGGCAACGTCACATGAGAGTAGATTATAAAATCAAGCCTGAGCGCGCGACGTGGTATTGCCCTCTACCGGACATGACGTGCTACAGCAGACACGCTTCAGATCCCCCAGTGCACCGTTTTTTTTCTTTCCTCCTCCTGAAATGAAAAGACCACAAATGCAATTATTAGCTGTGAATCTGACATCTAAAACGAAGTCCGAGTGCTAATACGCCTACTATAAAATGTTTACATTTTGCTAATGGAGGATGTGAGAAGTATAAACATTTAATACCTCACAAGATATTACTCAATCATAGACTAGTATTACTATTACGCTACTCCTAAACACTAATAAAAGCCTACAATAAAAGGCTACTATTAAAGTGATATTTTATTAGAGTGTATTTATTTATCAGTGGGGGGAAAAAACAAAACAGGAAAACTCCTTTAAGACCTGACACGTAAAAAACATGTAGGGGCCTCAATGTAGATATATCATCATGTGGCCATAAAATATGGTCATAATTGTGTTTTTATTATGTTTTCTATATCCAGAGTAATAAATTTCACGTTTTAGATTTGCTTACTCCGAATGGAAACTCATTATATTACTGTGTGTGTGTGTGTGTGTGTGTGTGTGTGTGCGTGTTCCTTACACAACACGGACAATTTCTGTCATATTAAAGCTTTTAATATTAGCCAAAATGAAACAAAAAGAAATACAATAGGCTACAATTAAAATCAAAGGTGGGGGGAAAAAACCGGATCTGTATTCTCTTAAAGAACATAATCGAAAAAAACCCTAACAGTGTGTAATATTGAACTCATACATTCGATATAGACTATTACAGTTTAAATAGATGTGATTATGTATAGGCTCTATCGTCTTATTTCTGGGAGTTTATTTTAACCAGCTGTGACTGTACAGCGACATAAAGCTTTAAGTGCATTCATTAACCTAAGGGGGGTCTGTTCATTTACTCGTTTATATGGGCGTTAATTACTTTTTTTTCTTTTTTATTCTTTTTTTTTGCGGCTCGTCGTTAATCAGACATCGACAGATTTAAATCGCATGTTATTTGTAATCATGGTGAATACGCAAAATGCTGCTGTCTATTCTTTTTTCTTTTTCTTTTTTTTTTCTGCGTGAGAGAAAGGGTGATTGATCTCGACGGCTCTTACTGATATGAAGCGGTTCATTAACCCCGAATACGAAGCCCGAGCTCCCGTGTAATCTGTCACCGGCGCGTTCATCGCTCCAAAGGTTTCCATTGCATATTATTTCTGAATAAATTGTGGAGATGCCTGACTTGCACATAAAGCCACGCGCAAAGCTGAATCTGCTTTCCGGTGGACGAAATCCTAAAGTCAGCTATGGTGAAAGAAATAAAGATGTTTCGCAACACATGCGTTATTTTTAGCTTATTAAAATGAAATTCATTAAATGATTAAAAAAATATATTAATAGTAATAATAATAATAATTATATATATATATATATATATATATATATATATATATATATATATATATATATATATATATATATATATATATATATTACATCCAGATGATCTCGTTTCGGCTTTCTCGTTGTGCCAGTGCCGTAAAATATGCCAGTGTAAGAATGACAGGCAATACGGAATCTCAGCACACAAGGGACACGTCAGTCAAACGCTTTACTTACACACTAAACGTTAGAAATGACCATCTAAACTAAGCGGGTTTATTGAAAGGAATTGTTTCAAGCTCGCGGTGTTTTTTTCGAGCAGGCGCTGACGCACGCGCGCGCGCGCGCGAGCGAAATGGAGCTTTTTTCCGCACAATGAGGGAACGACAGCGCGCGAGACACCTAATGCCCGTGTCAGACCGGGAACCGGGACAAAAAAAAGCCCTCTGCCTGTTTAGAGTGCTCTTAATGAGACTGTCTGCATCCGAGCTAAAGCAGAAAGTGAGCACGTTTCCGAAGCACGACTCGAATCGGACGGACTCAAGCACGCAGCGCATTTCCACTGCAAGTTCGAATCGCTGGAGATTTATTAAAAGCTGTGCTGGATATTGTTCGCGTTTTACTAGATGATAATTAGGATGCCGTTTTCGGCGATGACGCGGGTGTACGCGCTCTCCTTGTTAATATGTGCCAGGCTAGGCTGTTCAGGGCCACGTGGCGCACAAAGCCACCTTCCTGTCCGACATTTTTTCAGCAGCTCAGATCTCGCCTCAGGGGACTGGGTGCTTCTACCGGAACCGGCAATAAAAACACACTCGGGGTTTATGCGACCCCCCCACTCCGCGTGTGGGCGCGAGATTCGGGTTCCACATCATTACGCCTGAGTCGCAGCGGAGGAGCATCTGAAACACACGAGGACCAATCTTTTTCCTTTTTTTTCCCTTCTTACAGAGCCATAATTCCCCCCCCCCCCCCCCCCCCCCCCACACACACACACACACCCCCACCGCACCCGTTCTTCTCGTGTGGGAGTAGGAATTCTTTTATTCATAAGGGGCATGTTATGCCACTTCCATTAAGCGCCTTTGTACTTTGATGCATTAACAACTGATAAGCATTTCTCCACATGTTCATAATTGCAGGCAACATGTCTATACTGGGGTTGGGGGGGGGGGGGGCGGGGGGGCGGTATGTGTGTTCCATTTAAACGAGGGTAGAGAATGTTAGCAATGATAAAACTAGTAGTAATTGTAATGATAATGATCATAAGAATGAGGATGAGTATGATGATGAAAACCCATGAAACCAGAAAGGCGCACTCACAGCCAAGCAAATATTGGCTTAACGCACTATGCATCTCCACTGTGGTGTTGAGTAAAATGGTGTGTGAGAATTTCTTTACATTTTAGCTACGTGATAACCCTATAACACTCTCTATTTTGCTTCTAAAGGGGCTTGAGTGAGAGGTGGTGAGTCAGCGCGGGGGATAGAAATGGAAAGCGCCTAGTTGAAGGGCCGTCACTGGGCTAATGCTGAGTGGCAGTCGATAATGCCAAGGCGAATCACACTCTGCCCTCTGGCCCCTAACCGCTGACAACCCAGGTAGAAAAACACGAGCTTTACTGCGCTTTGAGCTAATGGTATATGGACTTAGAGCCATGCACGCGCAAAACGTGGTCAAATGGTCAAAATGAAATCCGCGTGGGTTTGATTTTAGATTGTTTGGAACTGTTTATAATGTGTCAAGATATACTCATTAGACCGAAGGACGTGATTGTGTCATGGAGTTTATTAGTATTTCACGTCATGACGCATCCAGCATGTTCAGAAATTGTTGAAATGATTTTTTCCCCATTGTGCGAAGGCGCTGCCATTTCCAACGGGACTCGGGGGACTTCAATATGCGCAGTGCGACTAATTCAATTACATGAATCATAAACTGTGATTGGCGGGTTTGCGGCGGGTCAAGACTCCGCCAGAGTATTTTAGCAATTACACAGCAAAATCCCCAGTGTTGATTTCCCACCCAAAGTAGGCCTTATTCCTACACAGGATGACTTTTAAGTTATAACCACGTGAGTAAAGGCTGCTGTAGAGCATTTGATATAAGTTAATGGGTTGCATCCCATTGAATCCTATTTTAAGGACCATGTGTATGTGAAAATAATTGAACCGAAAGTGCACGTGATTCCCACAAATGAAATGCGCCTCTAAATAGGGACAGAATGAGAGGATGACGCGCGAGCCAGATGGATGAAAGTCGGCGACGGGCGCGAGAGACAAAGACTGGCAAATTGGAGGTGCTCGGGAAATGGAGCGGAAATGGAGCGGCGGAGCGGAGCTGCGTGCGTCACGGCGGCCTCAGTCGTTTGGCTTCGGTCCAGATCCGATTAACGGGCAACTCAGTCCCTACAAATACCAGACCGAAGGGGGGAAAGGTAGTGTTTTTGTTAAGGGGGATACCGAACTCATCCAGAAGAGCTGCGTCTTTGCACCAAATAGGAGTTTCACATCATTTAGACCCGCATCTTCAATTAACCTCCCAATTAAATAGGCCCACGCATCATTTATCGCCATTCTGCTTCCCAACGCACGTCACTTAATGAATAAAAGCGATTTGAGAACTTGATTTAACCGAGAATATGCTTCTGATTTCCAAGCACGGTGCTCTCCGTTCTTAATGGAGAGAGTTGCTTCATTCATGCCGTTTCCGTTCATTCATCAGAGCAGCGTAACGTACCCTCTGAGTTCAAACGAGACACGAAATTCTTATCAATGAAGGGGGTGACGTCAAAGGCGGCGCGCGCTGACTCGCTGGTCACGTGGGCCCACGCGCCTGTACTTATCGGCGCTGAGCTGTCCGCGGTCCTGATAAAAAAAATCACGCGCCACACTGACGTACAACAACCAATAACAGCTTTTTACATGTGCAAACAAGAGTGAATCGTAAACGAAATATCAGTCTGGGCCTGGAAAAGAAAACTTTTTCTTCTTCTGCTTCTTCTTCTTCTTCTTAGTTTCGAATTAAAAAAGGACTGAGATCTTCGAGCTTCATTCGTTAGACCCGAAGAGGCACAGAGCGCTTCTGAGTTGCAGCTGCATTTTGCGTGGGTGATCGCAGGTGAGTGGCGTTTCTACGCTTTTATTATTCTTTCCAGTGCACGTTAAAAGACATACACAGTTAAACCGTAGTATGGGAATGGGAATTAGGTCTCGGAAAAACGTTTTATATTGACAGCGCCCACTCATCTGAGTGAAAATTGTCAGCCGAAGAGCTGGTTTCCAGGACACAGACTTTAAAAAAAAATAACAGAAAAAACCCCCCAGTGGATATTCAGCATTCATAGCTTCATATAGAAGTCTAATGTAATCTAAGATCGGACTTTTTACAGAATAATACGGTTTCAGGATTTCATTCTGATAAGTAATTCTGATAAGTACCTGAGCTTCAGCAGTAGTCCTATTATTCCAACTATGTCTATAGAAAACGAAACAAATTAAACGGGTGTCTGTGATGGACTTATCTAGAATATGACTGTGATTAAATAGCTTATAGAGACGCGGAATCGCACCCAGTAGCTTCATATCTCCATAACGACACCATACTGACGCTGTGGTAATAACCCGTCTCGCACTGATGTGTGAACTGCATTTTAAAGTTGCGTTCTGGCTAAGAAAGACTCGCTTCTTATAAGCAAGGAAATTCGCCTTATTATCGGTCTTAAGGATCTGTTATCTGTTTTACTGGAATGCCGTAGTCAGTCTGTGAATCCTATGAATTCGGATACCTGCCAATTAACAAATAAAGACTACAATGGGCATGTGAATGAGTCGTTTTTTATTTATTTTTATTTTGGTATAGTACTACATATACGTTGGTATACTAAAAAAATGAGCAGAAATTCTTATACAAGTGTATTTTTAATTATATCTATCTATCTATCTATCTATCTATCTATCTATCTATCTATATATATATATATATATATATATATATATATATATATATATATATATATATGGAAACTGCTGCCACATAATATAATCTTTACATCATATAAGCTTTATGGGAGATTTGTGTTAGTGTTAGTGGTGATATGGTGAGGAGCTCACAAATGCTTTAGTCGGGGAATGTATTGTATAGGGGGTTGTGTGTCATACGGTGTATTGCATGAACGATACCAGAATTGACTCGTTTTGTTTTGTGTGTCTCTGCAAGGTACTCACCCTGTCCCCTCTCCCCCAGCCCCATCTGGTCTGCTCTGCAAGGACATGACCTGCTGCCATCCTCCCTCCACTACTCTCCTGTTAGTCCTGCTCAGCATTGCTCCACAGCTACCTGCTGCTGCCCCAGTGCTTACTGAAAGCCCTCTCACGGGCACCAGCAATGAGACACTCTGGCTGGTGCACGAAGAACCAGCCACAGCAGCTGGAGCGGTCAGGACACACAGGAAAGTGGAAGCCATCCTCCAGACTCCACTGGGACAGGGCCGCTTTACAGACATAGACTCTGCCAGGGCGCTGGTGTCTGTGTTGTTAGAGGCTCTTGATCATCCAGCTACAGAAGAGAATGGAAACCTGGTAGAGACAGCGGAGTACATGAAGAAGGAGCCATGGAAGGAGCTGGAGATGTGGATGGATCAGGAGGACCAGAGAAACCCTGAGCAAAGCGTGGGTGAAGAGGAGAATATAGAGATACCGCAGTCTGGAGTGACTAAGGTGATGCAAGGAGTGGAGAAGGGAGGAGAAGAAAAGGTAGGATTAACAGACCCATGGGTTTCAGATGAGGAGAAGAAGAATAGAAATGGTGAAAAGAAGTTTGAGGAAAAGGAAGGGCTTCTACAGAGTTGGCTCAGTAAGAAAACAGAGGTCCCATCCCATATCATCACCTCACTACAACGTAAAACCAGGGGCTATTTTCAAAACATTGACCTTGGGCTCCAGGACAATGAGATCCTCCCACCTCTGAAGGGCTACAAAGCTTATAACCAGCAGCTGGCCTTGGCCAGCAAAAAGCTCAAGTGGCAGGAAGAGAGAGAGAGAAACCCCTCCCAGCTTGACCGAAACTTCATGGATGATTTTGACTTCATAGAAGAGGAGGAGGAGGTTCTTCCCCGTGAAGAAGAAGAGGCAAGAGCCCGAGCTGAGCAAGAAGAGGTGCAGAGACAGGAGGCAGAGGCACAAGAGGCAAGAGAGGAAGAGCAGAGACTTGCAGATATCGCCTCTGACATGCTTCTGGAATACATGGGGAGGAAACAAAAAACAGCCTCTTATATGAAAGACAGGAAGAATGCTTTATTGCTCAACAATGTGGCTGAGGATAAACGGTCTAACGAAGTGGAGGACAGTGATGATGATGAAATGGACCCAGAGACAATTGACAAGCTGATCGAAATCTCTAGTAAACTGCACCTACCTGCTGATGATGTAGTCGAGATCATCACAGATGTGGAAGAGAAGAAGAAGAGGAAGGACCCACCCCCCAACAATACCCCCCGTTTCCGGCCTTTAGTCCCACTCAAAGCCAAACCAAGAGCTCCCCTTTACCAATACCCTAAGTCCCCAAAGAAATCCTCTTACAAGAGTAACCCATATACAAAGTGGTACAAGGAGAAAAGTAAACCCAAGTTCAACAAGCAGGACTACTGGTTTAAGCCAGAGAAGCAGTTATTAGCATATCCTTCCTTTCCCTACTATCAGAAGCCATATCGAGCCTATTACCCTGTCTATTTTCCATCTCCTAAACCACGCTTCTATACAAATCCTGCGCTCTCCTTTGACTACAACTTTGGAGACCCTATTGGTTATGGCTTTAAGCCTCCCAAACGTAGGTACAAAGACAGAGCCAAGGGGAGGGAGCGAAACAGGGTGCAAGGGGCCCGCCGGCCCCAAAATATCTATCCTTTAGCAGACACAGTCATTTCTAACTACATCCTTCCTCATCCCCGAACTTACCAGACGCTCCCCGTGCCCAAAGCCCGTTCTCCTCCAAGTGCAGTGGCACCTGGCTATTATTACCACCCAGACTATGCGTATGATGAGCCAGAGCCTGTGCCAGATAGTGACGATGAGCTGGAGAACTTCATTGAGAAGATTTACTACAATCGCAGGTTGTTCTAGATAGTTATCTATCTGTGGGAAAGACCTGTGATAAACCATAGCGATGAAAAAGAGTGAGGAGAACAAAGAGAAAAATGGAGTGAGTGAGGGAGTGAGGTTAAGGGCTGAGGAAAGACTAATTCTGTGTTACTTCTCCACTCTTGTTTTTTAAAACATTCCAGGTTAGGTCAGAAAAGCGATGTTAATGAGGTACTGGACCCTCTATGTGTGTTTGCATTCTGTTCCTCTCGCAGTTTACATTTTCATTTGGTGAGAGAACTTACGGGTGAATTTGACAGGATTCATTCAGGTATGGTTTTACTCTTGCATGTCAAAACATTTTAGGTGCCAATTGCAAGAGACCCATGTTTACACAAAGATTACTTTTGATGCTTGATTAATTAACGTGATTTTAAAAAAGGGTCTCAGCTTGGGGCTGAATTCTTGACTCACTAGTGAAATTATTACTGACCCATCTTTTTCATAGGCCATGTTTAGTTATTATTATCAGTAGTCTTTTTGTCTTAATATGGCTCTATTTAATTCATGTGCATGCAGGTCTTGCACCCTTGAAAATAATAACTTTATGTGAAACAAAAACAAATATCCACCACAAACTTGAAAGCAAATCTTCCACTCTGTTTAAATAAATGCAAAATGGTGGGCGTCTTTAATGGATGGGATGTCCTAGGACGGTAGTTTTTTCAGTGTTCTTTCACCTTGCCAATGATTTCCTCTATGCCTCACAAACATTTTTAAAACGCCTTTATTACTATTTATGGGTTGCCTCTAGCATTCTATCAACACATTGTATCTTTGTCTTGAGGGTCAGAAGAAAGCTGTATATATTATGTCTATTCAAAAGAAGTTTTAAAACACTTGAAAAGTCTTGAGAAATGAACTGAGGTTGAAACGTCTGCACGTCTATCTGTATTTGCATCTTAAAAAAACAGAAAAAAAAAATTACAGGGGAACTTGCCTCTTTGAAAAACTGTGGTTATTTAAAAAAATATACAAAAAACCTTAAGAAAGAAATCTTTGTTTCCACAAGTGAATCAGTCTTGTGAAAGGAATTTGTTGTTGATGTCACCTTCCAGATTGTAAGTTGTACAGTGTGAAATAAACAAGTGTGTGCAATGTGTAAATAACAGCATGTTGATTACTAGTTTTGCTATATGAAAAAAATAAAAGCCACTATTTTATTAAAGATCGTTTTTTTAAAATGCCTTATTGGAGAGCGTTTGATTAGTCATCCAGAATAATGTGCCGTTTAAGCCTTTCAAGTGCACTGTTTCATTTTACATTCGACAAAAGTGGACTTTGACTAACAGATTGTACGGTGTAGCATTGTTCCTTTTCACCTGCCTGTAACATTGACAATATATAAAAGTTGGAACTGTCGCCTAAAGCCTGGTATGATGCATTTATCAGCTAATGGATGTGAACGTGAAATCTATTTGCAAAAAAGTCAAAGTAACCCTAGAAAACTATAAGCTTCAAACCAATATATGAAATATATAAAACAAGTGTTCTATATAAAAGCCTCATTTAAAAGATAAAGCATTAGCGAAGGTTGGTTGATTCTCCATTTTGAGCAATAGGCTGATCGGAAAATTAAGGTTTTCCACATTCTTGCATTTGCAGATGCACACGTACATGCAAGAATACATAGCAAACCCCTTACAACTCAATAAATCACATACCATTGAAAAATAATCCTCCATTTTCTCCAGCCAATTGACTATGATGGCATTCAATGAAACGAGGAGACATGAAGGAGTATATATGAAAGAGTCATTCACAATAGTAGAGAGAGAGAGACTGGAATGTAAAAAGGCTATTGATGTGACAGGAATAACTATGGAGACACAATGAAACCAAGGAGGGGGGAGTGCAGAGAAGGAGAGAGAGAGAGAGAGAGAGAGAGAGAGAGAGAGAGAGATGGGGAAAAAGGGTGTGAGAGAGAGAGCGATGGGGAAGGGGAAAAAGGGAGTAGAGAGAGAGAAAGAGAGAGAGAGAGAGAGCTGCAGTGATTAATGAGTCACATGATTGATGGGTGAGTCATCTACTGCCATGCACCACTGCAGAACCTCAAGCATTAAGATTTATACCCATACACTGGACACAAACACCTGCACATGCACTCACCCTTGCTAGACAAAATAGCCATTGCCCTAAGGTAGGACCTCAAGCATTAGTGTATGGCAACATGCATTTACCATATATGCACACGAACACAGACATGCAGGACTTGAAAGCCAAACCCAGTACGAACGAATGCTCTCTAATTAAACGCAGACAATTTACCACAAACGAATAATTTTGACCTCTGAATGGACACAGTTTGCGCAAATGGGACATCCACTGTCATAATGAAGTGTGCATAATATTCATAAATTATGCAACCACCAACTGGTCAAAAACTATCTACATTTGATTTGTCATGATGCACAATCAGTGTTAATTATGGGGGGGGGGGGGGGGGGGGGACGCAAAAAGATACCAATATTCTAGGGTCTCTCAAAATTTTCAAGATTTTCAAGCAGAGCTGATCAAAAGCCCAGTTTTCAAGATTAAAAGCTGATTATCGAGCTAATGCCCCACTCCGAAATTAGTTCGTTGCCAGGAGTGGCGGTCCAGCAGCAAATTAAACAATTCATGTACTGATAATAACAAAAACTTGGATTATGAGACCAGTGAGTCAATCAGCTTCAGAAACACAGTACTTCAGGACATGCTGTGATGTTCTAGAGGAACTTGATCAGTGAACAGAGGAAAGTGTCCTTTTTCAGCCATGGTAAAAGTGTCATAGGCACTTATAACCACTCTGCGCATCTACTTAACATTTTCACTGCAGCATGAAACAAAATAGCCTTTTACTGTACACCAATACAATGCAACGGTAATAAAACATGGACACCCATGCTGTACATGTATCAGCTATCACATGCAAACTGCTTTTAATGTAAACAGTGGCTCCACCCATGTCAAATTTTGTTGTGTCCACCCAGTAACGACTATACGCGTACACATACACACACACACACATGCACGCACACACACACACACACACACACACACAAACAAAGAGGCTTGTATGCCTGCTCAAAATCAAGCCCTCAGAAATGTAGTCTAAGGCAATGACGGCAGAGGCACAGATACTTCAGATATAAAAAAACGGATGGATAATTACACTGAGTCATACGCAGTGCTGGAAGCCGCTCTGATGATGCACTCCTCCGAGCCGACCAACCAGTGCACGACAGAGGTTCAAAAAATGGCCAAAACACTCTCCACTTAAACTTTCCAAGTGACTAAAATACATCTTGCGCACTGCCTATATTCCCCCTGATTAGTAATAATTGAGCCAATTTGTTTAGAGCTCCGTGAGATCATATTGCTGTTCACTTGATCCTCTTTTATATTCCAAACCTGCATGATGATAATTGCAGTATAATGATCATCTCCCCTGCCTGTGCAGGAGCTGCCGCTGCTCAGATTGTCTTCATGATGCTCTCGGAGCTGCCTTACAGAGGTAAACAGGTTGTTTTGCAAATTCAGATCAGGACATCCTGTGTGCTCGGAATAATACTGACATTCGAAAATGTGTTTGTGCCATCAGGCGCTGATGTCTAGCAACGTGTTTTTTTGTGTCGAGACACAGCATACATGCATGCAGTATTATCCAGTGCTTTGTGTTTACACTTGTCAGATACTGACAAAAGCTTGTAGAGAATGGCAACACACTGCTGGAGGCCAGTCATGTTTCAATAATGCTGTAATTATACCAAGACATGGAACATTTAACTATAGCTGCAGTAAGTGTCAAGCCCAGATTGTTATATGATTAATTTGCCTGCTAAAAGCTCATTTCTAATTGGGAGAAGTAAAAAGTGTTGTGAAGGATGTGCGCACATACACACACACACACACACACACACACACACACACACACACACACTTTTTTCTTCCTCAAGCCCACTCTGTGTGCATTCACAGCCAAATCATTACCATCGCTGTTAGAAACACCTGCAAAAATGTTAATAGAGAAAACAGTGGAGCGAAGCAACAGCATTACCACTTAATCCTACGTTCCAAACGGGTGCTGTTTGTGCCAGAGGCAAAGCTGAAAAAGCGAAGAGGAAAAGGTGAAGAGGGTGAGAAATTGATGAAGTGAGAGAGAAAGGCAGGGAGGCAGTAAAAGAGAGAATGGGGGTGAAGCTTTGAGTGACTCACCCTGTGTAAGTGCGCATCGAACAGCTCCATAAACTGCTGGACCACCTCCACATTAATGAGCTCACTGCACAGTCATAAGCACTTACATTCACTCTCGGCCTCCACTGCACCATTTCCACGCTAGAAAAATGCACACGCGTGAATACACACATATACAGTACACTGACAGAAACATACAGTACATATACTCAGAAAAAAAGAAACATCGCTTTTTCAAGAGACAGTATTTGCACCTGTATATTGCAGACTGTATATGCACCTGTGGAACAGTCCTTAAGACATTAAGAGTTTACAGGCGGTAGGCAGTTAAGGTCACTGTTACAATAACTTAGGACACTAAAGACACCTTTCTACTGACTCTGAAAAACACCAGGAAAAAATGTCTAGTGTTCCTGCTCACCTGCGTGAACATGCCATAGGCCTACAGCATGGAAGCATGAAGACTGCAGATATGGCCAGAGCAATAAACTGCAATGTCTGTAATGTAAGATGCCTAAGACAGTGCTACAGGGAGACAGGAAGGACAGCTGATCGTCCTTGCAGTGGAAAATTACATGTAACCATGTGTCCCCCCCAGACATGATGGAGAACTTGCAAATGTCATGGTGGAAGAGTGGAGTAACATCTCACAGCAAGAACTGACAAATCTGGTGCCGTCCATGAGGATGAGATGCACTGTAGTACTTAAAGCAGCTGGTGGACACATCAGATACTGACTGTTACTTTTAATGTTGATTCATTATTCATTATTCATCAAATGTCTGTGAAACTGAAATTCAAAAAACTGACATTCAACTGAAAATGCAAGTTAGAATGATTTCTCCAGTCTCAAAATTATTCAACACCCTGAATCGAATCCATCATAACAGCAATAATATGCAAAACAGGTGTTGTCTCAAGCACATCTGATACAACTAATCAAGGGCTTCATTAGTTGCACCAGTTGTGCTTGAGCTGGTGACAAGAGGCACTGAGGTTTCAGTGAGCACAGTAAGGCGCATACTAAACGCTGAAGGTTTCCATGCCAGAACTCCAAGATGTACACCTCTACTGACCCAAAAGCACAAGAAAATTCGCTCAAAATCATATAAAAAAAGCCACAGAAGTTTTGGGATCCTGTTCTGTGGACCGATGAAACAAAACTGGAACTTTTCATCATGATGGATCAGCGGTATGTCTGGAGGAAGAAGAATGAAGAAAAAATACTCTCTCCACAGTCAAGCATGGTGGTGGATCGGTGATGCTGTGGAGCTGCTTTGCATCCTCTGGCACTGGAAACCTGCAGCGTGTGGAAGGCAAGATGGATTCATTGAAGTATCAGGAAATCCTAGGAGAAAACTTCATGCCGTCTGTGAGGAAGCTGAAGCTTGGGTGTCATTGGACCTTCCAACAGGACAATGATCCCAAGCATACCTCCAATTCCACCAAGGCTTGTTTGCAGAAGAAGTCCTGGAAGATTCTACAGGGCCATCAAAGTCACCTGACTTGAACCCCATAGAAAATCTCTGCTGGGATTTGAAGAAGGTGGTTGCAGCACGCAAACCCAAGAATATTACTGAACTCGAGACCATTGCTCATGAGGAACAGGCTAAGATTCCTCAGGACCGCTGCCAGAAGCTATGCATCTCATTTGCAGCAGGTCATAACAGCAAAAGGGTGCTTTACTAAGTACTAAAGATGCTTGCCATGAAGGGGTTGAATAATATTAACTGGAGAAATCATTATAAGTTGCATTTTCAGTTGAATTTGGGGAAAGCACATTCGTTGTGTTGAACTATTTCAATTGATTTTGTTTGATTTGTTCATTGCAAACAGCTGAAATTCTGTAAATTTTGACAATAAACCTGATTTGCAATGGGGGTTGAATCATTTTGTTTGTAACTGTATATGGCTTAATCAATAAACATGCTGAGGAATGTTGATGAGAAATTTGTCTGAAAATTAATGTCATACTCATAAGTAATTGCAAAGAAGTGCACTATTTATTCTGATGCTATTCTGATGTGGGTGCTAATACAGTAAATAAACCTGTTTGTCAAACTGAGGTCGTGTTTAATAACAGTATTACACTTGTTACTGACAAGGTGTGCTGACAAAGTCACAGTGTGACACTAAAGCTGGCCTTCGCTTACTCTTTACAGCAAATCTACTTGTGAGCCATTCGGACTCATCCATTATTAAACTGTCAGAGTTTCCGTTTCGTGGAAAGCGAGAAGACGGAGAAAAACAAACAGCAGTGTGCTGCCACAGGAGCAGTGTTTGGTGACTGGGCAGACGACGTGCATGAGGTGAGTAGCCAGGTGTTAATGACAGATATAAGGGCATGCAGGGCTCATGATAAGAGCAGCCTTTTTAGATTTTATGTTTCACAGTATGATTCATTGCTGTAAACAGGAAATGGATTTTGTAATGCTAATATCTGATTAACTGACTAATGTAAAGCCTTATTATTATTTATTTATTTATTTATTTATTTATTTATTTTACAATATAAACATTACTTCTAAAACAAACAGTGAGACAAAGACAGACGGTTCAAATTTTCTCCAAAACATTCTAGCAGATCATTATTAGATCAGATCAATGATCTAGCATGATCATTCTAGGACTGTACTAGTATCGGCTTGTACTGCATCACTTTACCGTCATCTGTCACTTTATATCTCATTTTCTCTTTCACTTATTTTCTCTTCACAGAGCTCCAGTGAAGGTGAGAGATTAAAACAAGCTGAGCTTCAGATACTGGAACAGGCGTCTGAACCTCAGGAATGATCTGAAATGTCTCAGGAAAAACTTTCAGTTGGAGAACAATTTCAAGAACAGTCAGGACTTAAGGACCAGTCTCAAGGACTGCCTGCAGTTGGAGAACAGCTTCGAGAACAGGCAGAACTGAAGAAACAGCCTACAGGCACAGAGAGTATGTATATTCCTATTATTATTATTAATATTATTATTATTATTATTAGTAGTAGTAGTAGTAGTAGTAGTAGCAGCAGCCTTTAGGATTTAGTCCCTATGTTGCCTTATTATGTCTTATACATTTTAATTGAAATTAAATAATACATGATCTTTACAAAGATGTGCCCAGTCTAAACGCTACTTTCAAAATACTGGTTTTGTTTTTGTTAAAATTACTCAGGCATGGAGCTCTGTTGGTACTGCATGAAATCTCACTCTCTGGCAGAGCTCAACACACCACAGGTACATTGGTTTATCAGTGCTCATGTCTTGTGGTGCAGTTCATTAGATAGGAAACTGATCTGACCTTCTGTCTTTTCTGTCGCTATCATTCAGGGTTGGGTTTCACATTCTTATCCTGACTTTCGTCTCTTGTATCAACCATTTCAGTCTCTTGTATCAACCATTTCAGTAAGCTGTAAATTATGTATCTGAGATAGCTGTATATAAGCCTGTGTTTTTCTGCTGCACATGTCCTCTAGATGGTGCTGTCTTTTCAATATTTAGTTGCAGCTGGAGTTGGAGAACAAGGCTTTAATGCCTCCCTATGGTGGAGATTGTTTGAGCTATCAGCAAGACCCCAGGCCTCATTTTGGAGTGGCACGCTCCTCACGCTCCACATCTTTCCCTCTATGGGGCAGTGAGGGACACAGAGAGATGAAGAGGGAGGCTGATGAGGATGATATGAACTCTATCAGCAACTGCCCACATTGCCATCTGGGACTTCCTCTTGATACACTGCGCTGGCATGCGGTAAACACAAAGACACGTTTTCAGAGGTCCAAGGAAATACAACCCCAATTCTGAAAAAGTTGGGACAGTATGGAAAATGCTAATAAAAACAAAGAGAAGTGATTTGTAAAATACACTTTGACTTGTGTTTAAACAAAAAACATATAAAGACAAGTTATTTGATGTTTTACCTCATCAACTGCACAACATTCATGTTTTTTGAAGGTAAACGTTTATTTTGAAATTGATGCTTGCAACACATTCCAAAAAAGTTGGTCTAATCATAGTATATAAGGAGTCTCCAAAAAAGGCCTAGTCCTTCAAGAGCAAGGATGGGTCGAGGATCGCCAATCTGCCAACAGATGCGTCAGCGAATAATCCAACACTTTGAGAACAACATTCCCCAAAGACAAATCGGCATTTCAAATTTTGGGCATTTCACAATCTACAGTGCACAATATAATTAAAGGATTCAAGTAATCCGGTAAAATCTCGGTGCACAAAGGGCAAGGCCAAAAACCACTACTGAATGCGTGTGATCTCCGATCCCTCAAACGTCACCGTCTTAAAAACCATCATTAGTCTGTAATGGATATCCTGACATGGGCTCGGGAATACTTTGGTAAACCTCTGTTAGTCAACACCATTCGCCGCTGCATCCACAGATACAAGTTAAGGTTTTACTATGCAAAGCAGAAGCCATACATCAACACTGTCCAGAAGCACTTCCGACTTCTCTGGGCTCGGTCTCACCTGAGATGGACAGTAGCACAGTGGAATCGTGTTTTGTGGTCTAACAAGTCAACATTTCTAATAGTTTTTGGACAAAAAAACAGTCGTGTTCTCCGGGCCAAAGAGGAAAAGGACCATCCAAGATGTTATCAGAGTCAGGTCCAAAAGCCAGCGTCTGTCATGGTATGGGGGTGTGTCAGTGCCCATGGCATGGGTAACTTGCACATATGTGAGGGCACCATTAATGCAGAAAGATATGCACACATTTTGCGCATTATCTGCGATGGACTGGCACCCTGTCCAGGGTGTACCCCGCCTTGTGCCCGATGCTTCCTGGGATAGGCTCCAGGTTCCCCGTGACCCTGAAAAGGAGTAAGCGGTAGAAGATGTATGGATGGATGGATGAAGCGCAAAATAAGGCAACGAAGCCCCCATACAGTTGTGCAGCTGAAGAAATGCATAATGGATGAATGGGGGAAAATTCCGCATGCTAAAATTAACAAACTGGTGTCTTCAATCCTCAAAAGCTTAATAAGTGTTATTAAAAGAAAAGGTGATGTTACACAGTGGTAAACAGTCAACTGTCCCAACTTTTTTGGAGTGTATTGCAGTCATCAGATTTGAAATGTGTCCATATTTTCAAAAATGAATTTAATTCACAAAGTAAAACATCAAATAATGTGTTAATAATGTGTTTTCAATATAGTACAGGGTGAATTGACTTTTTTTTTGTTGTTGTTTTTTTGCATTTTCCATACTGCCCCAACTTTTTCAGAATTGGGGTTGTAACAATGTAGTAAGAAAGAGACAATAATAGAAGGGAAACTGCACCAAAGTGCAGTAATATACCATGTAATAAACCATTACCTCTATCTATTATCCATGTACAACAATGTTGCTTTAATTATTTAATTGTTATAATTGGTATAATCTAAAATGTTATAAAAACATGAGTTCAGAGATTTTGTTTCTTTTTTTCTTCACAGGAAAAATGTCTGTTATTTGAAGGCCACAGGAATGACATATGAATTAAAATGTCAAACAGTGAGAGCGGTCAGGTTTATACTTTGTTATACTAGATCAAAAACAAAATAAGCTCATTACATACTGATTGGCATTTCACTCCTGAATCATGTTTCCAGAAGAGGCTCCGGATAAACAACTCCAGAATTGTGGTCCCCCTTGGTGAAGATTAAAAAAAAGTTTATGAAAAATCTCACACTGAAATATGAGAGATATATAACCTTTAATTAGTGTAATAGGTGTTGAATGTTACATGCACTGGTAGACTTTTCACTGCTTTTTTTTCTTACAGTAATATACTGGCAAAACTATTGCCAGCATGTTACTGTAACTAGTCTTTTACCACGTCTGCTATATTTACAGAATATCTGTATTAATATATGCATGTTTACTGTATTCAGGATGTATTTAAGTTCTATGGTAATACAGTTAAAGCTGTAACTTGCTTACCATTCTGTAGAGGTTTGCTGTTTTTCTATTACTGTTATTAATTTATGTCTGAAAAGCTATATGCAATTCCCGCAATCCCCTGTAAGCCATTACTGTCAAAAAATTGTTGAATTGTTGTTCGTTGAGCCTATATTTTGCTTAAATGTTTCTTTACAATGTCAATACATATGAATAAGTGTGTGAATGTCTGTGTGCATGGTGCCCTGAGACAGACGGGCATCCCACTTGGGGTGAATTATCCAGCCATGCATGCAGTGTTCCTAGGACTGGCTCCAGATCCTCAACAACCCTGATCAGGATAAAGCAGTTACTGAAGATTAATGAATGGATGAATTTAATAATCTTATAACTCAGCAGGAGAACAACAGATGCAGTACAAAAGAATCGAAAGAAGAAACACACAGTGTGAGGAGTCAGAGTCAGACCATTCACTTTTCCTCCATGAGTCAGCCAGTGCTTGCTGAGACGAGAGGTTTGGTCTGACTCATCACACTGCGAGTTTCTCACATTTAAAAGTGTACTAGCACGTTGGACAGCTCACATTTTCATAAGCACTAGAAATCTTGTTTCATATTTATGTACGGGGAGTGCTGTTTTCCTGTAGGACATGTGGTTAGAAGACCACAGTAGATGGTGAAGAACGTTGCAGCTTCAGCTTACTTCTTTCACCTCCTCCACCCATCAGAGTCAAATGACATGTCACCTTATAAAACCAGATATACGCTTCTTTTTCTCCTCCTGCAGTACACCTCTTTAGTACTTCACCAACTCTCATGTCTGTAACCCTGAGCAAACAGTAATATTTAATCAGTTCAATCCATTTTCTCTCATGGTGCTCTGCAGTTTACTCTTAATTCCCCCAAGGACTGAAAAACGTCGACATGAGCAGTGGATAGGAGAAGTTTGAAAACCATTAGGTAGAAATGTTTATTAAATTTAATATGTTGAAAGTGTGAACTCTTATATATAGTGTTATATATAGTAGAATAATAAAATTACAAAATTGAAAAGGAAAAACTTACAATTGTAATATGTTTAAATATTTTACATATTGCAAATTAGGTGTGCAAATTGTAGGTCGTGCAAAATATGATGTGAGTGAATGTACGATAAATTTAATAACATGTAATAACCCATAATCTTGATTGGTTAATAGGTGACTAAATTGCCCTTTTATGAACATCATGACAGCGCAAACACTGCGCAGAACAATGCTGTTTGACATGCATGAAAATGCGCTGCGCTCTATGTGTGTTAAGTTAACCACAACATGCCAGAAATCTGCAGATACAAAGCCTAACACCATTGGATAATAGAGCTTATTCATATTAAGTAGGCGGAATATTTGTATAAAATAAACAAGCCACACGTATAGACCAATGAGAGTGCCAGTCGTGTGACACGTATTTTAATATTCATGAGTGTCCCACCACCAGCCCCCCCCAGTGGTGCGCCAATGTGATTGTGTTGGCTTTGTCTCATTGGGCAGGACGCACATTGTCGGGTGTTATATCCCGTAAAAGCGCAGTGGTCCGTTCATTTTTTATTTGCGCTCAGGAAGATGTCGTCTCTGTACAAGCCGTTCAGTGTTTCCGATGGGCCGTGTAAAGATGCGATATGGAGACGCGGATGCAAATCTGTGCAGCATCCCGCAGCGCTGAGCTCCGCGCCGTCACCACTACCACCGCCGGCAGGTTTGTGTGTCATAGCGCGCAGTTTCACCCCAATTCACAATGTGTGCGAAGGAAAACGGCGTTTTGCTGCTGCTGCAACGAGCGGGAGGAAAATCACTCACCCAGGAAAGGCAATTCTCGCAGGTAAATGTTTGAGTCGGTGCAGGTTTTTATTTTTACAGACTGGCTGTTGCGTTGGTCGCTAGCCAAGCTGCAGCTAGTTGTTTATTTATTTATTTATTTATTTATTTATTTATTTTTATAGCTCACCGCAACACCCGGGGCGCAGAACTGACTCAAATGTCCCTGTAAACATTCACAAGAGAATATTCTAGTAAACTCTACAAACGCCTCGTACTGTTTTACTTCACGTTAAGATATTAACACTTGCTCAAGAACTAACTAATGACACCGCTAGTGCGCTATCCATGACCTGTCCTGCACTGCTTTAGCTAGCGAGCGAGCTGGCTAATATTAGCCCTCTGTTGTCATCTTCAGCGTTATGTCAACATGTTTAGTGTTAGCATGGCGGATATCACTGTTATATAACCTACTGAGGAAAACAATAACAACTTCTATTTACGTGCGTTCACTTCAATAAGTAGTTTAATAAGTTATACGGTGTGTTGCAGAAGTATTCACCCCCCTTTGTACTTTTCCCACATTTTGTAATGTTATAAACCGGAAATAGAATTAATTGGGATTTTTTATGTCGTTATTTTTGACATAATAACCCATAATATCGAAAAGGGAATTAGAATAGGTTACAAAACTACTTTATTTACTTACAATTTTTTTTTTTTATAAAAAAAGTAAAAATTCTGATTTATAAGTATTCACTTTCTAAATTAGTGCCAGTTGAAAAGAATGGCGGCACCTGTGTGCGATTAGTGTCACGTGATCTCTATCAATACACCTGATTATAGAAGGCCAAACATACAGTACCTAAAGAACCAGCATCATGAAGAGCAAGAAACTATCAAAACAGGTCCAGGACAACGTTATGGAAAAGTGCTAGTCAGGATTTGGATTTTAATTTTTTTTTAAATCCTGCAGAGAAACCATTATACATTATTTAAAAACTGGAAAGAATATGGCACATTCGTGACTCCACTAAAAGTCAGATAAGCAAGCAAGCAAGCAAAAAAATGTATAGTAATATTTAACCTGGCCTCTACAATTTTCACCCTAAAATTATTTAACTTCTCTCTACCACAACATATGGGGATTACCAAAGACAAGAATGACCTTATTGTGGAAAGAGAAAAGAATGGAAAGTGCCTGAACAACTGCCGATACAGTGCCATCTGACAATATCTCATACTGTGCAGAAATTAAGTTAGAATATTTAAAGTTGATCTTTTATGTACATAGGTGGCATTGCAGGAGGTATTGAGATCTGCATCACCTTCCCGACAGAGTATGTGAAGACTCAGCTGCAGCTGGATGAGCGGGCAAATCCACCTCGTTATCGAGGGATAGGTGAGGGGAAAACTGTCTCTCTTAGCATATTGCTACAACCTTGGTTAGGAATAGACTTGCCCGAAACAACTGGACACTCATTTAATATTTAAAATAAATAAATAAATAAAATTTCTGAACTAAAATCAGCAGTGCAATATTAGACTGGGGTATTGGTGGCAATCTGTGAAATTGAGGATTAAAAAATGTGTGAATGTGTGTGTGCTTAGGGGACTGTGTGAAGCTGACTGTTCAGTATCACGGTTTCAGAGGGCTGTACAGAGGCCTGAGTTCACTACTCTATGGCTCCATCCCAAAGTCTGCAATTCGGTAAGAGAAGCAACGTGAAATGCCTCCTAAATTGCTTGCATTGTCCTTTCTTTTAACCTGTTGTTAAAAGATTAAAAGTTATTAAAGTTGTAACCCATCTGCTTATTTTGATGACAGGTTTGGCACGTTTGAGGTCCTGAGCAACCCGATGAGAGATGATACTGGTCGCCTTGATAACACTCGCAGCTTGCTGTGTGGCCTGGGAGCGGGAATCGCTGAAGCAGTGCTAGTGGTCTGTCCAATGGAAACACTCAAGGTTGGAGGAATGAACACGTCTGTTTCATTTGAACAGAAGTAACATCCTTTTTTTTTTTTCTTTCTTCAAAATCCTCTACAACACCACCTTGTTATTCCAAGAATTAATTTGTATTGTATTTATTTGAAATCATTAATTGTAATTATTTCACATTGTCTAATCATTACAGAATTGCATGATGCAATGTATTATGGGAAACATTTTTGGAGGAAATGTACATTTTAGAATAAACTAAAATAAAATGAAAAGGAAGAACTTGCCCTAATTCAAGGGATTTGGTGCTGTCCCAGGTGAAGTTAATCCATGACCAGTGCTCTCTTCGTCCACGGTACAGAGGCTTCTTCCATGGCGTGCGGGAAATAATTCGTGATCAGGGTAAATGTCAGACAAGTTTTAATGCTATGTGTAATAGTTCGCGTTTTGTTTTTTCATTAATGTCTTTGTGTACAGACAATATGCGGCATAAACAAAAAAGGTAATAATTGCACTTACATAGAAAAAAGAAAAACGCGTTAAAAGAAAAAATTATGAATGAAAAATTAACTGCAAATATGTGACTAATCTGATTCTGATATGTAATGTCCTACCATGAACTGTAGTTGGGTTCAGTGCTCAGTCCTTGTTTTCCCTTCAAGTTAGCTGCTACTTAGAAATACACAGCCAGGTGTCATTTAAAAAAACAAAAACAAAAAAAAAAAAAAAAAAAAAAAACCCCCAATCTCCATATTATTACTGTCGCACATCTGTTCATTTTATATGTATCCAATCTATCACCATTACGGAGGTTCTAAAAGCTTTGAATTTGAATAAATCTGCTGTGTGTTCTCAAAAAGCTCATGTATTTTGGAAAATAAATGTGCTCTCTTAACCCTACAAACTGTTCCATGTAGACACTCTGGCAGAATAATATGTTAAAATATCTGTTATAGTATTTGAAATTTATGGTATAACGCACTGATCTGCTTTACTGGCAGGGGTTCGTGGTACGTACCAAGGGCTGACCGCTACAGTACTGAAACAGGGGAGCAATCAAGCTATACGCTTTTATGTCATGAACCTTCTGCGCAATTGGTATAAAGGTAAGAGATTGAACCCAATTGTAGTCTCAAAATGATTCACCGGAATATCAAGGGATTGTGAGGATCAGAGAAGGAAACAATAGGATGAGGCTCTTGCTGTCGTCTCCAGGTGATGACCTTACACGTGAGATACATCCCCTGGTCACGGCTATATTTGGGGCGACTGCAGGTGCAGCAAGTGTCTTTGGAAACACACCTTTGGATGTGGTGAAGACCAGGATGCAGGTACAGCCATCACTGATAATGGACCATCTTTAAGATCAAAATGAGTCTTTTCAGCCTATTGCCTCGCTATCATGTAACTTTTTTTTTTTTTTCTGTTGTAGGGTCTGGAAGCCCATCGTTATAAGAACACGCTAGACTGTGCTTTCCAGATACTAAAGAATGAAGGCCCACAAGCGTATGTATATTTAGTTTTTCTTTCCCTTTTTTTTGCACTTTTCCCTTGTCATCTAGACATTTTTGCTCATATTGAAATTTAATCTCATAATGAACAACTTGTTATACTGTTGAATTCTCAAATCTGATTGATCAGATGGAAGAAGGTAACTCATTTTCTACAACAGCAGGTCTGATATTAGTACCGGCTGTAATTCAAATCACAGGTTTTAATTAATGCAGACTTTCTAATACATTATTGTTTCTATAGTAACAATGAATTTTACAGTTGTATGGTGAATTCTCCACATAATCCAAGTCTAATAACACACCATATTTTTAATTGAGGTTCTTTTAGCATCAAAAAGCATATACTCCTTCGTGGTCATGCTTTCTGTAAGTACACATGCAGTACCGTGCAAAAATTTTAGGATATTATAATTATTTTATTTGTTTTTTGTACAAACTTATTATAGATTTTTTTTTTTAATGTTATTTTATGACTTCGACATTATTGAGTCAGTACAAAAACGTTAGATTCCTAAACATTAGTTTTTTAGCACAAAACTAAATGTTCCAGAAAAATGTTTGTATGTCAGTAAAGAAAGCAGTGTATTAAGTGGTAAGAGACACTTTTCAGACAAAGACACAATGAAGGCTGCTGGATTTTGCTGCAAAAATAAGAAGCGAGTGTAACAGTCAAAGTCTCCAGAAGAACCGTGACTGGTTCTGCAAGATGCTCAATAAAATTTACAGCTCATTTCCTTATAAAACTGCACTAATTCTACCGGAGACGATTTTTATTTTTTGGTCACACCAAATATTGACTTTCATTTACTACTGTTTACTGCTCTTTACAGTATTTTTAAAAAAAATTTATTTATTGATTAAATGTAAACATTCAATTTCATTATGTTTGAAAGCCTCTTTGCTCTACAGCATTTCTTTGCATGTGCCTAAAACTTTTGCATAGTACTGTATGTTTATTTCACATTTTATGGATGGAATCTCCAGTGTCAAAGATATTTGTAATGGTGAGTAGGTTTTCCAACCACGTTGGAGTCTTCACGGCAGGGGACTTTGTGCTTTCCATGTTTCAGTGTTGTATTTTAAAAGGTTAACTTTTCACATGGAGCAGCACTTTATCTGATAAATAAAAGGCTTGTTAGTCTTTGGAATCGAGATTCCCTTCAGTGTCCTCAGACATCATTCATGTCACTTCTGTTTTTTTTTTTTTGTTTGTTTTTTTAATTGCGTGTTAGCTTTCCAGCTTTTGCAAACACTTTTTTTTTTTTTTTTTTTTTTTTTTTTTTTTTTTTTTTTTTTTATTATTTTTTTTTATCTTATGTAATCACAATTAATGTGGGTTTTTTTTTTTTTTTTTTTTTTTTTTTTTGGAGTAAGTAATTTTTCCAATGTGTTGGATTCCTCCACTTGAATAGTGTAAGGGGTAGTGATATTAGTACAGGGCATAGCGATGATATTTGACATGTTGAATGTTGCAGCGTATTGTATAACGGGTTCCCAACTATCATGCTGGAGCCCAGTGTGCTGCAGTTTTAAGTTTTCTCTGTCTACAACACATACAGTGCATGTAAGGTCTGGTGATTAGCTTACATGTTGGATCAAAACTTAAAGACTATGTTGGGCTAGAGTCGAGAGCCCATAGTGTATAACTGTCCAGTAGCAAATGCATATTCTCTACGTCTTTCCATTCACCATTCCAGCTTGGTAACCCAGCTTTCTCTGTGCTGCAGGTTCTACAAAGGCACGGTTCCTCGGCTGGGCCGGGTGTGTCTGGATGTCGCCATTGTCTTTGTCTTGTACGAGGAGGTTGTAAAGCTTCTGAACAAAGTCTGGCCGACAGACTGAGGACGTTAACAACTTTCTCTGTAGAGAACGATGACTAATGTAGACACAGTTGTCGGTGTCACTCAAATGATAAGGCTAAGTGTTACACTGATCCCTGGCTGAGTGCACTGGGTTAGGCAGCCATGTGTATATGAGGGAGGGTGGAGAATTAAGCTCACAAGTGGTGTTCTGATGCACAGTGTGTTCCTAATGTTTGTCTAGCACATACATGCAAAGAGTATTAAGTTGTACCTTCTCACTTGATGCAAAACCATGCAACTGTGTTCACTCGCAACTTGTTACTCGTGCTAATCCACTTGTGTGGCAAAGCGCACAATTCCCTCGTTCTCAATTTAACCAACTTGTATAGTTCTTAAATTTTTCTATTAACTGCACTGAAATATGTTTAACAAAATAAAGGAAATGGTTGAGATGTAGATGATTGTTTTGTGCGAGTATTTCCTTATTGTTCAAGAACTGGAATTTTGTGTCCGATTTCTAAATTAGTGCCTTACCTATTGCTAAAGCAGACTAAAGCACTTTGGAAGGCCGGTAAAAACGAGCTGTTCAACTCCAGCCCTGACTCATCACATTGTAAAGAAGAGAAGGAAACTAGAGATTTTCTTGGCTTTAGCTCCAACAGCTGGGTGTGAGGCTTACGTTCATGTCTATTCTTTACCTTATCTGGGTTGATGATAATATCTGTTAAAATTAAAACATCTGTTTTTGTGTAACTAGGTTTAGTGTAGTTTGTGTTTTGTGTAGATCTCCAGGAACAAGGTTGGTGACCATTGATGGTCTGTGACAGAGACCGGGAATTTGATTAGTATGTCTGTAGTACTCCCTCTCCCTACTCTGGCAAGAGCGGTAAGTCTGTTCGGCCTGATGGTGGCACTATAGTACAATATTTTAAGTATATTCATTTGTAGTTTCTTTATTGTTCTATGTAACTTGGCAAGAACTTTGTACCATTTTCTAAGGATCCCGAGACCCTACATATTGCTGCTTGTGGCTATATTTGAATTTTGTTATAGAAAGAATAAGAGTAAATTTATTTATTACTGCTTAGACCAGTGTTTTCCCAACCGGGCTTCCGTCTGATGAGAGCAGGGGTGAGGTGTAAAAATCCTTCAGAGATTTCTAAAATGCTAAAATGTGAATGAAACATTTAGTATGTATGATATTTCAGACATCAAATTTTGTTTTACAGAAATAAGACACATGCATAATAATAAAAAGTAATTTATCTATATATAAAATAAAGTCCTTCGCTGACCTGTCAGCAGCACGTCAGTGTGCGTGTGATTCATCTTAATAATTAGCGTGTGTGTGTGTGTGTGTGTGTGTGTGTGTGTGTGTGTGTGTGTGTAAAAGAATATTGACAGATTTCTTAAAAGACAACCTCCAGATGCTTCTGGAGCATCAACTTCATCCTCTTGTAGCTAAAGCCTTGTTTATACTTCCGCCTCGACCTACACTGGCTGCACGCGCACCTTCCCAAACAGGCGAGGCGTTTATACTTGACGCGCTCGAGGCTGTAACAGTCTTTGAAACGAAAGGGGCGACTCTGAGTAATCGTCCTATAAACCAACAGGAAATATCTGAGAGAATAAGTAGTTTGTCGGAACAACCATAGCAGCGTTTACAAACAAGGTGTCTCGCGTGGAGTTGCTGAATGCTAAGGAGGAATTGTTTGTTGTTGACAACAACAAATTGTTTGTTTTCAGTAAACTTCACTTCAAAGAATCATATAAGTATCATATAAAACCCAGTAAAAAAAACACATCACATTACAAAATATAGCTATAAATATGAGCTATAAATAGCTATAAATATAAAACTAAATTGAACAACCTACATTTTAAAAATTAATTTCATTAAGATTATTAAACCTGAATCTTTACTTTCATTACATAGACTTATTTATTGTAGGCTCATTTTGTAAATGTTAGCAATTATTGTAGATGTAAGCAAAAAGTGGGAGCTTCCTGCAAATGTCACTTCTCACATTTAGCAAATCAGATGATTATGTTCTCCCATCAGTGTAAATGTCTCTTTATGTATTGAGAAAGATATGTATAAAGTAGGGCTGCACGATTATGGCCAAAATGATAATCACGATTATTTTGATCAATACTGAGATCACAATTATTTATCACGATTATTCATTGATTTTAAGGACATATTTTTACTGCACTTTCACATTTAAATAAACAGACCACTGCTTTCACCTCCATGTCGTGCTAAATTCTGCTGATGTACAAATCTTTGCATCAAATTAGACTTGTCCTTAAAGTGCATCATCTTGTAGAAGCAAAATATTAATAAAATTGTACCCAAAATATAGGATAATTAAAAATAAAAATACCATCAACCAAATGAAAATATGCGACCAAATATAACAATATTGAGTGAGAAGGCGGGAGAGGGCAGGGCTCTACGGTACCAATTTCTTTTAGGAGCACTTGTGTAATTACAAAAAATTTAGGTGCACAGTCAAAGATTTAGGAGCATGGTGGAAGTTTAGTTTTTAAAATTTTTTTAGAGAGATGATAATGAGAAAACTTGCGCTTGTCAATTATGGCAGAATTTAGGAACATAGTGTGAGCCATGACAAATTAATTTACCTTCTGATAAACTAAATTTTATATTTTCAGTTAATCTCGCAGGCTGTATGCTAAAAACAACAACCATTAACCTGTTCCACCTTGTAAACAAGTACAAAAACCTCAGTGTTCAGTGTTTGAAGTCTGCTCCTCTTAAAAATATATAAAGCTACACTATTAGACATTTTCCGCTGTCATGGTTCTGGGCTGGAGTCAGTTCTCAAACTACTGTGTATATTGTGTATATATCTGAATAATCTCATATAGGATGTGATTGGGTGAGCTCATTTATTCACCAGATGCAAAGCGCTTTAGTTTAATGGTGTTCATTACTGATGCTCCGATCAGGATTTTTACGACGGAAACTGATCCAGAAACCAATCGCTTTTTTGTTTAAGCTTTAATCAGGAGGTCTGTCATAAACAGTTAAATGTAAGCTCTCTGCTCATGGTCACTGTTAATTGAATTAAAATAATAGCAATGAGAAGTACTGTTAGTTAATTGATAAATAAACAAGCATAAAATATTCATTTTTAAATATTTATTCTTAAACAATCAAGAGTCCTTATTAAAAGTAGACTAACACAAGCAGGAAAAAGAAGGCAAATAGCCTACTAAACTTAATATGAAATTGATATTGAATGCAACCCATAGTAATTAAACATTATTTCATTTGTCATTTTAATTTTTTAAATTTATTATAATATCCATTTTTTTTTATATTAAATGATTTATTTATAACTAAGCACATTTTCTGTTTTTACATTGTATTAGTTTCTTGTTTGTTTGTTTATCAGTTGTTCATGTTAGACCGGTTCCCCAGTACAGTGTTGCCATGTCTGCTGATAATATTTTGTTTTCTGTGGGATTAAATCAAAACATGAAATGTGGAGTTGACTTTTTTAGTGATATCTGACAACCGTGACCTTAAAAGAATTGAATCGGCAACTTGAGAGAAGCAGATGATGTTCAGTGTTACTCGTCATCATAATGGCTTCTCTGCAGTATTTCCACACTTGTTCGGTTGACTGAGGAGATGAAAAGCAGTGTGAAAGTAACTGTTGCGCGGTGTAGATGCATTTTGGAATTGTAGTTTTTATTCCGATTGTATTATACAACTCTGAACAGATCATTCACAATGGTGCGACTATATATTTTTTCATAGTCACACAAAGTGCTTTTCAGTCACAAATGCGAGTGAAATGGTTGCACTATAGAGCCCTGAGTTTATCTGCAAAGTTTTTTCCTTTTTGGCATGATGACTTTTAATGTCCCCGACAACCTCTGTAGTGCCATTTAGCAACATGTTAGTGTCATGATTTCGCCTTGTGCAAGCATTGGCGCTCGCAGCTCAAGTGCTAAAATGCTAACTTGTTTCCGTGTTTTGGCATTACAAAATGACATCATCCCTGTGCCACTCTATGGTGATTGGCTGTAAGTTTAGGAAGAACTTGATTTCATCTGCAGCGTTGTTTTCCATGAGCGGAGGATGTACTTTAAACGTCAATATCGCAGTCAATCATGTTCATGTAGTCGTGGGGATTCAAAATCGTAATCGATTAGTTGTGCAGCCCTAGTATAAAGACAAGAGAATAAGGTTTAATCATGGTGTAGTGTAGTGACTGTTTATTTGTGAAGATACTGATAAATGAAAACATAGTGCACCCCCCAAAAAAAACCTTTTAGCTTTGGCTTTATTCTTTCAATAGTATGTACAAAGCAAATCGTAATCACTATTTTTAAAAAACTTTCCATGAATTTTGTGCCATCTGGCTCTCTCTCTCTATAGTCCCATATGGATGGATCATAGAGATGCCTGTACAATTGTACCTTTCAGAAAGAGTCGCCTCAACGTCATTCATTTCCAGATCCGGCTCTGCGCGGCGAGTTACAAAAAATGCCGCGCAAACGGCCATGAGAAATGAGGCCTGAACCGCCCACTCCGCGATGACGTCATTTTTGCAGCGCATTCCCTTGCGCTATTTCGGATGCATGGAGTATAAACCAGGCTTAACTAATTTATTTATATATACACATGTATATATATGTATATTATATACACACACACACACACACATATATACACATACACACTAGCATTAGTGTTTGTGTAGGGTGCCATAAATTTTTGAACATTTTCAAAGGGTGCCGTGACTGAAATAAGGTTGGGAAACGCTGACTTAGACTGTATGTATCTGGTTATGTTCGAGTAAGAAATTATGTGAAAATCCAGTAGAGAGACAGTAATTACTCCTAGAAATTGTTTGGAAAGAGAAATTTTATTTAAAAATTCTCTATACTAGTTGTTTAATAAGAAAGCATCTGAATAGCACAAGCATGTGGGGATTACAGAAGTTAGCCCAGGTCAGTTGTGAGTTCATATACAGGGCAGAACTGCCAACTTTCCTTAAGCCAAGAAGCCACCATGATGTCATGCTTCTGTTTCTTGGGCACATGATATCCTTTTGGCTGACTCAGAGTCACACTGTGTAATTAGGTTAAAGCTCAAACTGACACAGCTGTCAGTCATCCTGTGGGGCGGGCCACTGAATGATGAAGGTGGATGCACTGAGGCACCTGCCTAATTAATTGGCTGGTAAATGTACAGTGGTGGGGGCAGGGACCTGCATCAGCTACCTCCTCCATCTATTTGGGAGAGGGAAAAAAAGAAAAAAAAAAAATTAGACTAATCAATTGTTGTCACATGTCATGACGTATATGTGAGTGTGTGTAAATGGTAGATAAAGCAGTCCACTAAGTAAGGTAATTACTCACATCCGTAGACATTTGTCTTTCCCACCACTGGCCACTCGCTGACCGTCAGGACTCCAATCTACAGCGAAAACCTGAATGAAACATAATATTAACAGTAATTATAATAATGTTTCATTTATACAAGACACTTCCTAAAGCTAATGTAATAAACAAATAAAATATGTGCAAGCGATAAAACGAGCCTCTCACCTCGTCAGCATGCCCAGGCAGATCCACGCTCAGTTTGCCAGTCTTCACGTCCCACACCTTCAGCGTGCTGTCGCTGCTCCCGCTCACTAACAGACGGCTGTCTGCTGACCATGCTACCTGATACACAGCGGCCACGTGACCCCGGAGTGATGTTAAATACCTGGGGGAGGGAAATCACACACACACACACACACACACACACACAGTCCTACGTTTATACAGAGCTTGAATTATGTAGTACTGCTCTCACATTCAAGATTTCTTCATGATTTTGCAATAAAAAAAGAAACAAGAAATCTAGTAAAAAGAGATGGAAGAGTCGCAGAGATCTTTAGGCCAGTCAGTCTGTTCTGTTCTGTTCTGTATGAGAGACATCTTGTCTTACCAAGCACCAGTACACTAAAACTGGCGGAGCTGACTGTATGAAATGGGTTGTATGGACCACCAAGTCCGTGAGGTGCTTCTGTACTTAACTAGGCCCGAGACAGGTAGGCTAATGTAACTGCTGAGGTGTGGCTGTAATGTGTAATCCTAAGTGCTTGATGTCTGAGGACTTTGGCAGCTTAATTCTTCTCGATTATTCTGTTTCTATTTCTATACTCTATTACTCTATACCCTATCTCTATCGCCAAGAGATTTGTAATAGCCTAAGCTTCATCTGAGACTTTTAAGGAATACATGGATAACAAAAAGCAGCGGAAAGACATTTCTAGTTTCTTCTGCTTGAATAACAGATCATGCTGGAATTAGGACCAATTCCTTGATCCCTGTTACCCCTAATTATATAAGAAGTCGGAAATGAGCCCTGCAACAAAGGTCATTCAAAAAACAGTCCAAATTAACATCAAATGTTAAAAAAACCTGCCACAATAAGTCTTATTTTAAGACTTTTACATGAATTTTTTGATATTTTAGGGAAAAAAAACCTTTAGTTTGTCCTATATACACATTACAGGTGCATCTCCAAAAATTTGAACATTGTGGAAAAGTTCATTTTCCCCCATAATTGAATTATTAATATTACACAGTGAAAATATTTTTGTTTTAATCTTGATGATTATGGCTTACAGCTCATGGAAATCAAAAATCCAGCATCTCAAAATATTATTATAATTGTTTGAGATGCACCTGTATACAGATGATGATTTAAAATTGTGTCATATTTTATGGTAATGTTGCAAATTTTTTAAACAAGGCAGCATTGTTAAAATCATGATACTGCATTCTAAAGGTATTATGCTTCCCACCCCATTCTAGATACAGCAACAATGTAAAAAGAATAAAAGGTTCAATGACATACTTGCCAGTCCTGCCATCCCAGATCTTGATAGACTTGTCGAAAGAAGCACTTGCGAGCAGTCGTGTGTCAGGGGAAAAGAGCACCTCATTGACCAGAGCCTGGTGTCCAGTCATACGGGCCACAGGCTTCTTCTCTTCTGCTGGATTCCACAGGAACAGTGTAAAGTCATCAGAACCTGACACCAGTCTCTCCGGAGCCTCACCCTGATTCAGAGACAGCGCTCGATAAAGTGTAAAACTGCCGAAACAGTATATGAACTAAAATCTCATTACTGTACATTTTGCACTTACTCGGACTTTGTTGTATCGCTGCAATGCTCTCTCTTTGATTTCTTCCACTGTAGCATGCAACCAAATGAGCATTAATCCAAAACGTACATCAGGCACCATGTAACTATTGTATTATTTATTATCAGTCTTTAATAACAAGCGTATGGCATCATGTGAATAAACCAAGATGGCAGAAAAGTCGCTAAATAAGACACCTGTTGGGTGTATGTGCAGAGAACAGATTACATGCACTAAACATCTTTTTAAAAATTAAAAAAAAAAGGCCAAAATTGTTGGGTTAAATATCTATTTTGAAGATATATTTAGCTTGCTTCAGATGTTAAACATGGATGAAATTGTTTTCAATTTCATTGATAGATTTTAGAAGGAAAGGCTGTGAGTGTAGCATTGTTTGTGCTTGTTTTCCCCACAATTTTTAAAAAGACAGCCTGCAGGTATGTTTTATGTTAGAGATCATGTCTGGCCCTGCAAGATCATTAAATTACTGACAGAGTTTCAAATGTGAACTTGAGTAAGTCCCTTTGCTGGATGTTAAATCAGTCTCAGACTGGTACAATCATCAGACTCCATAAACCCCAAATTCATCTTTAAAGATTACATGCATTGTTAATCTTACACGAGCCAGTAAGGTCCTGAAGGTTGATGGTAGCAGTGGCTGGCTCAAAGGCTCCTGTACGGAGGACGTAGTCTGTGCTGAGAGCCAGCGTGTTCACCCAATGAGCATGACCCTGCAATGTCCGGCACTGAACCCCCTAAAGCATGGAGAAATCCATAAAACCTCTATTTAATTCAGCAAATGTTAGGTTTACACTAATGAATTTTCTGTAAGAATATGTAGTGTAGAAGAAGACTGCACTTATATTTCTAGTTTTGTTGTTGCAAATCTATTAGTTACGTGTATAAATATATGCACACACGCAAAGCATTTGCTCTTACATCTTTGGCCCTCCAGACTTTAACAGTCCTGTCCTGGGATGAAGTGTACAAAAGGCCATCCCCTCCCCATTTAACACAGGTCACTGACTGTGTGTGGCCAGTCAGGATCTTATCGCAGCGGCTCAGCACCGTGTCCCATATTCGAACCGAGCCATCTTTAGACGAGCTAGCCAGGTACCGGCACTCAGGGTTCCTTTGGCAGAGTGACACAGTGAATACAGTTAGATGCAATATATGATAATATTAGAGAAAAATGGGAACGAATGATTTTATGGAGCAGATGGATGGGGAAAAAGCTGTATGAGTTTAGCTCTAGTATTAAATACACTGCCAGTCAAACATTTTTGTTTAAACTTTATATACTATACAATTTAAAATATCTAATCACGGAATAAGAATAAAGGAACTGATAAATATCCATCCATCCATCCATCTTCTATACAGTCTATCCTACGCAGGGTCTCGGGGGAAGTCTGGAGCCTATCCCAGGGAACTGGGGCACCAGATAGAAGACACCCTGGATGGGCTGCCAACCCATCGCAAGTAACAACTGCACACACTATGGACATTTGGAAATGCCAAACAGCCTACAACACGTCTTTGGATTGTGGGAGGAAACCAGAAAACTAGTTGAGATTGAAGAGACTGAAGACTGAGATAGAGAGTTGGGCATACAATTTTGGGACCTGCAGATGTTTGTCTGGATGTCAATATCTGGATAATGAACCTGATCTTTTTTTTTTTAAATGTGAATAAATGCTGTTATTTCTTGTTTGTTTCTTTGTAAATTAACACCATGGCAGTTAACGTTTCTTTATTTGTTTGCTTCGACAAAAAATATTAAACTAAATCATTCCACACTTCATTAAAAATATTTTCATATGAAATCAACAACAAAAAAAAGACAGACATTAATCCATTAAAATATGCCTTGGAGATATTGGACTTTGGCAAAAAGGGCTAATCGGCAACACGTGTAGATGATATGGTCCCAGCGATTATCCAAGTAGAAACTACATTTTCTACTACATTGATCCCAATTGGTTTACCATTTTTTTTTAAGAGATAAGAGTTTATAATGGGTTTGAGGTCTGAAGGTGGAACAGGGCATTTGTTGAGCTCTGAAGATGAGGCCTCCTTGGCAACAGCACCTGCTTGCTCATTCCCTGGAATTGTTCCCAATTATCCCAATGCCCAATACCACAACTAATTTTTTTTTTTTTTTAAATTCTGTGCCTTCAAAGAATGCAGTCCATTTAAAACGTCTACAAAAGCTGGGTGTTCGATTTTAAGGGATGCCAGAATTTGAAGGCATGAATTTTAGTCCGTTATTATCAGGAAATTCCATTGTTGAGAAGTTTTAACATGATCTAGTGCCAAAATAATGGCATTGAATTCTGCAGTAAAAACTATTCCTGGGAATCTGTATTCCACTTTTCTGATGGTTGACCACAAAAGCAGCTGACACATGAGCTCCAGATTTTGATCCATCTGTATAGATCACAGTACATGACTGAAAGCTTTCTCGGGCACTTAAATGGTGTTGATGGCAATCGTTGGGATATTTTTGAGATATTTTTTGTTTCTCGTTAGATCCATGATTACGTCTGATTTTTTTGATATGCCGATATGAAATGTTTTTATTTTTTTATTTTTTATTTTACATTAAGATATGAAAATAGAACAGAACTTACAAGTGCAATGGCTCCCAACACAGCCAAGTGATCCATTTAGTGTGTCCCATCAGAGTCTTTCCTATCTGCTGTCCTGTTACTGGGTCCCACAGGAGAATCTATTTAGACAATATGTACAAATTACAGATACTGTTGGTATTTTAAAGTCATAGCTACTGTGTTTGAAGCAGAGTAAACACTTACCTGACTGTTCTTACACCCTGAGGCTAACTTCTTGCCATCTGGAGACCAGGCGATGGACAGAACCCAGTGTTTGTGTCCTTAAAGGTATAAATAGAGTATGTTAACATCAGAACTTATCAAATTGAAAACACAAGTTAAATTCTAAAAAAATAATAATTGGGAGTTGTTGTCAAGCGCAGTATATCTTCACTGACCTTTGGCAGTGTGATGAGGCGTCTCTGTGGTCAGATCCCAAAATCTCACAGTCGTATCTCCAGAACCGCTAGCCAGGTATCTAAGGACAGATTAAACACAGAGGAAGGATTCTTTAGGACAACACCAAATTGTTCCATAAAAGACAATGTCAGTAATAAACCCTGATACTGACTATGACAAAGTAAAACCTATTTTCTCCCAACGCAAAACAAGGGCAGCTATTGAGGCACAAAATAAATGTTTCCACAAGACAGTTTATTGTAGAATGCTTTCCCGAATTCCTACGTCAAAGGTATTTGCTCTAAATCTTATGATTTATGCTCCAGAGCCAGAAAGCAAGCAGAAGAGAAAAAAAAAATCACTACCATTTACACCATCACATATTTGTACATATTATCCACTGTTCATAGCAAATGTGTTATATTGCTAGTGATGTCGATGCTCTTGTCTTTGTTATCTTACTGTAATGTGTAATGCTTGTTTATAAGCACAAGTGCACAACTGAGTTCAATTCCTTGTATTTGATTCTGTCGACATAATGCAGACTGAAAAAAATATGGATTATTCCTTTAACGGTTGTTCCACTCACTTCCCTGTGGGACTGAAGGCCACTGAGATGACGGCCTCGGTGTGGCCCTCCAGTGAACTGGTGCAGCGAGCCACGGCCCTCACGCGGAACACGGCCTGTGGTTGGTACACCACTGGCAGCACCTGCTCCGTTTCCACACCCAGAGTCTGCACACAAGCCCCCAGGGATGACACCACCTCAGCATCATGCACGAAGAACAGCAGTGGCACCGGCTCTTCCTGAAGAGATACGGAGAGAAAGGGAATGCCTTAAAACACACCACACTAAATTTTAATATAAAAAGGGTAGAATGATCACAATTCAAGTTGAAATAACAAATGAAAAACTAATGTGAAGAACAAGTATCTTGCATTTCAGCTTTCAACAAGTTACCAGTGTCTCTACATATCATTTGCCTCCCACCATAAAGTCTATGTTGCAGTTACCTTTAGTAGCAGCGCATTACAAACCAGCTGCAGCTTATCTGGGGTTATGTTCAATGGGACATCAAAGGGCGATCCGAGAGGCTCGCCACCTTCATCCTGAAACTGGATTAACATGCGCTCCACGTCCTCGCTCATTTTTAAACACGCTCTCAAGTTGTCTGTCAAAACAGGTGACATGAGTAAGATAAGTATTTGTCGATACTGCAAAATTCTAGCAGAATTCATGATTCTCATAATGCATAAGCAAAACACAACAGCCATGTTTTAAAGGGGCAACTGACCCTATCCCTATACCGAAACTACTTCTTCCTTATGAGTCGCCTTTTAAGGAAAAGCCCTGTTCCAACATATCAGTTTGCCTAAGGCATCTATGAAGGTAATTGATTATTATAGGTATAAAATTAAAAATGGAAAACTACATCTTTCAAATGCATAATGATTTGCGTTAAATAATACTTAAGCGACTTAACACATTTATTTGCAAAATAAACAATTGAAAATTGAAAAAACAATAAACAGACAATAGGTTTAAAAAAAAACCCCAGATCATTAGCTGATAGGCTTACAGTCAATAAGTTAGTACTCCTCCCCTCCTTAATTGTTATAGAGCTATAACCATGCTTAGAAATGATGTAATGCATCGCCAATTCCTAGATCAAGACTTGATAAACATGATAAACTAATAGACAGAATGTTGCCGGCTTGCTACTTGACTCATACGAGCTCTTCATTCACCTGGACACTAAACAAATCATTTAGACATTAAAAGAGTAAACATACTGCTCTAATGTACTAAAAAAAGACATAACGGAAACGTAAATAAAACAAATGATTACTTTATCGAGATGAATTTACCTTCCACACGTGTTGTATACCTTTGGAGGACGCTGTATAATGACGCGTAGGTCACGACTGGCACGTCACAAGCGTGCGACAGTTTTAAAGTGAAGTAAGTAACAGCTAGCTGTCTTCTACAGGCTGAGTTGAAACTCGGAGTCAACGCTAAACAAAATCACACAACATGGGTGGCAAAAATAAACAAAGGACGAAAGGGAATGTTCGGGTAAGCTGAATTTAAGTTGTTCGGAGGTTTGTTCAGCTAAAAGTGTCGACAGGTTGACTGTTCTAGATGGTTACCAGGCTACTATAAGTGCTCCTTCCAGTCTAGTATTCTGCCCGGATGTGGCGTATTATTTTGGCATACTTATAGTACGACAGTACAGTATATCATACTAAAATATTAATAAATATTAAATTTGACTAATATTTAAGTCTGTAGCTAAACATAATTCCACATAATTTATTTAGGCTTTTAAAACGGCAAACTAAAAAATAAATACATAGTTAAACAAAACAAATAGAACGCCAGCTTGTTAGCTTAATAACCAGTCAGGTTTTGACCAGCCGTTCGAGTTGTAATCGACCAACAGTGACGTTGTTATGTAAATTTGCCTAATGACGTCACGATGCAAAAGACCTCGTATAACTTGTTCATACAAATCTGAAACAAAAATGCTTATAAAGCGCCACCTAGCAAAACAAACTGTTAGCAGAAATGGATCTGCTGAAATACATTTGTTGTATGTTCACATTGTGGTCGATGAACACCAGGGCTATATTATTGAATAATAATGATGCTTTGCATGTGTGACACAACATCCTTGTAATTTCTACAACATCTTATTTCCTTACTATTTCAGCCATCCAGCAGTGGCAGAGCTGCCGAACTCTTAGCTCGGGAAAATGGAGTGGTTCCTGGATTTGTTGGATTTGGGATTTCGGCCTCCAACGACCCGGGATACGTGCCTGCGGTCCACGGCGCTGAGGAAATAGACAACCTGGTGGATGCTGATTTCCGTCTGGTTTTACGGAAATTGTACAAGCGAGATGCAGTCACGAAACTGAAGGTTAAGGTTCTTAATTAATTTTGCATATGGATGTCGTGTCCTTTGTTTCAATTTGTCTGGAGTAACTGGGTAAGCTGAAACAATAAAGAATCCCAATGTATTCGTTGCACATGGCCAATAAAACGATTCTGAATCTAGAATTCATGGTGGAAACCTGTGTAGATTCTGTACGCGGTTGATCTCGGAAATAACTCCTTTTCCTTGCAGGCTGTACAAGAATTTGGAGCAATGTGTCACGAGCGTGATTCAGACATAGTGAAAGGAGTTCTTCCATACTGGCCACGTATATACTGCAAAATATCAATGGTAAGGCTTTGTGTTTTAAAAAATATTCATGTATTTGTGTTAACCTGCTATATAATTTACTCTTACACATTTATTGTCCATTTTATTCAGAACACCTGTACACCTGCTGTTGGTGACCTGTTCAGATCAAACACCAGAACGAGGAGAAAATGTGATCTCGGTGACTGTGGCATGTTTGCTGGTGCCAAAGCTGGTTTGAATATTTAAAAAAACACAAAAAAACTGCTGATCTCTTGGGTTTCTCATGTGCAACATTCTCTAGAGTTTACACAGAATGGTACAAAAAAAAATTCAGGGAGCAGAAGTTTTGTACAAGAGTAAATGCTTTGTTGTCGAGAGAGGAGAATGGCTAGACTGGCTGAAGCTGGTAGGAAGTTTACAGTAACTCAAATAGGCACTCTTTACAACAGTGGTGAGCAGAAAAGCATCTCAGAACTCCTGAACCTTGAAGGTAGGTGGGCTACAATAGCAGAAAACCTTATTGCATTACACACCTGTCAGTGAGGAACATGAATCTGAGGCTACAATGGGCAGAGGCTCACCAAAACTGTACAGTTGAAGATTTGGAAAAAGACCACTCAATGTTTTTCCATTCTTCAGCTTTCCAGTTCACGAAAAGTTGTAAGGACTTTGTGGTGAATTTGGTTCACCGTAGCCTTCATGTCTGCTTGAACCAGTCCGGGCATTCTCCTGTGACCTGTTTCAACAACAAGGCGTTTCTGCCTACAGAACTGTCGCGGACTGGTTGTTTTTTGTTTTCCACACCATTATGTGTAAACTCTAGAGACTGTTATGCGTGGAAACCTCAGGAGATCAGAGGTTTCTGAAATACTCAAATCGACCCGTCTGGCACCAACAACATTGCCTCGGGCAGAGTCACTGAGATCACGTTTTTTTCCCCCGTTCTGATATTTGATGTCAAGGTCTTAAGCTGTATCTGCATGAATTTATGCATTGAGCTGCTGCCACATGATTGGCTGATTGGATAATTGCATTAATGAACAGGGCTACAGGTGTTCCTAATAAAGTGGATGGTGTGATTGTATATATGATACAAACTGCTACCTAGTTCTAACACTGATATTACACTGATACTGTGTTAGGATCATGACAGACGAGTTCGAGAAGCCACACAGCAGGCATTTGAACAGCTGATCCTGAAAGTCAAGCGTAACCTCGCCCCGTATCTGAAGGCGATAATGGGCCATTGGCTCATAGCTCAGTGTGACACATATTCCCCTGCTGCCTCTGCTGCTAATGTTGCCTTCCAGGCTGCTTTCCCCCTCAACAAACAGCCAGAGGCTCTCAGCTTCTGCAAAGATGAAGTGCTGACCGTAAGTCTAAGTAATATGACTCACAAATATGTGCGTTTATTAAACTGAGTAATATTTCACTGTCCATGGGAATCGCCTAATCATAACCTAAGCAATGCTGCGCTATTACACAATACTGTTCTCTTTTGTTTCCCTTAGGTGCTCCAAGACAATCTGCTCAAGGAAACAGCTGACACACTCACTGACCCACAGTAAGTATAAACGTGTCATTTATAAATGTAACCTGTAAAGGCTTTTCCCAGAGAATATTCTCTTACAATGCATTATTTTTAGTAATGCTAAATTATTATTGCATTCCTGCTAACATAATTTGGAGCTTCATTTGCATGTTCTCCCTGTTCTTTGGGTGTTTCCTCCGGGTGCTCTGGTTTCCTCCCCCAGTCCAAAGACATGCACTGTAGGCTGATTGGCATCTCTAAATTGAGTGAACGTGTGTGCGATTGTGCCCTGCGATGGGTTTTCACCCCATCCAGGGTGTACCCTGCCTGTGCCCCGAGTCTCCTGGGATAGGTTCCAGGCTCCTCTGCGACCCTGTGTAGGATAAGCAGTACTGGAAATGGATGGATTGAGTTCTTTGTGCCTGTTCAACTGTATGTGATGTATATGTGCAGGAGCGTACCAGAAGACGAGAGACAGGCAAAATATGTGCGTGTGCTGACCAGCTCGCTGCTGGCTCTCAAGAAACTGCTTGTGTCCCTGTCCACGTCTGATCGTGAGGCTCTCAGCCAGCGGCTCGCTCACATCATCTCACAGGCGAAATTCTGGAAGTACAGCAAACACAAAACCCCACAGGTGAGCTGGATATGGTGCAAAAAAAAGATATTGAGCTTTATATTACTTACTAATGAAAAGTGAAGTAACAGAATGCTTAAGTTCTTGATACTCCACTGATATTGCACTGATATGCTATAATTTAATTGCTAAACACAATATTAAGAGACTGTTGAGTGACAAGGACTAAGCTGGAACTTGTGTTCTCTTCTCCAGGTCAGAGGGGCGTTCTTTAAGGCGGTAGCTGCGCTGTGTGAACTCGTTCCTCAGCTTGTTCAGACCGAAGCAGCTCGAGTTTGTTCTGCCGTACTCCTCAGTATCGATGACTCGGACCCCGTCGTGTTGCCGCCGCTGTGGGAAGCCGTTCTGCACGTTATCTCCAGCATACAGGTCAGGCCCTTTGGTGCAGTCTTTGTGTGGGTGTTTTAGTTACTTTCTATTTAGTATGTTTGCAGTGGGGATACAGATGGGATGAGAATCTAGACGTTAAAGTGGCTATAAGAAAAAAAACTCCTTGAAACAACATGAGGAAGAAACCTTAAGAGGAACCAGACTAAAAAACAAACCTTCTGTGTAGTGGGATTGTATGTCATGGAGAAAAGGACAATAGTACGAATTGTGTTGAAATGAGGTTCAGTATAAGCATATTGTGCAGAGTACTGGGTGAATTATAGTATAGAGTTCATGATTACAGCGGCAGTCCTTAGAAGGTGCAAGTAAAATTTCAATCCTTTGAATTCATTGGTACTTTGCCTACATGTTTAGTAGTACAGTAAAATAATGAACTGCCCTGGGCTCCATAAAGTAAATACTTTGTCCAAATTTAAACCACAGTATTTTGCACCCATTTGCAATGTGTTTTGATATTCTTCTCACTGAAACTAATCACTGTATATCCTTGTTTTGGTTACACAACAAGATTTCGTTGTTAATCTGAAAAGTATTTATGTATAAGGTGACCGGTTGATAAATATCCCATTTCTCACATTTTTGACTTGAAGGAAGTGAAAAAAGCAAAAAAATGGCATCAGATGTTCTAATTTGCAACAGAAATTAGTTCCTGATGTTAATATTATTCAAATAAATGTTATTATATTTGCAAACAAGTATATAAAAGGTATAAAGTGACTGAATATAAAATCTTGACAATTACTAATTGTAAATTATTAACCGAATTACTAATAAACTTTCCAACTTTAGAATCAAGCTCTCATTATTGCACAGTTAATGATATTAGGGCTCCAGCACATTTTCTGTGGATTTTATTTTTCTGAAATTAAGTGAAAGTGTTAGATTATCCCTCATTAGTTCCTCAATGTTCTGCAGGACTGTTGGACTCACGCAAATGCTCGGAAGGGTGTGCTGCCCAAGCTATGGGCTCTGTTAAGAGAAGGGGGACGGGGCCTGGCCACCGCCCTGCACCCCAACATGCTTCCATTTATCAGCAAACTGCCAGCAGAGGTCATTGAACCCAAGCTCGACTTCTGTAGCACATTCTTCTCTTCCATTATACAAGGGTAAGACACCTGTATCACTGTATCCCTTAAATCATTGATTTGCATCAGATGCTGTTGATAAATGCTTTTGATCTATGATTTAGACCTGACTAAATAAAGGTTAGATAATGTTGCTTATAACCCACTGCTGTAGAATTCTCAAATCTGATTGGCCAGAAGGTGCTCATTAATTTTCTATAACAGAAATTCTGACGCTAGTGCTAGATCGCTCGTTCTAATGTTATCGTTTTTATCGCTGCATTTGACTTACCTTGGACGTGGCTCGGAATGATGTCATTTTTGACCTCAAGCTATAAAGTGAGGAAGCAAAACATGCACGTCTCCATGTTCGTCTTTTCTTAGCAACAAGCTAGCCGGCTAACTGTGATTAGCGATTTACATTTTCCTCCTCAAAACAGTGATCTGTATCGTCAAATTTGTATTGTTATTAGTTTTCTCAAGAGAATATTTATTTAAGATATGGTGATTGATCTAAAGCAACTACTTGTACATATGCATCTAAAAAAAATTAGAATATTGTAGAAAAGTTTGTTTTTTTCCCTTAATTTAATTCAAAAAGTAGAACTTTCATATATTCTAGATTCATTGCATGTAAAATGAATTATTTCAAGCCTTTTTTGTTATAATCTTGATAATTACTGCTTACGGCTCATTGAAATCAAAAATCCAGTATCTCAAAATATTAGAAGAAAGAATTTATAATACAGAAATGTCGACCTTCTGGAAAGTGTACATTACTCATCACAATTAGCTGGCTAGCTTGTTGCTAAGAAAAGATGGACATGGAAGAGTTCCAGTTTTTGAATTAAATTATGGGGGGGAAAATTAACTTTTGTACAATATTTTAGTTTTTTTTGAGCTGCACAACTCATTTAAAGGTAAGAAGTGCTTCTTTGTTTACTACTGATGCTTTGCGCAGCCATGTTGATTTGATATCACTTGGTGAACTTGGAGGACCTTGGCGTTGAGGAGAGCATCATGAGTTTCTGTGTAGGAATTGGGAGTTCAAGTGTTTTGTTTTTTCATGCTTGGAGGTTGGAATGACTAATTATAACCACCTATAGTTGAACACAGCATAAAGTACTGTTTAAAAAACTTGTCCACAGGAATTTGTATGCCAGACATGCCACATATTCCAAAGTTAATAATATACAGATTTTTTAAAAGCATGCTGTTATTTAACACAAGGGAGACTTAAGACTTAAGATTTATGGAAGGAGTCTCCCGTGCACCCACTGGCGCAGGCAGAGATAAAAGCTGTTCTTTCACTAAGGACGGAGAACTTTGAGGTTTCTTTGCATAAGTGATGACAGGAACTAATTGGGTCCATGGTCATTCCATGACATGTAACTATAAATGGATAAAAAGTTCCACGTGTCATTCTTTAATAAATAAAAAAAGTAACTCTTGGTATAAGTGGAAAATGCTGTTCACAGTCCTCTGCTACATGATATGTCTTTACATAATATAGTCAGCCTCAAATGCATTAATTCACACTGCTGAGCTAAGGTTAAATGTCTCCAGAGTGTGTCTGAGTGTCTCACTGTCTGATATTTGTTCTAGTCTTTCCAGCGAGCGTGCACTAGTCAGCCCGTCAGAATGCGCAGCCATTGTCTTTTCTACCATGGAGTGCCTCCGTTTTCTTCTGCTACAGAATGTGGGAGAGGAGCCAGAGCAGCGAGCCATCCAAAACATGCTCATCTCCGAGCACGTAAGTGGTTTTAGGGCTGTCTGCATCAGTGCACTACTGTTGATTAGTGATGTTTTCCTTTCCCAGGTCTTACTCTTGCATTCAAGTGAATCTTCGCTAAGCTGTACCCTCCTTTGTTTAAGTTACAGTGTACAAAGGTTTTGATCCTAGTTTGTCAGCTATGAAGTTTTCAATGACACAGGTTGAAGATAGCTCATGTTCTTCTGTGGAGCAGTACATTTGAAATTTTAAAAAGGGATAAAGAAATGGGTCTCATAACAGTTAGTGAGCTGTATCAAATATTTGGGTTTTAAAAAAAGAAGTCTTGAGTATGCATTAGAGGTCAGGCAAATATAAGTTTCTTTACTTTCTAAGAATAGCATTTCTTGTGAATACAAGTGAATACAATTTTCATTCCTTGAGATCCTTGGAAAAGATTTGCTGGCAGGTACAAAACAAATGAAATGTTAATTGCAGTGCTGGTTTATTTTATTGTTATTGTTATTTTATTTATTATATTGCCTTTTTTGTGATTTATACAGCTAAACAGTTCCTGATCTTTTACTAAAGGGTAACAGTTTTGGTTGTGCTTCTTTTTTACCACTGCTTTTTTTTTTTTTCTTTTCACCTCTCCTTTTGCAGCTCCTGCCTTTGATAGACAAATCTCTTGGAAGCTGTGCCTTGCAAAGCGGGCCTCTGTTCCCTCAGATCACTGAGATGCTAGTCTCATGGGAGAAGCGAGCAGACGGGAACGAGGCCGCCACTTTCCTCAGACTTCTGGCAGATTTCTGGGAAGATTTGGGTAGCCTCTGTGTGCGCTATGTGGACCACGAGGAGCAACAGGTTGAGCAGGTGGTGCTACAGGGCATTGCCACACTGTTGCAGATCATGCAGAATCCAACAAGCTACTGCACCAAGCAAGGGAAGAGAAAGAAAGCTGTAAAGGTCTGCTTCTCTGAGGAGGAGGTGAAAGGACAAGTGGAGGAAAACCTGAGCCAAACTCCAGAGGTGGAAACCTTACAGGGGCAGGAGAAGCAGTATTCTCCCCTGAGGAGCAGCCACCTGTTGGAGCTGGTGTGCCAGCTGGCTGAGCTGAACATGGTGTATGTGACTGAGCGCGAATCGGAGAGGCATCTGCACTTCCTGGCTCTGTTGTTGCAGGCTTTCCCAAAGGCCCAGGTGTTCCAAGGGCTGCTGAGACCAGACGATGGAAAGACAGAGGTGCAATTGGAGGCTGAGCTGTCAGAAAATCCAGCCACCCGTTTCCTTCTGCAGAGGGTGATGGTGTGGCTCAGGCAGGACGACAGGAAAGACACAGAGTTCCTGGTGGACATGGTGTTCAGTTCTTTGCAATGTTGCAGCTCGAATGCAGAGCAGACACTTGTACTCGACCACATCACCGTAAGACATCCAGTCCAACTAATTACATTGCGTGGCCAAATGCTTGTGGACGCTTGACCATCACACCCATATGTACCTCCAGAGTCATCCCCCAAAATCTTTTTGAAAGCCTTCCTAGAAGAGTTGAGGTTATTATATCAGCAAGGGGCAATAAATCTGGAATGAGATTTTTAAAAAGCACATATGGGTGTCATAGCCAGGTGTCCACAAACGTTCGGCTGTATAGTGTGTCTTCCAGTGGATCTACTCAGAATGCACTTTGCTCATTTTGTTCAGATGTGTATTTTTTTTCTTTTTCTTTCTCTCTCCATGTAGGTGGATTTAAAATGGAGTGTTATTCTGCAGATTATCCAAAAGGTATGTTGAGACAGGGTAATGAAGTGTAGGGTTGGGTACATCAGGTTTGGATGGTTATGGAATATATCACATCACAGTATACATATTTTCATGGAAATACAATATAAAATAAGTCACTTAACTACTCTTTGGCTTAAATAGAAATAAAATAAGTTACCAGAGTTTCTATTTGAAAAACATGTTGCTTCATGCAACTATTTATTTATTTATTTTAAACCTTTAAACTGCAAATCTGATAGACTCACAACTGCTTTGCCACATAGTGTAAAAATATGATGCTCAGTTTGTGCTTGACATATGTATAGGCACAAGGTGGCACACTTCAAAATGGTGCTTTGGTGCCTATCAGTCATCATGACAGATTTTGGCTGCCTTCTGTCACTGAAAGCATAAATCATCAAGTGAGAGTGCTCAATCTCTAATCCATTTTTTAAGCAGTTTAGCAGTAAATAGGCCTAATGTATGAAGTTGCACAACTGTGATGCATTTGAAAACCACTGCTGTTTCGCACATCTTTACCATTGTTTCCACTAGTGCAGTTGTATTTTTGTGATAATGTTCTGAGCTTTTTGAAATGTTTAGTAGTAGTATTAGTAGTAGTTTTCATCCTGAGGTGTTTTAGATTTTTAGACTTGAGGTGTATTAACATGAAACGGGTTCTGAGTGATCTTGTGGCATAAAAAGAACCATAGCCCATTTTGCTCCAAAGTTGAGAATTTTTTACTTTTCAGTCATAGAAACAATCTTAGATAGCTATATCTTCTTAACTGGTGTTTTGTATGTGTTTGGGGTGTGTGTGTCAGGCATGTGCTGATGCTGGGCATTTGGAGCTGTGCGCAGGGTGGTTAAGAGGATCTGTGTTAGGTGAGCGTATGGTAAGACTGGCTGGTGAGCTGTGTGCGGCGGGGCTGAAAGGTTCTCCTTACACGTCATCTGCCTTGGACCAACATAACCACAGCTGGCGCCTCATTAGTCTGGCCCTATCTCAGCAGCTTGATGATGGTAAACACACACAGACAAAACGCACACCGAGTGCTTATATGGAATGAATGTTGTAACTCTACAGTCCACTCAAAAATTATTGGAACAGCAAGGTAAATTCTGTTGCTTTTGACTAGAGGAAGAAGCCTTTATTTTTCATATATATATTACAACACAGTGATATCACAGTGAGCACAGCTTGTTAGGAAGTTGGGGTCAGAGTGCAGGGTCAGCCATGATACTCTGGCACCTCTGGAGCAGAGAGGGTTTAGGGCCTTGCTCAAGAGCCCAACAGTGGCAGCTTGGTGGTGGTGCTGGGGCTTGAACCCCCGACCTTCTGATCAGTAACCCAGATCCTTAACTGTTGAGCCACCCCTGCCCTACTATACATTGAAGACATTTTGGGTTTGAGAGCAAAAGATGAATGAGACAATAGCTCAGAATTTCCTCATATTTACATCTAGATGTGTTAAACAACTTCGAACATGGCAGCTTCTGTTTGAACCCACCCATTTTTTAAAAAAGTGATCAAAAATATTGGAACATGTGACTCGTAGGAGCTGCTCAGGTGTGCCCTGCTAAATTGATTGTTTAAAGAATTAATAGCTCTGAATGTCTACTCTTGGTTTGAGCCCTAAGTTGTACCTCTGAAGATTGCATTTGTTGTTAAAAAGGATAAACCGATATGAAGACCAGAGAGCTGTCTATTGGAGAAAAGCAAGCCATTTTGAAGCCAAGAAAAGAGGGAAAATCTATCAGAGCCATTGCACAAACCTTGGGAATAACCAGTACAACAATTTAGAATGTCTTGAAATAGAAAGAAACCACCGGCTTGATGCAGTTATTTTAAGCAAGAAATCTGCAACCAAATATTAAGTGTTACTTACTGTAAGACTATCTGTTCCTATACTTTTGCTCACCTTAAAATTGGGTGGTCTGCCACCAAGGTGCCATGTTGTTTAACACATGCTAAGTTGTTTAACACATTTAGATGTAAATATGAGGACATGAAAGCTGAAGTACTGATCTATTGTCTCATTATTCATCTTTTGATCTCAAACCCAAATGTCTTCAACATATAGCGAAAACAATAGAATTGGCCTTGTTGTTCCAGTACTTTCAGAGGGGACTGTATAACAATTAAATTGCTCTGAGACTCTGTTCATATGTATGTTCGTAATGTGTTACATTCTGTGCTAATTAGGTTTTCTAACTTGACATTCTCAGTGTATTTAGAGTGAGTAATAAATTGGCCTTATAACTTGTTATTTATATAAATTTTTGTCCCATTTTCACTCCTCCAGAGTCTCTGATAGGAAAGGTGTACGTAGAACAGATCATTGAGAGGCTTCATGCTACACTGTCTGAGGCGAAGGGCATGTCTGATGCTGGCAACATGGAACCTCTGGTCTCCTTCATATCCAACGTAGCCTTTAACTTCTTCTCATCAGTAAAAGGCTGTCTCCTGCTGGCTGCCGCCGAAGACCTGCTGCTCTCTATCTTCCAGCTGTGTGCACAGGAGCAGATGATAACGCACCTCTCGGGTAACTTTCTGCCTCTTAACTTATTTTAGTTGTTGAATCAAACATAGTTTTGGCACACTGGCTGCATGTCACACTTTGATAAATGACGATTAAAGAGGAAAAACAATGCAAAGTCTCAAAACACATTATTTTTTTGTAATTAGATATGCTGTATCACAGTGAAACCCTTTTTATCCCTTTTGCCTCATTTTGTAGTGTTGTAACCTGAACTGAAGTAGACTCCATTGGGATTTTTGCTTGCTTGTTTTTATAAAAATTAAGATTTTCTCATCTGTAATCATGCCCTGTCTCTTCTACTTAGTAAACACTGCTTGTCGTTATCCATCTCTTTTGTCCAAACCAAAGTATACAAAGTGTACATTTTTGTGTAATTTCTATTTTGACTGGACAGTGTATGCTTACTTCTAGTTTCTTGTCCATCAATGTAGTTTTCAGCTTTAATTTAGGAAAAAAATAACCTAACACTGAACAGTTCTTCAGTATGTATTCATAATTATTTTCATCACCCAGTACTGCTTAAATTGCTTATCTTGTTTGACTCTGATATTAGTGTAAACTCTAAAAATGTAAATGTGTGTGTGTATCAGACACTCTGCGGGAGAAGCTGAAAAATGCATACACTGTTGGAGTGCACTCATTGGTCACGCACTTGGGGGCAGGTGTCACAAAGGGTACCATCCTCCACAGTGCTGCAGTCTGGGTTAAAATCCAACTTCTCACCTCTCCTCTCAATGTGAAAAGGTACCACTCACCACTGGTTCTCTCTTTATGCCTCTTAGTATGTTGAGATGTTCTGTGTGAGTGATGGCCTTTGAAAACCCCTGACAGGGTGAAATTGTGTGTATATATGTGTGTGAGTGTAAAAAAAAAAAAAAAATTATATAAATAATGTGTGTGTGTGTGTGTGTGTGTGTGTGTGTGTGTGTGTATGTCCCAAATCGATTCTATGCCATTTTATAGTATAAATAATGAGTTGTGTGTTGACACTAAAAATTCCAACAAGAAGTGCACTTCTAGTACAAGGACGATGCAGTTATTCAAATGAAAACATGAAGTGTGAAATGTTGGACACTTCACGCTCTCAATGGTCACAGCTTTGCTTATGTAGCGGAAGAGGGGAGGGGCTACCAGGCACTGAAGCTGACTCAAATTTGCTCAGAACAACTTTTTTTTTTTTTTTTTTTAAGTGAGTGTGAAAACTTGAGTAAATACAAAATACACACTAAATCAAGGTGTAATTTTTGGTTTTGTGGGGCACTATGGTCCACGTTTACAGCGCCAGTAGCCATAGCCATAGCCACAACCACAACTTACCACATTGATTGTGGATCGTGCAAGCAAAAAAAGAGACATAAACAGTAAAATGAAGAAATTCAGAAGAAATTCATTTGTGTTGACTCTGGGTATTCTGCTAAAGTTAGCAGCATCGTTTACGTGCGTTTGATGTCATTTGCCATTGACTTGGAAACAGCTTATACTTCCGATTAGTAAAAAATCATCAGTGTTCCATTTGAGACAATACTACCCTTCTAAAATTCATACACAAGATGTTGGAGTACATAGTGAGTAATGTAAGTGCATAGTGTACTGTATAGTACATCATTTTGGACACACATATAGTTTTGAAAACATGCTTTTCTGACTGAAATATGTTTCCCTTTTGCTCATATGTCAATTTCAATTTTGAAGGCTGGTTATCGCCAAAAGTGAAAAGAGAGGCTGTGAATGTGGCACATGTGCATCAGTCAGTATCTGATCACAAGCTGAATTGATTAGGCTTATGTCCATTTCACTAGGGCATGTAGCTATCCAAAAAATGTGATCAAAGCCTGACGTTTCCTGTGTGATGAGACCACACTTGGCTAGCAAGGCTTTAGTCATCTTTAGACAGACAGACTGATTTTTTTATTTAGCAGTCAGTCAGAACTTTGTAAGAAGAGCCTAGGTGAGATTTTTGTCTTTTGGTGAAATATACCATCTTAAAGTGTAGTGTTAAATTATGCTCTGGGTAGAAAAACCCTACTTTAGGGAAAAGTGGCCTTTTTTTGGCCCTTTGGCGGATGTTGCCACAGTGCCCACTGAAACCAAGCAGGTTGAGTCTGGTGAGTACTTGGATGGGAGACCTCCTGAGGAAAACTAAGATTGCTGCTGGAATTGGTATTAGTGAGGCCAGCAGGGGGTGCTCACCATCTAGTCTGTGTGGAGCCTAATGCCCCAGTATAGTGACCGGGGACACTACACTGTAAAAACACCACCATCTTTCAGGATGGGACGTTAAACAGAGGTTCTGACACTCTGTGGTCATTAAAAATCCCATGACACTTATCATAAGAGTAGCCCTGGTGACCTGTTGAAATTCCCCTATTCACCCTTATGTATCATGGCCCCCTGATAATCCCCATCCCTGAATTGGCTACATCTCTCTCTCCTCTCCAGTAATACCTGGTGTGTGGTGGTGTTATGGTGCACTTTGGCTGCCGTTGCATCATCCAGGTGGATGCTACACGCTAGTGGTGGTTGAGGAGATCCCCCCCACATAGTATATAAAAGTGATTTGAGTGTCTAGAAAAGCGACATCACAGTGACGTCAGAGAGTTTTCCCACAGACTGCTACACGAATATTCTTCAAGCACAGAGGTTTTGCTAGACATGCTCAACACAAGCCTATAGATTAACAAATCATTTTGTGAGTTAATTAATGTTGTGTGATGGGACTTGATCAACAATCTAGCTTCAGTTTACACAATGTGTTCCATAACTAAACTGTCTAACTTGAACAGTATTATTTATCTGATGCAGGTCTAAGTTATATATCTGTTCGTTAGAAGATTTATCTCCCTATTATTATTCACTGTGCTGTTAAGCTGAAGAGTGATCATGTGTGTGGTGTGTGCTGTGTGCAGTCTGCAGGTTCTGGTGCAGGCGGTGCAGAGCTTAACTGACACTCTAGCCCAGACGAGTGGCTGTCTACTCTCTCAGTTCATCACCTGCCTTACTCCAACAACTGAGGAGTGGGCCAAGCTCAGAGAAGCCCTGCCACCTCAGGTACACAGCCGCTTGGTTGTTTTCTACTTGTAACACAACTGAGTTTTTTTGTGAGGTTGATTTAAACCTAATCATGGCCTTTACAGCTCAATTCAAATGTTGACATAATGAACCAGGCCAGTTATTTGTTGATTGAAGCAAATTGACTAGTGAAAATCCATGTAGACATTGTACTGTATTGCAGACATTCAATTTGTACATTTTCCTGCCTTGAAATATGATGACTTCTATATAAAGTGCAGATAAAACAGGATAATGTATAACCTCTTTGCTAAACAAATGCGTTTGAATTGCAGTGGGTGAAGCGGTCCTTGCTGTGTAGGCATTTTAGAGCAATTTGCTCGTGTCCTGGGATGGAGGTGTGGCAGGTGAGGGGCTTAAACACACTCCCCGCACACCTGTGTGTCAGTGCTCTTCTGGGCAAGATAATCTTCACTGCAGTGCCAGCTGATGAACAGCAGGAGGAGACAGACACCTCTGAGTTCTCTGATCTTGGACACACCGGTGAGGCAGGAAGCACTAATACAGTATAAAAGAATGATAGAGAGCTAAAAAAAATGAGCAATGTAGAATTTAAAATGAGCAATGTAGAAATTAACGTAAGGAGATTAAGACACACGAGCTTCTACTGAACACATGGGAACGAAAATTGTAAATGTTCTCTTAATAGTCAAAGAGAACAAATTCTCCCAAGGACGTACAGCTCGATATAACATCTGGATATTAACAATATATTACTCGTACAACCCGGATGTCTGGTTCAAATGAATTTATTGTTGTGTTCAGGTGCAGAAATTCTCTACGCACTGCAGTGGTGTGAAGAGATGGAACGTTGCCCTGGCTCATTGTCCGACTATCACAAAATGCTTCAAGACTGGGACCTGGTTCAGAAAGTGCACACAAGCAACTCGGATAAAGTCGCCGTTTTGGAAACACTCTTCACAAGGTGAACCCATTTATCTATGCCCAAATTCTAATCTACTTAAATTCCACTGCATTGATTATTTTCTAATTAGTTTGTCATTAATTACCAATATCCATGTTTAGATGCATGTTAGAATGACCTTCCCTGATTGCAAATGTGTTTAGATTTATTTTTAATGAGTGCAATTAATCCAAAGTTTTGTGTTTGGTTAAATTGCAGGTCGCGAGAAGATTGTGCCCTCTGGTCACTGACTTTGGCAAACTATATTCAGAATAGCAAATCAGCTGCCAGTCGCATCACGAGTCTCTATGATAACGTGGAATGGTAAGAGAAGTACTAAAGGTTTGGGCAAGTATGCTTTACTATTTCATAAAAGGTTACCAAGAAAGTTATTTAAGAACACGATAAAGGTTAATATATGCTGAAATGCACAAGGGTCTTTTTTTTTTTTTAAGGAGGTCTTTTTAAAAGTAATATGAAGGGATGTGAACTTGCCTATGGATGGCAGAATGGTATTTTTTGACAAAGTTTTTTTTAGTTATACATCATAGCTGCCATGATGTACAGTATAGTGCACTATAATGCTAACCCTACATTTCCTTCAGCATCTAAGGCCATTGCTATAAGGACAAATGAAAACTGGGTAGCTGTAATTCACAGGATAGCTGTGCAATTTGTAATTTTATTTTCCAGATTGAATTATTTGAATAAGTATTTAATTTGGCACAAATGAACGCTCCAGCAGTTTTTCAGTCTAAACTTTGGTTATTGTTTATAAGATAAATCCAGATTACCTCAGTGGTGCTATTTTCAGTACACTCCCATGTTAACTAGGTGTACAGGTCACACTGTGACCGCTCTCCAGTGCTTTTAAATTGATACTCCAATGCTCAGTTTGAATTTTAACCAGCATGAGGCAGGGCGATCAGCTGGACGTTAGACGAGTTATCACACCATCCATAACTGCATCCATGGTATGGTGCAGCTTTGTATTTGCAAATTACCAAATAGTAATCTGTTTAGCAATTAGCAGTCAGTGATATAAAAATTCTATTTGCTAAACCTGAAACTTCTATTAGTAATTTTGAAGGAGAAAAAAACGAATGCAGTGTCAAATTTATAGGTTGCTAATGAATTACTTATCGTTAGCAAATTTTTGTGAATATACAGTACACTTACTGAACACTTTATCAGGAGCACCTGTAGTTCTATTCACTCATGCAATTATTTAATCAGCCAACCATGTGGCAGCAGTGCAGTGTGTAAAATCATAAAGATACGGGCCGGCAGTTTCGGGTGATGTTCACATCCACCATCAGAATGGTGAAACATGAAATGCTCAGTGATTTTCACCATGGCTAGTTTGAGTATTTCTATAACTGCTGATCTTCTGGGATTTTCACACACAACAGTCTCTAGAGTTCACTCAGAATGGTGCAATAGAGAAAAAAACATCTAGTGAGCCGCAACTCTACAGACGGAAACAACTTGTTGATGAGAGAGGTGTAACGAGAATGACCAAACTGGTTCAAGCTGCCAGAAAGGCTACAGTAACTCGGATAACCTCTCTGTACAATTGTGGTGAGCAGAGAAGCATCTCCAAATGCACAACACGTCAAACCTTGAGGCGGATGAGCTACAGTAGCAGAAGACCATGTCAGGTTCCACATCTGTCATCCAAGAACAGAAAGCTGAGGCTGCAGTGAGAACTAAGCTCACTAAAACTAGACAGTTGAAGACTGGAAAAACGTGGCTTGGTCTGATGAATCTTGATTTCTGCTGAGGCAAACAGATGGCAGTGTCAGAATTTGGCACCAAACAGCATGAATCCATGGACCCAACCTTCCTTGTGTCAACAGTTCAGGCTAGTGGAGGTGTGTAATCGTGTGGGGAATGTTTTCTTGGCACAATTTGGGTCCATTAATATCAATCATCACTTGAATGCCACAGCCTATTTGAGTATTGTTGCTGACCATGTGCATCACTTCATGCCCACAATTTACCATCTCCTAATGACCACTTCCAGCATGATAATGTACCATGTCACAAAGTAAAAATTGTCCCAATGTGGTTTCATAAACAGAAACATGACCGTGAGTTCACTGTTCTTCAGTGGTCTTTCCAGTCACCGGATCTGAATGCAGTAGAACACCTTTGGGATGTGGTAGAACGGGAGAGTCACAGCATGAAAGTGCACCTGAGAAATCTGCAGGAACTGTGTGATCCAATCATGTCAACAAGGACGTGAATCTCAAAGGAAATGTTGCCAACGTCTTATGGAATCCATGCCACAAAGAGTTGGTTATTTTGAGAGCAAAGGGAGGCCCTATCTAGTATTACTATAGTGTTCCCTTTAAAGTGCTCAGTGAGTGTATCTTAGCTGGTGTATGTAATAGCACCTTAACATATGTAATTTTAATCTGAAACACACATGCCAAATTTAGACCACATATTTATTATGTGTAATAAAGTATCGTATATGGCAGTATATTATTCTTATAGAAAAACTTTCAGAGCTTTTGTATATGGGAGCATTTCTAACATTTAGCGAAAGAGTCATATCTTCGCCACATGGTTGACTTTCTTTTCAGTTTTTGAGGTACAGCAGTCTGGAACAAAAATAGAAATAGGGAATCAATTTGGGAAAAAAAATGGTGCACCACCTGTAGTTGTTATTGTTGCTTGTTCGATGTGTTTGCTGTTAGGACAAGGTGTTAGGGTAACCACTGCAACAAACACCAACGGCTGTCAAAACTTTCTTTATAGGACTGTTTTGTGGGAACATTTTTATTTGTTCTTTTTCTTGATACCTGGAATTATTATTTTTTTAAATGATAAATTGGTACCTGCAGATACCCTGATTCAGGATTAGAGCTATTCTTGAGCAGCTCATCAGCAACAGCTGCTTCTCATGGAGCGCTAATGTAAAATCTATTAACACTCCCCAGCTGGGCTTGCTTAAATAAACCATAAAGCATGGGCAGCCTGAAAACAGCACCATTTAATGTTGATGTGTTTCTTTTCCTCTCCTTTTTGTGCGTGCGTGTGTGCGTGTGTATTAGTTTCTACCCTCTCTCAGAGCAGAACGTGAGCACTATACAGGTGCTGTGTCCATATATGACTACTACAGAGAGAGAAGCACTCATCGCGCTGTCCATTGCTGAATTGCTCAACTGGCAGGAGAATGAACAAGATTGTGCACAAAGTAAGATTAATGAGTTTACACTTTAAAAAAAAAAAATGTTATTTCAAAAAGCTCACATTTACACACACATTCCAGGAACCAGTTATTTGTCATCCAAATCTCTAGGATTTTTATGAGCACACTCAGTAGGGTAGGACGATGACTAAATTAGATGATTTTATATGCAGAAAGAATGCAGGTGTGCTTCAGCAAATATTGTTGCACTACTCCATACACTATATACACTCACCATTTAGTTTATTAGGAACACCTCTACACCTGCCAGTCATGTGGCAACAGTGAAATGCATAAAACCGTGTAAATACAGAATCTTCAGTTAATGTTTACATCAAATATGAGAATGGGGGGGTGACTTTGACCGTGGCTGTAAAGAAACTGGACAGTTAAATATTGGAAAAACATCATCTTCAAACTCTTTTCAAATCTTTATCTGTCTGGTGCGATTTCGGTGAGCCTGTAGCCCCAGATTCCTGTTCTTGGCTGACACAAGTGGAACGTGATGTGGTAATCTGCTTCTGTATCCCATCCGCCTCAGGGTTGTGTTGACGTGTGCTCTGAGATGCTTTTCTGCTCATCAGAGTAGCTTTTTGACTTCCTGTCAGCTCAAACCGGTCTGGCCATTCTCCTCTCATCTCTTTCATTAACACTGTGTTTCCATCCACAGAAATTATATATTTTTTCTCCAATCTAATGAACATTAACTGAAGCTTTTGACCTGCATCTGCATGATTTTATGCATTGCACTGCTGCCACATGATTGGCTGAGTGGATAACTGCATGAATGTGCACATGTACATTGATGGTGTTCCTATAAAGTGAACAGTGAGTGTATATATATGGAAGACAGCATGGGTCTCCTGACCTGTGGACAGCCTGTGAATTCCAGCTACTTAATCTGCATCTATAGCAAAGCACTTTTTATAGTATAGGGTTGGCAGTACAGCACACGATCCATCATGTCAACAACCATGGATTCCTAAACTAACTCAGGGTTTCTTCTAGGTTTTCAGAAGGCTTAGGTGCTGTCTGGGTTCCAGGGGGTGGTTGCAATTTTTCTTTTTAAAAAAAATTGTTTTCAACCATTATCCTTTACAATATTTGTGAAAGAAAGCTGGCAACACTTACTGTACTTAAAGTCAAAAATCTATTCATTTCACCAAATAACATGTTTGAAATTTAATGAAAATATGTGAGGATTTGTACTTGTACACATAGGAAGAATAAACATGGTGAAATACATAGGCAATTATTTTGAAAATGCAACCAAAGGACATAAAGGAGACAGACCGAGAATTTCTTGATTTATTTTAACTGCAAATATCCCCACTTTTCTGGTTTTGTTGGCCCTGTAAAATCTTTTAATGAATCTTTTTGTAGTCTAAAATCCATAGCTACCTAAGGCTGTGTTCACACATAATGTCGGCACCTGTTTTACATAATAATCCTATGGAGTAGACCATGTTTTCAAAAATGCCCTGAGCTTCTTTTGGGATGCTCTCCAACTGCATTTTGGAACAACATTTTTTCTATTTAAAAAAATGCTTTGACCAGCGCTTTCCATCATAAAAAGACGTTACGTGTGAACACAAGTTAACTTTGTTTAGCTACCAAGCCACGTTAGATACTAACATTAGGTCAGTCGAGGTATCTTTATGTAACATCAACTAACTAGCTTCACTGGCTAACGTAACTTACAATCGTGAATGTCTACGTAAGTTAGTTAGGTTAGTAATTTCTTAACTTGTAAAATAGGCTACATCTTAGTTATCTTTTCTCTGTCTGCTGTCGCTGTTGTTAACATCTAGAATTATTACTCTTGAACAAAAAAAGGTTATACTTCATTTATTATTTGAGGCTTACCTTCTTGATGGCTTGCAACTTGCTTATCCGTGTCAGTGGTTGTAAGTACCGAGTTGACGGTACACCAAAATATCCAATTACCTTAGCAATGAGCATTTGAATCACAGAAACGATTGTCCAAACACTGATTGCTGATTGGCAGGTCATTCCTGTTGCCAGTTTACCTTTCTGTTTGACATCAAGCCACCTCTCTGTTTTTAATATATATATATTTTTTTATCAGAACATAGCAGAGATGGAAACTCGAGTCTGCGACTTGGACTCAAGTCACACTTAAGTTGCAGAAAAAGACTTGTGACTTGACTTGGACACGTGAACAACTGACACGAGACTTGACTTGGACACGTGAACAACTGACCCGAGACTCGACTTGGACTCGTGAACAACTTACTCGAGATTTGACTTGGACTCGTGAACAACTGACCCAAGACTTGACTTGGACTCGTGAACAACTGACTCAAGACTTGGCTTGGACTTGAAGACAAAGACACATGAAAAGCACAAGTCATTTTGGTTTGGCGTTCCCGATTACGTTCTCTCATTACTACCCCACATGACAGCATCAAACACTGCATTTTTCTATTCATTCCTTATTCATTCATTCTCTATCAATAGAATATATGCTGCAGCACCAAATATCACATCAGTTCATCTCTAAACACACCAAACCAGCATTATTATATACACGTGAGATAACTGCAAGGCATGTGTTCATCACCCTTTGGAAAAGTGATGTTATATCAATGAACAACAAACAATAACAGTATAGCCAAGTCTTACCTTGTGATAATCTTTGTGTCATTTACTTTGAAAAGTAATCAATTAATCCAAAGGAAAGCTGCACTGTTACACAGCTGTCGGGGGCCCCAAAGTATTAACGACCATATCCATATATATGCAAGTTTACCAAGTTAAATTGCATCTGTACACTGGGGTTTTGGTACCCTCGGCGCTCTCTGGGAGACTACCTTACCCATCATTGCTTGATAACTACAACAAACTACGGCAACTCAAATAGCGCAAAATACACAGCACGTTTTTTTTTTCTTGTGCTGACGGTCTCTCCGTTCCAAATGGTATAAATCACCCTCCTAAGGGCACTTTGACCGGAGAGTAATCAAGCTGGTCATGCTGGAAGATTGCTTCAAACTGAATTTCCAATAAAAATGACTTAAAAATTGAGTTCCGAGTGACCATTACTTACAGTTCGAAAGCATTTGTTTTTTGTTTCTGTATAAAAATTAAATTAATGATTTAAGTAAAAACCTTGTGTGCTTTATTAGACAAATTTTAATAAATGAACATGACTTTCTGTAGAAGTAATTAGTTTCAGTATTTCAAAAAAGGTTTAGCCTCATACACTGTTAATTACAATAACTAGCTGAGAGAAATATTGCTAAAAATAGAACAAAGAATTGAGACTTGACTTGGACCTCAAAGACTTGAGACTTGACTTGGATCTCAGAGACCTGAGATTTGACTTGCACTCCATCTCAGAGACCTGAGACTTGACTTGGACCTCAGAGACCTGAGACTTGACTTGCTCTCCATCTCAAAAACTTGAGACTTGGACTTGGAGTTGGAGACATCAGAGACTTGTTAACATGTCTGGCACATGTTAACAAGATCTCTCACTGTTATTTTATCATTCATTCTGATATGTCGCTTTTTTTTTTGTTACATTCTTTCAGCTTAAGGTGCTCCGCAGAAACACTTAGGCGCTGTGCTCAAGCCTTTCTATCATAGGGAAAACCCTGTCTAAATAATGCTGAATAAAAGATAACTGTTCTGCCATCTTTCGTAAAAGCATGTATTTCTTAACAAGCCAAAAGTTCACATTACAGTTTATTTTAGTGCATTTCAACATAAATGAACCTTAATCAATTGTCAAAATTGCTGTTAAGAAAAGATTGTCTTGTGCTTACTGGAATGTTTTTGTTTTTAGGTGTTTGGGCATGCCTAGCGGTGCTTGACTGTTGTCTGCAGGCTGCAACTCCTGTTGAAGAAGAGATTCTGCTGGCTGTTATGGCCACCATGCTCGAGTGGCGCAACAGCAAAGAAGAATGGTTTCTCTTTAACAGGTTTGTGGATCTGTGTATAATTTTCAGAAAGAATGCAGGCCTGGTGTAACGAATAATACTGTATTAATAACGACACCATCTCATCAGCAACTTCTTTACGTTTGCGAAATAACAAAAATGCTCAAGCAAGCTACACTTGAAGCGTCTGAATATTTTAGCTTCACTTTCCAATTGCTGTCATGCTGTGTGCCATAATCAGTCTCTGACTATTACAGAGATACAGTTTGTTCATAAAGCCATTTACATATCTGACCACAGCATCACATTTTCACAAGAGGATAACGTATTTAAAGGTGCATAGGAGTTCATCGTTTGTTCTGGGAAACGGCTGGATATATTAATTTTCTTGTTCGGAGGTTTGAAAAACATTCCCAAGTCTCTGTTTCTCATCTGTTCATCCTTAGTGACCTGGGGAAAGCATCTGCTGCACAGCTGGCCCTGCCTGTGGAGATGATGCGCTTTCTATCTCGGCTGGTGAATCATTCTCCCACAGTCCTCGGCAACACTCACTGGGACTTCCTACTGTGCTCCATGCTGGCCTGGCTGGAGGTAAGATGCTCCTTGTTTGGTAGTTGTTCATAATTGTTTTGTCATCATTTATTTTAGAGATGAACCATTAGAACTGAACCAGGCTTGTTCTCATATGCGACTGTTTGTGTGTTTGTCCATAGACTGCCAGTGAGAGCAGCAGGGCCTTCTGGAACCCTTGTGTGCAACAGTTTGTCCAGGCTAACTGTGAGCTGATTGTCACACTGAATGAGTTCTTCACAGCACCACCTGCTGGTGTAATGGAGCAGCTGCCCCCTGATCTCAGCTCCGAATGGCAGGAGTTCTTCGTGGAGGGAATCCACAATCTGCTACTGCCTCTACTGATCAAGATTCCCAGTGAGTCCTGCTTTATTTACAACTTTATCCTTCAGCGTGGTTACAACCATCATCACATTTGATTGGTTTTATATTGGAAAGTGTGACAGCCACTCTACAATTTCTAAATTATTTACTACAGACCAGTTGACATCGGACATCACGTCGCATCAAGGTTCATGTTAAGCATCACATCAAAACTTCATTCACTTACGTTCGAACAAGTTTCAATCCACGTCAGCCGAGTCAGAGGCGTGATAGAGCTGTGTCAAATTCGAGCCTGTGCCTCGTGCTGCCCTTATTTTACACTTCAGCTCAGATTTATTTTTTTGACTCGCGCATGAGCGAAGAGTAAAATCCACTGAAATCACAAAACCACACTTTCTGTATGCTGTATTTAAACTAATATTCTCCAAACAGCAACACGGGGGAAACAAAACAAACACAAATATACCGATTATTCTCTGTCTCGTCATGTTTTTAGGTGAACGGTTTTGTAATTACAGCTGGCAAATCATGTCAGACATAGTAGGTGTAGTAATGAAGGCTCGAGACCAAATAAGATTTAGCAATGTAAGTTCATGTTCTCCTTTTTTTTTTTTTTTTTTTTTTTTTTTTTTTGGTTGCTTTAAGATATCCGTTTTGTTTTGTTTTTTTGTATTAGCATACACAACATGCCCGGCAGGATTTCTGGTTAGGATTAAATCCTTTTAGGGGAATTAATTTGTCAGAGTTAGCCCTCACTCTTCCTAGATGGTAGCTGTTGAGTGATAGTTAGTGGTAGGCAGCGGGTATAAAATGATTAAAGGGAAAAACATAAAACCAAAGGGAGCTGAAATTCTTGTCAGATAACCTGCGTTTGTATTAAACTGCGTTTGTGACTGACAAGAGTTAGTTTATCATGAATTATAAGAGGCAATCATGTTCCAGCTTCTAGTTTTGCAGGGGAAAGGGATGGGCTCCTCTAAAGTTGGATCTCTTTCCAATCAGCATATTCCTATAATCCGGATTTCTTGATGTGGGTAAAAGTTTAGCCATATTTCTGTTATCTATTACATTTTTACGGAACTAGCACTTCAAGCTATTTATTATTCATCATGGGGGGATAAAACAAGTCTTGGGAGTTAAACCAAGTTTTGGGAGTCTTGTAGTTTTAATTTATTTATTTTATTCATCAGAACCCCTGATGAGGCTGCAATTTATTCAAACACTTGGCTAAAACTAGCAATATGAACAGCTATAATTTCTATGAATAGCTGGAGTACTGAACACATGGTGCGTTTTAGCCTCATTTATGCAAAGGATGTTTATTTTTTTTTTCATTTTCTTTTCATGCTCAGGCTTGCTGGCCTTAAAAGTAACATTCAGAAGCTGTTGTGAAACAGATTCTTTAATGCCTCCAGCATTAATTCCAGAGTAAATCTGACTATGGTGTTTTGTTTACCGTAGTGGAGTTTTCTGAGCCAGATGAACCGATGTTCCCATTGGCTGTGGTGGAGGCGGCGGGTGAAGCTCTCGGGCACATTCCTGTCCAGCTGCTCACACACAACACACTCCCAGCTCGGTTTGTGGCCGACCAGAGGAGCAGTCTGTCTGATGCCCTGCAGACACTGCTGAACACACTCACACCGCTGCTGTTGTTCAAGAGCCGGCCACTGCAGCTAGCTGTCTACCACATGCTGTACAAGTAAGCCAGGGGCTAATCATTATACAAATTCATTTGGAGTGGAGCAAGAGCAATTCAAAACAAGAACCGTCATACAATAACATACTATAATAGGAATGGAACCACTAGTTCAAGTTGTTGGTGTTGGTGTTCTCTCTCTCTCTCTTTCTCTCTCTCTCTCTCTCTCTCTCTCTCTCTCTCTCTCTCTCTCTCTTTTTCTTTTAAAATAAAATATTCATGTTTTTTCAGGGTAATGCCTTCCCTACCAGAAAGTGACAGCGAAGGCGCCAGCACCAAATCTGAAGATGAAGACGAGGAAGAGCCATCCTTGTAAGATCATACATCACGCAGTCATATTGTGCAATATTGTGGACCAGTTACAGAACTGGAAACAACAACAAAACAATAGAAAACTTTAAAATTTGTTTTGCATTTTAAATTTTTGCATTGACGTGTGACTTTTAATAGAAAGCAAAAGTCACAAATTTATGAGAATAATGATTATGCTATAGTGAAATGTGCTTGTAAAAATTCAATAGCACCTTAACTTGTGTACTTTTTAAACAGTCTATAACTGAGAACAGCACATTAATCAGGAGCTATCCCTAGGGTTGTGTTTCTACAGAGAGCAAATGAACAAAATCAATGTGAAACAACTCTACGGCCCTCTGTTTGCAGGTCTCCTCCGGCTGCGATTATGAGTATTGTCACAGCCACAGAGGAGCTGGTGGAGAATATTTTGGTTAGTGTAGAAGTGGGCGAGTTTGCTGTTGTGCAACCTCTCAGCATGGAGCACTGTTGCATCCTGGGATATCTGTTGGCCTGGAAACTCCTTCTCATCTTCTTTAAGGCTGCACCTTCCCAGGTATAGTACCTGTCGCACTCGGTTTCTCAGCGTGTCTTCTTTTTTTACTCACATGGTTTTATTTATTTATTTATTTATTTATTTATTTATTTAAATTCAAGTGCAGATTTGGGTTTGCATTTTAAACAGACAAGCATTTATGTGCTTCTCTATGTAATGCGGTTGTAAGTGGGTTTACTCATCCACTTGGGATGATGATGTGTTACAGCTGCGTGTTCAATACTGCCTGCATTTAAAGAAGACTCGTTCACTGCATAAGCTGCTGCTGCACCTGTTTCGGCTCATGCCGGAGAACCCGACACTGCCTGGGCAGGTGGCAGAAACGGCAAGCAGAGAGCCCAAAAGCTTCTTCACTGAGAGCCTGTCTCTCTCGCTGCATCGTGAGTACATTCTCGTTTAGGTTCATGTTTAAGCTCACTTGTCACAAATTAGAGCCATGAGGAATTTATGGCTGGTTTAGTCTCTCTTTCAGACATGCCTCCAAAAACTTCAGAATGTCAGGAAAAACATGTGGGCCGGCCGATTTGGGAAAGTGCTCCTTAGTCCACTGCAATCAGCCAGTAGTGATATAGGGCGGAAACGGACGAGAGCTTCAGCTCTGCATCTCAAGAGTCTCTCATCTAAAGCATTCATCTAATCACAGCAGCAGTGTTGGGCTCTAGTGTCACCTCAAGTAGTAACGCTATTAGCTTAAATAAATTCCCACTAGTAAAGTGATAGCATCTCTACGTTTGAAATCCAGTAGCTTATGGTCTTAAGAGTTCATTCAGTCATCCATTCATCTTCAGTAAATGCTATATCGTGCTCAGGGTGACATTGGATTGGGAGTCTATCCCAAGAAGACTAGGCAGGAGTACACCTGGATAGGATGCATGTTTTTGGTAGGTGGGAGGAAACCAGAGAGCCCAGAGGAAACCTCTATGGACATGGGGACAACACTCAGACAGTAACCTGAGATCAGGATCGACCCAGGGAGCCCAACACTGCCTGCAGCTTCAGTCTTAGTTTGATTATTTTGTTGACTATGTAACATCGATAAAACTTGTTAACTTCTTAACATTCCTTATGAGTTCTTAAACAGTTGTGCCCAAAAGTTTGTATACCGCTTCCAGAATCTGCTAAATCTCAATACTGTTAACAAAATAAGGGGAACATAAAAATCCCATGCTGTTTTTTTTATTTTTATTTAGTACTGATCTGAATAAGCTATTTCTCATAACAGATGTTTACATATGGTCCATAAGACAAGATAATAGCTGAATTTATAAAAAATTACCCTGTTCAAAAGTTTACATACTGTGTGGTGTTGTTATGACTGTTATTATGTTTTATGATAGTTGTTCATGAGTCCCTTGTTTGTCCTGAGCAGTTAAACTGCCCACTGTTCTTCAGAAAAATCCTCCAGGTCCTGCACATTCTTTGCTTTTCCAGCATCTTCTGCATATTTGACCCAACTGTACATAGTTAATTAAATGTTTGTTACTTATATTTTACGTTATTTATTGCTCTTTCAAGGGCCGGGTTCATTTGCAGTCAGTGTTTAGAGACAACTGGCCGATTTCTAGTTAAATTGGAAGGAAAAGGAGTACAAATTGTTTGACTGGCTGTTTTGATTAAGTTCTTATTTGTAATTAGCAGAAGATAAACCATGACATCAATCATTGCTGTAGCTTCAGATGTTATGTTGCACTTCTATGAAGGATCCCTTTAATATAGCTGATCTACACTTTTGTTGCAGCTTAGTTTGAACAGACACACACTTTCAATTGTTTAGTACACCACTTCCCTTGCAAATACCCAAGAACCTCATACATGAATGTTCCAAGTTTTCAGAAGTTTGTTTCAGGTGGTTCTCGGAAGCATTTCTGATAAAGCAGAACATTTTTTTTGGTTGGATCTCAAAATTCAGTACGTCTTCACTTTTGTGTGTGCTCACTTGTGTGACAGAGAAGGACGACTTGCAGTCTGAGGTTCCACACTTGGCCTGCTCTGTGTACTACAGCGCTCTGAAGGATCTGCCTGCAATGGTGCGTCTGTGGTGGAACAGTCAGGAGAAGCGTGTGGTTAGCACTGTGGATAAATTCACCAGCAAATATGTGAGCAGTGTGCTATCAGCGCAGGAGATTGCCTCAGTGCAGTCCAGCACGCAGACCTTCGACAGCATGACGGTGAGACACAGTGCAGTAAACTCGATATCAGGCTTTCACATGCTGCGACAAACACTGTGGAATGGTTTATGCTAAACGTCAGCTGGCGGAGGCTTGTTTGGAATCGAAGACAACTGCTCAGAAAAGGACTGTTAAATAAAACATAGCACTGGCAGCAGTAATGCTTTGATTCTGTCTACATGCTTGCACACTTGGAGTGTGCTCAGGAAAACAAGTAGCATTAAAAATGGCTTGAGTTCACTGAGCTGGAATACCGCTATTGCTCTAGATGATAAGTGGTCAAAACCGGCAGGCAGGTCCAGTATACGATTAGATTTTTCATGCAAAAATAGTGTTTTATGAGAGTCTGTGGGTGCATTTTTGTGTAGTGTTAATCCACAGGGAGCTAAGGTAATTCCATTTTCTTGTATGCATATCCAGAGAATGTTTAAATTACTTTAGTAAACCTAAAATGCTGGCTGCTTTGCTACTGTATTGTTCTCACTAGGGGCCATTTGAAAGAAAGAAGAAAGTTAAAGGAAAAAAGTGCAATCTCGAAAGCTGATTAAATGGTCTATTAATGAGAGCTATAGCCTGTATAAAGCCTCACGTTTTGTTTGCATATACCACAATATCATGATTGTTGTGTGTTATGTGTGTGTGTGAGAGAACCTGTTTTATATTAAAAGTAAGCTTTTCTCACATAATTCAGAGCTCTCTGGATCTGGAGTTTTATTATGGAACGAGACCTGCACAGATTTTATTACAGATGTCACCCTGTGAAACTTATACCAGCCAAAGGCTGTTTGTTGAACTTTTATGTGTACCAGTAAGGCACCTGTCTGTGTTTACAGGTCAAAGCTCGCTCTGCCACACGGGAGGTGATCGCGACATACTCAGTGGATGATATTTTTATTGAGCTAGTGATCCAGCTGCCTCAGAACTACCCGCTGGGCTCCATTACTGTAGAGAGTGGCCGCAGGGTCGGTGTCGCAGTGCAGCAGTGGCGCAATTGGATGCTGCAGCTCAGCACCTACCTTACACACCAGGTAGGAAAAGATTGGATGAAAAAGACTAATGAAGTACACTGGAGTTTCCTCCTTAACGGATACTGCCATGTCCAACACATACAGTATATGGCCAAAAGATTGTGGACATCTCACCAGGTCACCCTTATGTGCTTATTGAACATCCCTTTCCAGATTATTTCTGTTATAATAATCTCCACTCTTCTGGGAAGGCTTTGTACTAGATTTTGGAGCGTGGCTGTGGGGGATTTGTGCTCATACAGCCTCAAGCGCATTAGTGAGGTCAGGCTTTGATGTTCGACAAAGAGGCCTGGTGTCAGAGTTCTAGTTCATTCCAGAGGTGTTCAGTGGGGTTGAGGTCAGGGCTCTGTGCAGACCACTTGAGTTCTTCCACTCCACCCTTGGCAAACCATGTCTTCATGGAGCTTGCTTTGTGCACAAGTGCATTATCATGCTGGAACACGTTTGAATCTCTTTGTTCCAGTGAAGGGAAGTTGTAATGAAGCAGCATGCAAAGTCATTCAAGACAATGGTGTGCTTCCAACATTGTGGCAACAGTTTGGGGAAGAACCAAATATGTGTGTGATTCAATCCGAAAATTAGTAGTGAACTTGAGTTATTAAAGTTTTTCACATTTGCATAACAAAGACCTTAAACACCTCTGCCAGTTCAGATGGTTCAATAATAATGAAATACAAGTTTCCACCAATCTCTTATTTACCCCCCCCTCCCCCCCGGGTGGAGCCAGGAACAATACACACAAAGCTGTGTTAGAAATAAGAATCGGGTAAAATGATTCCCAATTGACAATGGCCAGAAACATATCTTCCTGTAGCTCTTGTAAAAATCTGTAGCTCATTAAAAATCCCTTTACACTTATTGTAAAAGAGTAGGGGTATAACCCATGTGTCCTGGTGAAATTCTCCCATTGGCCCTTCTCTATCATTGGCTACATCACTCTCTCCTCTCCACTAATAGTGGTGGGCGTTCTGGCGCACTATGGCATCCAGGTGGATGCTACACACTGGTGGGGGTTGAGGAGACCCCCCCCCCCCACCCGCCACATACTATGTAAAGTGCTTTGAGTGTCTAGAAAAGCGTTATATAAATGTGACTGGAACTTACTGACAATTCCTTTTGATAATGGAATTCAGTTTTGAAATTAGCTTCAACTTCCCTTTTCTTTTAATTACCATTGCATATAAAATAGTTTCATAGGAAAACAACTGTCTAGAGCTACTATCACTATTTCACACCTAGACTTCGGTATACTCAAATACTAACTTGCCTTGCAAATTGTATGTGACTGTGTGTACCGTGTATGCTGTGTGTAGAACGGCAGTATAATGGAAGGTCTGTCTCTGTGGAAGAACAATGTGGATAAGCGTTTTGAGGGAGTGGAGGACTGCATGATTTGTTTCTCCGTCATCCACGGATCCAACTATTCACTTCCTAAGAAAGCCTGTCGCACCTGTAAGAAGAAGTTCCACTCTGCTTGTCTGGTAAGTATCAGATCCCTCCTCTCCCTCTCTTTCTCTCTCTCACACACACACATATATACACACACACACACACACACACACACACACATGCACACACACTCACACATTCTCTCTTACACACATGCATGCTGTATCTCAAACACATGGTAAATTGTTCATCCTGTGCTTTCAGTTCTTTGTGTATAATTCTTCATGCTTTTTTTTTTCAGTATAAATGGTTTACATCAAGCAATAAGTCCACATGCCCCCTGTGTAGGGAGACCTTTTTCTAAACTCCATCACGGACAAATGATTGAATTTTGAACATGGACACAATGGGGAAAAAGAGCAAGCAAAAAATATTCGGCCTATAACATAAATCATTTTGAGTGAGACAGAAGTTGTTCTGGTCAGTGCAGCCCATTTTAGTGATCGTGCAGGCACTGGCCTTTACACCTCTCTCTCCTCACTGAGAAGAATGATGAACAAGACTCAATGAAATGGCATGGATTAGACCTATTTACTCAGACCAGAGAGACTGACACTGCATCCAAGCTGTCTGTTCCATGGATCGGGCTGGACTGGACTGGACCGCCTTGTTGCATCTCTTTAATTTTGTTTTGCAAAAGGACAATGTTCCTGAACCAAGATGCTTCGTTGCATATCCTGTTATCACATGGAGCTGATAAAGGATTGTCAATGACATCATTTTAAAGTAATCTTTAATTTCATACATAAAGCTGTTTTCACTGAAATTGGCCTGGATATCAGAATATTGTGTGGTGCTATGCTAGGGACCATGTTAATCAATTGTATAGAACCACTTAATTTTCTGATTTATAGTAAAATTGTTATATTATGTTTCTGCAGTCATTTGCATAGACTCTTACTTCCTTTGTTCCTTCCTACTAATGTAAGGCTCTTAATGCAATCGACCCATATTAAGTCAGACATTTACAGTGCTTTTATCTTCTCTCCAAGGGTGTAATAAATCGATTGTTAATTATAATAACAGCATTGGTGTTAGCAATATATGACTTATGTAAATGCTGCCAAAAAGTCATTCATGCTTTATCCTGGTCAGGGTCATGATGGATCTGGAGCCTGTCCCAGGAACACTGGGCATGAGGCGAGAATATACCCCACACACACATTTGCACATTCGTTCACACCTACCTTTTAGTGTATCCAGTCCAACTGCCAGCATGTTGTTGAGAGGAAACCCACACGGACGATATGCGAAATTCACACAGATATAGAACAACACACAGAACATAGATGAAGTTGAGATTAAAGCTATGTTGTTCCAAGAAACCATGATCATAACAATAATGTAGCATTTGAAACCAACCATGCATGTATTATTTTGTCCACTCGCTACAACTATTGTCCTCTGGAAGTGTGTACAAAATATACTCCCTGGTGGTTTTGACAAATGTGTTCTGGTGTAAAAGTTCTTTGAAGCAAAAAGAAAAAGCAACTGTTCTGGAGGCCTTTATTGGAGGAGTGCATTTTTTTTTGTGTGTGTGTGTGTTTTTTTTAAATGATTTCCCCCTCTCCCCAGTGTAAACCCAACAGGAAATAGTGAGAGGTGACAAGAATTTGTGATTAAATCACAGCTGAACAATCTGCTGAATGGTAAATATTTAATAGAGGTCATCAGTGAGGATCAGTGTGCCAGATAAATAAATAAGATAAATAAACAGCCTGTTTGCCCTGCCTGTGTCTATTTACCAAAAGTTTTGTCTTTTAAACATGCTCAGCATTTAGTTAAATGTCCAATCAATGACATTGACACTCCAGGTCATTTCAGAATTCATCACTGTATTGCTGATTGCAAATTGTACCATTGGTGTATTGTGTATTCTTTTCTTTTTACAGTGTTGCTGCTGCTCTGCTTCTGATTAGTTATATTGTCAACGTAAAATTTGGTGAACCAATATTCATTCCATTTGAGTGCCCTATTTTTCAATACCTCTCCAAGGTCTACTGATTAGACAATTACCTTTAATTATTATTATTATTATTATTATTATTATTATTATTATTATTATTATTACTAAATACCTGTAGTAGTAATCACTTAGTAAATACCCTAATCTATGTAAGACATCACAAACAAAGAATAAATTACAGGTATTAATGAAATCTATGTGCCAAATTGCTGTGAATCTAATGTATATGATCCAAATAAAAGGCATAGAGTTTGTCAAATGTTAATTAAAGCCATCAATGTGATGCATTAAAATGACACATTTCTGTAACTACAGTTTTAGAACATGATCTGAGATTATTTTTTTGTGCAGATCTGAGACTTTTCTTTAAAGTGGTCCAGTCAAGGTAAATTATTCTTCTTCTCAGGGGGAGAAAAGCTTATTTCTTTTTAGTTCCCTCGTGTGGCGGCGCCTTGCTCCCTTTCAGGTAGTAGCAGCGCCTCAGGTTTTGGGACAGACAAGAGGAACCCTGGGGAGTGCAAGAGATGATTATTTGCTGTAGTATAAAGTAGTAAGTTAATACACCAGCACAGTGAGTGAAAAGATTTAAAGCTCACCAGGAAATTCAGCCCTCTTATTCATGATTAAAATCAATACCATTAAAGACTATAATAATAATAATAATAATAATAATAATAATAATAAATCAACCAAACAAGGAAGCTGAGTAGTCAGACATGGGTGAATATATTATGCAGAGGAAATGTATTCAGTCTTGCTTTACCACCACACTATCATTACCTTCGCCATTAGCGGTGCAGTGAATGAATGTTAACGGAAGGATTAAAGGATGAATGAATGCAGAGTTGCAGACATGAGCGAGGGACGGAGAGAAAGAAAAAGACACAGCGTCTAGTGTTTTGTTGAAGCCTAAGAGGAGTTCAACCAGACGGCGCTCTATCATCATAAACTCTATTTCCCTTCAGTGGTATTTTATTGACTTTAATCTGCCTGGAATGCCAATAGCAATTTCCAGCTTACTGGAAAAGCCGAACCCGGTTGCCGTAGGTTCTTGGAAACCTCCCGATTAGGCAACCACTACTGGCGCCAAGTTGCCATCGTTTGTGGATCTTGGGTTTCTCTCATTGCTATTTCGGTCATTTGTTTGTATAATGGAAGTCTTGTTTTTAATTTATTGCATGTTTGAAAGCCATTAAGCAATTGAGCATGATATTTACCGGTGAGATTGGGCATAACTGAGTTTATGATGACGATCCAACGATATTTAAAACTCAAATGTTTAGGTCAGTGTTATATCTGTGGTATAACCTTTACACTTGAATGCACTGAAGGCAGTGTGTTATACCTCTCCAGTGTGATGTACAGAAGTATTGTAATATAAACCCTAGATGGCAGTATATCATTGTGACTTACTCGGCTCTGTCTGGGTTCTGCTGTTTAAGAACACTTGTGTACACCAGTGTGGTTCAGTACTCTTACTGTTGTCAGTCCGCAACAACAAATGATTTTAATCTTCAGTGTTTACATTAGTATCTATTGGGAGCTATGTGATTATACAAATGATATTATGTGCTGAATCAATTGGATGTGAGTTTTGGCGAAAGCATGATTCTTATGATTCCCTAAGTGGATAATGTTACTTTCCATTAGATTACAGAATAACTCACTTAAAATGAGAACTCACAATGGTATGATGCAAGTCTCCGATTGTCCTCTTGCTTCCTCTTAAACTTGATCTAATTTGATCAGTATTCTCTCTTCTGTGTGTCTCTGCATGGATCTAGTTAATATTCAGTTTATTCTGACCCATTTGAGGTGTTCCGCTCCTTACCATGAAGTCACGCTTCATCTCCATGCTCTAGGCCACTGTTCTGCTCTCTAAATAGCGGCACATCAGTGTTATTCCACCAGCCCATTAAAAAAAAAAAAAAAAATTCAGAATCAGGCCAGCTGTTCCTCAACCTTTTGCCCTATCTCCTTCTGTTATCATCATCAAAGTAGCCAATTTACACCAGTTCATCTGACTCCTAGTGAAGCAAAGCTTGTTTGTATCTTCAGTCTCACCCTCTTGGCTATACATGAAGATGTCCTTGTTTGATGAGGGGGTCACTGCTCATCTTTGCTGGCTTACTCCCTGTTTGCTTCCTGATGAGCAGATATTAGAATTTATCCAATCTAATCTGCTATTAGATCTCAGACTGAGCTGGACTAATTATCAGGGCAGCGTGGGCTTGCCTTAATTTTACCCATGCATGCTCTTCCTGGCATTTTGCATTGTTTCTTAGTAATGCACACAGAACCTATTCCTTCTGAATCACATGGGTTAAAGTCACAATGATGACTTTCTGTCATATTCAGGTCGTTTTTTGAAATCACAGTGTATCTGCATACATATTTATTCAGCAGTTTGGATGGAAGCGGATCAGTGGCGAAGCTACCGCAAGTCCAGCCAAATATTGTTCATAGCAAAGTGACTCTCATATTTTGTGGAACATTTACCAGTGTGCTTTCAAACACATTATCTTCAATTGGATGCACAACACAGATGTGGATTTTCACATTACCAAATTCAGTAATGGACACTGCACAGATAAACAGAGTTCAGTTCAGTTCAGTTTCAACTTTTGCATGATGCTCCTCAGGCAAAATTTCACATGACCAATGGGAGAAGCAAAAATGTTTTGCAGTTTCTTTTCAGTCTTTTATTTAATATTACAAGATCTGGGACCACTTGAATTACTTAGGAATGGACTGCTCTCAGACTTTTCACGTAGGGCTTTGTGGATTGGCGTGGAGGAAACGAGTCATTTTCACTTCAGGTTTTATGCCCCTTATTTTATTCTCAGTCTTTTAACCTTCCACCTGTCTATAAAATAAATCTATAAAAACAATTCCCCTCAATTTTCAGACATGAATTGGTTTTTTTTTGCACTGGTAGTCTCACTGAGAGTAGAATGATCGAGGTAGGGAAAGAGCTTTCAGCAAGTTTTACACGCTCTTTCAATATTACAACTAGAACATAATCAAAAGAACATTTTTCAGCCTTGTGCTACATGGAAAGTTTTGACCATTGTGCCAGGGCCGCTACGCCCAAACTGACAGACCTGAATGATGATGAGCAGCATTATTATTATTATCATCACCGTTTCTCCATTCAAATTCTGCTTTAATACTCTGTATCGATTGCAGTCCTCGACTTTGCACTGTGTATTCAATTTTAGCCATCAGTGCGTTCTGCTGAACAGAGCGTCTCATCTTTCATTGCATAAATCTCATTTGCTATCACTAGCAGCACATGGTGCCTGTCTCCTCTGGCAGGGATGATTCATTTTGCTAGGATGCACACTAGATGGGGAGGAAAAAAGGAAAGAGAGTTGAAGACATGGCTACAATCATACCGTGCTTTTAGTCTGACTCCTTAGCCACGCTCCCTAATGTCCCACAGCGGTGAAGCTGCGATGTCTAAATTAGAAAGGAGAGGGCAGAGAAGAACCCATTCTCCTTGCTTCATGTTGTTTACACAGCGTGACTGGTGCTAGTGAGGCACTGAATAAGTACAAATGGAGCAGCCCAGGGAGGGGCTTAGGCCAGTGATTCGTCTCAACTTTTAAAGAGGAGGCCATTAATAGTAGGCTTTCAGCTCTTGTTTGAACAGTCGCATGTGTCAGAGGAATATCATCAAGTGGTGAGACTGCCACAGGCTAGAGAAAATCAGAGTTTAGCGATGGAAGCTGTATAGCTCGGGTAACTTCACTGCATCACTCTTATGCTGGGTCTCAACTGGCCAGAGTCAGTGTGTGTGGTCAGATAGTGCTCACAATGATCTCTACTGAATTTACTTTATAAATCTTTAAGTAAGAAGTGGTATGGCAGTTTTTGTAATCTTAAAGGAAAAGTCCACCCTAAAACACATTAAATGTGTTTATATTGAAATATTTGTGATATGTGATTAGTGATTAATGATTGTGGTGCTACTTTGTTGGTTGGTGCTGTATTTTTTGGCACAATTCCAGTGGTGTTTATCGGTAGAAAAAAAATCTTCTCAAACATAAACATTCGCACACATAAGTGATAACAGTCAGGTCTCATTCTTGGCACCATTTTCCACCAAAGTTCTACGTCGTCATAATGAGAAATCCAACGAAGTAGTAGTGGAAACAGCAACATTGGGTTTCAAGTTCCAGAATGCATTACAGCTATATGAAACTGTTTTGCTGAGTTACACTCAGTTAGTGATCTTTGAGATGATGAGCATGATGATGGTGATGGGGGGTATTAATATGAAAGTTGAGTCTTTGGAACCTGATCTGTTTGACCAGAGTGTACAGGTGAGGAGGTGGAAGAACTAGACTGACTGATTAAAGTGCTGGTACATTTCTAGGCAGAGATGAGGCTAGAGAAGGGCTAATTCCTATTGGCAACACTCTCAGTATGTAGTGGAACAGCATTGTGGGAAAGCATTAACCAAAGTGAGAATAGACTAACTTGTTATTGAAAGAAGTTTAATCTAAAAAGTCAACTCTGACTGAAGATTTGCGAATTATCACATTTTTAAAACACAGAATATAATCAGACTTGACAGTATTATCCCTTAACCGTTGAACTTTAATCAAACAGCATCAGCTAGCTTCATATTTCGAAGAAAAACCTGGCCATCCTGGCACTGTTCCAGTTGTGACAGGGCCAAACACACTGTTCTCAGGCTAACCTTTTCTAATCCTAACCACAGTCATTACTAAAGAAAACATTTCTCTGGTCAGGGATGAGCAGCCAAGGGCAAGCTCTACCAGTGCCACTCATTGCTTATTCCGATCAGCCACATTATTTTTGTATGGAAAGTGAAGCCTGTTTACGCCAGTATGCTAATGAGGTCCTAGCTGGCAGGTCTAGAGATCAGAGCAGCTCAGTAAGGAGCCGGGGCCTGGGGCGACTGCCTCGTGGGGGAGCAAAATCCAAAAACATCTTACATGACACTAATGGCTGGAGACGGCTCATGTAGATCCTATTTATGACACATTTTCCTACATAAACAGCTATTTGTTGCAGAGAGATATGTGTGCCTAAATGTTTGGCCCAGCTTATACTACAGTAGGAGTCATGTTTGTTCTTCTATACTTTCTTTTTTTGAAACTTAAGCACAAAATTAAGATTTGTAACTACAGCTTAGTGGTTATGTACTGTTTTATACCATTAAGCAAATCCTAATTGCCAATTACTCTGATTATATAATCCAAACTGCTTTTTAAACGTTCATTTAATAGTGCTTTGGAGCATGGTGATTGGACTTCTATATAGCACGAATATCTTTGTCAAAGTGGTGGGGTATTTTACAGGACCTCTGTGTTTAACGACTTTGCAAGTTAAGAAGAGTCGGACTTTAACTTCAGAACTTTCCTTTCAATGTCACTGCCACTGTGAAGTAAACAAAAAACAAGTAAGTCATGCGAAGGAAAGCTGTAAGCTGTATTTGAGTTGCCTCTGTAATGATTGACTTGCGGTTTGTGGATTCATCTTGTTTTATTTACGTCTGCCTTCAAGGGTAAAACTGCTGGACAAAAACTGTTATAAGGTTCCACAGCTTTACGACTTAAAGTGGATGTCTCACTTTCACATTCAAACAAGGTCACAGCTGACAACATGTGGCAAGGCCACGCAATGATATACTGTGCCCTGAAGGAAGTGCCATCTCTCATCAGCCCATTGCGATGCTGGTCATGTGAATAGGGTGGATGATGACAATGCCCACTGCTGAGTTAATATCCAGGGTGCTCCGAGCTCTGTCAGAGGCCAACTCATTCCACCGATAAATGTCTGGTCCGAAACAGCCTTCAACTTGTGGGAAATCTGTCTCTCTAAAAATGTTAACCTCCTCTCTATAGCCCCCTTTTTTCCCCGCCTTTACACTCCTGAAAGGTAGGCATTACTCACTCTCCTAGGATTCCTGTAGCACTGCCTTTTTGCTTACTTCATGTTTACAAATGAGACTTTTAAGAAATCAGTACTCCATGGTTGAATGTGGCATTTTATATTCTTATGAATATTTCTTTCTCGTTCTGTTGAATTATGATGTGTATAATATTTTGTGTTCTTTCTACTTTACAGCTTCTTCCTGAACAATGACCTAATGCATTTGAATACCAAATGTGTGGCAGCCTGGGAAAGTGCTGAAATGGTGAAATAATGTGAAATTATGAAGTTGCTCTTTCGTACATTTCCATCACAAGTTAAGTTTTAAAATCAGGTTACCCCCAGAATTCATCAGGAAGAAAACTGCATTGTTAAGCATTTAAAGATTTCATCCAATTTTAATAGAATAAAAGACACCAACACACTGAAAGTGTAAAGGCAAATTCCATGTATTCATTTTAGTTTAGCAGAATGTAAACTAAAATGAATTCTGTTGCTTTCTTGAGAGGCAACTGGTTCATTATTGTGTCTTGTGGACTATATGTAAACATCTGTTATGTGAAATAGCTTATTCAGGGCAGTACTAAATAAAAAAACAAAATGCAGTTTTTATGTTAAATAATTAACATTTTGCTGATTCTGCAAGACATATTTAAAATTATGACCTCAATCGTATAAATTATGAATGTGATCATGAAAACTATGTTTCTCAGCCATTATTTATGACATACTACAGCAGACTAATAATCTACAAAGCAACCCATTCCATGCAAAATACTCTATTATTTTATTTAAAAAAAAAAATTATTATAATTAATTATATTTGCATTGTGAACTCGATTTGGAGTCTGCAATTACTCTGTTGTCATCTCTATATTATCTCAGTTGTAATGACTTTAACCTGACTTGATATTGTCCTAAGATGACAGATGACTGGCACGTTTACAATCTGCCTATGTCTACACTTCTAACCTGATCTATTTATGGAAAAAGCACACTTTAACTAAGATTATACATTTATGATGGGAATGTGCAATTACTTTCACATCCATCATCATTATCAGTCTCTTATCACTTGAGGTAAATGTCAGGCATGGAATGTGTTGAATAGCAGCAGTATTGTTTGCTTTTGATCTAACTGATCACTGTCCTTTCTTATATGTGGTTAACAATTGCTAATTAGCAAGTTTTATTTTTCTGTTGTATTGTGGTATTTTATTTATTTATTTATTTATTTTTATTTTTTTTATACACTAGGTTAATGCTTCAATCAGATGCAAAGGGTGGTAGGCTAAATCTGGAGACAAGATCTTTACGGTAGATGCATTTTTTTTGCACAAAGTTCTTCAGATGGAGAAATATGGGAATGTAGTCAGAGTTCTGTTTTGGCCTTGTCATGCAACTTGTCTCCCTTCCTATCTAACTAAATGTGTGAAAGCCACCCGATATATTACAAGTTTTTAGGTCATTTATGTGATAACGTATTCAGAGAGGCTTAGCTCGTTGTATGATAAAAGGGTCTTCACATGACAACATGCACCACTTATCTGTCTCCTTACGTACATTCTATCCACTTATCTTATGGCGAGACATATCAGGTCCGAACACCCTGGTACAGAATACACTCACAAATAATAAGAATCAGCAAAAAAGAGACTAAAACAGATTTTTAGGCATACCTGTAAGAGTAGGTAAAGTAAAATATAATACTTCCACGGTACAATATTGTCCTATGCTTCATGTGATCTTTGCAGAAAGCTGAGGCAAGGTTAGAAAGTAAACCAATTGTTTCCATATTCTGGTGAAATATAGTTCTGTTTTCTTGATATAGATGTAAAAGCATTATAGGCAGAAAAAAAGTGTTGTTAATTTACAAAAAATAAGAGGGATTATTAAAAACTGCATTTTGTTTTTTATTTAGTTCTGTCCTGAAGAAGCTATTTCACATAACAGATGTTTACATATAGTCCACAAGATAATAGCTGAATTTACACAAATGATGAACCAGTTCAAAAGTTTACATACACTTGATTCTTAATACTGTGTCGTTACCTGGATGATCAGCGACTGTGTTTATGTTTTGTGGTAGTTGTTCATAAGTCCCTTGTTTGTCCTGAGCAGTTAAACTGCCCACTGTTGTACAGGAAAAATCCTCCAAGTCCTGCACATTCTTTGCTTTTCCAGCATCTTTTGCATATTGGACACCTTTCCAGCAGTGGCTATATGATTTTGAGATCCATCTTTTCACATTTAAGACAACTGGGGGTCTCATACACAACTATTACAAAAAGGTGCAAACATTCACTGATGCTCAAGAAGGCAACACGATACATCAAGAGCCATGGGGTATAAAATTTTTAATGTGATGATGGGTGTAAATATTTATTATTTAGTCTTCTGGGAAACATGTAAATATCTTATATAGATACTAAATGGTGGTAGTAAATGAAAAAATAAGATCTTAAAACAAAATAATAACAATTTACACCGATCATCCTGTTCAAAAGTTTACACCCCTGGCTGTATGTAGGTGTATGTAAACTTATAACCTCAACTGTACCTAATAAGCGAGCAACTCAGAACTACAATACTTCTTCATGTATTTAAATCTCTCCAAAATAAAATATGTATTTATGCAAACTGTCAATCTTTGCTGTTTATATCAACCATTTAACTTTGCATTAAGTAGTTACTTCACATTAATAGCATTGACAGTAACAGAGGTGACCAGTTCTTGACCATGTTGGTCATTGCATATCAGCTTATTGCAGTACATTTACATTGTAGCCAAGCCAAACACATTGTAGCCACACAAACAACCTGTTGGCCTCTATGTGGGCTATATATAATGTACATATTTTGTACATATATACAGCACCTAGAAAAGAACATTTATGCTTGTCCCAAGATCACTATACTGTAACTATTTTAGCTTGAAATATAATCATGATTATTTTTGCATTAATATATGAATCCATTTACCATCTCAGGATTGAAGCATCTGTTTCCATGAGTCATCCATTGTAGGTTATGAAAAATGTACATTTTTTTTATCTTCCCACAATTTTCACTCAACCCTGTTCGCTGAACACATTCACCCCCATTTTAACTACTACTTATTGTTTTATTTATTCCTCTATGTAGATCGTATATATTGTAACAAAATGGTGTTTCTTCAGGACCATGGTGCAACACAGGACAGTACAAGCTACAAGGGCTAAATGGCAGATCAAATCATGGAATCAACCTTTACTATCTTTTACATTTTACAATTTACATTTCATTCTGTGCTTTGGTGTGCATGATCCCCTGAGCACAATGTAGATCCCTTCTCCCCATGCCTTTTTTCTTTCTTTCTTTCTTTCTTTCTTTTTTTTTTTTTTTGTACTTTGCGTAGTTCAACACCTAATTACGTTTTCTGTAATTTGTCTCCAGGTTTTGTCCTTTTCACATGCTGTTATGCTGCTAAATAATATTTTTTATTGGTGTAGACATGAGTCAAAATAACTTCAACTTCTGCCTCTGAGAGATTACTTTTCTTTCACCATTTTCTCTCCATTTCAGTGCTATGGGAGCTTGTGTTTTGTGGGAATCATTAAAACTAAATCACCTGTGATGCTGTGAATGCTCTTGGCAATTTCCAGGTGATTGCCATTCATCAATGTACGCGTGTGGGTACAAAGTAAATCAGTGTTACAGATAGTTTTGTAAATCTGGCAGAAGTTTTTAGTTCAGTTTATGAAAATATTTACACACAAAACTTGATAAATGAGGCCCTATCTTCTTTAATTAAGCAGTATCACACAATCAAGAGAGCTGTTATACTGAATACCAGCAAGGCTGTGATTCAGCCATAGGTAATCTCAACTATACTGATATTTAGTACAACAGCATGGTTGCATATGGCCTCATTTATCAATTTTTGTGTGTAAATGTTTTTGTAAACTGAACTAAAAGATGAACACAGTATTAGTATGGAGTAACTGAAATAAATATTTTGTGTATTCACTCCATCTATGAAAATAGTTCCCAAAGAAGCCACAGCTGGATAGAGTGTTGCCTGTTGCCATGCAACGCACAGACTGACTGACAGCCCATAGTGTAGTAAAGGTTTTGATGTAACAAACTATTGCTAGAATTGGAATTTTATGTATTGAACACGGACCTGTACCAATGTTGTTATACTAAATAGCATGATTCATGATTGGAATACTGCTTGTCCAAATCAAATTAGTGGACCAGATCTAATTGTTGTATAATACGACTTTACAAGATTATGTATCATAACAGCACCCTATCCTGTGCTCCCGAGTTCCTCTTATTCTCTGTTCAACTGATGAGGGCTTGCCTACATTAGCAACCCACCTAATTGTGGAGACTTCACAGGTGTTTTCTTGCCCCGGTACACCTCTTTCCCTAGGTACTAATTACTTTTAACTGAGAGTCATTATGTCATGGCAGAATGGACTCGCTTGCAGGAATCAAAGTCCTTTTAGAAAAACAGTAATTAAAAGCCCAGGTAGCTGGCTTCAGGGCACTAAGCATGAAGACCCACTACAGAGAAAGTAGAAAGACACACAAGTCCTGAAGTTAACTGGAGGAGCTTTGAAAACAAAGCTATTTCAAGGGAAAATTGTCCATGAAAAGTCTTTTTTCTGTGAAGTCAAGCTATTACATGTCCTAGTAATTTTGTTCAGTTCTAGGAAAAAGAAAAAAACATTCTGGCAGAGCAGTGTCTGACTGGAGATGAAGTGGAAACTGAGGTTGATGGAGGTATGACAGACTAAAGCTTGTGGTGAATGAGAATATGTCAGTCACTGTGTTTATTAGGGGTATTTTTTTTTTTTAAGGGTGTCATGTTACCCAGTGGATTTTCAGATAATAGCGAGACATCTATCATGCCAGTGTGGATTTTAGCAGCGCGTCAGCGCCGTTATGTGAGTTCACTCTGTCTGGTCCATTATTTTCAGGTGCTCGAGGGTTCTCTGCCAAAGCCCAAACCATCTGATCACACCAGCTTCACGGTGCCATCTCGAAGTTACACTCGCTGATAGACACAATTCTCTGAAAACCAAGGCCATCAGGCATCGGAGAGAGACTCCTGCAATTCACAGCCCATATGGTTTTGAAACAGGAAATAATTTGCTTCACAGTGTGAGAAACTATTGCCAAGCCAGTCTGCCATTCTGGTGCTGAAAAACATTCGCCATGGGCTACTGTTGTTATCATTTTCCAAGTTTTATGCTGACAAAAATATAAATGAATCCATATCACATGTACTGTTTTTATGTTTCATAGTAAATAAAGCTATTCTGGTATATGATGTTTGACACTTAAAATATTTCATTTGTAATAGGATATGATCGGGTCCAAAAGAAACTGTATATTTGTGTATATTATAATTTTTATATTGTATGTTATATATTTGTGTATATTTGCAAACTATACAAATGTGGGCATGGTGGCTTAGTGGTTAGCACGTTTGCCTCACACCTCCAGGGTTGGGGTTTCGATTCTCGCCTTCACTGTACTTCAGGGGTTTCTTCCGGTTTCCTCCCTCAATCCAAAGACATGTATTGTAGGCTGATTGGCATTTCCAAATTGTCTGTAGCATGCATGCGATTATGCCCTGTAATGGGTTGGCACCCTGTTCAAGGTGTCCCCTGCCTCGTCCCCTGGGATAGGCTCCAGGCTTCCCAATGACCCTGTGTAGGATGAGTGGTACAGAAAAGGATGGATATATGGATTTGTAATGTGGCAAATGTGGCAGGTATATATTCTTAAATGTAATAATTTAAACCAGCGGTGCTGTATTAGAACCTTTATTGGGCTGGTCCCGGCCCACAAGCCATATGCTGTGCATACCTAAATGTCAAGAATAGTGATTGTGGAACTGTAAAAACTTTGCGCTAGATAACTTTAGGCATTTGGTGGTAAGAAGGAGATTGGGAGGTGTTGAGTGTGGAAATGTCATCACTAGTAGGAAGAAGGTAGAGCTCCAGGTCTGGGTTTTCTCTCAAACATTAGCTGTTTCATAAGGCCATTGAAATTTGAATATACATTATAGGACTAAAATTTAAAATGATATTATCCTACTCCACTGCTCTTCTATGACCAAGGATGAAAATAGGTACAGCCGAAGGCTAATTGCGTGTTTTAACTTTATGACTTAAATATCTGACTCCGATTTATAATAACTGTTAACTTAATGTAACAGGTTCCAAAGAATAATCTTTTAGTTTGTGAAAGTAATAAATGGGGTTATTGTACAAAAGACAAATAGATGATATACTGAAAGAAAAATACAAAGAGAACTTACAGAGTCAATGGACAGAGTCATGGGAATAGGATGCTTGATGATAAATGCATCTCTCACCATTGTATAAAGCATACCTTTTTATACTCCTGAGCCTCTTTGAAATATATATTGATCAGAGTATCAAATGAGTTGTACAATGTAATTTATGGCAAGGTGAACCCCCCAGGTGGGTAGGCTCACCCTAGGGTGTTATATTTTAATTAGGTTCCTGTGAATGGGTCTTTGGAACAATAGGAAAAGGTCTCCCATGTACACCAGGTATATAGTATGTGTGTCCCAGTATATGTGTGGGTGTGGGTGTAGGTGTGTGTCTGTGTGTGTGGAGGAAGAATAAAACACATTGCAAGATATAAAATCATACACCGTAAATGTTATTTCCTAAACTTGCATGATATTTATGATGCCAGCACATTGTACACCATTAAATATAGATTAGCTTAATACCAAACATGCCCTGAGGAATATTTTAGTTAAACATAGTTTAGATAAACAGGTTTAGTTCACATGGTTTCTCTCACGCACATTCCGGATCATTTGAATCTGACCAGTCCAGCATCATCTTACTGTCACAATTTACATCTCTACTACAGCATAAACCAAATATTTCTAGTGATCCTGTAGAATATGCTTCAAAATGAATGCTCATGTGAGCATTTCCTAAATATATTTTACAAAAGCCCCTTTAGCAACAATTACAATTTGACAATTTAGATTTCTTTATTATGATGTCCTTATAGATTTTGTAGGGGAGAGCTTTTAATTTAAATTCTTATCTAAGTTTAATTCATATTCATCTAGTTAAATTTAATTCATCCTTGTGTTTTATGATTTACTCAGTGCATGTGTAAGAAAATTAATTCTGAATCCTACTTATTGAACCATTGTCAGAACACACGCACAGAGTACCTGATTAGCCTATATATTGTGCACCTGATTTAATTATGGATCTGAAAATCCATGTACTGTATAGTTTAATGCCTATGATTATTGTACCTTATTTTAGCATCTGTTATTCCAGATGAATGCCCCATTTAGAATTTCACAAATGTCTATGTATGTGGGCTCTGAATACGTTTGCAAAGCCCTGTACCATTTGGTTTGCAGCACAATTGTTACATACCTTGGCTCGATCACCACCATTTGTCAATACCAGACCTTGAATGTGTTCTTAAGTGTTTGTCTATGGGTTCTACCACCCCATAAAATGTTTCTGTCTGCCTCCTTTACCGCTGAGATGATAGCTATACTGTCAGGTGATTTAAGGGATATGCTGCAAGAGGGGAGGATTAAAAAGGAAGCACATTCAGTCATTGGACACATAGCAGACGCTGCTGTGTTTATAGATTATATTTAAGTCATAGTCAGAGGCTTATTAATCCATACACCTTAAAGAATGTTACATACGTACACTCACCGTCCACTTTAATATGGAACACCTGCTCATTTATGCAGTTATTGAATCAGCCAATCGTGGCAGCAGCATAATGCAGATCATGCAGATAAAGGTCAAGAGCTTCAGTTACTATTCACATTAAACATCAGAATGGGGGAAAACATGTGATCTCTGTGACTTTAATCTTGGCATGGTTGTTGGTACCAGATGGGCTGGTTTGAATATTTCAGAAACCACTGATCTCCTGGGATTTTCACACGCAACTGTCTATAGAGTTTACACAGAATGGTGTGGAAAAACAAAAAACACTGAGTGAGTGACAGCTCTGTGTCTGGAAACACCTTGTTGATAAGAAGGGTTAGAGGTAAATGGCCAGACTGGTTTTATCTGCCAGGAATATAGTAACTCAAATAATCACTCTTTACCATCATGGTGATCAGAAAAGCATCTCACTATGTATGGAACATTGAGGTGGATGGGTTACAATAGAAGAAAACCACACTGGGTTCCACTCTTGTCAGCCGAGAACAGGAATTTGAGGCTATCAAGGGCACAGGTTCATCAAAACTGGATAGATTAGTCTTCAACTGTGCAGTTTGGGTGAGTCTGTGCCCATGAAAGCCTCAGATTATTGTTCTTGGCTGACAGGAGTGGAACTCAATGCAGTCTTCTGTTGTTGTAGCCCATCCATCTCAAGGTTCGATGTTTTGTGCATGCTGACATACTTTTCCACTCACTACAGCTGTAAAGCGTGCTTATATCAGTTACTATAGACTTCCTGTTAGCTCAGACCAGTCTGGTCATTCTGCTCTGGTCTCTCTCATCAGCAAGGTTTTCAGCCTCCATAAGCAGAATGTTTTTTGTTTTTTCGCATCATTCTGTGCAAACTCTAGAGAGTGTCATGTGTAAAATCCCCAAGAGGTCAGCAGTTTCTGAAATACTCAAACTAGCCTATCTTACACTAGCAAACATGCCGTGGTTAAAGCCACAGAGATAACACTTTTCCCACATTCTGATGTTTGATGTGAACATTAACTAAAGCTCTTGACCTGTATCTGCATGATTTTATGCATTGTTCTGCTGCCACATGATTGGCTAATTAGATAACTGCATGAATGTGCAGGTGTACACATTTAAGTGGACGGTGAGTGTAAATAAATATACACTATCAAGTCGGGCAATGGCAGAATCTCATTACTGTCATATTAAACCACATTAAACAAGACCATGGGATTAAATTTTGGTAAAAAAAAATAATAATGGAGTGAATTAGTGGTTATCATGTTTGCAGTGCATCTCTGGGGTTGTGGGTTCGGGTCCCATCCCTGCGCTGTGTATGTGGAGCTTGCGTGTTCTCCCTGTGCTTCTTGGGCTTCCTCTGGGTGCTCTGGTTTTTCCTCCCCCAGTCCAAAGACATGCGTTGTAGGCTGATTGGCATTTCCAAATTGTCTGTAGTGTGTGAATGGGTTGGCACCCCATCCAGGGGTATAATATTTACACAGTGTTGTTTTGTATTATAATACATTATAAAAATGAAGTCTTTGTAGTGTATTTGTAGAATTTATATTTTATTGCATTTAGTCTCTGAAATGTTTTTAATGGTTTGTTGTTGTCTAGTTGTTTTTACTTTTTATGTTTATTCTAATGAAAAATGTCAGTTTTGTTTGTTTGTTTGGCTTGTTTTATTGTAAGTGACCATGTTGTGATTGTAATTAAGTAATTGTTCTGTAAATAAATTTTGTTCTGTAAATTTTCTGTACATTTAAAAAAAAAAATAAAATTCATAAATACAATTTAAAAATAATAATAATAATAATAATAATAATAATAATAATGATTTTCTGCCAGAGAAGGGCTACACAGTCTGAATTCAAATCCAGCACAGCGATTACATAACTGAGCATTGTACTGAGTGCAAATGAGAGATTGTTTACTAGATGTTGACTGGACTAAATATTTTATTCTATGGAATATTCCATGCAGCAGGTGGCGTTCAAGCTGGCATTTACAATGTTAGCACTAATTCAGTGCAGGATTTGAAGTAGATAATGATGAAGCCCTGGTAGGATACAAACATGTGTACAAGAGCATGCACCTGTTCTGATTGGTGCAGAGGTCTGTGCTCTGCAAACATGCAAATGTGATTAACTCGATTATGAGCACGCCGCCGCAAACAGGGCATCTTGATGCAATCGCCCATATTGTAAGCCTGATGATGCAAATTTGCAGCAGAACAGCAGAGCTGATGTATGCTTTTAGTAGTCTTGTTATTTTAAAGTATTTGCTTTCTGCAAACTGATATGTGCATGAAAAAAGGCTTTGTTCCAGCATGTCTTTACAAACAAAAACCCCCTAAAGCCCATGATAGCTACAGTTTTACAAAGTTTTCAAGAGAGAAAAAGGGAAAACAAAGAAAACGCCTGAGCACAAAGGGATTTGATAGCAGGAGGAAAGAGCTCCAGTTTTTTTTTTTTTTTTTTTAGGGTTGCTGTCACACAAACAGCTATTCTGGACCCCCCTCAGTCTGGGATCCTCTGTCGTACCTGGGACTGCTACACCTGAGCCTGTATGGGTTTGGGAGGCTGCAGGAGTGCATTCCCTTTAACCATTGAGGAAAATGTACATTTTAATTGAGTCCCCACTGAGTCATGGTGAAGGCTTTCACAATCTCGTGCTTTAACAGATGGCTCACTATTTTTACCCTCACCTGCTGTCACGCTCGGCAGGACCGGAAGAGCTGCTGCAGTTTAATGGCATCCCCTGGGCCTCTGCTCCTCGACATACACCACCACAGGTTCAAGCCCACCTGGAGGGAAATGCTTGCTTGCTTGCGTTTAGTAACTGATGTAAACATATAAGGAATCACATAATGGGCATTAAATGTAAGAGAAAAAGAAAAGGAAAGCAATCCAGAGTGAAGAAAGGTAATGGTTATAGTGCCTAAAGGAAGTTGTTAAGATTTCATGCTTATATTGGTCTCACCAGAAATGCAAAGAGGTGGTGTGAATATATCTTTAAATCTCCAAAGGACCACTAATCTTTTAAATTCCAAAACTTTACAACATGAAAGTTGAGTTAATTTCCATTTTTAAGTCAGCATGGAGACACAATAGTAAAACATATTGGTTTGATCTATAGCAGTTTACATTTCATTAGACTGCAAAAGTACAAATAAGGACAAAGCAATAAGCAACATCTGGGAACTAATAATCCCTACTCGCACATTTATCTGCTTTTAAACATATTATTCTTTCTGTTTTTTTCTGCCCAAGATTTCCATTAAGTCAAATAAATGGAGTTGAAAGTGGTATAGTTTCATGTTGCATTTAATCTTTTCCAGGCAGAACTGACACAAGAAGAACAAAGTAAAATGAACCATTTTAATTTTTTTTTTTTTTTTTTTTTTTTAAAGTATGTGTCTTAATGTCTTCGTCTAGACAGTAGCTCTGGGAATTCTCTCTCTCTCTCTCTCTCTCTCTCTCTCTCTCTCTCTCTCTCTCTCTCTCTCTCTCTCTCTCTCTCTCTCTGCTCAGTGCTGGTGCAGGGCATCTCTTCACCTTCATAACTCATCTGATGGCTGACCTTTCAAGCACACGATATTTCATTTTTTAATCGCAACCTCTAAATGATGTGAGGTTGGCTTTTTTTCTGCTTTGAATTTCTTTAGTGATCTTTGGTGACTTTGGAATTAATTAGCAAGTGTGCACTCTTCATAATGAAATCATGACAGTACCTATGTGTCCTATGTGAACAGATTGAAGCTGGTTCTATAGCAAGATATTGTGGTACGAATGGTGTTTGACGGGATTACATTTTTCTGTCACGAAAGGTCATATCAAAGCTTATTTTCTCTTTTGACTGGTAGTCAATACTGTGGCTTGAGAATGGCAAATAATATATTGCAGAAAAATTGCAATCTACATCAACCATCAGGAAAGTCACAGAGAAAAGTTCAGGACTGCTTTAAATGAATAATTCTTGATTGTGAAAATCGAACCCATAAAGGTTGTGATTGAAGAGGACTTTTCATGTTGAATGTCTGGTTTAAATGGAAACAAATGTCATGCTGATGGAATGCATGAAAAATTATTTGATTGTGCTTATATACATCGTCAGGAACACTGCTTCAATGTCAGCAAAGGTCACTAGAGGAAAACTGTGTTGTCTGAGGTTGAAAAATTTACATTTTGAATGAACAGATTTGAGTGGCTGGATTAGATTGGCCCTTACTCACTCAAGCTTTCAACTCATGCTTTCGCTTGTGAATTTGCCCTCCCTGTTTTTCCATTTGAAAGTGTATTACTGAAGTTAAACATGATCTGTTTGCTGATTGTCTGCCTTTGGGTCCCCACTGAGAGTACACTCTTTAATACATATTTACAAGGGGCATTGGTAAACACTGCCTCCAGGTCACCTATGTGCCCTCTTTAAATCCATTGTGATGGGCCTCTGAGCGGTCACATTGAGGACTCGGGTGTGTGTGCGTGTGTGTGGGTTTGTGTTTGGGAAGGAGTGTGCGATCTCAGTGAATGGAGTGAACACTGATCTGGTGTACCAATACAGGCTGGTGAGGAATGGTATTCAGAAAAAGGCCATGATTGATGAGGGCTGCCAGATGTTGGTGTGTGTTTTGAACGAGTCTCTCCCTGAGTACCTCTGCTGCTGCAAAAAGCCCCAATCAGACGTCTGTGCAGCTGGTAGGCTGTTTTATTAATGCAACAAAACTGTTCCCTGCAAAAAATATGCAATATCTACATTCATGATACTCACCGTTGTTAAACTCACTGACCTGGGAGCAGGTGTGCTGTAGTTTGGGCTGCTGTTAAAATATCTAGCTGTCCAATTTTTATACTTTGTAATATATGTGAAGTAATAAACAGTATATTAGAGACGTAATACGAATACAATTAACCAGAATGAACAGATAACGTGTTCTAAACAGATACAGAATCAAATAGGAGAAGCACTATTCATTTTTAATTTTTTACTTTTTTAGATTCTGATTCAAGGTTTATTTATCACATGCACATTTGTAGCAGGCACAAAGTACAGAGAAATTGCTCCAAGACTCCAAAAACTCCAAAGAAAGCTTACCAGAAAGGTTGACAAGGCATCTGGATGAGACTAGAGGTGTGCATCGGGACTGGGATCCAGGTGATGTTTTTCCAATATTTGTCCAGTTTAGGGGAACCTGTGCCCACTGAATCCTCTGATTCTTATTCTTAGTTGACAGGAGTGAAACATGATGTGGTCTTTTTGTTTAGTTCATCAGCCTCAAGATTTAATGTGCATTCTGACATGCTTTCCTGCTCACCATGGTTGTAAAGAGTGCTTATTTGAGTTACCATATCCTGCCTGTCAGCTCGAGCCAGTCTCGCAATTCTCTGCTGACCTCACTTATTAACAATGTGTTTCTGCCTGCAGAACAGCCTTACGTTGGATGTTTTTCACACCGTTCTGTGTAAACTCTAGAGACTGTTGTATTTGAAAAGCCCAGATCAGTAGTTTCTGAAGTACTCAACCAACCCTTCTGGCACCAAAACTATGCCACATTCAAAGTCACTGAGATCACGTTTTGTCCACATTCTAATGTTTGATCTGAAGCTCTTGACCTGTATCTACATGACATTATGCACTGCGCTGCTACCACATGATTTCCTGATTGGATACCTACATGAATGAGAATGTGTGCAGGTATTCCTATTAAAGTAGCTGGTGAGTGTATTAAGAATGAATATATTTCTGATAATCTATCACTTTGAACATTCTCCATTCTCTTTTTTTGTAATAAAAAAACATTTCTACTATACCTAAATAATGAAAAATGCATCTTGCTTCAGTAAGTGAAAGTTTGATTTGATATTGAAACAATGTACTCTCACTATCCTTCTTTCTCTCATCTCCGTCTCCTTGTTGGACGAATCATATAGTCGTTAATCAGCCCGTATCAATGGAAGTTCAGGGAAGTTTGCTGAAGTGAAATTTGGGCCATCCATCAACCTATTCGGATGTTTCATAATAAAAAGCTGCATACATTTTTCTTCTGTTGGCCTTGTCACAGTCAGATCAGATCTCTTTGTGGAGTTTGGTCGGCTGCTAACTGATTAGCCCACTGAGCATTGCTGACAGAATAATCGGCTGCATGCTGTAGATGCTATCAGCTTGTGATAGATACTCCTGTTTCTTCAATTAGGCACACGGACACAGAAAGTACGGAAATGTGAGCTACATCTCAATCAGCAACCATTCGCTGCGGTATTGTGAAACTAGAGCAGATAGCCCAGAGAACAAAACAAAACAGGAAGAAGATCTTTAATACATTATTCAATGAGGACCAACAAGGTCACAAGACACACTGCAAAAAATAGCTTAACAAGTGGAAATACCTTGTCTATAGTCAAATCTATCTAGTATTTCTTATTATAAGATTACAATAAACCAAATATAAAATTATTAAACCCATTTCAAGTCATTTGTAGTAATTTCAAGTTTGAAATAAGCTTGTCCTATCGGCAGAGAATTTTGCTTATTTTAAGCATTTATTTCTAGAAAGAAGCAAAATCATCTACCAATAGAATGAGAGTAAACAACAAGCTTGAAATGAGTAATAATGTCCAGAAATTGGTTTAATGATCTTTTATTTGTGTTATTGTAATCTTTGACTATATTCAAGATATTTACACTTGCTAAGATGGCATTTTTTGCAGTGCATTATAGACATTATGGAGTCTGGCTTCCTGTTTCATCCAGTTTTTATGCTTAAAGTTTATCATTTATCATCATCTATGTACATGTTGGCACGGAACAAAAAAAGGAGTGGCTCTTAATTTCATTGTACATGTGTATAGTGACAATAAAAGGCATTCATTCATTCATTCATTCATTCATTATCATTGGTTCTTTGTGTTTATATGCACATAGATAAGAATGTAAGATTTTCCAGCTTTTCTAAAGTGTCATTAATCTCTCTCATGATTGGAGAAGCATCATCATCATATGACTCATCATAAGGTTATTCACATTCTTAATCCTAGGAAAATATGATTTAACCCAAGTAAACTCTCTGTACAAATAACAGCAGACTAAGATTTAAAATGTTTAAATGACCTAATAACAGATGATATGATAATGAGGCTTGTTTTTAAATGCTGAGTTTTACCTCATGTGATGAGACGGAGACTCGTTTCCCCATTGTAAACTTACATGTATGATTCTTTAAAATTTGTCTGTAATATTTTTCCATAAGTAATTAGGTTATAAATGTAGAGACAGCGGACATCTTTCAGTGGAAATTGAATAAAGTTTTGATTTTCTCTTTTTCACTTTTTGGGGTAACCAGACAAATTTGATGTAAAATACACCATGCAGTCCGTCTTCCAGGACTATGCTATTAACAGAAAATGAAAAATATCTCTTGTAAGTACATCCTCGGTGTCATCTGCTCTAGAAATAAAAGACCAGTGGAAAGAGCCTTTCTATCCATAGGTGGCAGTAATTTGCCATGAGTCTCTGGAGACCGAGGAAGAAAAAGGACTGTTGTTCCCTAATGGCTCATGTGAACGAAGTCTCGCTCAAATTAGTCTCCTATTTCTTCCAAGATAGCAGCCCTGAATCAACAATGCCACATGCTAAAAACCCAAAGAGCTACCATTTAACGGTACAAGCAGCGTAATTGCGCATAGAGGAAAGAGGTCTTGCTACATGCAAATGACTGGCTTCATGCTGAAAATGATGAGGTGTACCTTTACACATCACCTGCATCCATATGCATGATGGATCCCATTAAATGGGCTTTGTCTAGAACTTCAGGAAGCAAAGGAGAACTCAGCATGGTGCACACAATGACAATATTTATGCAGGTAAACTGTGTTCAAGCAACTGGTGCAGTGGAAAAAAAAAGATGACAACATTACAGCCCCATTCCTCAATCAATCTTGAACGCTAAATTTCCTTGTCCTCTTTTCTCCTCTCCTTAACTAAGCTGTCATGGCTGCCAAAAAGAGAAGCTTTACACAGAACCATTTGTTCTTAATGAACAAAGTGCTACTGTATGATGAATTGGCGAATTTGTGAATGGTTTAAATATAGAGAGGAAAAAGGATGAGAATTCTTTATCTTGTAGACAAAAAAGAAATGGAGACTGAAGAGGATGTATTGATTGTACCACAAGTCGACAATTCCTACAGCTCTGTCATGAGTCATTGTCAGTGGGCTGATTACTTGCATTATGAAAATGAGAGAAAAATTAAATGTAAGAGACCGAGGCTGGCTAGCATCTAAATTTGGCAAGGCGATTTTACATTATTCCATGGACTACTGCGGTATAAAGGGAGAATGAAATAAAAATGAGTGTGTGTGTGTGTGTGTGTGTGTGTGTGTGTGTGTGTGTGTGTGTGTTTGTTCGTGTGCGTTCGTGTGCGTGCAGGAGGGAAAACTGGAAAACGGGACATGTAGAATAATGAGATCTGGGAAGGACAACCAGAATGAAGTGTTTTACCTTGCATCCCCTGGGAAAAGAATGACTTTTCCAAAGTGAAGGCCTACTCTGACATACACACTTGCAAGCCAGGATTATGGTTATTGGAGAATGGGTACTGATAATATGAGGGAGATGAAGGACAAACATTGAATAGGTGTTAATGCAGGACATATTGTTTAGTTCATTCGAAGATCCAGATGAAGGAAATTCCAGTACTATCAAATATTTTTGGCTATTAATAATATCAATGACCTTGAAGACTGCTGCCTTTGACTGAACAATTGAATTGCAGCTATGCAAAATTCTGTAGTGTTTTCCGGCATGTTTTTTTTTTTTTTTTGTAATTCGCACTAAATAAACAAAGAAATATATAAATACAAACAAGGAGTCCATTTTGGGAAAAGTGGAAAGCTGTGGACTGATTGAGTCATTTCCCCAGTATAAATCCAATCAAGCATGTATTTAACTTGCTGAAAAGGAGATTATTAGTTAAAAGCCCTCGAAAACAAACAAGCACTGAAAATGGCTGTGTCATTTAGCAAGACTTGGCGAAACATTCCAGGCAAAGATGACGTTGAGGATGTCATGATAAAAAGTTTGCTGTCCGGTAGAGTTATTTTGTGTAATAAAAAGACAAAACATTATTAATCAATGGTTTTTTTGTATGCCTAAAATTATCTATATATATAAGTAACAATATGGAAAGCATAATAAAATAGTATTATTATGCACAAATGACCCAAATTACAACACAAATGGAAAGCAAAAAATGGTTACATCAAGTTTTCATAATTCAGAGCCTGACACTCCACCCACATCTGCACACTTTTCTGGCCACAAGCTTCATAAACTTGATGTTTTCTGTCTGATTGGATATAAGCGCTTCTATACACTGCTTTCCAACCAGAAAAAATGTTTGTTTTTGTTTTTTCTCTGAAAAAGCTTTTCAGAGCATGATATATGTAATTACTGGACTGAAAAAGATCCTAGCATTATGTCTTTAACAGTTATTACATAATTTTGTTTAAACCAGTTAGTGGTGAGTAAATGTGATTGGTCATTTATGAGGTAAGTCCTACAGCACTATGCTATGAAATTGAATCATTTTTGGCCACATTTAGTGACTAAAGAATATATATATATGTGTACATCCCATGGAAATTGTTGGCTTTTTTGACCTATTTGGACAAGCAAACATTTGATCCTCTTTGAATTGGTAAATGGCACACTTATATAGCACTTTTATCCAAAGCGCTTTACACTGTATCTCATTCACCCCCCCCCACCACACACACACACACACACACACACACACACACACACACACACACACACACACACACACACACACACACACAAAGTAGCAGAGCTGCCATGCAAGGTGCTAACTTGCCATCGGGAGCAACTTGGGGTTCAGTGTCTTGCCCAAGGACACTTCAGCATGTGGAGTCACGTGGGCCAGGAATCGAACCGCCAACCCTACAAATAGTGGACAACCCGCTCTACCACCTGAGCCACAGCCGCCCCCTTTGAAACAGTGTCTATTAATAAAGTTCATACACTATATCAAATGACACATAAAACAGACATTTTGTAGTAATTTTCACAATATAAATTAACAAAAAAATACAGAACACTCACATGGAAAAGGCAAGTACACCCCTACATTTATCACACCTTCAAATCCATAAAATTAGAATCAAGTGTTCAAGATTGGGTGCCGGTGATTAGAACCTGCTTAGGGAGTGCAGGTGGAACCTGTCTTATTTATAACCCTCTCATATCTACTGTCTGGTGTTTCCTTTGCTGTTGAAGTGTGTGGTATCATCATGCCAAGATCTAAAGAGTTCTGTAAGGCCTTCAGAAAGGTTGTGGATGCCTATGAGTCTGGCAAGGGATTAAAAAAAATCTCCAAATGATTTGAAATACATCATTCTACTGTAAGGAAAATAATCCACAAATGGTGCAGATTTCAAATGATGGCCAATTTGTCCAGGCCGTTCCATCAAATTCAGCCCAAGAGCATACCGTCTGATGCAAAAAGAAATTACCAAGAACCCCAAAATTTCATCACAGAATCTGCTAGTAAGTCTTGCAACTGTTTTGTCAAAGTGCATGCTTTTACAATCAGAAAGAGACTGCACAAATTTGACCTGCATGGGAGGCATGCCAGGAAAAAGCCTTTGCAAGACTACAGTTTGCCAATGAGCATATAGGCAAAGACCAGGCCTTTTGGAATAATGTGCTCTGGACAGATGAATCAAAGGTAGAGTTGTTTGGCCACAGTAACGGCAGACATATTTGGCGCAGACCAAAGACAGCTTTTCCACGGTGGTGGAAATGTTATGGTTTGGGGTTACTTCGCTGCCTCAGGGACTGGACAGCTTGCATTCATTGATTCAACTATGCATCAAATCAGCATCAAATCAGATAGTCCTTGAAGATAATGTGAGGCCATCTGTCGGAAAGTTAAAGTTGAACTGAATGTGAACCTTTCGACAGGATAATGATCCTAAACACACTAGCAAATCCACCAAGGAATGGCTCAAAAAGAAGAAATGGAGGGTTATGGAATTGCCTAGTCAAAGCCCAGATTTGAATCCCAGTGACATGTAGGGGGATTTGAAATAGGCAGTACATGCAAGAACACCCTCGAATCGGAAGGGTTTTTAAAAATATGAACCCCTTGACTGTCCTGGAAATACTGGAAAATTTTGGGGAAAAAAACAGAGGTATAAATGTCAGCATTATCTCTGTGAATTCTGTCTTTGACAGTTCCTCGACCTCAGCTACTTCACTCATGTTCATAATTAGTCTCAACTAGAGACCTGTGTGGAACTGGATTTTTTATTTATTTTTTTTCTTCAAATCCCACTCAAACAATACTCACTCAAAATATTTTCTAATGAATTTAGCTGGCTCTAGTTCCCAAAATTTAAACAACATAGTAGCCTAATTTAAAGCACTGAAACCCAGGATGTAAATACACTGTATTTACAGGCAACCTGGGTTGTGACCACACAAGCTTCTGATATGTGCTACAAAGCCTTAACCTCTGAGCCACTACAACTAGTTCAACTACCAGTGAATCTAACACTAAATTAACTTCACTAAAAGATTGCTTTTAATCAATGCAAGCTAGTTGAACTAGTTGTGGTGGCTCAGTGGTTAAGGTTTCAAGTCACAGATAAAAAGCTTGAAGAACCTTCCCACAACTACCCTCAAAAAACCCCAACAAACTTCTATTTATGTCTGTACTTGCATCTGTTTACAACACATTATCTGTTCATTCTGAATAACCTATTCATATTCGGCTGTAGCCCTAGCCCATATATACTGTATGATCATGCTTTATAACATTCAACTTGATGCTAGGTGAGTAATACTTTGTATTTTTAACATGTCAAGTTTGTTGTTTATGTTGGGGGATCTTGACTGGGAATTCAAACATTGGTGTCTGTTTCATTGCATATTTTCGAGTGCAGCATAACACCTGATGCACAGACAAACACAGGCTGTGGCAGGTAGGAGCATGATGTAGAGTGGACCAGAGACTTCCTCACAACACACAAGAGACAGAGAGATGTGAATTGAAGAACATGTTCTGTCTGGAATGATACACTGTACAGGTGCAGGTGTATGTGTATACTGTAGGTGCAGGTATGTAAATGCATTCAGCCTCGGATGTGTATGTGCTTGTTGTATGGGCAGCTGTGGCTCAGGTGGTCGAGCGGGTTGTCCACTACGTGACTCCACATGCCGAAGTTGCTCCCGATGGCAAGCACCTTGAATGGCAGCTCTGCTACCATTGGTGTGTGAGTGTGTGTGTGAATGGGTGAATAAGAACCAGTGTAAAGTGCTTTGTAGAACCGCTAAGGTTACAAAAGCGCTATATAAGTGCAGACCATTCACTATTTACCATTTGTTTGTGTGTGAGCCTCAGGTAGACAGAAAGACCGAGAGTATTAAAAGAAGTGATATTCTTCTGCAACAGGTGTTGAGAATAAGGCAAGGTGACGACGAGCTCATATTTATACAGACACCAGCTGTTCAAAGCTGACATGCTGTACATAAGAATGTAAAATCACACACATGCTTCATAGTTAAGCTCAAGGTTAAAGAGGCAGACATATGCCACATGGAGCCAGTGTACTTTAATATTAATGACCATCGTTGCCATGCCCTTTAGGATGTAATGTGTGTGACTTTGTCAAGATTGCATCATTCAAATGAAAGGAAAAGGGTAAAGACTAGATTAAAATAAGGTGAAAAAGCTCATTAAAATCTTTTATAGGGAGATTTTATGAATATGAGTATGACTATGATGTACTGGTGTGCATGGTATGCACTGTTTATAGTTAATTCATTTAAGAGCTGAAAATTAATCAATACCTTCTGACCAATCAGATTTGAGAATTCAACAACGTTGTGGTATAAAGGTTCCCAGAGGTTCTAGTGTGTTATTCTGCACCTCTGTGAATGTCATTGTTTTTTTTGGGTTTCTTATTTGTGTGTCTATAAAGCTGTGGGCTGAACTGCTGAACTGCGGGGTGCTTTGTGTGTGAGTGTGTGTCAGTTGAAGCTCTGAGCCATGTCTCAGGTAAAGTTAAAACTCTAGCAGACACACGAGTTCATTATCATAAAAAGCTGAGCCTGGCAGACATGCCACAGGAGACAGCATTGCCGCAGGGAACAGCCCACACCAGGCTACTATTATGACAAACACAATCTGGGAGCTATAGAAAAAGACAGGTAATGTCATTTGCAGTTAAACCTTTATTACCTTTAATAGACATGCTATACTTTACCTGAACTACAGAATGTGCATGTATAATGGCCTGGAAAAAATCACAAAATCTCACTATTATTAGTGTTTACAAGTCTGAAATCTCATTTATGCCATTACTTTCTGTTTCAGAAAAACTGTCAACTGTAAATCCAAACATTCATCAGATACATACAAAATCAGGACTAATGAAAGGGTATTAATCCTCATTATACCAAAATGAGAGAAACCAATCACAATCACAAACTATAAAATTTATGACTGCTGACATAAACCTACACAATTATTTATAAAGGATTTGCTGTCAGATAGACTACTTTTATCAGGAGAGATGTTAAATTGAGGTAACACCTCCTCTTAATAACCTCAGAATTTTTTTAATAACATGTTACTACAGGACTACAAGTCAACATAGGGCAGTCATTTCATTACATTTTGTCCTCTCTGAGTATTTCCTTGGCTACATTGTCCTATACCAACCAAATACTGGCTTTATGTTGCTGTCTCATAGCTCCAGGGTCCCTGGATCATCCTGAGATTGTGTTACTGTCTGTAAGTTGTTTAGCATCTTCTTCCTGTGTCTATGTGGGTTTCCTCTGGCTTCTCTGGTTTACATCCACCTCACAAAAACATGCTAGTAGGTGGACTGGTAAGATAAATTGCCCCGACGTATGAATGAGTGCATGATATTGTGTGTGAGTGTGTGCATGCGTGATTACCCTGCACTGGACTGGCATCCCATCTAGGGCATATTTCTGTCTCATGCCGTGTTACCAGGAAAGACTCCAGATCCACCATGACCCTGACCAGGATAAAGCAGTTACTGAATATAAATGAATGAATGAATAAATGAACAAGTTGACATAACTGTCCAGTCATGTAAATGTTTTGTTGAAGTATTGTTATAACTCATCAAGTGGTATTATAACACTTATGGTAGAATATCATGACATGTACTTCTGGTATGTTGGTCACATAATGTTGATGTAATGTGACAAACTACAAGACTGAACTCTGTCATCATCACGGTGCAATAAGATTGCTATTTTATAAATATCCTTTTATCAGTAGTATATTTATCAGTAGTAAAATAAACCACACTGGTATTTCTGACATCCAAACGTGCACTGAGCTACAAAAACAGTTGTTGTGGCTTTCAAATACAAATCTGCCTGGAAAAAACCTTAAGTCAACTAAAATCAATGGTACTTGACTCAGGTGTTATTTCAACTTGACAATGTAATCGATAAAACAACCTGACACCTGCTGGAATAAAACTTTATAAATGTTTATGTAGATTTATATCAGTTGTCATAAAGGATGTCATGTAGCCCTATAAACACCACCCTTAAATAAAATGTTAACAAACTCTGATTCTTACCAAACCCTGTGTATGTGCAGGATATATTTCCACTCAGCTGACACTCTAAATCAGCACCTCGCAGCTGCTAATTGGAACAAAATGTTTCATGTACACAAACAAGTCCCAGGAGATTAGAGATAATTTATTAAACCTGTGTTTGACCCTGGGATCAGACTGCATTGTGTTTCTGGGATGTGACTGCTGCCTCTAAAATTGCTGTAAAGAGCTTGTTTTGAGATATGTAGGCCATCTCTCATGTCCTCTTGTGAGTGTGTTGGCTCGGCTGGCAGGCGTGATGCCAGTGTTAGTGCACGTAGGAGTGTAGGTAGTGTCCCCTGTGGCAACGTCCCACTGATCACTGCTCTCTTCCCTTAGGGCAACTGTCTCGCCTCTCCACAGGGACAGACTACTTTATTTATCACCAAGGCTATGAATACGCCTGCTGTGTGATATTTGTAGTTCATTTCAGGACTACTTTTACTTCTAACACCAGCTGCAGAGTTTGAAGCAAGAAAGTGCTCCATTATGTTTTTGCAAGTGGATGAAAATCACACAGTGTATACGCCTACTCTTTTACGAGAAGTGTCCTGGGATTTTTAATGACCACAGAGAGTCAGGACCTCGGGCTCATCCGAAAGGTGGTCTCATCCGAAAGACAGATTGGACTGGAGTCCCATGTAGGGTTCTACCTCTCAGCCAGGACCCTGACCAGGATAAAATAATGAATGAATATATAATATTGTAATTGAGCCTCGGCTGAAGTATATAAATATAATACTTCACTCCTTATCTTGGATGATGTGAAAACACAAAACTAAAGTCCCCACTAAACCAACTCACGCACAGACATGGTGTATGATTGTAAAGCAGATATCTGTCAAGCCAAACCAAAAAGTGTCGATGCTAGTTAACTTTGATGTCATTAAAGTAATTTTTTTATGTATCACAGTGTCAACATTAGTATCTAACTAATTTAATTAATTTAGATACTTCATTACATGTTAATTATTTATTGCCATGCTTAACAGCATATAATGGTATGAAATGTAAAATTGTAACTAAATATAGATTAATTTGATGTTGCACATTGTGAATTGAAAAAATCAGGTAAAAAAACAAGGTTAAGCATGATCGTGAAACACCAGCAACAGATTTTTTTTTTTTTTACCGGTTTTTATTTTTTCTTTACCTGCATTTATGGATGCAGACAAGCTGTTTTAGACAGGTTTGGACAAGGGGCAATTTAAACATTTAACCTATCAATAAAGGGAAGCATTAATTTTGACACAGAATGGTCAGGAATGTGTGTGTGTGTGTGTGTGTGTGTGTGTGTGTGTGTGTATATATATATATATATATATATATATATATATATATATATATAGGGTATATGTGATCATATCATCAGTGACACCTGCCACCCTGCTAATGACCTATTCCAAAAACTACCAGCAGGAAAGAGATTCCACTCCCTGATAACAAAAACTGCATGCCATCAAAAAAGCCTCCTCCAACTGTCAATTTTTGTTATTAACCAGCCAGCATTCAAGAATTAAATGAGCTAAATGTTTTTACAAATAACGGCATTCTTCATCCCTGCACTAGATACGTTTATATTACTATTATTACTATTATTATTATTATTATTATTATTATTATTATTATTATTATTATTATCATTATTATTATTGCCCTGCGATTGTCGATAGGCTCCAGGCTCCCTGCGACCCTGTGTATGATATAAGCGGTACAGAAAATTTATGGATGGATTATTGTTGTTGTTGTTGTTCTTTTAATTCTTCTTATTATTAGTTAATTAATTAAAATGATTTTACAAATTAAATATTATTATTAAAACGTATTATTAATATAATACTATATTATATATACATAATGGTTATTATTATATATCACTATATATTGTTATATATCATTATATATTGTTACACTCTGTTTAATGCACCCTGAATTGCATCCAGCTATTAGTTCTACTTCAGCTGTAATGTAAATTACAACTAAGCCTACCATTTATGTGCAATTTTAGTATATTGGGCACAGTATTTGTATATTAGGATGGCAATTGTCTTGTGTTGTTTGTGATGTGTGTCGAATGTATTGTGACCAAACACCAAGAAAAATTCCTAATACATGGAAATATTTATGGCAAATAAAATGATTCTGAAGTTGGCCTGAATAAATCTGAAAACCTCGTGAATGTATTGTAGTTTGACACGGATTTGTTTTCAGGTGTCATTACAGAGCTGTGAGACAGTGTTAATTAGTGGGGATAGACGGATGGATATGGAATCATATCAGAAAGAGAGAACAATAAAACCAGCCACCTGCAAGTGATTTTGGCATTTATTTATTCAAGAGTTTCATTCCATACATATTAATTACACTTGAAACGGAATTGCAGAACAAATGAATACACAGAAGAGGCAGAAGACATAACTTAAAATGATGTGTTTTCATTTTCAAGAGGTACAGATCCCATCACTTGTCTGGTGCCTCTATCATCTGAAGGCCAACTCGCCTAAAGCGAGTTACTCTGAAGGTCCAAAAGCACTACCTACTCCTTCTTTCTGTATTCCTGATCCACTCAGCATGAAGGGAAGTGCTCACTGTTAACACTCTTAAAACAGTATGTCACACTCTTAACTCATACTCAATCTTCACAAGTCCCAGATTTAGCTTTTCTTTAACAGATGATTATAAGGCAGTAGGTGTTGGTTGGTGTATATGATAATTCTAGCTTGGTCTTGCCACAAAATATCCTTTACCCAGTTTGAGGAAATCTTACACACTTGCACACATTAAATATGTTATCATCCTGCTTATCTTTTACATGTGTCAAGTCTGACTGGTAACTGACTGTAGCTCGTCTGTATGCTTATTTATATAGACACTGTTTGTTAATGTCACTACAATGATAATGTGTATTCTTTTATTTATGGTCAGAGATGAATAAAAGGTTACGGTGTATGCCTTCATACAAACACTATGGTATGGATGACACCAGTGAAGTCTCTTCCTGTGACACCCACAGAAATCATGCAATAATAAAAAAAAGACAGCATCAGAAAACAAAACCTTAAATAAACACTGAGATTTTTATTAACATTATAATTGCCTATTTTGAAATGTAACAGATACAGATGGGAGGTGCTTTGCAAATCTGTCTGATCAAATTATAAAAATGACTCAAAGAATCATTCCTGAGACACTAAAAGAAGAAAAAAAAAATGCCAAAGAACACATGCTCTTTGTGTTATATTCGGCACCCAATTTCTGACTCAAACATTGACTATTCCATTTGTACAGAAATTGCATTGATACAGTGACATCAATGCAGGACATCACAAATTACTGTTTGTATTTATTTATATTAAACAGCAGTTTGCGAAGTTCTGCAATCTAAGCAACATAAACAGACATGTTTATTTCCTTAACAATAGTTACAGGTTGGACTGGGGCTTCTCCAGTCTATATATAAAGAACAATATTATAAAAACAAAAATCTTTGCTAGGAAAAATAAAATAAATATAAAGCACTGTATCCAAGCTATGTGGCAATTTTTTTTTAAACAGAACCCATTTACATATAATCATGATTTACACACTTGGCAGGCCTCAGCATGTGTTTCATTATTTTTATCTTTTAGAGCGTAACATAGAGCGTAACTAGCTGCATCTAGTAGGACAGAAATAAAATTTGAGAGTTAGAGAGTTTTCAGGTGTGTTAAAGATCATTTCACCCCTTATATTACAGGTTCCGCCTTAACTGAGGGAAATTTCACAGCTTTTCAAAAAGCTACACTCCACAGCACCTGCAAACATTTGTGCCGAGATGAACCTCCTAATGACGATACCCAAAATCATCAGCGGCACCTGTGCTGTCATTACAACAATCTGCACTCAGCTAAATAAAGATCTGCTAACACGGAAAAATAGGAATTGATAAAAGAAAAAGAAACTCTTGCAATTTTTGGTTTCCTTCAGTATCCAAATTCATGGGTCAAAGAAGTCCACTTACAGTTTAGGCCACATTATAAACCTCAACCTGCTTTACTCACAAATCTACAGCCTACAGCCTTACCATGCCTATAGAAATCAATACCATAGAATAAAATATCAACTATTGCAGGCAGAAAGAAATTATTATTAAAACAACTTAAAATGAAAATGATATAGCTTCAGGATATATACCAATTGCAGAAGACCCACGTATGCTGGCATGTCTAGTCTACAACAAAAATAAAAATTAAATTAAATCTTGAAAAGATACTCCATCAAAATAACCTGACATTAACCTCCCATATCAACGGCAAGGACAGCCAGGGTGGGTATGTGTAGCTATAAATGCAGATTTTGACAGAAAACATAATTGGTCAAAGACAGAAAACAGGCATTATTTACTGCACATCTTTCCTTATCACAACAACATCTTCTGTGATTGATTTCTAAATTAGTCTGTCTGGACTCTCTCAAACACTAACACAGAGTTGATATATACTGGCAAAATATTAAGCTTTTAATGGTTAAAAACAAATCATTGGTCATAAAATTAGCAAGAATGAAACAAATGTACTCCTGAGCCCTCCTGTGCCACCATTTGCTCGTTTACTTTTGTGGCAGTGAACTGTTTGGGAGAAAAGCTAGAAACAGGGAAATTCACCTATATAGTCTTCTTATATGCAAAGGTCAAATCATGATAACGATTAAAATGTTTGATGTAAAATTCAAACTAGCACATGTCTGGGTGTACAAAATTAAAATAAAGAAAGAAAGACCTGTTTACCTACAAGACTTAAACATTTAAAGAAATAAAAGAGAAAAGCTTTACCATACTAAGTTACTTTTTCTATTTGTTCTAATTCTTGCTAATTTCCGGACCAATTATTTGTTCTGTACCATTAAACGTTTAATATTTTGCCTTTTTTTTTTTGCCCAGGAGTGTGCAAAAAAGTTGCATATGTCATTTCTTTCCTAATACTTGTTTATGCCTACACTCACCTTAACAAAAGTACTAATCCAGTCAGGTGAGAAGGCCACCATTGTCTTTTTTTTTTTTTAGACCACTTTTCTCCTAACTAGGTGTGCACTTCAGCTACAATTTTTGACTGGTGTCTTTTAGCCACATCAAATGTTTTTGCCACTCCCTCACTGTGACTTTTTCTGACCCATTTTACACAACACTATCACGGAGTCTGACCAACAACTGATGGTCTGGTTTTATGCTAAGTTTGCAACCTATTGACACAATAAGGTCATGCTGTTGCTGGATGTGACTCAATTATGTTTATTTGGGGAACATACAGTATATGGATGAGGCATGAAGCTGGAAATACAAGATCTGAGCTTGTCTGTATATTGTATGCTAGGAATTCAGTAAAAGCCATTAAAAAAATTCTACTGCTTTATCTTCTATCCTTTGCCCAGCATTAATAATTCTCTTTCTACACAAGAAACTGACAGTGAGCTATGAATTCTTCGAGTCCATTAACTACAGTATGCACTCTGACCAATAATACATTAAGGGTTTGAATTAAGTGCTAAATTTCCACTTTCCAACACTACCTTAATTTGCAGCATCTATTATCAGTTCTCATAGGCATATTTAACTGCTATTTCATCTTTTCATACCCAAGTTGTTTTTTCAGTTTTTACTATAAGATTTTAAATAAAATCATCACATCAAAATGTTATTTATTTTTATACCAAATGTAATACTTGTACAGTATATACACCTTACGCTGAAATTAAACTCTGTAAAAAACAGAGTGCTTGTTAAGAATCCCCATGGACCAAAAACAAACAAAAATAAACAAACAAAGAAACCATAATTTTAATTAATGTTGGGGAAGAGTATAATAATTAATTTAAATAATAGGCTAATATACAGTACAAACTTCTTGATATGTGGGGTCCCAATGTCTGACGACAATTTTCACTACTTACTACATTAAGCAGATGTAATATACAGCCTTATTAACAAGGGCACCTATTTATTACAGAAATCCATAAGAAGGAATAAGTAAAGAAAGAGACTGTTTCAAAAAACACTGCAATCATTCATCAATGTCAGATGAGATGTAATGACAATATTATATCTTTTACATCATGTTTACTGATTTACAAAAGTTCAGATTAGTTTCAGAAATGTTTCCTAATTATCACGTACTGCCATAACCAGTGTGTGTTATCTAACAGGCACTCTTTAACTCTGCGAGTCCAAACTCTCTTGTGCTTCTACATGTAATCTAATCATCAGAGGAAGATGTGGACAGGAGAACAAGCTGACACTAAATGCCATGAAACACCATCATGACTTTCTGGAATTGATTATTATTATTATCATGTTTAATGTCACGAAGGTTTAGATAAAGAGCCTGTTACACTTAGTTTGTGTTCCTGTAAATTGAATGTGACTGATAATTTAGAATTTAAAATATTCATGTTTGATGTTCATGACATAAACTGCAGAAGTGGGTACATTTATAAACACATGTCCATGGCAATGCAGTGACTGATTATGTTCACATTACAGGATAGGGAAAACCCCCCAAACATTTCTGCCTACATCCAATCTGCCTACTCAGGTCTAATTTTTATATGCTGCATGAATGTAAAAATCAACAACACTATTCAGATCTATTTTTCAACTAACTATGTACTAACTATCATTCCAACATCAGTGAAGTGTAACAGCTGATAGTCTGTTGAGAGTCTAGTGATAGTTGGATGACACCATAAAATGATAGTATTCACACAAATATTATTCAGCAAAGCAGCTGCTGACAGACTAAAGTTTATACAGACTTCGTTGAAGGTGTACTTATTGATAGGAAATGTGTATTCTGTTGCTAAAATTGCTGACATGTTTAGAAATCTGACTGATGTTTAAAGTTCTGAATCCTGACATTTCACAGATTGTTGGTTGTTTGTTCATTCTCTGAAAGGACTGTTAAGATGTCAAGATAAAATATTACTCAAAAGTCTGATCTTTTTAATGTTGTTATATATTTGGGCCACTTTCATATGTGGCTCCAGATACAAATGGATACAAATCTCTGTAGGGTTTCCCCCCCAAAATTTGGAATATCTGACATACAGATGTTACGATATAGATGATAAAGTATTAGAATGAGTACGTTAATATACTGTATATATACAGGGTGTCCCAAATGTCTCCATACATATCCTTTAAGAATACCTTTGATAAAAGAAGAAAATATTGGTCCTGTAGTTTCATTCTGTACAACATCAAGAAAATCAGACCCTATCTCACTGAACAGGCTACACAACTATTATCCAGGCTCTTGTCATATCAAAACTGGACTACTGAAACTCACTACTCTCGGGCCTCCCAGCCAGCTCCATCAAACTGCTTCAGATGATTCAGAATGCAGCAGCACGTCTCGTCTTCAACCAGACCAAAAGGACCCATGTCACACCCCTCTTCATCTCCCTCCACTGGCTTCCTGTAGCCACCCGTATCAAATTCAAGGCCTTGATGCTCATGTACAAGAACTTGTCTGGAACAGCACCCCCTACCTGAAGACTCTCCTGATGGCTTGCGCTCCCTCATGCAATCTGCGTCGATTAATGACCAATGCTTAGTAAAACCTACTCAGCATGGCTCAAAGTCGCTTTCCAGAACCTCCAAACCAACTGTCCTTCAGTGGTGGAATGAACTTCTAACCTCAATCTGGACCACAGAATCTGTCACTATCTTCAAAAAACAGCTAAAGACACACCTCTTCCGTGAACACCTAACTAACTCCTAAAATGCCAACCCCACATTATCCTTAAAAAAAAAATACACTGGCACTTACACCCCTACTCTGTGCACTTTGCTTTCTGGAACTCAATTAAAAAATCTTGTATAGTAGCACTACTTGTATTGTTCTCCGCTTGCTATATCGCTCTGCTTGTATTTCCTCATTTGTAAGTTGCATTGGATAAAAGCGTCTGCTAAATGAATAAATGCAAATGCAAATGTAATGTATTGAAATCATTATCATGGCTGGATTGGGAATCTGTGACACAAAAGCTTCTGATGGACTTAACCATGGCAAGCACATATCACACAACACTGTTACAAATTTATTAACAAATTCAAAAAGACTGGAAGTGGACGTCCATGAACATCCACTGAAGAAGGCACAACCGACGTGGCGCTGACAAACATAGTCCTGTATGTATGGAGATTTTTGGGACATGCTGTACTGTGATTTGTATTACAGCCAGAACTATTGTTAGATATGCTCTTATAGAAACTTAATCAACACCTTCTGTCTAATCAGATTTGAGGATTCAACAGCACTGTGGTATAAGATGATTTTAATTGATTCTTTTGGGAAACCAGAGAAAAAGTGTCAGATATTATGGACCAGAATTGATATATCATCTACAGTTATTATTATTATTATTATTATTATTATTATTATTATTATTATTATTATTATTATTATTATTATTTTGCCTTTTCACCTATACAGTCTCATAAAAATGTTTTTTTTTGTGTTGCTGAATCATGCATATGTGATATATATATATATATATATATATATATATATATATATATATATATATATATATATATATATATATATATATATCGAGTACCTGCTAGGCTTTTACATGCCAGAAATCTGTTCATTTAAATGACAGACAGATGTGAACAGATGAGGGATTGAGCATAAAAGTCTGTAATGTGAATATAGCCACTGTTTCCTGTAATTTGAGTGAGACAGTGCAGGAATATACAGATGAGCCTGAGACACAGTATTTCACATAAACACAGTAACTTGTTGAGTATAGACATAAAGGAAACTTCATTAAAGTCACCGGTGTGTCCTCAGCCTACAACCCCTGGCCTTCTATCAAGCTACTTTTTTGATGATGTAAAACATGGGAGTATCCAGTTGATGCTTCATGACTCTTGAACTATCATATAGACTTTTCGCCAATATCTACATTTCAGGTACAAATACTGGTTAATACAAGTGTGAGCTATCAGTCTGATTGTGAAAATCTTCACTCACACTATGGAACACACTAATTACTGATCAGCATTTTTCTGTAAGTTAAAACGGGTATCAGCTACTTTTCTTAAGAAAATTATTTCCTGTATATTTTTTTTAATTGAAGAAAAATTACAACAGTGTTGCAATGGATTGTAAAGAGTAAAAAGAAACAAAAATACATATATACATTAGAGATGATACTGCGTTTGTAATAGTGCTGAAGATTAAAAAAGCGAGCAGCCAATCCTAAAACACTCGACCCAACAGAAGGCATTGACTAAAACCTCGGATGGATGTCTGTATATTATATTGAGGCACTGTGAGAAAGTGATGGTGGAGGACTTCAGAAAGAAATTAAAGTGAAATCTTGAACTGGATTCAGGAGGTTTGGCCAACGATTCACTTTTTTACAGACACAATGTGAACAATGTAAATAATAAAAAAAAAGCAAAGATCATCAGCAGCTATGTTTGGAAAAAGTAGCAGGTAAAATTCAGGACAAGCTGATAAAAGAACAAAAAAACACGGATGCAAATAAAAAGCGCAAAGAACATAGGACATGAGTAAAGAAGAAGTTTCCTCTGCTGCCAGGCAAGGTTCCTACATGGAGCAGGGAATGAGAGAGAGAGAGAGAGAGAGAGAGAGAGAGAGAGAGAGAGAGAGAGAGAGAGAGAGAGAGAGGGAGGCGAGTGGAGCACAGTCTAAATGAAGTACTCCTTCTTTTCCTCTGTGTGTGCGTGGTTACCATCTGCATTGATAATGGCTGTGTCTGCATCAGGGGCATCGTCTGCTCCTTTGGCCTCGTTTGTCAAATATGTGCCTGTCCCAGTAAAAATTCCATTGTTTAAATTAAACAAATTTATTATCACTAATGCATCATGCATACACTATATGGCCAAAAGTTTGTGAACACCTGACCATCACACTCTTATGTGCTTGTTAGACATCCCATTCCAGATTATTCCCCGTTTACTGTCATAATAAGCTCCACTCTACCGGGAAGGCTTTCCACTAAATTTTGGAGTGTGGTTGTGGGGATTTGTGCTCATTCAGCCTCAAGTGCATTAGTGAGATTGCGCAGTGATGTCTGGTGAGGAGGTCTGGAGTGCAGTCAGCACCTAATTCATCCCAAAGGTGTTCAGTGGGTTTGAAGTCAGGGCTCTGTGCAGCCCACTCAAGTTCTTCCACTACAACCTCTGCAGGACATCTTCATGGATCTTGTTTTGTGCACAGGGACACTGTCATGCTGGAACAGGTTTGCATACAAAGACATTCAATACAAATTGTGTGCTTCCAGCTTTGTGGCAACAATGTCAGGTTAAAGTCAGGTGTCTGCAAACTTTTGGCCATATAGTGAATTATTTTTATATTTTCAAATTTTTCAATTCGAATTGTATTGTAAATCTTTAATTATTTGTGGAACGTAAAAACATATTTTGGGAAATTTACCTTTATGCCGTGCCAGATATCGGCCAAGTACGATGATTAAGCACAAGGTGACAAAGACAACAACGGCCACTACTCCACCAATCAGAGCATGATCTGGACCATGCTGTCCCAAAGCATTAGGATCTGGAGAGTGAAAGACAGACAGAGAGAGAGAGAGAGAGAGAGAGAGAGAGAGAGAGAGAGAGAGAGAGAGAGAGAGAGAGAGAGATTTTTAGAGTGAAGAAATGGAAACACAACTAGCTGGAAAAAAAGGAATTATTTAAAATCCCATAGGAGCAAAGATCTAAGCTTATAAACGAGAGTACTGAAATAAATGCATGAATATTTCAGTGGGTGAATAAAAAGAGATACTCTTATCCCTACACTGAAGACACAGGATAAACTAAATACTATTTACTCCTCTGACAGTCACTGCACTATGTCTCCTCGGTCTCACTTTACACTGGCCAAGTCTGTGTTAAGATTTGAAAGTAGGATTTGGTTTTGAAATGATGATGAATGAAAAGAATACACTCTAACACTCATCTGTGTGTTATGGGGCTTTAGAGAATGAGGGAACACAGAGAAAACACAAGAATAATAACATCTTTAACAAGTTCAAGGTCAACTGATTGTGATAGGGCTGGTACATACACAGATAAAGAAGGATCTAACCATGTAACATGGATAATTATGAAGCAGAGCAAAACCTGCTGCGCATAAGTGACAGACTGAACACACTGCATGTCTAAGCGGAATCTTCTATATAGAACAAAAAAACTAATGGAATGGTCTAGGTGGGATACAGACCAATTTTTAAAAGGTTCATCAAAGTATACAGGAGAACAGATTGCTTGTTTTAATTATTTTCATGTCCTATTTATTATAATATCATTTTATTTCACATAGGTTATGTCTTGAAGTAACCGTTTACATCTATACACATTTACACATTTGCAGGAAAAAAGAGAGAAGGAAAGACTTTCAAACCTCCAACACCTCTATCACATGTATTTATCATTACTAGATGGACATGTTGCCTGCTACAATTATTTGATCCCTCAAAGTATTATTTCTGAAATTGAAAAGGACATGAATGGAAAAAACAACCACGCTGATGATATTATTAACAACAACAACAACAATACATCCATGCATTTTCTATACAACTTATCCTATACAGGGTCGCGGGGAGCCTGGAGCTTATTCCAGGGGACTCCGGGCACAAGGAGAGTGTAGAGTAATTAGTAATATTCTCAGTCAGCATAAAAAGCATCCGCTAATGTGAGTCTTTATCAGCGCACATAATAAAACAGGTGTAAAATATCAGCTCAACAGCCCATGAACAATAGTGTGGCTGAGGAATGAAGGCTGGTTATAAATGGGAGTTATCATCACAGTAGGGAGTTATTAAGAATAAAATTCAAAGGTGTAGCTGCATTACATTGCATTACTCTTTCTCTCTGTCTGCATCTCTCATTTTTTAAAACCCCATTTTCCTACCAAATAGGTCATTGGCCAATTCACACACACATCCCAACCATGAGTGAAGGCTAACACGTGCTTCCGCTGAGATATGTGAAGCAAGCCATTGCATCTTTTCGAGCCTTTGCGCAAGCTAAATCACAGAGCAACATAACATAGTCAGAGTAAACTGCTGACAGGCCTCTTCAGCATTCTCATAGACGTTCACGTATAACACGTAGAAACTAACATCCTCCCTTCCACACAGAGAGCACAAATAAATTCTCTTGAACTCCCAGCTATGGATGGCTGTGGCATTATTGACTCCCTCCTCAATATCTGTTGAGTGATGTAAAATAGTGTCTGTAGTGCGTACATCCTACAGAAAAAAATGTCCTGATTTAGCATACACTTTGTCATATCATATAACATCCATCTCAAGGGCACTTACGCCTGCATAAAAGTCATTCGCACATCCCCATGTTTGAGAGTGATATCTCAATAGTGACGAGGATAGGGACAGGCACCTCATGCATGTGCTCTGGGGTTGTCATAATTGGATATCTTCAGTGCTTGCTCTATTTATATCAGCAGCCAATGAGGCCAGCGTGATGAGAGCCTTCCTGGGGCAAGTCTATTGACATGGCAAACTCTTTGTGGAGCCCAGCAGATGATAACAATATGAAAAGTAATTTCTACAGCCAGGCAGATTGATATGGGTAACACAGGGCATTTCATTATGTCCTGCTCTGTTTAGGGGAATTGGCTGTTAAAGCAGGAAATGTGCTAGTTTAATATATGAATCTCCACCTCTACGTCTGTCCATCTGTGTCTGGCTGGTTAAATCAATCAGTGATCTCTTGAATAGCTGCGGTGAGCTTGTTGGAGGCAGCAATGCATTCTTCTTTCTCTTGAGCATATTATTGTGAAATAATGTGTGTTAATAATGATTTGTCAATGATGTACCATATGCAAATTTCCCCTTCATATGCATTTAACAGTCTGCGCTAGTTTTACATACATGAGGAGACACAGCAAATGGGTAATGTTCTGGCCACAAAATGAACTCCCAGTCATCATCATCAGTCCCATGATCTGGTGTGTTCGTCAGATTGCTGTGCTGTTGAACTTCTGGCCAGGTGCCTCCACTTATCTCGATCATGTGTCAGTTCCTGTGTTTCTGCAAAGCTTTTCATGGTCCATTATGTGATGTTGTAAGCTCACTTCTTTCTCTGTCCGCCTCATCTTCTGCCACCTGGGACTCTACCTTGAAGGACTGTTGTGGATAGATTGTTGGCTCTAATGACATGTCCATACCATTTCAGATTTTTCATTCTGACTGTGGTGAGAAGGTCTTCATACTGGCCTGCTTTGCACCTGATAACATTGTGCACTACTTGATTTCTTATGTGGTCCTTGTAAGAGAATCTAATTCTATAGCATCTCTACAAGTGCCTGGATTCTTCATCGTAATTCTGCTGTCAGGGTCCAGGACTCATAGGAATATAAGAAGATTGAGAGGACAAGTGCACTCTAAAGTGTAATTTTTGTTTTTAGAGAAACATTCTTGTCTCTCTATATAGGTTTTAACTTTGACATAGCTGCTGTTGTTTGTGCTGCTCTTGATAGGACTTCTGTTTTTGACACCTCTTCATTGATGATAGAGCCCAAATACTTGAACTGACACACAGTTTCCGGTTCCTGTCTTCTGACTTCAATCTTGGTAGAGATCTGTTTGTCACTATTTGTCATCAAAATTGTCTTCTCAGCTCTTATCTCCATGCCAAACCTAGATGATGTTTCATCCAGGTTCTTCACTAAGGTGGCAAGCTCAACTTCACTGTCAATGTCAGCTGCATAGCGGAGGTTGGTGATGTTTCGCCCCGCAATACTGACTGTGCCACAGTAGTTCTCCAGGACCTCGCTCATGATGCTCTCTAAATAGATGTTGAAGAGCATGGGCGGTAGAAGGCACCTTTGCCGTACACCCACTATTGTGTGGAACCAATCTCCCACAGAGCCCTGGGCAATTACTGCACTGCTGGCCTTGGCATACAGCTGTTTGATGATGTTGGTCAGCTTCTGGCCCATGTTGCCCACAAAGCATCATGCCACTATCTGTCAAAAGCCTTTTTGAAATATATGAAAACATGATAGTGGTCATGTTGGTGTTATGAGTACTTTTCACACAGAATGCTTGAGGTTGAATATTTGTTCTGTGGTACTTCTTCCACTACAGAAACCAGCCTGTGCTTCTGCAATAATTCCTTCTGCTTGAGGTTTCAATCTATTCAGGATGATCTTGAGCATCACTTTACTAGTGTGGTTGATCAGACTGATAGTTCTGTAATTTTGGCACAGTTGAAGATTTCCTTTCTTGGGAAAGGTTATAATTAGTTATTGGTTCCATGTTTTTGGCCATTCACCTGTCTGCCAGATCGTATTGCAAATTTTTGTTATATTTCTATTATATTTATCACTGGTTCCCCTCCAATCTTGATGAGTTCAGCTGTTGTCTACTTCAGCTGCCTTCCCATGCTTCAGCAATCTTACTGCTGCCTCAACCTCTTCTTTGAGAATGGGGAAGTCGTCATCATTTGAGGACTCTGATACCTCAAGTATCTCAAGGTCTCCTTTTGGTCGGATGGTTGTAGCTTGGCAGTAGTCAGTCCATCTGCCTATAAAGTCACTAACTTCTCTGAGGCATTTCCCGTCTTTGTCTAGTATGGTATTGACTATTGACTTCTTTTGTTTAGTTAGGTCTTTGGAATTTGGAATGCTTTTCTGCTGTTGTTTTTCTTCAAACTATTCTCTATTTCTGTGCATTATTGTCTTATTCATTTTTTTTTTAAGCATTCTTCATGCTTATTCTGACCTTTTTGTTGATTTCACAGTACTCTGTTGCCCCAGTTGTATGCCTGCAGTTTTTGAGGTCTCTCCGGGTGTCACACATTTCAAGAATCTCAAGAAGGTTTGTTCTTTGGGTGATGGAGGCCAATGATGTGTTTGGCAGCATCTGTCATGAAGAGTGTTAAAGGTGGTTGTCATCCCTTCAGTGTCTTCATCCATCATTAGGTGTGGTGCAAATTTTCCTCCAATTGTGGCCCAGAAGGACTTGCAGATGCTGGTGTCAATCAATTACTCAAAGTTGAACTTGAATATGATGTTCTTTGGCTTAATAATTTTCTTCAGCCTCACTTGGAAGTTCATTATCATGAGCTCGTGGTCACTTCCAACATCAGCACCTGAAAACGTCATTGTTTTTGCTCTGTTGATGCCAGATTGGAAATGGTTCTGAACCAATATGTAGTCAATCTGATTGTGATGACTGATTGTGATGACATGCTCCGTCGGGTGCATGCCATGTCCACCATCGAGACGCTCTATGTTCTCCTAAGATGTTGGCTAGAACCAGGTTGTTGTAACTGGCAAACTAGAGCCCTCGTCTCCCCTTTTAATTGGTAACTTCATTGCATGAGGGTCTACAATGATCTTTCCAGTTTTTCACTGCTTCCTTGCTGACCATGTTTATGATATTTTGAAGCTGGGTGTAGAATTCCTCTACTTCTTCATCATCATGATCATGTATTGAGGCATAGACTTCGATAATTGTAATGTTGAAGGGGCATGCTTTCAGCCTGATGGAAATGAGTCTGCTAGAAATGGGGCGGTATTCAAACACAGATCCCTTAACGGTTTTGTTGATAAGGAAGCCTACTCCATGTATGAATTTCTCCAATTATCCACTATAATAGAGTATGTGTTCATCAACGGTTTGATGTTCTCCTATGCCTTTCCATCTGACTTTACAGAGTCATACAATGTTCCACATGTAATTACCAAGCTCATGTGTCAACTCATGTGTCAAGTCTTCCTAGCTGTAAAAAGTCACGTGTTGGAGCCCATCCCTCTCCGGGCCAGAACTCCCAGTGCATCTAACATTAACATTAAATTTCCTAAAGATGCAGTTCGTGACACACACTGCACCTATTCCCACCTATTAAAGTACATGTACTCCATGTCAACTGCTGTGAAATGGTGGAAATGGTCAAACATAAAAAAGCTTGGGAGTAAACTGAAAATGGACGTTCAATCACAAAAGCTGAAGCTCTAAAGCTCTTTTTCAATGAAGAACAAGTAAGTGTTTGTGATTTTTGTGCTGCAACCCAAGTTGCCAGATCTGTGACAATTTCAGCCCAAAAGATAAGTAAAACAGCAAAATCTTAACCCCTTGACAAAAAAAAGTCAACCTGTCCCAGGATCCTAATGGTCTGTGGGAGAACCACAGACCTAGCATCTCTAGCAATTCTGGTCTGAGTTATATGCATACCACAAAATTACATGTGGTTTTGGAAGGCAGATGAAATTTTACACAAAACTAACCTTTGCTAAATTACATTTTATTAAATTGAAAGGACTGTGTAATGAGAAGAGAGAGAAGAGTACTTTAAGAGACACTACATTAAGAGCCAAGGGGATGTAAACTTTTTAACAGGATGATCGGTACAAATTGTTATTATTTTGTTTAAAGACATTTTTAAAAAATGTAGTACTGCCCTTCAGAAGCTATATAAGATATTTACATGTTTCCCAGAAGACAAAATACTAACAAATTACACTGATCATGCTGTTAAAAAGTTTACACCCCTCTGGCTTTTAATGTATCGTGTTGCCTTCTTGAGAATGAGTGAATGTTTGCACATTTTTAAATAGCTTTGTATGAGGCTCTCAGGTGTGCAAAGTGTGAAAAGATGGATCTCAAAATCTTATAGCCACTTTTGGAAAGGGGACAAATAAGATGCTGGAAAGCGAAAGAATGCACAATACCTGGAGGAATTTTATGAAGAACATTGGGCAGTGTAACTGCTCAGGACAAACAAGGGACTCACAAACACCTATCACAAAACATAAACACAGTCATGGAGGTAACAACACACAGTATTAAGACTCAAGTGTATGTAAACTTTTGAACTGATTCTTTTGTGTAAATTCAGTTATTATGGTGTCTGGTGGACCATATGTAAACATCTGTTCCGTAAAATAGCTTATTCAGGGCAGTACTAAATAAAAAACAAGACATTATTATAATAATTTTTTTACTTTACATTTTGCAGATTCTTTAAGGTGTATGTATACTCATGATCTCAACTGTAAACTGTGCACTTAGGCTTCAGTTTTGTACATATCATGCAAAGTTTTTCAGGCACAATAATTCATAACTGTGTCTAAAACCGGTACCTTAGTCCATCTGGGCCTCTCTGTCTCCATGACTGTGTGACTATATATTCTATAAGTTGAATGAATTTAAAGTAAACTGTGATGGTCTGACAGTGACTCCTGGTCAGTGAAAGGACTTGGAAGTTTCCTTTCCAGATGGAAGATACAAGCAGCGAACTAAAACATGCTGATGTGAACCAAAACATCATAGTGCCTAGAACCTGAGCCACCATTTTTAATCTCTGCCTAGTGGGAGAGTTCAAGGTTAAGATGAATATTTATGAAATACTGTAATTCAGCACCTGAAGAGCAAGGATTATGCTATCTAGGATTACCCTGCAGTCATCCAAGATTAACATTGCATCTGCGATGTATTCGAATGAATACTGCAGTTAGAAACGTATGCACACGAATAAGCAATGTGTTTGTGTGTGTGACCCTGTGCTGATCTTCTTTCCATAGGTGAGCAATCGAGTGTTTCTGATGAGAAAGTGCTGAGCCGCAGAGCTTCACCTACTTAGCACAATAAAACTCTTATTAGCATGCAGAAAGGGACACCGCAATTCTCCCTCTGATGAACACATGCACGTCTATAAACTCTCAGGTGACCAGTGATGTGTTGCATGATATAAGGGTATAGAGGAACACGGTTGGCTGCATGTAGTCAAAACATCACCTTATCTCTGTTTAAAAGTCAATGCAAAAGTCAAAGTGAAATATCTGCTGTTGCCTATATGAAATATGTGCACACAATCTAATAAATAGGTAAGCAGGATTGTTTTGGTTTGGTTCTTCCATCTGAATGCTATACAATGGCAACATAGACTAAACAAATTAACTAACTGACAAAAGCACTGGAATGGAAAGACCAACTTATTAGTTCATGAGCTCATCTGGATTGAATTATTATTTGATTTAACACTGAACTTTAAGCTTTTCTCTGTGAGGCCATAAATCCAACAGTATGAGTCAAAGTCCTCTGACTACAGTCAAACCCGCTGTATCTAATGCTGTACTCTTATAATTTGTTTTAGAGTTGTTAATGCAGTATTTTGCGAAGTAATGCCTTACGTTGGCAATTTAAGTTTAAAAGTTATGTCAATATTTAATGCAAGGAATTTTGCATGTGTTCAGATATTAAGCATGCTACCATGTGCTTCATTTTTTGGGTTCTCCATTCAGATTATGCAGATCACCTGTGTGAGTTCATGCCTCTGAAGTTGCCAGATTCTTCTTGAGTAGAAGTGTACGTGATAGGGTTTTTCCAAATAGTATCTAGACCACTGCTTTAAACACAAAGCACTTGCCTTTAACCCCCTCCCCCTTCCCAACCCCCCCATAAACATTCGGGATAGAAAATGCAAACTGAAAAAGCAAACAGTGTTTGATGTAACATAAAAGCAAGAGACAATTTTAAAGTGAAAAATAAAAAAGACAAATGTAATGATACTGTATATGAATTGACAACTAATAGGATACTTAATAGTTATATATTGCTGCATGAATAGTCCCATTTGTAATGATCACAAATTTGGTTTCATTTAATTATATGGTTTCCACCCTCATTATTTGGCAGCTTGTAAAATAGCACTTGAGCCAACACATCCTAAACAAACAAACAATCAAACAAACAAATAAATAAATAAACAAAAGTAGATTATGACATTTCAGAAGAAGCGAGAGCAGACTGAAGAAATTAATAGACGTGCCCACTTAATAAATTCATTATAGGCCATTTTTTGCAGGACGTTTGGCAGTGTGTTTTTATGTGAAGAGGTAAGCCTGGGATAGCAGGAGGCCTAGGGGATGTTATTTGTATTCCAGCACACTCACACATGAGTCATCAGAGGGATTTAACATCTGAAGAATCTGAGATCATACACTCTTCATCCATTCCCCACAAATAAAAAGAAAGACAGACATGCAAGAACATAGAGAAAAATAAACTAGTGCTAGTCATCAGAGTGATTTACATGTCAGAAAATATCAAATATTGATATTGAATAAATGAATGCATACACCAGGGACCATGCTGGCCCCCTGGGTGGTTTAATTATGTTTTCATAATGAATTACAGGTTAATTTGGGTTAAACATGGTCTTAGTGATAGGCTGAGTGAATCTACTGTCTGAAAAAAAAGCCTCAGACTCTATATCACCTATCTCTATTTGTTAAAGCTGTTTAAAATCTTTAAGATGCTGTTATTAGAATGATAAGAAAGTAAGGGTCCAAAGAAAGATAATATCATCACTTTTAAATAAAATTACATTGTCAAATTCCAATCAAGGCATTGACAAAATGAAGGTTGAAAATGTAGGGTTAATTCCAGAGAATTACTTAAAGGACTCTTGCTATAAAAACATAATGGATGGAAGGACTATTAGTCCTAATTTCTATTCAGTTTGAATGATTTCTCTTTTTCATCCCTTGCCTATTTTAAATTGTGGCTATAATTCTTAGAACTACTGTATGTGACTTAATATGGTAGGTCAATCATTAACTATATGGCAGGATTTAGCAAGACCTTTGCATTACATTTTAATTCCCCTTGTGCTTCACTGCATTTGGAACAGTGGGCAGGGAGAGCATTCAGTATAGCTGTCTCCATAATAATCTTCCCTGGAGAGACTTGGCAGACTTTGCCATACCTCTTTTAAACAAAGCTGGTTTTTTAGCATTGGCCTCTTGTGGAAACTCAGAGAAGCCATTTCCCCCACTGTGCCACTTTATTCTACCCTTCTGTCAGGAACAGCGGAAAACTGATCTTAATCAATACGCAGCTAAAAATCCCTAATTCCTCTCTAAGGATAAAAGCATTAAATTTTCAAAGGTGTACTCTCAGTTGCTTGACCTCTCTTATTTTCTTTAGGAAGTCTGTTCTCTCTGAAAACTCAGCCAAATCCAGTGAAGTCAAAGCTGCTTGAGTTAAAGCTACAGACAGCATGCAAAGAGCTGGTCTTCCCACTGACCAGTCAGCACAGGACCGCTGTAAAGGACCCCTGTGTACTCGCATGCATATGTATAGTACTCAGCTCTAGAGATAGTAGAGAAAAGGAGGACAAGGCATCATGTAGAGTCCTAATTGGATGAGCAAAGCTCTCCAAGGTGAGCCATTCTGCCAGCCACTGAGGAACAAAATGCTTGAACTTGCAAATGGTGCTCAGTGGATTCCTCATTTGTTTGCGTCTCACTGGGAGCAGAACCCATGAACAAGGGCGCGTCCAACCTGCTGCTGTCAGCCCATTACACTCCTGTTGAGCATGCATGCTGTGTGCTCATTGAATATCTTCTCTGTGTATGAAGATACATATGTTTCAGATTGTAGATGGAACACTGACCATGTGGAAACTGTTTGATTTAATCACTCGAGTCCAATGTTAACGCCTCAAAACTGCATCAGCACAAAACCAACAAAATTCCTCTTGTCACTCTCAGGTCACTTTGATTGATGGGGCTGTAATTTTTTCATTTCTTAGTAAGACACAGACAGCATGGTGGCACAGCAGTTTTGTCCACAGGTCTCCTTGATCCAAAGCTCGGGTTATTGTCTGTGCAGAGTTTCTGTGTATATGATCTCCTTTTGTCTGTGTGGGTTTCTTCTGGTTTCCTCCCATCTCCCAAAGCACGCTAGTAGTTGGACTGACTATGATAAATTGTCCCAAGGGGTGAATGTGTGTGTATGGTATCTTGCAATGCAACCATCAATGGTGAATTCCTGCCTCATGTCCAGTTTTCCCAGGATATGCTCTGGATCCACCGGAATTCTAACAAGGATAAATTAGTTGCTGAAAGCAAGTGATTTAATTAGGCACTCTGATTGGCTGTGATGCAACCTCCCAGAGTTGAAAGATCCCAAAAAATTGCTAAATAAATCACAAAGATGTAAACCCACCATGTGTGTGTATATACTGTGTATATATATATATATATATATATATATATATATATATATATATATATATATATATATATATATATATATATATGTTTCTAAATAAAGAAAAAACTAACAAAAAACATTAAAGAGCAGTAAACAGTAGTAAATGGAACAAAGTCAATATTTGGTGTGATAAATAAATAAATTAATAAATAAATAAAAATATTAGTCTCTGGTACAATTAGTGCAGTTTTATAAGGAAATAAGCAGTAAGTTTTATTGAGCGTCTTGCAGAACCAGCCACAGTTCTTCTGGAGACTTTGATTGTCGCTCTCACTTCTTATTTTTGCAGCAAAACCCAGCAGCCTTGATTATGTTTTTTATCTGAAACGTGTCTCTTACATATTATATTGCTTTCTTTAATAACATACAAATATTTTTCTGTAATATTTAATTTTGTGCTAGAAAACTAATGTTTGGGAATCTAAAATGTTTCTATAATGTTCGATAATGTAGAAGTCATAAAATAAAAAATCTATAACAAAGTTTGTAGTAAAAAAATAGGTGCCTAAAACTTTTCACAGTACTGTATATATATACACACATACTGTAAACAGTGATGGCTGGTCACCATATTGAGTGGGAGGGCTAAACAATACTTTAGGGTTGACTAATAACATGGGATCTCATAATACTATTGTGCATAGTAGTAGTAGTAGCTGTAGTTCCAGGTTCTGTATTCCCATCATGTAATTTTTTTTACTTTGAATGGACAATGTTTGCTTAGTGTATTTACTTATAGTTTCTCTAAAGTCATTTTCAAAAATCAGTCACTGGGAAAGTAATCTACCTAGTTCATGTTTATCACACCTGCTACTGTATTTCAGATGTGCCTTATCAATCACTACTGATGACATTTTTGATGTGTTGGCCAAGCGTGTTTAAATAAATTAGCCCCAGTGAACAAAATTCTGAGGCATTTCACATTTTCACATGTTACATGTTTACAATTTACAGTCTGGGTTAGACAGAAATCAGAGTCAGTTTCCACTTCATACTATTCTGTGTATTTTTAGCTACGACTGGCAAAAGTCCAAAATAAGTCATAAATAATCCACTTTAAGTCATTTGTTAAAAGCAAATAGGACAATATGAATGTAAAAAACAAAACAAAACAACTTTAGCCATATTTTTATGTGATTTTCCCTTAAAAGAGAGCCATTTAAACTATCTAGTGTTGTATGTACTTATACAGTATAGTGTATATACAAAGCATACTGTAAGAACAACCAATTCACCAGGAAGCATGACAAACTAAATAAAAATTTACGCAGCAGTTTGATGACACACTGAGGCTCTCTAGTTAGCCCAAAGTCTTCAGTTTCACAGAGAAAAAATTGCATCCTTTTCACTCTAAAATTTGAACCAGCAATGATTTAAAGACAACTGGGATTTTATTTGCCAGCAGAATGGTGGGGTGACGAGGTTAACAAAGGATATAAATCCTGTTATTAAAGCACCCTATTAGTATAGAGCTATCATTTTGCTCTTGCACATAGAGTGCAAACACCTAAAACATACTTGTACTGCAGTTTCATAAGTTCTTCCTTTGCAACTACATGTCATCCAGTAAACAAACAATGTAAGGCAAAAAACTAGCACCAAATGTGACAACTTGAAATAAATTTTTGCTGCAATTACACAGCATTTGGGTTGTGTTTTGTTTTCCTCCCATATTTTCTGTCCTATTATGTCCTGGCTAATGAACCCGAAGCCTGCCCTCCCTGAATGAGATGGATTTGCACTCTCTTCTGCCCACCCTGAGACAAAAGGCATGACCAATCACTATGTCTGTGGAAGTGCCTCACTGGGATGATAACGCTGTGGGGGTGTGAGATAGGGCGGACACGCGCTGATTATGAAAAGTGAGCTGTAAATATTTTAAAAAATCCCTGAAACCCAAGAACTTTATTCAACCTTTCAGCTTCATAAGGTCACGGCTAATTTGCAAGCCATAAAAATGCATTTGGCAGATTTAACGCGGATGAGAGCTGCTCTGATGACATCGTTTGGGCCCGGCGCTTCTGTGCGGAAGAGTTATTATGCTCATTAAGCCTGACTGCCCGCTGCTGAAATCCCACCATTGATCGCAGACGCTGAGATGGGCGGCTAATGCACCGAGGGAAATAAGTGCAGTTAACACTCCAGACCTTTCATGGTACAGCAGCTATAAAGGGTTGCTTGGCTATGCAGGCTAGAGACTGGTAGACTGAAAGAAATAGCTAAAATGGCATAACATGCCTGAGAACAATTTTCTTTAAGTACAAAGAACTTCTGCTTTACATGACAACAGCAGAGTGAGAGATTTAATTTAGTGCTAAATGAAAGTAATTTCTATCAGTGTGTACCCAGAGTCTGATGCAAACCAGCTGCCAAATCTAAAGAGTTTCAGGGTTAGCTGGATGCCATTCTACCTGCTGCATAGGAAGACTTTCAAATAACCTCAGGCAGAGGCCAAAGGGAGAACATGTAATGTCTGTTATAAATCACAGAAATCTATATATAGCAGAAGACAATTGGGATTTGTTTTTCGCAAATTGATACAAGTTCTGTTACGTATCGCTATATATCAAAGGAGGTGAGGGTTGTGAGAGAGAACGTTCTGATTGGGGTGAGAGTATGTGCCACCCCAGCCTGTAATGTTACACCTCCCTGCCAGCACAGTTCAACACCTCCAACGTATGAGTTCTAGCTTACCATTTCCAGGTTACTTCCTGTTTTTAGAGTATATAAAGCCTTGCATCCCTAGTAATTGCAATACAGCATTGCGAAGTCTTGCCAAAGCCAGCATTTGTGTAAGTCGTGAACCATGTTTACTTTAATTGCCATTATGTACACTGATCTTTACCTTACCTCATGGGCGTAACCATGCATTCTTTGGGGGGTCGTGTCCCCCCAATGTTGATGAAAAACCAATCTGTCCCCCCAGTATACAGTACAAAATATTTTCTATATGTCCCCCTTTAATGAAGCCTGCCGACGGATCTGTCTCTTCTTCATCTATTCTGTTTATTTATGTCTATTCCTTTTCAATATATTTCCGTTTGTTAAGGAAAATAGGTGTGTGCCCCCCCTCCAGTTGTACACTTGGTTGCGCCCATACTCAACGCAAGTTCATTGATATATTTTAGCAGCACAGTCTGTAAGAAATGGAGACAGCAGCCAAGGGTAGAAAAGTGCAGCAGAACATACGAGCTTTTATTCAGACAGTAAGTAACTAGATACCTAAATAGTAGGTAACCTTAGCTTAGTATAGAAGGCATCATACCATGGCTTGGTTTCTTCTTAAGAATGTCAATTAACTTTTGATATTTGCATACCAGCGAAGTAGGCTAGGCTAATGTCAGTTCCAGTTTTTGACCATTAACGTTACATTCACTTGCATATCCTCCCACCGAATTCATTGTGAACCCTCACGTTGTGACAAACTGTTATAAATGCGAGTGAAAGTGAGGAAAGTTGCACAGCATTTTGTTCCTTTACACTACATTAGGCCTAAGGACAACTAAGTGATTTTACAAATATAAGGATCAGCATAATGCTGAGATGTGCTAGCTTGGCAACGAGAGATATGGAACTAATGTCTGAGTTGTGGCCATATTGTAGTTATCCATTCAGAACTAGTTATGGCAGTTTGTCTTTAGAATTAAGAAAAGAAAACTCCAGTACCCTTTACATAGCTAATGTTTCAGGTTACCGCTATATATTGCTGTACACTTTGTACACTTATTACATAGCAAGCTAAACAGCATGATGACATTAACATAATAAATGACACCACTTACACAAACAGAATATTCGGTTTATCAAATTAAAATGATCATCTAAGTCAGTCATTGCTCTTCTGGGAAAATAATGGTACCTGGTCACAATGCAGGCAGCACAGCATTGTTTGGAAGCATCCATGGGGAAATTGTATTTACAACATATATAGTGTTGAATTTAGTTTCATAGGTAGCCATCCTTTCTGAGTTTGTTTAAAAGTCGTGATTGTGTGTTTAAATGTTAGCGTGTGTGGTTTGCCTGCACACATCTTAACTCGCCTCTACCTGTTAGATAGGTTTCATGGTAGGTTATGGAGCAGAGAATACATCTGCCCACGGGATGTCCACATCACCCCACAATTTTCCCATGCTGTGGGAGCCTCTATCACTCAGAAATCGCGTGAATTCAAACGGTAACTGTAGTCCTAAAACTATGTTCCAAATATGTGAATTTTCAGTATCAAACTTTGGATGTTGGGGGAGGGGGCGCTTGGACCCTCCAATGTCCATACCATGGTTACGCCCTTGCCTTACCTATTATTTGCTCTTTGGATTTACTCTTTTAATTTGAAATATTGTGCATCTCTGCACTTTACCTTTACTACTGTTGTGGTTTTATCAACATACCATCATTCCATTTCCAGTCCCATACTGTAGATGTAAATATTATGTGATGCAGAATGAGTAGTACGTGTGATACACACATGTATTCCAAACCTGTTGTCTAACAGAGCAAAATGTCAACACAGAGTTGCACAGAACAGGAAAAACAGAGGCAAAGAACACCAAGATGGAAGCAGGACAAAACACTGGTGAGCACAAACATGTAAGAAAAGATAGGTAATAGACTGCCGATCCTAAAACAGAAGACAACATAGGACTGGTGGAGACAGGGGTGTGTGTGAGAAAGAGGAAGTGGTGGAAGGGCAGTGGGGTTACTGTACCTCTCTGACCGGTGACTGCAGAGTTGGACTGCTTGAAGTCTAATGGATCTGTGGAGTCTGGGAGGAAGGCTACAGGGGGAGGAGTTGTGGATGGAGAGGGTGTAGTGGGGGCATCTGGTCAATGGAACACATCACGCAAACAAATGCACAGGGATGGACGCAGACATAAACACAAAAAAACAAAACAAAAAACAAAACAAAAACAAAACATCAACATAGCAGTGGAACATATACAACAGAAATGTTTCATCTTGAATACATAAGGAGTAACATTCGTTAAGTCTTATAAGTTTAATACGTTATTTAACATGTCAAACCACAGGACTGTGAAAAACTGAACAGTGCACCGTGCAAATACAGCAAATATTTCAGAAAGATATGATAGACAGCCGATGCAGTCCAAACCACATGCAAACATTATTTTTATTATTATTATTATTATTATTATTATTATTGGTTACTCATTGTTTTTCACATTGTGTTTGTCCATGATTGTTCATTGTTTATGTATCATTGTATTGTAATGCATCCTTGAGCTTTGGAAAGGCGCTATATAAATTAAACATTTGTGTTACTTAAGACCCTCGTGTTGCTGCACACTTTGTGCAGTATTATTTATGTTAACCAGCCAACGAAGGCTGAGTATTATATATGCATTTCACTAAACAAGTCTACGGTTATGTTCATGCTAACTACCTTGATGCTAAGCGGTCGTGTGTTCGTGTCCTGTTTGTTTCATGCCTTGACTCAAGTTTCCTGTTTTGTCCTCGAATCGTGCTTCAAGTGTAAGACTGCGTTTTATGTTCGTTGACTTTGTGTGAATAAAGACTGTCATCTGCACTTGCTTTGCGCTTCCAAGTCTGTTTCATAACAAATAGTAGTAGTAGTAGTAGTAGTAGTAGTAGTAGCAATAATAGTAGGGTGGTGTATCAGTAGTAGTAGCAGTGTAATAGTACTAGAGTGAGTAGTGTATTAGCAGTAGTGTAGAATTAGTAGTAGTGTAGTATTAGTAATAGATGTAGTAGCAGTATAAAAGTAGCAGTGTAGAAGTAGTAGTAAAGGTGGTAGTAGTAGCAGTAGTGTAGTATTAGTAGTAGATGCATTTGTGTAGTAGCAGTATAAAAGTAGCAGTGTAGTAGTAGTGGTAGCAGTAGTGTAATAGTAGTAATGTAATAGAAGTCATTACTTCTGTGATAATCCCAGTGGTTAAGGTATTAACTTGTTCAATGAATCTACAAATGTCACATAATTAAGCAAATCGCACAAGCAAGAGTGCTGTTGAGTACTGTAGCACGATTGCAAGTGTGATATTGCTTTTATACGACAGTTTTATAAACAAGAAATTAATATTGAGTAAATAACCTTTAAGACACAACTTGCCAGATATTTTACACAGTCAAGCAGAGGGATACAAATAAATATCAGCACTCTTGGATCACTGCTTTATCCACTCAAATTACTGTACTGGAACTAACCATTGTATAAACAGGTAAAAAGTCCAAACTTTTAGAACTGGTGATAAGAACAGGTCAGTAGGGTATGTGCTATTCTCCTATCTCCTGTTTAAAAAAAAAAAAAAAGCAAAAAAAAAAAGAAGAAGAGTAACGTCAAAGTAAAGTTCATGCCAATCAGCTTTAACTAAATATCGCCATGTCCTACAGCTGAAATTGAGTGACCCTGGCTTTTAAAATGGCAGGTCACATTCAGAATATTCTTAATCCTGAATCTACCCCGGCAGCCTGTTTCTGTCATGACACACCGATCTTAGAAATGCATAAAATAATGTGTTTGGCCTCCTGATAAAGTTGGTAGGAGGCTGATAAGGTGAATCACCAGTCTGCTCTTTCTCTAATGAATCTGCTCTTTCAAACACACACTCTGTTCATACAGGAGAAAAATAGTTCTCATGTCTTTCAGGAGCTGATGTCAGAACATGAGGGTGAAATGAAGCTTTGCACCTGCCTTTTCCCGCTAAAGAACATTTTAGACAAATTTGTCATCACAGTTGTCATCGTTATACTGCATATTTTTCTGCTTGTTTGTGTGACTTATTAGAGGCAAGAGAATTTCCTGGCCTATAATAATGCAGAAAATACACACATATTGCTGAATGTCCTTCACCCATGTGCTGGTACTGCGTGAAAGTGTACATAGTATACAGTGGGGCACAGCACAAAATGTGACTAGATGTGGCTGCAAAATGTGCTTATCATACATCTCACATTGAAGTCTGATTTTCTAAGGTTGTAATTCATCCCACAAACTGCACCTGGAACCGCCAACAAAGTGTGCTCTGTTTGAAGATTGTGGTTTAAAAGCTGCTGTAAATAATTAAAAAGCTTGAGACTAGAAGAAATGTAACTTCAGTAGAGAAGACATAAGTGTGTTAAAGGAAATTCTTATTAAATAAAGAACAAGTAAATGGTGGCTGATTTGTTTCACGCTAATGAAAAGACTTATATGAACAGAATAATCCATAATACATAAGTCTATAAATAAACTGTATTCTGCTTTTCTTGTGCAGGTCTTGTAGCATTTGAAAAATTCAGAGTGGCATAAAAGTGAATCTTTATTTTGTTAAATGTCTTAAATATGATGAATTGAATACACGAGTTTGTGATGTATGTGCTATGACCAGGTTTGCCAGATCTACACAAAAGCTTCAATTGGTATTAAAACACGTAGCTGACCAGAATAGATCTTACACAAATGTCATAAAATAGTCTTGCATTATTAAACATTTTGGCATTAATACAAAAATATTTCTAAGACTTACTATAAAAATTATGTGTAAATATAGTTAAAAGGTTAAAAAGGAAAAATGTCTTGCATCCGTGCTATGAAAATGAAATTAAAGGGGACCTATTATGCAAAATTCACTTTTAAATGGTGTTTGAACATAAATCTGTGTCGGAAGAGTGTGTACACAACCACCTTACAATGGTAAAAATCCACCCACTCATTTTTTTATATTCCCAATAAATCATAAACAGTGTCTCAAAAAGAGCTGTTTTAATTTTCGCCCTAAGGTGACATCACGTTGGAACAAGCCCCACCCAGGGACTCTGCTCTATTAGCATATATCCTCCCCTGAGTGAGCTGCACATAGTCTGCCATGTTTTCCGCGCTGGAGCAGCTGCAGTGATAAGCTATGGTGATAAGAAGAAAGCGTTGTCTCAGTTTCGTAAGCGTTGTAATGTTCTGCTGTTGGCTGTAAGAATAAACATGAGTCTAAATATACTCCCGGCATCAGAGCCATTGAAGACACAATGGAGTAGTTTTATATTTGAAGGAAATGTGCCCCCAAAACAAAATTAAATCATTTTACACCAGACTGCTTTGTGAACGAGGGTCAATACAAAGAAGGATTTGCTAAAAATTTATTACATACAATACAGTGGTTGTCTTTTTGAAAACTGTGTACTTTTTGTGTGAATCATTTTACACCAGGCTGCTTTGGGAATGAGCAAGTTAGCAGATTACCCGGCTAACACAGTATACTAAACAGAGGTTGTTCTCTTCTGGAAAGGGGGCGGGGAGCAACAGTTCATTTGCATTTAAAGAGACAGACAAGAAAACAGGGTGTTTTTGCTTCCACCGAAAAAGGGGCATTTTCAGCATGGTATAATAAATAATCTGTGGGGTATTTTGAGCTGAAAATTCACAGGCACATTCTGGGGACACCTGAGACAAAATCTGAGATAAAACAAAGGCAACTTGAGTAAACACAAAATACAGTTTTTAAATGACAATATAATGAAGCCAAAAAGTTATCCAGTACCAACTGGGCATGTGTAAAAATTTATTTCCCCCCTTCGTTACTAATTATCCAAATCTATGAAACTGCATTCAAAATGGGGTTCTGCTGGACTAGACTGAACCAGGCTTGATTACTACAAACCCTATTCAGTAAATCAACACTTAAATAGAACTCTTTCAACAGCATGAAGCTGTTTAAAAGGTCTAACCCAGTAACACACTATGCCACTATACAAAGTTGGAAGGTGATTGAAATGCATCAGTCTGGGAAGGGTTACAAATCTATTTCAAAGGCTCTGGGACTCCAAAGGACCACAGTGAGTCCCATTATCTCCAAATGGAAAAACTTGGCACAGCAGTGAACCTTCCCAGAAGTGTCCGACCTTCCAAAATTCCTCCAAGACCACAGCAACTACTCATTCAGCAAGTCACAAAAGAGCCAACAAAATGACATCAAAGGACCTACAGGCCTCTCTTGCTTCAATAAAGGTCACTGTTCATGACTTCACTATCGGATAGACACTGGGCAAAAATGGCATCCATGGAAGAGTGGTGAGGTGAAAACCACTGCTAACCCAGAAGAACATTAAGCCTTGTCTAAATTTTGCCAAAACACACCTTGATGATCCTCAAACCTTTTCGGAGAATGTTCTGTGGATTGATAAGTCTAAAGTGGAACTGTTTGGAAGACATGGGTGACTTCCGTTACATTTGGTGTAAACCAAACACAGAATTCCACAAAAATAACATCATACCTATGGTCAAGCATGGTGGTGAAAGTGTGATGATGTGGGGATGCGTTGCTGCTTCAGGGCCTGGGCAACTTGCAATAATTGAGGGACACATGAATTCTGCTCTCTACCAGAAAATCCTAAAGGAGTATGTCCGGTCTTCAGTCTGTAAGTAAACTGAAGCATTATATAGCAAGACAATGATCCAAAGCATAGGAGTAAGTCCACTTCTGAATGGCTCAAAAAAGCTAACGTAAAGTTTTGGAGTGACCTAAACAAAGTCCTGAGTTGAACCAATTTAGATGCTGTGGCAGAACCTTAAGCAGGCAGTTCATGTTCAAAAACCCTCCAGTGTGGCTTTTTGAGGGGTTTTGAGGGTTTTTGGATGGTTTCAGGGTTTTTGAACTTCTTTGCAGAACTAAAGCAGCTCTGCAAAGAAGAGTGGGCCAAAATTCCACCACAGCATTGTTTAGTTGCAGTTATTGCTGCTAAAGGTGGCACAACCAGATTTTAAGTTTAAGGGGGCAATTCATTTTTCACATGGGTAATAGGTGTTGGATAACTTTTTTGTTTCAATAAAAAAATAAATTAAAAACTGCATAGTGTGCTTACTCAGGTTGCCTTTGTTTTATGTTGTATATCGTTTGAAGATCTAAAACTATTTAGCATGAGATATACACAAAAACAGAAGAAATCAGGATGGCCAAATACTTTTTCACAGCACTGTAGTACTCCAAGGAACAAGCATGGTGCTTACAACTTACAGCTGTTTTTTGTAAGTGGACAAAATCCTGTGCAAAATTGCTACTTCCACCACTGCTGCTTGCAGGTTAGTACATTGAATGGAAAATACTATATCACTATTTTGGGCTGACGTCCTCCCTCAAATGAATACCGTATGTATGAAGGAGAGAAGCACATTTTGTGTTTCGACATGCAAAGAACATAAACTGCATGTTTAGGCATGTATGGTAGTTTTGGAGGGTTTTCACACCCTAATTTTGCTTGAAATTTGGTGTAAACTGTTCAGTTTAAAAAAAAAAAAAACTTTATCAGGTTTTTTTAGTATGTACATATATATATCGTGCCATATACAGTGAGGGAAAAAAGTATTTGATCCCCTGCTGATTTTGTACGTTTGCCCACTGACAAAGAAATGATCAGTCTATAATTTTAATGGTAGATTTATTTGAACAGTGAGAGACAGAATAACAACAAGAAAATCCAGAAAAACGCATGTCAAAAATGTTATAAATTGATTTGCATTTTAATGAGGGAAATAAGTATTTGACCCCCTCTCAATCAGAAAGATTTCTGGCTCCCAGGTGTCTTTTATACAGGTAATGAGCTGAGATTAGGAGCACACTCTTAAAGGGAGTGCTCCTAATCTCAGCTTGTTACCTGTATAAAAGACACCTGTCCACAGAAGCAATCAATCAATCAGATTCCAAACTCTCCACCATGGCCAAGACCAAAGAGATCTCCAAGGATGTCAGGGACAAGATTGTAGACCTACACAAGTCTGGAATGGGCTACAAGACCATTGCCAGGCAGCTTGGTGAGAAGGTGACAACAGTTGGTGCGATTATTCGCAAATGGAAGAAACACAAAAGAACTGTCAATCTCCCTCGGCCTGGGGCTCCATGCAAGATCTTACCTCGTGGAGTTGCAATGATCATGAGAACAGTGAGGAATCAGCCCAGAACTACACGGGAGGATCTTGTCAATGATCTCAAGGCAGCTGGGACCATAGTCACCAAGAAAACAATTGGTAACACACTACACCGTGAACGGACTGAAATATCTGAATGATTCAGAGGACAACTGGGTGAAAGTGTTGTGGTCAGATGAGACCAAAATGGAGCTCTGTGGCATCAACTCAACTTGCCGTGTTTGGAGGAGTAGGAATGCTGCCTATGACCCCAAGAACATCATCCCCACTGTCAAACATGGAGGTGCAAACATTATGCTTTGGGGGTGTTTTTCTGCTAAGGGGACAGGACAACTTCACCGCATCAAAGGGACGATGGACGGGGCCATGTACCATCAAATCTTGGGTGAGAAAATCCTTCCCTCAGCCAGGGCATTGAAAATGGGTCGTGGATGGGTATTCCAGCATGACAATGACCCAAAACACACGGCCAAGACAACAAAGGAGTGGCTCAAGAAGAAGCTCATTAAGGTCCTGGAGTGGCCTAGCCAGTCTCCAGACCTTAATCCCATAGAAAATCTGTGGAGGGAGCTGAAGGTTTGAGTTGCTAAACGTCAGCCTCGAAACCTTAATGACTTGGAGAAGATCTGCAAAGAGGAGTGGGACAAAATCCCTCCTGAGATGTGTGAAAACCTGGTGGCCAACTACAAGAAACGTCTGACCTCTGTGATTGCCAACAAGGGTTTTGCCACCAAGTACTAAGTCATGTTTTGCAGAGGGGTCAAATACATATTTCCCTCATTAAAATGCAAATCAATTTATAACATTTTTTGACGTGTTTTTCTGGATTTTTTTTTTTGTTATTCTGTCTCTCACTGCTCAAATAAATCTACCATTAAAATTGTAGAATGATCATTTCTTTGTCAGTGGGCAAACGTACAAAATCAGCAGGGGATCAAATACTTTTTTCCCTCACTGTGTGTAATATATATCTATCTATATATATATATATATATATATATATATATATATATATATATATATATATATATATATATATATATATATTTATTTTAGGATTGTGTATGTTCTGATCATTGATGAAAGATGAAAACTTTTGTCAGTTGACACTACTGTTCAGTACTGACTATGTGCTTTTTATAAACTGTGATATCCAGTTAGCTTATTATTCTTACAGGAAGTTGTCAGGTGTTGTAGTGCCAACATCATTAGGAGCTTTGATTATCTGTGTCCTTACAGTGCTCTGACATTTCCGCAGTCCCCAGCTGGGACCTCTACCCTGTACCCTTTGCGCTCATTAATCAAGTCTCACAAACACGAGAGAAGAGAAATGTGAGAGAACAGAAAGTGTTAGTGAGAGGCAGTTCCTGTAGGCTAGGTTGGATGGAGATGTGTATTGTGGCATTTCACTTTATTTCTTTACAGAGAACTCACAGCAATTATGCAATTCTTCAAACATAAGAGATTGAAATTTTCATATTCAAATATCAATATATACCAAATGACCTAGTAGCAGACTCTCCAAAAACCTACACACATATACAGTGCCCTCCACTAATATTGGCACCCTTGGTAAAAATGAGCAAAGAAGGCTGTGAAAACTATCTTTATTGTTAACTTTTTGATCTTTTGTCCAAAAAAAAAGTCATAAAATTACACTGCTCTCATGGATATCAAACAACTGCAAACACAACACAGTTACTGTAATTAACAGTGTATGAGGGTAAATAACTTTTTATTAACAGTTAAAATAAAACTTTATGTAACAGTTAACAGCTGTGTAACACCGCAGCTTTCCTTTGGATTAACTGATTGCTTTTCAAATTAAATGACAGGTAAGACTTGGCTATATTGTTATTGTTTGTTTTTCATATAGAACAATATATATATATATATATATATATATATATATATATATATATATATATATATATATATATATATATATATATATATATATATAGTAACAGCAATTTTCTAATGGTTGATGAACAGTACAGAGAGAATGTAATCTGGAATGTCAAACCAAAATGACTTGTGTTTTTCACGAGTCTTAGCTGTGATGTGCAGCAAAAGGAGTTTGAGCTTCACAAAATGGGAATTGGCTATAAGAAAATAGCACAAGCATTGAAAATGCCCAATAGCAGCATCAGGGAAATAATTAAGAAGTTCCAGTCAACTGGAAATGTTATGAATCAACCTGGAAGAGGACGTGTGTCTATATTGTCTCAACTCACCATGAAAAGGATGGTTCAGGTGGCCAAAAAATGTCCAAGGATCACAGCTGGAGAATTGCAGAAGTTAGTTGCCTCTTGGGGTCAGAAAGCCTCCAAAACTACAATCTGAAGTCACCTACATCACCACAAGTTGTTTGGAAGGGTTTCAAGAAAAAAGTCTCTACTCTTATCCAAAATTAATCTCAAGCATCCTCAGTTTGCCCTACTGGACTACAGTTTGACCTTCACTACTGGAACTTCAAATGGGATCGGGTTCTATAGTCAGATGAAACCAAAATTTTTGGCAATAAACACCAGAGGTGGAACTGAAGAGGAAAGTCCTCCAGCCTGAACCTCGAAATCTGGAGAGATTCTGTATGGAGAATGGACACAGATCCCTTGCCATGTATTTTCTAACTTCATCAGGCATTATAGGAGAAGACTCAGAACTGTTATCTTGGCAAAGTGAGGTAGCAGAAAGTATTGATTTAAAGGGTGCCGATATTTGTTGCATACAGGAGAAGAGTATTTGTGTGAATTTTTTGGACAAAAGATCAAAAGGTTAAGAATAAAGACAAATTTTCACAGCCTTCTGTGCTCATATTTACCAAGAGTGCCAATATTAGTGGAAGGCACCATATACATAGCAAATGCAAGATATTAAATGCTCAGTATGTGCAAGTTATGGTTATTCTCTGCCCACTGAGCTATGATAATGCAAACTACATGAACCTTTTGTCAATATTTCAAAGTTCTAATGGGTTTTCCACAGTAATAACCTGTAAACTTTGTGCTAGCTTTAGAAACAGGTCTGTGAAAAACATGAAGGTCACTATGCAATCAATTTCAAAGGATCCTAAAGATATTCTGATGTATGGAATGGGTTTTTACAGACACAGTGTGGTATGGGAAAACTTTTAAAATAGCTGGAAAAGCATCAGGCACCTGCAGGGGTGAAAACACCTATTTCAGTACATCACACAGGTCCCTTTCTAACATGATCACACTCGTTTTTTGCACTCACCGTACACAAAGAGCACATATTCAGCATGGTTGGTGCCCAGATGATTGCTGGCTTCACAGCGGTAGGTGCCGTTGTCCGTTTTATTTAAGGATATGAAAGTGAGATCTCTGCCATCCACAATCAAGCGGTCCAAGTCTGGCAGTTTGCCTCCATCTTTTGTCCATTTCACTGGGTCTGGCCTGAGAAACATGCCGAAAATTAAGGGAGGTTTTTTTATAAATTGGATTTTGGAACCTCATATGGAAATGATTGAAGTGATCCTTCAAACAAGCACACTTATTGGGCCTTGTTTACCAATCACAGTGTGCAAATGTTTTCTGAGGCCAAACTGAACAAAAGTCCCTTGCTAGATTTACAAAAGTTTCAGTAACAAACATGCATATGTTGATGAAGACTAATCGTTCTTAAATTACCAAGTATATTCATGGAACAGCTGATTTACATTTATTGGCACCTACAAAACTCCATAAAATGCAAAAACCTCACAGAACGTTGAAAATATCAGAATAACTAAATAAACTAAAGGTAAAACAACGTTTGTTGAGACAGTGTGAAAGACTTACGAGGGGTTTCCGTTAGACACACATTCCAGTTTGAGAACATCTCCTTCTTGCGGAAGTGCTTGAGAATGCCTGATCTCCACACGAGGAGCATCTGCATGGACAGACAGCTTCTTAGCCAGCGAAAAGCAGACGGCTGTATAGATACTGAATATCCAAAACACAACCTATGTTCTATACCTTGTAAATAAAGTATAACTGCAACACTTAATTTTTAGTGTCATCTTTTGATCATTAATAATTACTGACTAACTGTAGAGTGCCAGAGAAAATCATACTAAAATACTGATCTTGATTTGTTTTTTGTTTTTTTATATATATGCAATTCAGTTCAAGGACAGAACCGATTCTGTTTGAGACAGAATGATGCATGAATCTACTGAAGGTTGTGGCTAAACAAATAATGCTGGTAGAGAAAAAACTAAGAGAAAAAAATAAAAACAAACAAAACAAAAATGGTCCTCTTCACTGGTGTGGAATTTCTTTGGATTTAAAGGCATTGATGATAGGCAGGTGTTGGGGACGTGTTCCCAGCACTTTGACATTCACAATTTTACATTAACATTAACAGTGACCCATACAGAGAATGAATTTTACACCCATCAATTTTGGAAACTTCTGTTTAAAAATCCTTCATATTTAAAAGCTCATGGCAGAAATGGATCCAAACGCTTTCTATAAAATATTAGTCTAATCCCACTGATAGTGTTTCTCATGGTGGTGACTAATACATTTTCTCCTCTATGGTCTCTCCTCTCTTCTAACATATAAATTAGCAGCATGGGGCTCCTGAGTAGCACAACAGAAAAGCGTTCGAAGCATGATTCCGAATGCAAGTGATGTCACAGCCATTCATGGACAGGACACAAGGGAGCAAAATTGGCCGTGCTCTCAGGGTGGAAGTGATGGCATACTCTCTCCCCTGTCAATCACAGTGACAATCATGGGTGCCTGTGAGTTCATGTATGCAGAAGATTTTCCTCTGAGGGTTTTACACTGCCCTGTGAGGCTGCATGAGTATCATTTAAAAAAGGTAAGGTTGGATGGCTTCATATTTCTCAGGGGAAGCATGTGTTGGCCTTCACTCTTCCTGGTTGTTAGCTGTCATGTGATAGGGGAGAGCTGGCTGGTGAGTGGGAATTGGCAGGAGTGGGTCTCTAAGTTTTTTTTAAATGTTTTTTTTTTTTTTATGTTTGTGTCACATATGTAAGTGATTCTGATTCTTATTCCAATACAATGATAAAATAGCATTATTGTATCATGTTTTTACAGAACATTATAATCATGATGGCAAAAATTCAGATAATAGTGAAATGAATAAATGAAAGCTAATATGGAAATAAACACTAAATGAAAGGCACAGATTTATCTTAGGACAGGACTTACAGTGCACTTCCAGCACCTCGGTTGTTTGCTGTGGGACAGCCCGCAGTGCCTCATGGACCACTTTACATGTGTAGGCCACACCATCATCATTCCTGTCTACCTGCAGCTGCAGTGAGCTCCTGACCGTGAATGTCTTCCCACTGGCATTTACCTCTTTTGCCCCTGCACAACAGTATACAGACAAAATTGACAAATTTACATTTAATTGTAAATATCAAACTGTTGTGCTCTTCATCTCAAGGGACACTAATTAAATTAACATACAACTATATATGAGAATAGAAGGTTTATTTAATGCATATAATAAGCGGCAGTAATTAAAAACATGATTAGCACGGTGACAGCTGATATACTCAATATCACAAAAATATTTTTTATAATCAACCCAGTCTTATAGGAAAAAAAAAAAACGTTTACATGCAACTAATTTGCAACACCTTATACATGATGAATATCAACTTTTTTGTCACAATCACACGTTGTACAACATA